>NC_135481.1:196040773-196643273 GCF_052094955.1 Ictidomys tridecemlineatus | reverse complement strand
CATAAGAATATTGACAGTATGGTGCTTACCATAATATCCAGCATACCAATGTTGTTATTGTTGTTGTTGTTGTTATTCATACTGAGAATTGAACCCAGGGGTGCTGTACCACTGAGCCACATCCCAATCCCTTTCTATTTTTTGAGATAGTGTCTCACTAAGTTGCTCGGGGCCTCATTAAATTGCTGAGGCTGGCCTCAAACTTGTAATCTTTCTGTCTTAGCCTCCCAAATTGCTGGGATTACAGGCATGTGCAACAGTGCCCTGTAATGTTATCTACTTTTATAGATTAAAAAGAAACAGATAAATGATCAAAGATGTCTCCCTTATAAGAGTCTTGCTAGGGATATAGCTCAGTTGGTAGAGTGCTTGCCTTGCATGCACAAGGCCCTGGGTTCAATCCCCAGCACCACAAAATAAATAAATAAATAAGAGTTAGTCTTGAGCCAGGTGTGTTGGTGCACACCTGTAATCCCAGCGATTTAGAAGCCTGAGGCAGGAGGATTGCAAGTTCAAGGTCAGCCTCAGTAATTTAGTGAGGCCCTAAGCAATTTTGTGAGAACCTGTAACATAATAAAAACAATTAGGGCTGGGGATGTGGCTCAAGCGGTAGCGCGCCCGCCTTGCATGCGTGCAGCCCGGGTTCGATCCTCAGCACCACATACAAACAAAGATGTTGTGTCTGCTGAAAACTAAAAAAATAAATATTAAAAAAAAATTAAAAAAAAAAAAAAACAATTAAAGGGCTGGGGATGTGTCTCAGTGTTCAATCACCCCTGAGTTCAATTCCCAGTAACACACACACAAAAAAGTGTTACTCTCCTCCCCAACAGCTTCTCCCACACAGTAGTAAACAGATAACCATTTTCAAAACAGCTGTGGGACTGGGTGGTGGGGTTCTTACTCCCAGAGAGGGGCCAACCCTTTCTGGTCTTCCTCACTCTATGCAAATCTCTCCCCAGCTAAAGATAGCGATGCCAGTGCCCCTGGAATGTCCAGCCACTGCCTTGCATAACCACAGAAACTGGGAACACCAGGGGCAGAAGGGTCCTCCCAGACCACGCAGCACTACAGTACCCCCATTGTGAGATACGCAAAACACGGCCCTCCCAGTGAGTCAGCACCCACCCAAGGTATTTTGAAGAATTCTAAAAATAGCCCCTTTGGTTACTCTTTCTATTTGGTTTTCTAGATTTCCTTGCACAACATTTTCCTTACCTGCCATCACCTAGCTGTTCTTTCCCATGTGTATCCTTTCTGTCCCCCAGCAGAAGGAAGTCTCACGAGGGCGGACATTGTCTTGTTCACAGTTGTGACCCTAGTGCCTCGCCCAAGGTCTGCACAGGCTAAGGATCAGCCGAGCTGCGCTCTGTGGGGAGTGGTGATGCCATTTGGCTAATTTTCCCAAGAGGCTCGGACAGAGCAATTCATTCTCATTTGTCGGTCATTTTTCCAACAAACATTTGATAAGCATCTTGTATGTAACAGGCTTTTTGATAAATCCTGGTAAACGAGTCACTGTCCTTGCTCATTCGCAGGTCTCTGACCAGTGGACCATAGCCTGGTTCCATAGTGGGCTAAGGATCTATGATGGGCCCAGCTCAGGACTGGAAGCTCTATGTGCATCTTCTCTGTCTTAGCCCAGCTCTTGCAATCACAAGAAAATATGCCTCGCTCAGAGCCCTCAGTCAAAAGGGCCTTAGCTGCAGTGGCCCACACCTGTATTCCCAGCATCTCAGGAAGCTGAGGTAGGAGGATCCTGAGTTCAAAGCCAGCCTCAGCAAAAAGTGAGGCGCTAAGCAACTCAGTGAGATATATAAAATAAAATACAGAATGGGGCTGGGGATGTGGCTCAGTGGTTGAGTGCCCCTGACTTCAATCCCACCCCCCCCACCAAAAAAAGGGGGGGACTTAGAAGGTATTAAGAGGATCAAGAGGACTGAAGAGAAAAACTGAAAAGAAGCCGTCAAGTGCTGAGACGGTACCACGGGCTGGCAGAACTGTCCCCACATCTTTAAACCTGCACAGTCTTTATTTGTGTGTCATCCTTCACTCTCTCCCCACCATCCAGAATGTAAGCTCTCTCTTACTGACTTACTGCGTCTCTCATCAAGTCCAAATTCAGGGGGCAGACAGTCTGATTGATATGGCCAATGGCCTTCCTGTCCCTTGAATGAACACCTGCAGGCCAGACTACTTCTTGGACTACTAACTGGCCTAGGGAACATCTAGAACACACCATATCCTGAGAAGAGGGTATGATCAGTTAGAAGGGAATATCCAACATCATTCTCACCTTGGCCATGCAAAATCAGCAGTATTATCCCTAAATTGCAGATGAGAAAATAGTCTTAGAAATGATAATAAAGTGGTAATAAAGCCACCTAGCTGTCCTGCTAACCCACTGGGGTTCTGAGGATGTTTGTTATGTAGTAAAAGCTAAGTGGTACAGGATCAAACCCAGGTCTCTTTGGTTTTTATGCCTTCCCATGTTGTCCCACTGAACTTACAGCCCTGATTCCCTTTGCATTTATATACCCCAAACAATCTTGGCAGGGAGTGGGGAAGGTAGGAAAGGGGCCTGTTGCAAACAGCTTATTTACAGTTGAGGAGACTAAATTTGGGAAAGGTGCAGGGAGTTGTCCAGACTAACAAGGCTTCATAGAAACTCAGATCCCTTGGTTTCTAGCCCTGGGCTCTTTCCACAGAGTCTTTGATGGAGGCCATCATCTACTTACCGTTGGGTAGGCACGGTGCCACATGATTCACGAGCCATAGCTCGTGGAGCTGCATTGCAGAGAGAACCAGAGGACGCTCTGAACCAGACATTCAGCTGAACTTTCCTTTTCTTTGCAGTTTTCCCTGATCCCTAGTTGCCCTTCCCTAATCCGACATCTGATCAAGGTGGAGGCAGTGGACTTCTGGTCCAGGTGCCACAGAAGTTGGAACCTGCTTTTTGCGAACAGTAAGAATTCTTGTTACTGCGAAAAGGTAGCAGGGCAGCAAGATAAAGAGCACAGGCTGAGCTTTGTGTAACCATGCCTGTAATCCCAGTTACCCAGGAGGCCGAAGCAGGAGGGTGGCAAGTTTGAGGCCAGCCTCTGTAACTTAACAAAACCCTGTCTCAAAAGGTTGGGGATGTAGCTCAGTGGTAAAGTGGCCCTGGGTTTAACCCCAGCCAAAAATAAAGAGAGAATGAAAGAATACATACAGAAGCCTGGTCCTACCATTTGACTTAGGTGCGTCCATAGTGAGTCACCTCCCATATCACCTCTTTGTTTCTTCCTCCAAAGAGAGCCATCATGTTATGACCCAAGGCTTCAAACAGGATGTCTCCCTAGCATCTTACATTCTTGCTCTGGCTCAGTTTACTAATCTTTCAGGACTTTGTCGAAATGCACTTTCTCAGAGATGTTTCCCCCTGAGGCCAAGTTATTTTCCAAATTCTTTCCTTTAGCATCATTCGAAGCATTCACTAAAATTCATATGCACACAATTCATTGATTTCTTGCTGATTGTGTATATTCTCTACTAGACCATGAAGTTCTCTGCAGGGAGGGACTGTTTCTGTTTGCCATCACTGAGCCCAGCACCAGGGCCAGCTTCAAAGTAAACACTCAGTAACTATTTGCAGGACACGGTAAATGTTGAGTGAACCAACTTGCTTCCTCACGTTCCCTTCTAGAGAATTCCCTCCACGCCTCCCCTCCGCTTGTCTCCCAGGGGTGTTATAAGCTGGTGATTGTAAGGTGGCCACTGGTGAGTGTGGGTTTTTGGCCTCAGCCCTCCCCTTTCCCTCTGCCCGCTCAGTTCCTGCCCCATTGACCTCCTTGCTCTTCCATGAATCTACCAATCTCATTCTTGCCTCAGAGTTTTGCACTTGAGTTCTTTGTATCTGGAATGTTCTCCCCAGATGTCCTATGGCTCCACCCTTCACTTCAGTCAGGTCTCTACATAAGACCTTTTCAGAGAGCTCTGGCCATTTCTAAAGGAATCCCTTTCCCTCGACCTCCCTTCTCCTCCACCTCCCTTCTCCTCCACCTCCCTGCAGGCAGCTTGCTTCCTTGTACTGTTCATTACAAGATGGAAAACGTTACATTGTTTATTGACTTGTTTATTGAGCATTTCCTCCTGAGGCCAGAGTTTTTCTCTTTATTAAGTTTATTCATTTATATTCACGCCACCTGGATCAGCTTCTGGCACATAGTAAAAATGCTCAATGAATATTTATCAAATGACTGACGGAATGAATGAGTGATTATGAGAAATGAAGGTGACGACAAGCTCTGAGTCCTTCAAGGTCAGAGTAAAGAATAATTTCTAGGTAGGGACAGTGAATTTAGCACATGATGGGGTCAAAAATCAAGCTAAGGAAACTTGAAGGGTGAGGCCACTATTCAGACAATTTTGCCCCTCTCCTTCCTCTTCAGAGGGCCTCAGCCCAGGGTAGCCTACCCACGCAGGGTTTGGAGAGCTTCTTAAGAGCAGCAATACCAGCGACTCAGAGATCCAGCCTCCTACTCCCTTGTCTGGCATCATCCACCTCCAGGGAGTGATAATTAAGCCTGGAACACAAAACATCCATCTCTTGACCTGCTCCGGGTGTAAAGGAAAGAACAGGAGGTTGGAGTGGAAAGCCAGTACTCCAGGTGTTCCTTAATTTTTTTTTCTTTTTCTTTTTTGCTTGTTTGTTTTGCAGGGCTGGGGAGCAAACTGAGGGCCTTGTACCTATTAGGCAAGTGCTCTTCCCCTGAGCCCCAGCCTTGGCCCTGGTGTTTCTTAATTTGAATGATTCCTGCTGACAAGATCCACCACACCCCAACTGGGTATGGCTTGTGAGTCACTTCCTCTTCTGAGCCTCAGTTACCTTATCTGTAAAATGGGAAAAATGTTTATGCCTACGTTCCTGGGGCTGTGGGAACAAGATGAGGTCATGTAGGTGAAAGCTCTGTGTAAACTGCAACGTTTGGTGCACTTCACCAGGAAGAGGGAGAGCGTGGAGTCAGACGGGCCTTGGTTGGCAGCATGGCCCTGGGTAAACAATGCCTCTTCTCTGAGCACCAGAGGGTGTCTCTTCTGTGAAGGGCAACTATTAATAGTATCTACAACTCCCAGGCTTGTTTTGGAAATTAAATAAGGATTAAATGAGATAACATAAGTGTCTACGATAAGTGCTCAGCACAGGTTACTACTCAAACACACACACACACACACACACACACACACACACACACACACACAGTCTTTAAAACAGACTGAATAACAAATTGTTCTCAGTCTGGAGAAGAAAACAGGCAGCCAATGAGCTCTTTCTCTAGTTTACATTCTAAGAAAGGAACTCACTGGCTGGCATCCAGATGGTCACTGATGTGGAGGACTGTAGCCAAAGGCCAGCCTTCCACAGGGAGTTTCCAAAAAGTGTGAGTGCAGAGTTGTATAACCTGCCCCTGAGACGTGTCTCTACTTAAGTATTTTCAAAAAATATCCCTGAAAGGAGACCTGTGAGGGCACCGTAGCGCCTAAGGGCAGAGAAAGGGAGGGAGGAAGGGAGCTGGTGAATCTTGGGAGGGGGGCAGTGGGATTGGGAAGAAAGAGATCACCTTTATTGAGCTCCTACTATGTGCCAGGCTTAGGCTCAGTCTGTCTGATACCTAGTAAGATCCTTGCCATATATCTGAGAGCTTAGGTATTTCCACTCCCACATTCTTGGGGAAGAAATAATAACAATATTACTAATGTTTATTTAGTACCAACTGCTTGTCAGGAAGTGGACTAAGCACATATTTGATCTTCAGGGCAGCCCTTGAGGGTGCTATTTTGATCCCTACTTTATAGAAGAGAAAACCGTCTGAGACCCACAAGGTGAAATGACTTCCCTAAGGTCACCCAGCAGGAAGTAATAGAGCCAGAATTTGAATCTAAGCTGGGATCCAAAGCCTGTGGTCCTACGTGAGAATATTTCCCAAGGGATTTATGGGGGTGGATCAGAAAATGACCCTATTAGGAGTTGTCCTTACATGCTCACAGTGGGGCCCCAATGTGGGAGTGATGTCAGTGACCAAATCATTCTCCTCCTTCCACCTGGAGGACAGTGTGTCCCGGCTTGTGACTGTCTGTCACTCTGCCTCTGACCTGAAGTTTAAAACTTCATTCAAGAGTTTGGAACAACAGACTTTGCAGCTTGGGAAGGGCCCTTGAGACACACCATGTTAGTCTATCCCCCCTATATTTCAGAAAAAAAAAGAAAAAAACAAAACAAAAAAACCCTGAAGCCCTGTGAGAGCCATGTACACGCCAAGGTCACAGAGAAATTTTCTGTTCAATGGAGGAATTGGTTTAAGGTCGACCACAGCTCATCTTGTTCTGC
Organism: Ictidomys tridecemlineatus; assembly: GCF_052094955.1. Lineage (NCBI taxonomy): Eukaryota > Metazoa > Chordata > Mammalia > Rodentia > Sciuridae > Ictidomys > Ictidomys tridecemlineatus. The sequence goes on along the minus strand of NC_135481.1, from coordinate 196,636,906 downwards.
AGTTACCAACGTGGTTCTGATTCTGATTCACTTCTGATTCACTTAAGGAACTCTTTAAATATACAGATGTTTGCCTTGGGATGAGACTCAGTAGTAGAATGCTGGCCTGGCATATGCCAGGTGGTGGGTTTGATCTCCAGTATTGTGAGGGGTCTCCGTTTGGTTTTTGGAGGTTCAGACTTAAGTTCGCAATGAAGCTTGGGAATCTGAATGTATAGTGCTCCAATATGTTCTGGGGAAATTCAAATGGCCATAGACTGCTTTAGGAAGTTGGAATCCAAAGTCCCTCTTTCATTTTATAGTTTGGGACCTAGCAAGTGTGACCCAGCACATTAGGACCTAGCAAGTGTGACCCCAAGGTCACAGAGCAAGTTGGTGGGACTCAGGTTTTGTGGTCTGAACCAGGATGTCTGTAGTCACAGTTTGCAGATAGGCCAAAAAGTTTTGCCAAAGGAACTTCTCTGGTTTTTCCCAGTTCTCAGTTTCCTCGTTGGGTTCAAATTAAGACATAGTATGGTAGACATTTCCCGGGTTCAGAAAGGCGGGACTCCAAGGGAAGTGGAAACAAGATCCTGCCGGGTCGTGTCACGGGGTTTTCCCAGAGGCAAGCTCAAAGCTCCAGGATGACATCAGACACAAGCTTTCCAAACAGCCCTAACTTCAAGGTCTAGGCTGTGTATTTTCATTGTAGGAGAACTGGGTAGGGAGAGCCTTCCCTGTGGGGGAGGAAATAGGGGTGGAGTGTGCCCAGCTGTGCAGTGATGGGGATGGACTCCAAGACAGGCCACACATTCCACCACCTGGAAGGAAGATGGAACCGCCCTTGGAAATTCAGTCAGACCTCTCCAGCACACTCCCTGAACCCCACTTCTTATCTCCCTGATCCTTCACCCCAGGGCAACCTGAGTGAAGGATTCCTGTTCCTTTTCTGTTTCCCACCATTCCACCACCTATTTCATGGTCTCCTTTCCACTGCTTTTCTTCTGGAGTGGATGTTGGTGTTTGGAGTCAGATGTCCTGAGTTTGAATCCAGTTGAGTTTCCTATAAGCTCTCTGACTTAGGTAGCCGTGCCCCTTCTCTAAGCATTGGTTTCCTCACCTATAAAAAGGGGGATAATATTATACCTTCTTGGATTATGAGGATTAGACAAGATCATGTAGGCACTCAATAAACAGATGTTTTCTCACAAACACTAGATCATGTGAGTAATCCTAGAGGAATTTGAATATGTCTTTTGTGAAACAAATTGTGAAGAGAATGGTTCACCTGGAAACCAGGTCAGACATCTTTGGGCCTTAAAAACCCAAGTGAATTGTTTACAGTATTTCCAAATGATAAGGGAAACCACATACTTACTCCCTTTGTCTTCCTTGTCTCTACTCTTGGGGATTGAATCCAGGGCCTCCTGCATGCTAGGCAGTTGCTCCCCCACTGAGCTACATTTACAACCCTTTTTATTTTTGAGACTTGATCTGGCTAAGTTGCCTAGGCTGGCCTCAAACTCCCACTCCTCCTGCCTCACCCCAGTAGCCAGGATTACAGGTGTATACCACTGCACCCAGCACATACTCACTCTTGATAAAGTCTCAAGTTTCTTTACTTTTGTCTGGAATTGTATCAACTCAAGGTGATAACATATCACATGCTGTTCAGAAATTCTGATTGGCAGTTACATGTGTCTCTGATAAATTTTTTAAATGAGAAAATAATTAGTGGAGGGTAGATAAAATGTTGGAAAAATGTTAATCTTGTCTAACTCCTAATTGCATAAACAGGGAAACTGAAGTTTAAAGAAGGTCACACAGCTAAGAAGTGATAGAACTGGCTTTGAAACCCTGGTTCTTTTCCTACAACCAGTTACTTCCCTTCTTTCCAACTCCAGAGAAAGGGAACCTAGGATCAATGAAGTTGAAGAGTTTTGGTTAGCTGGGGTGGAAATAAAGTGAGTCACCAATTTGCTATTGCCCTTTCTCTGTACTTGACTCATTTGACAAATATTTACTGACTGTCCACTATTCAGACTCAGAGAAAGCAGAGATAAAATAATCATGGCGGCAGGCAAGGTCAGAATTTGACTCTAGATATGACATCAGTACTTGTGCTTTCTGCCTCTGGGTATCACATTATAAAACACTCACTACTCTGTCATCTAAAACAGTCACAGTGTGTCTGAGAGCAGGCTAACTTTTTCCCCAGCATCAGGAAATCAACGTGTAATGTTTGAAAACTCTTTGAATTTTAATCTTAACTTTGCCCTTGGGCTTCTCCTGTCCTCTCTCCCGGCTCCCAACCTCGTCCTCCATCCCCGGGCCTGTCACCCACCCCCAGCATGTGTGTGTCTGGTACTGGGGACTGAACCCAGCGATGCTCTACCACTGAGCTACACACCCAGCCCTTTTTATTTTATTTTGAGACAGGGTCTTTTTAGGTCGTTGAGGGTCTTGATAACTTGCTGAAGCTGGCCTTAAACTTGTCATCCTTCTGCCTCTCAGTCTCCGAGTGCGTGCGCCACCGTGCCCGGTGCCACTCAGTTTTTGAGACAATATCTTGCTACCCTTCTGTGGCCCCTGATCACTTGTAAAACGGGAACATTGGCAAAATGATATATAGAACGTGCAGCTCCCCTCTCCCAACGCCAGTGCTTGGGATTAAACCCAAAGGTGCTCTACAATTGAGCATGAGCTACATCCCCAGCCCTTTTATTTTATTTATTTTTTGACAAGATCTCTTAAACTGCTCAGGCTGGCCTCGAACTTGAGAAACTCCTGCCCTCGCCTTCCTAATGGCTGGGATTACAGGCGTATGCCCCGCTCTGCAAACTGTTTTCAATTTATCCTTGACTTTAAATCGAAGAAAACACTGAAAACCTGAGATAAAAAATAGTTACTGTTTATCATTTCGCTAGCACACACACCTTCTCCCCGCTCTCTCTCGGCCGTCCCGTTTCCCTTTCCCCAGTCGCTCTCCTTTTTCTCCAGCTTCCCCTCAAGAGGGCACGCAAGCTCCACAGCTTGGGTGCCTCACTTCCGTTCGCCTTCATCCTTCCTTCTGCGCATGTGCCCCGCTCCTTTCCTGGCTGCCTTTACCCTCTAGGTGGTTTCGGGAAAGGTGGCACATACTGCGCCTGCGCACTCTTAGTCCGGCCCTCTCCGCCTTCATCCCCGGAAACGCTTCCTTCCCACGCAGCATCTACAGCCCTTCGGGTCGCTGGATCTTTGCCTCTCTAGGCCGTAGGGCCTCTCCTCCATGGTTCTGTCTGTCAGTCGGGTTTTGGGAACCGGCGGATGAGGCCACGCCACGCGCGGATGCTTCATCCTTGAGTCCGTCACCGGTGAGTGAACCCCAGAAGAGTGTGTGTGCGGCGGAGGCCGAGCGGCCGGCATGGGCAGGACCTCCCCTCACTCTGGGAATGGGTCTGTCCGCCCCGCCCTCCCCCCAACTCCCGGAATGGGCTCGCCCCTCGGTCCCAGTCCCTCCTCCAGGCCCCGCGGCGTTGCCAGGGCGACGGCCTGCCGGCTGAGGCCCGGCGTGTGTCCCCGCAGGTGGCGGGGCGGCCCGGGGCCCATGGCGCGGCGGTGCTGACAGAGGCGCGGGCGGCGGCCGGGCCGGAGGGCCGGCATGGCGGGCCAGTTCCGCAGCTACGTGTGGGACCCGTTGCTGATCCTGTCGCAGATCGTCCTCATGCAGACTGTCTATTACGGCTCGCTGGGCCTGTGGCTGGCGCTGGTGGACGCGCTAGTGCGAAGCAGCCCCTCGCTGGACCAGATGTTCGACGCCGAGGTAGGGTCCCCGGGCGGCGCGGGTGGGGTCTCGCCACACCGAGTAGCTCTGTGGACCGCGTTCCCGCTTAGTGGCCCTCGGGAAGGGCTTTTACCCTTCAAAGTCTCAGCTGCCTCATAGGTGACATGGAATGACAGACGACAGACAGAGAGGGGAAAAGGAAAGGGCCTGGATAGCATCGTAAATAGGCCTGCGTCCCAGGCCACTCTATGGGTCTCCTCCCTGAGTCTCTGAATCCAGATTCCCAGAGCCCATCCTGGGGAGAGGAGTGGATGAAAAGGCATTCTTGGGGTTTCAGTGGAAACTGCCTAGCCTTTGGGTCATAGCTTCCATTTAAGCTCCACTTTACTTGCTGTGTGACGTGGGGCCAGTGTTACCTCTCTGAACTTGCTTTCATGTCTGCAAAATCATGAAACTGTTATCGGAGAGCATGAATTTCAGTACAGAGATCCTGTACTTAAGAGTCCAATCTAGGCCCAGACATGTCAGCTCTGGGAACTTGGGGAACTTGCTTCACTTTTTAGAGCCTTTTTGTTTTCCGGAAAGTGGGCAAAATAGTCCGACCATGTCACTCTCAGTAAAACGTTATGAAGCCCAGAGGAGCCTAGAAATAAGTACTTTATAAAGTAAAGGAGGCTGCATCTGAGAAGCAGCTATTGGTGTATGGTAATGAACACAGGTCATCACCTTTGCTCAGCCAGGAGACCTGGCCTGAGTTCTTGCCCCTGATGCATACTCTTTGCCTGTGGGCAATTTATTATTCTGATAGATGTAGTAATAATAACAGAGGCTTTTAGCATAGTGACCAAGATCTCAGGCTTAGAGGCAGACTCACCTGAATGAATCTCAAGGTTTTTATAAGGATAATATGAGATAGTGGATGTCATGGGCCTTTCTCCGTAAGCTGAAAGTGTGGTAGAGATATTTGGTCTTCATTAGTGTGTGTCAAGGGTAGCAGAGGTTCATACCTACCAGGCACAAAGTAGTAACCTTGTAGGAGCCTTCATTCTAGGAAGGGCACGTGGAAATCCTAGGCTGTGTTGAAGAGTCAACTGATGTGCACAGCCTGAGTTCTAGGTCAGGGGTCAGCAAACCTTTTGGAAATGGGGAGGTAGTAAATATTTTAGGTTACAACTACTCAGCTCTGCCACCATAGTGCAAAAGCAGCCAGAGATGATAAGTAAGCGAATATCTGAGGACTGTGTTTCCATAAAACTTTATTTACAAAAGCAGGTGCTTCACCTGTGGGCCAATGGTTTGCTGAACCTCTTTTTCAATCTATTGTATCATTTTGGGCAATTTAACTCTTTTGAGCTTTTATGTACTGCTCTGTAAACTAAGAATAGTAATTCCTTTCTTGCCTACTGTGAAGATCAAATGAGGTACCATAATGGATGTATAAAAAAGAACCTTGTTGGAAATAGTCTGTTGAACAGTCTAGTCAAAGTGGGAATTGTCCTTGTGTGCTTTGGGAATAATGCTTGTGCCTTAGGAGACCTGCTGAGATCCTAGAGCCTGGGGCTCTGCCAAGTCACTTCTCCAGCATATTTCCATTTGTGATTCCCCTCAGATCCTGGGCTTTTCTACCCCTCCAGGCCGGCTCTCCATGATGTCCTTCATCCTCAACGCTCTCACCTGGTGAGTATCACCAGTTTTATTATCCAGCTTTGGGGGTCTTAGCACTGGGACTAACTTCCTAAATTTGGACATGAGACATGCTGGCACTTGATCCTAGGGAGTGTGGACTGAAGTGGGTGGCAGAGATCAGTTCTGGGATTAATTCTATCAGGGAACTCCTTCTGTGGCTGTTTTGACTTAGTTGCAAAGCTCTTGTCACTATGTGTGCTGCCTGCATGATAGCTTCCATCTCAGATTACTTTCCTGATATGGCATGAAGTGAGGAGAGGGTTAGACTGGGAGTCAGGAGAACTATCTATCCATCCTTGGTCCCTGTGCCATTGGCCTAGTTACTTCCCTCCTCTCTGAGCCTCAGGCTCCTTATCTGTACACAAGGAGTTGGACTCAGTGACGTGTAAGGTCACTCATGACCACTGCCCGTCTCTTGAGAGTGGTTTAGTGTAGTGATCAAGATCTCAGGCTCAGAGGCAGACTCACTTGACCGAATCTCAGCTTTACCACTTTGGAAAAGTTAAATCTATCTAAGCCCCATTTCCTCAGGGGCTAATAACATTGCCTGCCTCATAGTTGTAAGGATCAAGTGAGTTAATTCACAGGAAAAACTTAGATTGATGCCTTGTACGTTGCTATTATTATTGACCTTACACTGGAATACTTGAATACTGCTAGGCTAATTTTGAACTAAATTTGTCTCCCACATATTTTCTGTTTGGCTTATACAGAGGTCAGCCCACACATGAAGTTTAACACATTTTTTCACTTAGTTGAATGTCAATATGTTTTATAAAAGTGCAGATTTATGGCTTCTCTTGAATAATGGGAAGATGGATTGCAGGCTACCCTTCTAGTATGGTAATGTTTGCCTAAATGCAAGTAGCTTTTGTCTCCTATTAAGCTAGAACATGTATAGTTTTAGGATGCACCACCATTCCCTAGCTTCCTTCTGACAGTTGCCATTTATCATCAATCTCCTAGTTTTATTTTCTTCTATTTAGTGTGATTCACTCTTGATGTTACCTACCAGGTTCCTTTAAGCATCTAATATTGTAACACTTGCTTCACACTTAACCTTGCTCGCTTCTGACCACTATGCTGCCATCCTAATTTTTCCCTATCCCCCAAATAACCTAATCTAAGGCCAGGACAACCCAGTGACAACTCACTGCTGTCCTCTCCCAACAGTGCCCTGGGCTTGCTGTACTTCATCCGGCGAGGGAAGCAGTGTCTGGATTTCACTGTCACTGTCCATTTCTTTCACCTCCTGGGCTGCTGGTTCTACAGCTCCCGTTTCCCCTCGGCGCTGACCTGGTGGCTGGTCCAAGCCGTGTGCATTGCACTCATGGCTGTCATCGGGGAGTACCTGTGCATGCGGACGGAGCTCAAGGAGATCCCCCTCAACTCAGCCCCTAAATCCAATGTCTAGAATTGGGCCCTTTGGACACTCTACTGGCACTTGGGCTCCCCAACTTGGGCTAGTCAGACCTTCTGGATGAGGTCCAGCCCAGGTCTGAGAGGAACCCTGGAAATGTGAAGTCTCTGTTGGTGGAGAGATAGTGAGGTCCCGTCAAGAAGGCAGGTAGCAGTCAGGATCACAACTGCAAGAATGGCCTCTGTCTGCTGAAGCCTTGGTATCTGGGAGGTCAGGAAGGGGACCTCTTTGAGGTCATATCAGATTTGGAACCATGTCACTCTTGAGCCATCACACCTGTCACCAGCCTATTGTTTTATTTTTTTTTTTTTTTTTTTTTTTTTTTTTTTTTTTTTTTTAAATTTTAACATTTATTTATTTTTTCTTAATTCTCGGCGGACACAACATCATTGTTGGTATGTGGTGCTGCTGGGGATCGAACCCGGGCCGCACGCATGCTAGGCGAGCGCGCTACCGCTTGAGCCACATCCCCAGCCCCCAGCCTATTGTTTTAAAAAAAGAAAAAAAAATCAAGGATATCTGATTGGAACAAACCACTCTTCTAGTCATCTGTCTTACCCCTGGACAGCTATTACCTTTGCCATGTTGCGGAACTACAGTGATTCTTTTTAGAGCAACAGATTTCTGGAGCCATAGCCACAGAAAGAGATCTAGTGCAAAGTACTATGCTACTGTCAGGGAGAGGGCGGCAGACGCAGACATCAAGCGCAAGGAGAATGCAAAGCCTGTGCCCTGTTACACACATACATGTGTGCACCCAAGAACCCATGATTAATTTCCTTCAAGTTCCCACTCCTGGGTCCCCACCCTGATGCCAGCCTTCCTCAAAGCAGTCATAGGACCCAGAGAAGAATCCCATCATCACTTCCAGTCTAACTCTCATATTTGGGGTCACTGCCTGCTCTCTAGGAATGATCAGGTTCCCAAGCTCCTACTGGATCTCGGTACTGGCAAGAGTTCCTTTTTCCTGTATTATTTGGAATTCTCTGGTGGGAAGGGCATGGTGGGTGCCCAGCTTTAGGAAGCCCAACTTTCCAGCCCAGGCTATGCTGATAGTGCTGAGGCAGATAAAAATTTGCTGCTAAGATTTTTCTTTGGGGTAGAATTTCCTGTGAGGGGCTTGCAGCTCTCCTTCCTGTGTACAGAAATACAGTATTTTCCATGGTTCCGTCTGTACTTCCTTTGTAATGCGTGGTTGGAACTGAGATAGATGAATAGCTAGGCAAAGGATCTACAAAGAATTGTTAAGTTACCTTATCCTTTCCTGGACCTTCAGGTTATTCCTCCAATTGGTTAAAATATGAAACATGCAGGGAACTCTGCCTCACTCCATGTCCCCACCTCCCACACCTATATTCCTTTTACTATGCCTCTGGTTAATTGCCATGACTCTTGGGACTTCCCCCCACCCCCTCTTGCTGCTGATTTCTGAACATGTGCAACAGAGCAACACCATTTCTGCACTGAAACCATCAGTGTTCTTTGATTTCTCTGGATTTTGCCCAAGAAAGCTGTCAGGGTTTAGCTTTTAGTATTAGAGTTACGTAGAAAAGTTTTGTTTCTCTAGGAGCCTTTCTAGCCTCCTGGCTCTGAGCCTTGTGTAGGGAACCAAACCTTACAGGGGCAAACATGCTTGGGTGGAAGCTGGGAAAGTGCTAGAATGAGGCAGCTCAAGAACTCAGAGTGCTGTGGCCAAAGTGGATGGAAGCAGCTTGTTACTGGGGCATAGTAATCCTGGCTGCAGAGTCCAGGAAGTAAGACCAGGGATTGGTGGATTTCCCTCTAGAGACCACAAATTCTACAGGCATGTGACTAACTTTTTGAAGGGCTTCAGACACACCCCATGTGGCAGCTCTCTCCCTTGATGAGCTGTGGTGGCTGTTGCTGCCGCTATGGTTGGACCACCTCTTTAGGATTTCCTTTGAGGACTGGTGCCACTTTTTTTCTGCATATCTTCTGTGATGACATGTCTTTGTCTCTTGAGTGCTACTTTAACTTGGAAAATGCCCCAAATCAGGAGAACCAGTCCCCCTCTCAAGAATATTGTAACCAAGTTGAGTGACAGGGATCAAAAATATGTGACTTTAAGCCAGACACAGTGGTACATGCCTGTAATCCCAGCTACTCTGGAGGCTGAGGCAGAAGGACTGCAAGTTTTTAAGGCCAGCTTGGGCAACTTAATGAGATTTTAAGAAAAAAAAAATGGCTGGGTATGAAGCTCAGTGGGAGAGCATCTAGAAGGTGTGAGTCTCTGGGTTCCATCCCTAGGCCTCCCCCCCAAAAAAAACAAAAACAAAAACAAAGTCACCTTAAAAGAGTTTTACAATTGTAAGTAACAAAAAACAATTTCTGGAACTAAGTTCCAGAGGACTGAGCAAGGCAGTGATATGTTTGTCATCTGAATAATGTATTAAGTACTTAATAGGTATTCAGGAGTGAGCTAAGGGCGATGTCTCCTTTCTCAATCTTCCCAACAACCCTCTAAAGTAGGAAATATTATCATCTGTATCTTATGTATGAGGAGACTGTTAAGAATTTACACAGGGTTACATTTTAGGAGCTGGCAGTATCAGGATTTGGGCTCTGGTAGTAACATTATTAAGCATCATTTTGATTGGTTAAACAATCACCTTATAAGCATACCTCACCATCCCATTGTTTTAAATACTGAGGATGAATAGTGCTTTGTAAACATTACTTTCTAAGAAAAAACTGATAGGCAGTGTACTAAATATGGCCAGAAGTTTCCCAAGTGGTTCTAGAAATGTAGAAAATGTCTTTATTTCCAAATTATAAAGGATAGTACCGAGGTCACAAAGCTATCTCCCTCCTATTTCAAGTTGATAATCATGACTTTCTACTTTCTAACCATTCAGAGAGAAAAGTGGACTGTTGCATAATTGCTTAGAATAGTTTATAACTCTGAAGGAGGATGGGAAAGGAGAAAGTGATGTCTGGCTCAGAGGGCACCTCTAACCCCTTGCTGTAGGCAACCCTGTCCAAATCTGAGTCAAATGGGAGCCAGGATGGTAGTCAAAACATATCTGGGAGTGGAGATTGGTGGGAAGCTCCAGGTGTCCCTAAGTTCTGGTGGTACATAGCTCAAACAGGCTGTCCTAGAAGTTGAGTTTCTTGGTCTCCTTCCTCTGACTACCAGATCAGAGGCTTATGGAGGAGAGAGCAGTCAGCAATCAGGTATGAAATATCTCCCTGTACCTGTAGCACAGGGACCACAGATACTCTGGGGCGGGCTTCTGGGAACCCAGAGCAGGAGGAGTAGGGGTGGACTCAGGGTACCAGAAGAGCCTGAGGGTTTAGAAGCCACATCTTGCTCAAGGAAGCTAAGCCATGTCCTGCCTCTGCCTGGGCAAGTCGGTGTTATAAGGATCCAGTGCTGGAAGACTTTAAAGAGCAGCAGTGGAGTGCAGGGTTAAGTCCTGGAATCCTCATTAATAGCTGTGAGATCTTGGGTAAGACACCCAACCTCTCACACTACCTCAGTTTCCTCATTTGTAAAACGAGGGTTAATTGTAGTCATCCCTCAGTGTCCATGGGAGATTGGTTTTAGGATCCCCAAGGTTATCAAATTCTGAAGATGTTCATCTCTTTTACAAAATGGCTCAGTAAAAAAAAATAAAGGGGAAAATAGCATATTATTTGCACATAAACTACATTCCTCCTGTTGTATACTTTAAATCATCTCCAGAGTACTTACAATTCCTAATACAATGTAAATGTTATGTAAATTGTTGTTATACTATAGGGAAGGATCTGTACATTTTCTGTATGAACCCAGTATTGTGTTTTTCCCCAAGTAATTTTGGACTACAGTTGAATCCATGGATTTGTAATTAGTAGGCTATTGCTTACCTCTCCATTTTACATAAGTGGACAAGACTTTCTTCTGAGCCTGTGTTATCTAATGTTAGATAGGTGGCTGGCTTGTCTGTGATATATAGGTGCCATCACCAAGTATTGAGCTGTTTGTGCCATACCCTGCAAGTGGTTAATTTATATTCCTGTTTAATCTAATGAAACAGGCACCACCATTCCCTGCATTTTGCAGGCAACATTTGAAGATTAGGGAGTAAACAGCTTTCCCCAACAGGGGCTGCAGCTGTAGCTCAGTGGCAGAGTGCTTGCTTAGCACATGTGAGGCACTGGGTTTGATCCTCAGCACCACCTAAAAATAAAGCATGCTGTCCATCTGCAAAAAAACAAAACAAAATAAACCCCACAAACGAGCCATGTCTGCCTCAAAGGCCTCATCCTCTTCACATTTCAGTTGTTTGAACTTACCTGGTCCAAATAATTGGGACAGTATTGGAATCCAGATGCCACTTTAGCAAAATGTTGTGAATGTGAACATAAGTTTGGCTTGTTAACAATCATCTAGTTCTCTAAAAGCTGACAAGTAAGATGCTTGAAAGCAAGACAAAGGGTCAGTACTAGCCTCAGGGTTCATTATGGTAAAGGGCCCGGGAGAAAGTTGGGGAGAGGCCTAACATTTGGTTCAATACCTGGCTTCATGTATTGACCTATTCAAGTTGAATAGGTATTCAACTTGAATAGGTCAATACCTATTCAAGCTGGCTTTACCTACCTAAGCCTGATCCACTTAAGACCCTCTGAAATGGATATTAGTATCCCTATTTTAAAAACAGATGAAATAGTCTCTGAAAGCTCATGTGACTTATTAAACATCAATATAAGTTTAGATTCAAAAATTTAGTTTTCCCTCCTGTCCTGGTTAACTGTTTGGGAACCATTTGTGAGATATCTTCCTTCCCAAATCAGGATCTCACAGAACTCAGAAGAGCCTCAGACTAAAGTGGTTAAATAAGAGGGTTGTGGTGGGGAGATCCCAACTGTGGGATTGTGAGAAGCAGGTTGTCAGAGGCATAAATGCCAGGGGAGGTGGGGGTAAGGCTGGCAGGTACACTGCTGCTGGGAGTTACTCTTCCCCAGGACTTGCAGGTTTTGCTCTCCTGGCCATGCTGGATCCCGCCCTCAGCACACAGGCTCCCCTGTGCTGGGTGGCTCTTCTTGGGCAGGTGGGGACCAACTGCTTTCTGTGGAGCAAAGTGAGAGTTGCCAGTATTGCCTAGGTCCACCCTATTTCCCCACTTAGGCTTCTACCTGGGGTCCCCTAGGCTATGTAGGAAAAGGGGAGGAGCAGAAAGGGTTTGGAATTTCTGTTTGGGTGCTTGGTGCCCTGACTGCCCACTGATGGCAGCTCAATCCTAAAATTCATTCAGAGGTTGATGGATCAGGTGCCTGGGAAGAAAGATTGAGTAAAGGTTATTTTCCAAGGTTGATGGGATTGATGGTGGACGCTGGGAACAGAAGTGCAGACTACTGATGGAATGGGCTGGAGTAAAGCTGAGCCAGAAGAGGTTGCGCGGGAAGTTGCAGGGGTAGGGTGGGGGTGGGGTATGCCCTGTAACGGGGTGCTATGCTTAGATCTCATTGGGAGGTAGGAAGCCTGCAACAGAGGCGCCAACTCAGGCTGAGCTGTTCAGGCTGGGCCACGGGTCCCAGATTCCAGATCCACAGAGACCCAGTCGCCCAGCTGAGCACTTGTTGAGAGGAGGGGCGCTAGCAAGGGGGTTAAGCGGGGAGCCCTCCCATAGGTCACTCTTTTCCAAAGGGAACTGCTCTGTCTTCTCCCGGCAGGGTTCCGCGTCTCTTGTCGGCTGCGGTCCTCTCTGGGAGGCACCCTCCCTGCATAGTGTGCCTCCTGGGAATATGGAAGATTATAGCTTTTGGAGAAAAAAAAACTCCCTGGGCTTCCCTTTCCCCAGATCCTTTGGCTCCTATCAACAGAGGGCGACGCCCACCAGATGGATTCGACACGGCTTGGATTCAAGGACGGACTTGCCATGTCACTGGAGCAGCAGAGATGGGTACCAACTCCCTGTCTACCTGGTGTTTTCTGTTGTGACCCAGGTGGGCCATATATGGAGGTCCAGCCTTTCTGGACGCGAATGCACTGGTAATCAGGGGTGTTATGGACTAGATGCTGGAACTGCTTCACTGCCCCGTGACTTCCAGGCCTTCTTTCTGCACCTTCCCACTGGTTTGGGAAAATGGAATGGGAGCAGCCTTCTGCCACTTCCTAGCTGAGTGAGTCGGAGCAAGTCCCTTTTTCTGTCTGGGCGCCAAGGTTTCCTCCAGCTTGCAGAGCCATTGTGAGGCACCTTGGGCCCAGGAAGCCCACGGCAAATGTCCTGCTCTGACTTCATAGAGAAGAGTGCTGCGCTCAGGAGACCCACTCGCAGAGGGGAGGGGGAGGGGGAGGGGAGGGGTGCAACCCGCAGCTCTAGACTGACCTTAGGAACTTGGGGCTGGGCTTTGGGGGTCCAGAAGTAGTGACACACACTCCTTTGGCCACCTTCACCAAGGGCCTTTTTTCCTCCATCCTCCCAACCTCGCATGAACTGGCGGAGCCAGCGTCAGCATTTTTCGGTGCCATGTGGAAGATTTTATTTGTAGACTCGAAAATTTGCCCGCCCAACCCTCCCGTCCAGCTGATTGCGCGATCTCCGCCCTTTCCTCACACATCAGGCTCCCATCGGGTCACTCCACCTGCGTGCACAGAGACCTCAGTGTTAGGTGCTAAGATCGCCCCTAGAGGGCGCTGTTGCTTGGTAAGAGGGCACAGGGACAAGTTGGAGATGCTGGTTTTGCTGAAGGGGAAGCCTTCCTTTAGCTGGACCGCCATAGCTAATGGTCCCCTTCTTTCAATGGGGCCTCATTGATTCCTAGGAGGGATTGAAGTAATGTGTTCTTCCTATTTTCTTTTTATTTCCTTTTACTTTCTTCTCTTTTTTCTTAGTATTATTTTGCTAAGGAACTTAGAGTAAATTTCATTTGAAGCATGAAAAAAATCAAACAAATGGAGGGTTGATTTGGTAGGATCGGGGATGGGATGCAGCAAAGCCCAATCTGGCTACGTTCCTCCATAAACTGGTTCATTTAAACCTCTATGAGACTGAGAGCCACAGCAATTCTAGGCCATCCCAAGGCCTCCTGGCAACAAGATGACCCACCTTGGAGCCTACACTTTCAGTGTCTTTCTTTCCCCAGAGCCCCTAGTTGCATTCTGAGAAACCTAAGTCCTGCCATTATCCTGATGTTTGGCTTGGTCAATGGCTTCCCCCTCTCTGGCAATAGAGACAGAGCCTCCCAGCCCTGCCAGTCACTGTCCTTAAGACTTGGGATCCCAACTGGGCATGGTGGCACATGCCTGTAGGTCCAGCACTTGGGAGGCTGAGGCAGGAGGAATGCTTGAGCCCATTGAGTTTGAGACCAGCCTGAGCAACAGTGAGTCCCCATTGCAAAAAAAAAAAAAAAAATTAAGATTGAGGCTGGGCCCAGTGCTGCATGCCTGTAATCCCAGCAATTTAGACTAAGGGAGGAGATCACAAGTTTCAGTCCAGCCTGGGCAACTTAACTCCTTCTCAAATAAAAATAAAGGGCTGGGGATGTAGCTCTGTGTTAGAGCACCCAGGATTTAATCCCCAGTAGCACACCAAAAATTTAAAAAACCTTAGGATCCTGAGCCTACTGACTCTAGGACTCTGCGTCTGGCTCAGGGTGTGCACCTCCCTGTCACACCCACCTTGTATGAATGGTACATAGGCACCTCAAGTGATGCAGAGCAAAAGCGGGTACAGCAGCGCTTGACCCAGCGCAGGCTAGAGGGTCTGCACATGACGCGGGGCCCTGGGAGGTGGATTCGTCTGGGCAGCCCCTCAAACCAGATATTCTGGCCACCTGTATCCAACTGCTTCATGTCCCCCATAGGACTTCTGTGGTAGTGGGTTTTCAGGAAGATGACTCTACGGCTCCCAGTAGATGGTTGCTTCCCCCGTGTTCCAGTGTTCAAGCCTTGACTCCTCGATGTCCTTGGGACCTCAGGCTCCACCTGATCTAGTGGCACTGTTACAGTTGGCTCCTTTTCCTTGTTCCTTTTCTCTGATGCTATCTCGGGCTTCCAGTCTTCGGCCCTTGTCTCCTTAGATTCCTCCGTAGACTCTTCTTTCTTATTCTCCAGTGTCTTCTCAAGGAATCTAGCTTCCTGGAGTTTTTCGTTATTCTTTTTCACTTCATTGCAGACACTGTCTCTGGCAGAGAGAGAAAAGGCTGTCAGCAGAGCAGGACAGGCTCTGGTTTCCTGGCCCTGTCCTGAGGAGGTTGCTATGCAGCCAACTCAGGGGATCCTGTTGAGAAAGAAAGCTAGAGAGGGGCTGAAAAGGAACTTGTCCATCACCCAAAGGCCTGTGCCTAGTGACAGGGCGTGGTTATGTATTGGCAGAGGGATGGGAGAGGCTGGGAAGGCAGAAGGCACAACAAGTAGTTACAACATCTAGGAATACATGATGTGCGTCGACCACCAGGTTAGGATTCTGCCTCTGGATTTCAGTTGAGAGGGTGAACAGTCCAGAGGGTGTTTTTCATTGTTGTTGTTGTTGTTTTTGTTTTGTTTTGTTTTCAGATCATGTCTCAAGAAACATTAGGGTTCTGAGGAGGTGTTTCCAAGGCCCTCACTGCCCCAGGGTGAGGACAGGATGAGGGCAGGATATTCCCTAACAAAAATATAGTTCGGGCTGGGGATTGATATTGGAGAGGTTCCACTGCTTTAAAAAAAGTTGGGAAGCAGGCATGGTGGCACATGCCTATAATTCTAGCTACTGAGGAGGCTGAGGCAGGGAACTGAAAATTCAAGGCCAGCCTCAGCAACTTAGGGAGGCCCCAAACAATTTAGCGAGACCCTGTCTCAAAATAAAAAAATAAAAAGGAGTGGGGCTCAGGGGTAGGGCACTTGCCTGGTACCTGTGAGGCATTGGGCTCAGCGCCACATAAAAATAATAAAATAAAATTATTGTGTCCATCTACAACTAAAAAAAAAAATTTTTTTTAAAAGGGACTGGAGGTTCATCCCTAGTACCAAAATAATAATAATTAACAACAATAATAATACCAAAATAATAAATAAAGAAAGTTGGGAAACTGTGATGCTTCTGATTCTATACTTCCTAGTTGCCTGCGTCTAGGAGGCCAAATCAGAGGACCCCAGAGGAGGACTTAATCCCCAGGGTGTCTAATAGACTGGACCCCTGTAAAGCCCTATCATAGCCCATTGTCACCATGTGGAGAGGCAGGCTCGAGATAGCAGCAATACTGGTGATGTAATGGATGCTGTTAATTGGAGGCCCACTGTCAGGCCCAGAATCCTCATGAGACTTCTGCTAAGTATGAGGCAGTGAAGTAGCAGAGTAGCTTGTAGAGCAGAGGCTTTGGAGTCAGACAAATGAGGGTTCAGAATCTGCTCCTTCCTCTTACCAACTATGGAACTAGGGTGAGAAATTTAACCTCGGCTTTATTTGTAAAGCTGAGATAATTCTGTGTACCTATTAGGATTCTTGGGAAGAATAAACTAAATGGGCAAATACTTGTGTAGTGCTTAGCACAGTAGCTGGTGTTAGGTACTTAGCAGGCACCTAATGTTAGCTTTCTTAATATTCTGATGTGACTTATGAGGAAACTGAGCCTCACCAAGATATACTAATCCTCAGACTTCTGGGGCCAGTCTGCAGGTGAATCTCTGGGCTGGGTTAATGGGAGGGAGAGGAAGAGTGACCCCACCCACTCAGTGCTGCAGGTCGTGCTTAGGTTCATAATTGGATGACTACAGCAGTGTTATGGCCATAGCTTCAATATCAGAAAGGAATGACTTCAAATCCTAGCTCTTCCACTCTTCAGTTCAGCTAAGTGAGCTAAGTCACTTCATCTCTTGAGTCTCAGTCCCCATCAGTAGTAAAACAGGTATAATAAATTCCTGTCTTAGGGAGCCTTTGAGAAAAATAGACCTATTCTCTATTTTCTTTAAATAGACCTATTCTCTATTTTCTTTAGCACACCCCTGTTCCAAGTAACGACAGCTATTGGGTCCACGGTGAGGGTAACATGGGCTCACCCAGAGGAAATACGGAGCATCTTCGGAACTCTGAGCACTGAATTCCAACACCGTCTTGCTAGGCTATGCAGTTCTTGGATCCTGCGGTTGGAGCTCTTGAGTAGCTTCAAGAGTGACAAATTTCTTAATACCTGTTGGGGGCAAGAAACCAGAGAAACAGGGGCTGGGATCGTGGATCAGTGGTAGAGTGCTTGCCTGGCATGTGTGAGGCCTTGGGTTCGAATCTCAGCACCACATATAAATAAAATAAAGGTCCATCAACAATTTAAAAAATATTAAAAAAAAAAGAAAGAAACCAGAGAAACAGAAGCTTCAGCTCTCCTTGGATAGCCTTCCCGTGCTCTGCCTCTGGGTCATTCTCAGCTCAGGACTGGGTCTGCTGACTCCTCTGGGGCATGTGGCCTGGCAAGCAGGAGCAGCTCTGCACCTGGAATCAAGCTCCCTTAAACTGGGGTCAGAATGAGCTCTCACCATTTTAAGTCGGTTCCGCTCAATTGTTTTGCAGACAGGCTGACTTATCTTGTCTTGTAGTTTCTCATCTTGCATCTGAGGGAGGGGGAGAGAGAGAGAGAGAGTCAGCTAGTGCAGGAGGAGTCCCCCGAATGCCTCCATTATGCCTCTCCATTTGACCAAATGTGGTTTGATCAGCCCCAGACTGGCAGTTTTGTCACCCTGGTTTGGGAGCAGAACTGGGGAGACCATTTTAACTCTCTAGATCTCCCTTCATCCTTCACCTTCCCTTCCCCCTAGGCTGGAAGGTCCCTGTCCTTGGTATGCCTGGACTCTGTTAAGGCCCCTTCTAGGGGCTAACTCCAGGGTCCAGTCCGAAGTCTGACCTTGGAAACCACTTTGTTCTTGGGCCCCTTTGCTGATGGACTCATGCTGGCGCTGTGAGGCCTCAAAGACTGAAGGAGCAAGACTGGTGCCAGGCACTGTCTGTGCCCTGCCCCTCGAAGTTCAGACAGCACTCAAGCCAGCATCAGATGCTGGTGCTGGAGCTCCCAGGCAGGGGAGCTGTGACATCACTGAATGTGACAGCAACAGGGCTGGGTCTCCAGGGAGTTTGTGTGGAGGGCAGGAGTAGAGGGTGGAGGATGAGAAGGAAACTCCCATCTGTGGAGAAACACACACAGTAGGGGACAGGCAGCTGCATACGTGATCATAACCTCCCTGCGAGGTAAGAGGATTATCCCCTCTTTTTAAATGAGGAGGCCAGGGTTCAAAAAGGTTCAAAATGGCTCAAAAATTTACAGCTCAGTGATGGTGGAGCTGGAAACCTGACTAAGGTCTCACAGCTCAGGAAACCTGGCTTCTCAAATCATGCTCATCTATTCTATTGTGTCACTTGTGTTGACGGCACTTGCTACATGCCAGGCGCTTTTTTAAGTTCTGGAATAAAAGAAATTCATACTCTCAAGGAGTATACTTTCTAGTGGAGGAAAAACAAAACAATGTGTATGAGCATAATGTTTCATTATTTACCCATTGAAACAAAATATATGTGGTTGTGTGTTTATTATACATTTTAGATTTTATTTTTGGTACCAGGGACTGACCCCAGGGGCACTTAACCACTGAGCCACATCCCCCAGCCCTTTTTATTTTTTATTTTAAGACAAGTCTTCCTAAATTGCTCAGGGTCTTGCTAATGCTGAGGCGGGCTTTGAACTTGGGATCCTCTTTCTTCAGCCTCCAGGGTCACTGAGATTAAGGAATGTGCCAACATACCTGGCTTAGATCATAGTCTTTTAATATTGAGGTTTATTGTCTCAGATTTTTTTTCTAGGTACAATGGAATAGTTTTTCTTTCTTTTTTTTTTGTTTTTTGTTTAATTTATATTATTAACATTTTCTCTATTTCTTTTTCTTTTTTGGTACTGAGGTTTGAATCCAGGGACACTTTAACACTGATCCTCAACCCAGCCCTTTTAGTTTTCTTTTTATTTTGAGATAGGATCTAGATAAGTTGCTTAGGGCCTTCCTAAATTGCTGAGGCTGGCCTTGGAATTGCAATCTTCCTATCTTAGCCTCCCAAGTTCCTAGAATTATAGGCCTGCACCACCATGCCTGACTTCTCCATTACTTTTTAATTTATTTTTCTTTTCTTTTTTTTTCTTTTTCTTTTTTGGTGCTAGGGATTGAACCCACAGGCACTTAACTACTGAGCCACATCCACAGCTCTTTTTATTTTCTATTTTGAGACAGGGTCTTACTAAGTTGCTTAGGGTCTTCCTAAATTGCTGAGGCTGCCTTTGAACTTGTGATTCTCCAATCTCAGCCTCCCAAGTTCTTATCATAGGCCTGGGCACCACACCCAGCTTCTCCATTACTTTCTTAAGGCTAGACCTCAGTCAATAATATTTTCTTCTATAAATATGTTAGGATTTGGGGGCCACAGAGTTATGGCCCCAAACTCAACTGCTCAATTCTGTTGTTACAGAGCAAAAGCAGCCATATGTAATAAGTAGTGAATGGGCATGTCGGTATTATAATAAAACTTTATTTGCAAGAACAGTCATGGATTTGATCCATGCCAACCCTCGTCCATTCAACAATAAATTAAAAGCCAATTTGTCATGCTTACCTATTTCTGTGATATCAATACTCCTATCACATTTGATTTAAAGTTACCAGTTGAGGGACTAGGGTGAACCTCAGTGGTAGAGTGTTTGCCTAGCATACACAAGGCCATGGGTTTGATCCCCAGTGCCATAATGACAAAAACAAACAACAGAAACAAAAAACAAAGTTTGCTAAAAAAAAATTTTAAATAAAACTAAAAGGGCTGGGTTGAGGATCAGTGGTAAAATGCCCCTGGATTCAAACCCCAGTACCAAAAAAGAAAAAGGAAAGTAATAAAGAAAAATGTTAATAATGTAAATTAAACAAAAAAGCTATTCCATTGTACATAGAAAAAATATCTGAGAAAATTTACTATCACTATTATATCACTAAACTCAGAATAGGGCCAAAATGCCCTATAGCATGCCATTTGATGCTCTATGTTTCTACTGTGTATAAATAAGGTCCAGAAGATGCACATGACTGTAATCCCAGGCCTTGGGAAGCTGAGGTAGGGGGATTGCAAGTTCAAAGGTCAGGCTCAATAATTTAGGGAGGCCCTAAGCAACTTAGCAAGATCCTGTCTCAAAAAATAAAAAGTGCTAGAGATATGGCTCTGTGTTAGAGCACCCTTGAGTTTAATGCCCCCTCCCTCGTATCCACCCCTCAAAAAAATTCTAAAAGATGGTTACAAAGGTTAGAAAGTGATGGGTTTGAGGATTTTTTTTCACATTTTTAATATCATTTATGTAATTGTAAATTTCCATACTTTAATTTTTAATGATGGCCATGGTTAACAATTAGCCTGCAGAGTTTCTCAAGATGTAACAATTGACTTTTGTGAGCCTTTATGAGCCAGCCCACCACTGTTAGGTCAGATGGAAATAAGTGCTTGGAACAAAGTAAACAGGTTGAAGGGGACAAGGCAGGAAAGGTAGAGGGTTTGCTGCATTAAAAAGTGGTGTCAAGGGGCTGGGAATGCAGCTCAGTTGGCAGAGCGCTTACCTAGCACATGTGAGGCACTGGGTTTGATCCTCAGCACCACAAAAAAATAAAGTATTTTGCCATCTACTACAAAAAATATGTATTTTTAAAAAGTGTGGTCTGGAAAGATTCACCTACAAGATGAGATCTGAGCAGGACGTGGAGGAAAGAGGGAGAGGACAACGGTGGTGGCAACAAGAGGAAGATAAAAGCAAAGAGGAAGTTGCAGTGGGCTGGGGACAGATGGTGGCAGGCTTCAAAGGACAGTGGTGGCTCTGGAGCTCTGGTGCCTAGCTGGCTGCATCAGAGGGGTCCAAGAGCTTGTGAGAAACAGCATCCCGGGCACCAGCCTCCGTAGGCCGGTCCAGCACCCAACCAAGGTTTGGGACCACTCCACACCCCTGATAGGGACAGAGGGTACAGGCACAGGAGTGCTTGGCTCTGCCTTTGAGGGTGACGGACCAAGCCAAGACTGTGGGACATAGTTCTTCATAGTTTTACCTTTTCCAGAATGTCCCATAATTGGAATCCTACGGTAGGTAGCCTTTTTGGATTGGCTTTTTTCTCTTAGTAATCTGCATTTAAATTTATTCTATGCCTTTTCTTTCTTTCTTCTTTTTTTTTTATACTTTTAGTTGTAGGTGGACACAATACCTTTATTGTGTTTATTTTAGTTTTATGTGGTGCTGGGGATTGGACCCAGGGCCGCACACATGCTAGGTGAGTGCTCTACCACTGAGCCTCAGTCCCAGGCCTCTCTATGCCTTTTCATGGCTCATCAGCTCATTTTGGTGCTTAGTAATATTCTATTGTCTGGATTTATCACAGTTTATCTTTCACCTACTGAAGAACATCCTGATTGATTCCAAGTTTTGACAATTATGAATAAAGCTGCTGTAAACATCTGTGTGCAGGTTTTTGGGTGGACATATGTTTTTGATTCCTTTGGATAAATACCAGGAGTGCAACTGCTAGATCATATATTTAGTTTTCTAAAGACCACCAAATTATCTTCCAAACTGGCTCTACCTGGTACATACCTTTCAATGCCCACCCATTTGCTTCCTTTCTGAAGTTGTGCCCACCTAAGCAGCTCATCAACAAAGGACCAGATTCTGTACATCCACAGTGGCTCCCAAAAGCAATTTTTCATAGTCCATCTTGTTTGATTCTTCTATTTACATGGGAAAAAAACCAGCATTCATGACCAGTAATGCACAGCTGGAAAATCTTGGGATTAAATCTAAGGATCTTGCATGAGAAAATTCTACTCTTTAAAAAAAATGGTAAAATACACATAACATGCTGGGCATTGTGGTACAAGTCTGTAATCCCAGTGGCTCAAGGCTGAGACAGGAGGATTACAAGTTTGAGGCCAGCCTCAGCAATTTAGCAAGACCCTGTCTCAAAATTAAAAAAAAAAAAAAAATAGGGCTGGGGATGTGGCTCAAACAATAGAGCGCTTGCCTGGCATGCATGCAGCCCAGGTTCGATCCTCAGCACCACATACAAACAAAGATGTGTCCGCCGAAAACTAAAAAATAATATTAAAAAATTCTCCCTCTCTCTCTCTCTCCCTCAAAAAAAAAAAAAAAAAAAGAAAGAAAAGGAAAAAAAAATAGAAGGGGCTGAGAATGTAGCTCAGTGGTAGAATGCCACACATCAAAAATGGTTATGATGGGCTGGGGATGTGGCTCAAGCGGTAGCGCTCTCTACTGGCATGGGTGCGGCCCAGGTTCGATCCTCACCACCACATACAAAGATGTTGTGTCTGCCGAAAACTATAAATACTAAAAAAATTTTTTTAAAATGGTTATGATGGCAAATTTTGTGTTATATGATTTGTTTTGGGTAGTAGGGGATTGAAGTCAGAGGTGCTCTACCTCTGAGCTATATACCTGACCCTTTTTATTTTTTATTTTGAGGCAGGATCTTGCTAAATGGCTCAGGAAAGCTTGGAACTTGTGATTCTCTTGCCTTGGCCTCCTAAATTGCTGGGATTACAGCCCTGTGCCACTGCACACCCAGCTCTTCAATGTGACCTTTTTTTTTTTCTTAATTTTATTTATTTTTTTGGTACTGGAGATCAAACCCAGATGCATGCTTTCCCACTGAACCACATCCCATCCATTTTTATTTTTTCAGACAGGGTCATGCTGAGTTACTTAGGGCCTTGCTAAATATTGAAGGTAGCCTCAAACTTGTGATTCTCCTGTCTCAGCCTCCCAGGTTGCTGGGACATTAGGCATGTTAGGTCAGTGTTTGTCTTTTTGGGCCTGATTTTAATTCACTTAGCATAATGTCTTCAGAGAATTTTCATGTTGTAGCTCATGTCAGAATTTCCTTCTTTTTAAGGCTGAGTAATATTTCTATTGTGTATATACCACATTTTGTTTATACATCTATCAGTCAAAGGACATTTGAACTGTTTCTACTTTTTAGCTAATGCTGCTATGAACATGAATATACAAATATCTCTTCCAGACCTTGCATTTAATTCTTTTGAGTATATACCTGGAAGTTGAGTTGTTGGATTATATGGTAATTCTATTTGTGTGTGTGTGTGTGTGTGTGTGTGTGTGTGTGTGTGTGTGATCAAACCTAGAACCATACATGCCAAGCATGCATTGTACCAAGGAACTATACAGCCAGTCCAGTAATGCTGTTTTTAACTTCATAGTAACCACCACATTGCTTTCCCCAGTGGTAATCCATTTTATATTCCCACCAGCTGTGCACAGGGGTTCCAGTGTCCCCACACCCCCACCCACACTTGATATTTTCTGGTTTTTTTTTTTTCAATAGTAGTCATCCTAATGAGTATGAGTTTCCACTCTTTTGTTGCTTCTCATAGTTTGTGCTTTTGTTCTTTAGGTTTTTTGAGGTATATTTTATTTTAGATACAGTAAAATACACCCTTTTTAATATACCATTCTATAATTTTAAACAAATGTGTATTATTGTATAGCCACAACAATCAATAGAGAGAATGTTTTCATAACACCACTAAGTTCCTTCAAGTTATCTCTGTGTAGTTAACCTCTCCTCCCACGCCCAGCCTGGAAACAAATGATGTGTTTTTCAGTCCCTGAAAACATTTGCCTTTTTCAGAAAATCATACAGAGTCATGCAGTATGTAGCCTTTTGAATTGGGATTACTTTCGTTCTTTCTTTCTTTTTTCCCCCAGTACCAGGGATTGAACCCAAGGGTCCTTAACCACTGAGCCAAGTCTCCAGGCCTTTTGAGACAGGATTTCAATAGGTTGCTTACAGGCCTGTCTAAATTGCTGAAGCTGGCTTTGAACCTCTGATCCTCTTGAGCTGCTGGGATTTCAAGTGTCCACTGGGATTACTTTTATTTGAGGTTCACACATGTTGAATGTTAATTATTTGTCTCCTTTCCTTATCGTAGTATTTCATTCTATAAATATATTTAATCATTAAAGGATATCTGGGCTAGTTTCTCATATTCAGTGGTTATAAATAAAGTTAATAAACCCATTTGTGCACAGGTTTTTGAGGGAGTACAGGTTTTTACTTCACTTGGATACCTACCTAGAAATGGGATTACTAAGTCATATGGTAATTATATGTTTAACTTTCTAAGAAACTGCCAAACCATTTTCTGAAGGAGCTACACTAGTTTGTATTCCCACTAGCAATGTATGAGAGGACTAGTTGTTCCATATCCTTGGATACAATACACTTGGTATTGTTAGGTGATTAGATTTTACTAGTAGATATGTAGTTGTATCTCATAGTATTGGCAATTTGCATTTTACCTAATGACTAATAGTGTTGAGCATATATTCATGTGTTCATTTGAAAGTTGTCTTCTTTGATAAAGTGTCTATTCTTTTGCTCTCATTTGTGTGTCCCATCATCAGAAAGATCTCTCTGTGCTACCCCTGCCCCTCAGCCCACTCCTAATCCCTAGAAACCGATAATTATCTCCATCTCTATAATTTATTTCAATTTATTTTGTGAGCTGGGTGTGGTAGTGCATTCCTGTAATCCCAGTGTCTGGGAGGCTGAGGTGGGAGGAGTCTGAGTTCAAAGCCAGCCTTGGCAATTTAGCAAGGTCCTAACAAACTTAGTGAGATCTTACCTCTAAATAAAAAATATAAAAGGGCTGGGGATATGGCTCAGTGGTTCATCACCCCTGAGTGCAATCCCTGGTACCCAAAACCAACAAAAAGATTATTTTGTGAATGGACTCCTGTAGGATAGGACTTCTGAGATTGTTTTTTTTTTTTTTTTTTCAGCATAGTGCTCTTGAAATCCAGGTTGCTGCATGTATTGATAGTTTATTCCCATTTATAAACTCAAAAAAACATTATAGAATCACAGAAGGTTTCCAAAAAATATAGAAAGAGATGACCTGGGCTGGGGATGTGGCTCAAGCGGTAGTGCGCTTGCCTGGCATGCGTGCGGCCCAGGAGCGATCCTCAGCACCACATACAAAAAAACAAAGATGTTGTGTCCGCTGATAACTAAAAAATAAATATTTAAATTCTCTTTCTCTCTCTCTCTCTCTCTCTCTCTCTCTCTCTCTCTCTCTCTCTCTCTCTCACACACACACACACACACACACTCTCTCTTTAAAAAAAAAAGAAAGAAAGAAAGAGATGTCCTGAGTACCCTTCACTCATTTTCCTTGAGTTGTAACATCTTGCGTACCTTTTGTGCTATGTCCAAGCCATTTGACAATTCATATAGCCACCATAATCAAGATGCAGAACTGTCCTGTTATTCCAAGGGTCCTTCATGCAGCTTACAGCCACAGCCAGTCCCTCCTTATCTCACTGCTAACCGCTGGCAGCCTCACTCTGTATAATTTTATCATGTCAAGAATATTATATGAGGGGCTGGGGATGTGGCTCAAGCAGTAGCGCACTTGCCTGGCATGCGTGCAGCCCGGGTTCGATCCTCAGCACCACATACAAACAAAGATGTTGTGTCCGCCAAAAACTAAAAAATAAATATTAAAATTCGCCCCCCCCCCCTCTTTAAAAAAAAAAAGGAATATTATATGAGTGACAGGGCTGTGGCTCAGTGGTAGAGCGCTTGCCTAGCATGCATGAGGCACTGTTTTCTTTTCTTGTCCTACGGTGCAGTTAAAACTCCCAAAACTCCTGTACCACATAAATATAAACAAATAAAGTAAGGTATTGTGTCCATCTACAACTAAAAAAATATTTTTTAAAAAAGAATATGAATGGAATCATATAGTATATAACCTTTCAAGATTATTTTTTATTTAGAATAATGCCCTTTATATCCTCCAAATTCTTAAGTGAATAAATGATTTGCTCATTTTATTTCATTTTAAAGGAAAAAGACGCCTTACTGCTTTTCTAGCAAAGAACGTAAACTTGTTCCTTTTTTTGCTGCTCCATGGTGTGGATGCACCAATTTGTTTGACCATTCACCTGTGGAGGAACATTTAGATCATTTCCAACTCAGGGCTATTACAAATAAAGCTGCTGTAGACATTTACACACAAGGTTTTGTGTGAAGAGAGTTTTCATTTTGACAGTTTTCATTTCTCTGAAATAAATGCCAAGTCGTGTGATTGCTGGATCATATGGTATATGTATGTTTAGTTTTCCAAGAAACTGCCAAACTATTTTCCAGGGTGACTATAATATCATTTGACATTCCCACCAGCAATTTATGAGTGATATAACTTCTCCGCATCCTGACTTGCTTTTAGAATGGTCACTATATATTTTTTTATTTTAGCTGTCTAATAGGTATGTAGTAACATCTCATCATGTTTTTTTTTTAAGCTTTTTTTTATTGTAGGTGGACACAATACCTTTATTTTATTTATTTATTTTTATGTGGCACTGAGAATTGAACCCAGTGCCTTGTACATATGAAGTAAGTGCTCCACCACTGAGCATAACTCCAGCCCTCGTCACGGCTTTAATTTGCATTTAGGGAAATGTTGACATGGAATATATTTGAATGTGTTTATTTGCCATCTCTTCATTCCCTTTGGTGAAATATCTGTTCATGTCTTTTGCTCATTTTCCAATTAGATTTTTGTTTGCTGTTTTTTTTTAACTATTTAGTTTTGAGAGTTTGTTTTTTTTATATTCCAAATATGAGTCCTTTGTAAGATATGTGATTTATAGATGTTTCTTCAAATTTGTATACCTTTTGTTTTCTTGTCATACGGTGCAGTTAAAACCCCCAATACTCTGTTGAATAAAAGTAGTGAGAGCAGATATTTTTGTCTTGTTTTTGAAATATAAATCTGAGTACACACATACACATACACATGCATGCATGTGCACATATATTTGGTACTGGGTATTGAACCCAGGGCCCTTTACCATGAGCTACATCCCCTAGTCTTTTTTACTTTTGAGATGGGGCCTTGCTAGTTGTTGAGGGGCTTGTTTATGCTGAGGCTGGCCTTGAACTTGGGATCCTCCTGTTTCAGCCTCCTAAGTCACTGGGGTTTCAGATGTGTACCACTGTACCTGGCTTTGTTCTTGCTCTTAAGGGTAAACAATCTTTCACCATTAAGTATAATGTTAGCTTTGGGGGTTTTTGTAGGTGGTCTTTATCAAGTTCAAATTCTCTATTCCTAGTTTCTTGAGTTTTTTAAAATATTTTTTTAGTTGTAAATGGATACAATACCTTAATTTTATTTATTTTATTTTTATGTGGTGCTGAGGATTGAACACATTGCCTCAAACATGCTAGGTGAGTGCAATATTCAACCAGGCTTGCATTCCTGAATAACTCCACTTCGTGTTGTTTGTTTTATGTATTGCTGGACTCAGTTTGCTAATAGAGTAGTTCCCTCTCCACCCCTCTCCATTCACTTTTTTTACTGTGGTTTCAGTTATCAATTTAAGCCTAAACTTAACTGTGTTACAAAAATATTAAATGGAAAATTCCAATATAAAAATAAGTTAAATTATCAGTCATTCTGGTAGCATGAAGACCAGGTGCCTTCGGGTTCCATCTGCACAGAATGAATCATCCCTTTGTCCAGCATATTTACACTGTGTATGTTTTCTGTTCCTTAGTCACCTAGTAGCCATCTCAGGTATCAATAAGATCAACTATCTTGGTATTGCTTGTATTCAGGTAACTTATTTTACTTAATAATGGCCCCACAGCACAAGAGTTGTGATGCTGGCAGTTCAGATCTGTCTATTTTGAAAAGAGAGGGGGAGAGAGAGAGAACAGATATACAACATTTATTGTAGCATGTTATATTTTATTAGTTATTGTTAATCTCTTATCGTGCCTAATTTATAAATTAAACTTTATCACTGGCATGTATGTATAGAAAAAATATAGTCTATATACAGTTTCAGGCATCCATTGGGGGGGTCTTGGAATACATCCTCCACAGATAAGAGGAGACTACTGTATTCTGTTGAAGATTTTTGTGGGCTATTTTTATGAGGGCTATGGGTCCCTGTTATATGGTACCTTTGAAATGGCATAGTTCTATATAAGAGTGGATTTAAATTAGTTATAAATGTATATTGCAGACTCTAGGACAACCATTTAAAATTTTTAAAAACAAGTGTAGTTGCAAGCTGAGAGAGAAAACAGAATTATGTAAAAAATGCTCAATTTTAGCTGGGTGAGGTGGTGGCACATGCCTTGTAATCCCAGTGACTTGGATCCCAAGTTCAAGGCCAGACTCAGCAATTTAGTGAATTGACTCAAAAATCAAATAAAACAGCTGGGGATTAATTCCCAGGTACATGCCCCTGGGTTCAATCCCCAGTACTAAGAGGGAAAAAAGCTCAATTGAAACCAGAGAAAAAGGCAGAAAAGGGGGAAGGAAGAAAAAAGAACCAAAGAACAAGTGCAGCAAATAGAAAAGTTCCAAACCTGGTAAATATTAAGCCAGTTACATGAACAGCTCTATGCCCTGGAATTCCACAACCTGGATGACATGTATCTATAAAGTGTTTTGTTACATTTTATTTTGGAACTACCTTCAACTGGTTTGGTATCAAGGTAATACTGGCGGTTTCCTCATAAACCCTCATAAAAATAAGTTGAGTAGTATCTCTCCTCTTCTGTTTTGTGAAAGAGATTGTATAGAGCAGCCTAGCTATACCAGTTAAAAGATCAGGATTGTTAGAGAATACTAAAGAAAAAAAAAAAAAACAAGACCCAACTAACTATATGTTACCTAAAAAGCCTACTTTAAACACTAATCATAAGAAACCTGGAGTGATTATATTAATCTCAGAGAAAGCAGACTTAAAAAAAAATTTTTTTTAGTTGTACATGGACACAATACCTTTATTTTACTTATTTATTTTTATGTGCTGCTGAGGATCGAACCTAGTGCCTCACACATGCTAGGTAAGGGTGCTACCACTGAGCTACAACCACAGCCCTGCAAAGCAGACTTTAGAACAAGGAACATTAGTAGGGATAAAGTCATTAAACGATAATAAAGGGATCCATTCTCTTAGAAGACATAACAATCTTCCATGCATAAGCCCTTATGCCAAAATGTTTGTGGCAAAAGTTGGTAGAGTTCCAGGGGAGATAGAGAAATCCTACTCTAGTGGGAGACTTCAACAACCTTCTTTATAACTGATAAATCAAACAGGCAGAAAATCAGTAAGAATATAGATGCCTGATGCTACCAATCAACTTGATCTAACAGGCATTTGTAATTTAACCAATAATAGCAGAATATACATTCTTATCAAGCTCACATGGAACATTCTAGAGAACATATTCTGGACCATAAAATATACCAGAACAAATGTGAAAGAATAGAAATCATACAATGTATGTTCTCAAGTCACAATGGAATCAAACTAAAAACCAAGATATTTGTAGATTAAACACCACACCACTAAATTATACATAGATCAAAGAAAAAATTGCAAGAGATATTTTTAAATATTTTAAACTAAATGCAAATGACACTATAGTTTATCCAATATGTAGAATGCAGAATAAACTATGCTCAGAGGAAATTTGGTATTAAATACATATATGTTAGAAAAGAAGAAAGATCTAAAACTGATCTGAGCTTTCAACCTTCTGAGATTAAAAAAATAAGAACAATTTAAGCCTAAAGAAAGAAAAAGAAAATAAAGAATTAAAAAGTAGAGGACTGGCTGGATGGCCTACGCCTGTAATCCAGTGGCTCCAGAGGCTGAGGCAGGAGGATCTCAAGTTCAAAGCCAACTTCAGCAATGGTGAGGCACTAAGCAACTCAGTGAGACCCTGTCTCTAAACAAAATACAAAATAGTGTTGTGGATGTGACACAGTGGTTGAGTGCCCGAATTCAATCCCTGGTACAAAAAAAAAGTAGTGCAAACTGGGTGTGGTGGTGCACACCTATAGTCCTGGATACTTGGGAGGCTGAGAAAGAAGGATCACTCCACGCCTAGGGAACAGAGTGAGAACCTGTCACTAAATAAATAAAGTAGAACATAAATCAATGAAATTAAAAACAGGATGACAATAGAGAAAATCAGTGAAACCAAAAATTATTTGAAAGATAAATAAAATTAACAGACCTTTAGCCAGGGTAACCAAGAAAAAAAGAAAGAAATCACAATCTATTATTAATATTAGAAATGAAAGAAGAGTCATTATTACTGATCCCATGGACAATCAATAGGATAATAAAGAAATATTTTGGACAACTATATGTTCTCAAATTTGACAACTTAGATGATATGTGTCTATTGGTACGGCCTTAACTGGTTTTGCTATCAAGGTAATACTGGTCTCATAAAACAAGTTAGGAGGTGGGCTGGGGATGTGGCTCAAGCGGTAGCGCGCTGGCCTGGCATGCGTGCGGCCTGGTTTGATTCTCAGCACCACATATCACCAAAGATGTTGTGTCCGCTGAGAACTAAAAAATAAACATTAAAAAAAAATTCTCTCTCTCTCTCTCTCCCCTCTCTCTCTCCCCTCTCTCACTCTCTCTTTAAAAAAAAAAAAAAACAAGTTAGGAGGTATTCCCTCCTCTTCTGTTTTCTGAAAGACATTGAATAGAGTTGTCATTAATTCTGCTATAAAAGTTGGAAAGAATTCTCTAGTGATACCGTCTAGGCCTGAAGATTTTTCTTTCAAGAGTTGTATGTTGCTGCATGTGGTGGTGCACACTGTAATCCCAGCAACGAAGGAAGCTGAGGCAGGAGGATCACAAGTTCAAGGCTAGCCTCAGCAATTAAAGAGAGGCCCTAAGCAACTTAGCAAGACCCTGCCTCAAAATAAAAACATAAAAAAGGGCTAGGAATGCAGCTCAGTAGTAAAGTGCCCCTGGGTTCAATCCCCAGGATACTCTCCACCAAAAAGAACTAATTTTTTAAAAAAGACTTGTTTGGGTTTTTTTAAAACTATAAGTTTCATTTTTTTTCATAGTTATGGGGCTACTTAAATAACCTATTTCATACTGGGTGAGTTTTGGGAAATTTGTGCTTTTCAAGGAATTGGTCCTTTTCAACAAAATTGTCAAATTGACGTGTATAGAGCTGTTCCTAATCATCCTTTTTTATCTTTTAACATCTGGGGGAGTCTGTAGGATATACTGTTTCATTCCTGATATTCATAATTGGGGTCTTCTCTCCTCGTTCTTTGTCAATCTTTTTTTTTGGGGGGGTTATAAATGTTCCAGTCCAGAACCAGAAATCTCCTTTTAACTTTTAATCCCTTTATCCCTATTTATTATCCCTTTCTGATAATAAACCTTTTAAAAATGTGCAGATCACTTTGGGTATTATTGAACCTCACTGTCTTACACTAACTTGAGACAAGCCTTTCTCCACCTTAGGTTTCTGCTCAGATGGCCAAGTGACAACAAACACCTTCAGGCTTCCTAAGGATCCCTGTTGTTCAATTCAGAGGGTCTGTGGGGTGTCCTTCAAATTTGTTGGAGCTCTTTGACTGACTGAATCTTACTCTGGGGCACTGCCTTAAATCTTTCTGAGATGTTAACAAAAGATTTAATTGTTATATTCCCAACAGGGTTTCCCGGCAGTGCCCTGGATTTGAACTTTGCTAGGAAGCTCTTTCTTACTTTGCCGTTGTTTGCTCTTGGGGAGGAATTTTCTAAACCATGAAGCTCTCTCATGTTTAACAGTCCTTCCTTTTAATTCACAGCTTCTCAACCTCAGCACTGTGGACATTTTTGTGTGTGTACAGTGGGGACGGGTGGTTGTTTGAGAGGGGCTCCTCTGTGCATGGTGGGATGTTCAGTAGCATCCCTGGCCTCTACTAATTAGATGGCAGTAGCAACCTCCCCAGCTTTGACAACTAAAACTGTCTCCAGACATTGCCAACTCTCCCCTGGGATAGTTCTGTCTTCTGAAAACTGTTGCTTTAGTTTCTCTTTCCATCTGCACTTTACTATAAGCAGCAAGAAACCAGGTGGCTCCTTCATTGCTTTGCTAGAAAATATCCTTACTAGATCACCCATTCGTTGGCACATTTGTGTTTTCCATTTTACTGCAGGTAACAGGATTGCTAAACTTTGTGCTTCAACATAGTTTCCTATAGTATTTACCTGGCTTTTCTGCCTGTCCCCACTGTAATTGTACCAAAGGCCGAGGCTTGTGTTTACAGCTTCTTCCAAGCACTTGAGGCTCACTGTATTATTCTGAAAGACCACTCTCCAGTTCCTGTGCCACGACACATTTTAGAGTACTGGGACTAGCAGCACCCAACTCCAGTACCAACATCTCTCTGTTGTCAATTGCTGCATAACAAATGAACCCCAAATTTAGCAGGTTAAAAGAACCTGCTTTTTTGCATCTCAAAGTGTTTGAGCATCAGGTATCCAGAAGTGGTTTATCTGAGTAGTGGCTCTGCCTCCAGTCTCTCTCAGGTTTCAGTCAAGCTAACTTGCCAGGGTTGCGGTCATCTCAAGGTTCTTATGGTGACTGTTTTTAGAGTCACTCCTGGATGATGGCAAGCCTTAAATTGTCACTGGCTGGTGACTAGAAGCTTCTGTTCCTTGCCATGTGGGCCTCTATAGGGTTGCTGACAGTAGAGCAGCTTGCTTGCCTTAGAGTGTCAAGCAATAAAGTGCGCACCTGAGACAGATGCTGCACTTTTTAAAGCCTGGATTTTAGAGGTAACATACCATTAATTCTGCCATATTGGTTGGTTACCCAGCAAAGGAGAGAACTGCAGAGGGAATGAACACTGAGAACTGTTTGGGGGCTAACTGCTGCATTTTAGTTTTATTCAATTCAAGATATTTTTTTTCTAATTTCCCTCTGGACTTTGTCTGATTCATGTTTTCTTTCTTTCTTTCTTCTTCTTTTGATGCCAGGGATTGAACCCAGGGGTGCTTAACCATTGAACCACATCCTCAGCTCTTTTTTCTTTTCTTTTTTTTTTTTTATTTGAGACAGAATCTTGCTAAGTTGCTGAGACTGGCTTTGATCTTGCCATCCTCTTACCTCAACCTCCTGAGTCACCAGGATTACAGGTAGGTGCCACCAGGCCAGGCTGACTCATGTTTTATTTCTAAGGACTAGGGGTATTTTTCAGATATCTTTGTTATTATTTTTATTTTAACTCTGCTTAATTCTTCTAAATTTGTTGAGGGTTGTTTTTATGACCCAGAATATGATAGATATCTTTAAATGTGAATGTGCAGTTGAAATGAAGATTTATTCTGCTATTGTTGGGCAAAGTGTTATGAAAATGTAAATCAGGACAAGTTAGTGATGCTGTTAAGGTTTTCTTCTTTTAGACTGCTTGTTTTATTGATTACTGAGAGAAAAGTGTTGCATTATCTAAGCATTGAATTCTCTGGATTTTTCTATTTCTTTTTTCATGTCTAGTGGTTTTTACTTTGTCTTTTTGAAGCTCTGTTATTAGGTGTGTATGTACTTATGATTATTAAGATTTCTTGGTGAACTGAACATTTATCATTTGATAATTTCCTTCTTCATCCTGGAAATATTCCTTCTTCTGACACCTTCTTTGTCTGATATTAATATTGTGACTTTGAACTTGTCTGATATTAACATTGCCACCTATAATACCAGTGACTTGGGAGGTGGAGACAGGAGGATCGCAAGTTCAAGACTAATCTTAGCAAATCAGTGAGGGCTCTAAGCAACTTAGCAAGCCCCTATCTCAAAATAAAAAATAAATTTAAAAAGGGCTGGGGATTTTGCTCAGTGGTAAAGCATACTGGCCTAAATCCTGAGTACCCCTGCTCCCCATAATCACACATATATATATATATATCGCCACTCCAACTGCTTTAACTATATTGGTATGATTTATCTTATTCTGTCCATGTACTTTTTTTGTAGTATTGGGAATTGAACCTAGGGCCTCATATATGCCAGGAAAGTGTTCTTGCCTCAACCACATCCCAAGCCCTTCATCCGTTTACTTTTTAAAAAATATATATATTTTTTAATTGTTGATGGGCCTTTATTTTTTTTCTTAATTTATATGCAGTGCTGAGAATCGAACTTGGTGCCTAGTAAGCGCTCTACTATGAGCCACAACCCCAGGCCCACCCATCCATTTACTTTCTTTTTTTTTTTTTTAAATATCTTTATTTTATTTTTATGTGGTGCTGAGAATCAAACCCAGCGCCCTGCGCATGCCAGGCAAGCATGCTACGGCTTGAGCCACATCCTCAGCCCCCCATCTATTTACTTTCAACTCATATATATTTCTTTATGTGTAAAGTGCTCTTATAAACAGCATATTATTGCCTCTTATTTTTTCCCAATCTAATTTCTTCTAATTGGTTGTCTTTTTATTAATACACTTGGATTAAACTTCAAGTCCATCTTGCTATTTGTTTTTATCTTTTCATTCTGTGCTTTTTTTTTCCTTTTTACCTTCTTTACCAAATTTGGGTTGATTGATTATGTTGTGTCATTGCATTGAGGCAGTTTATTATTCATAGCACAACAGACAACATGAACATCAGAATACTTGCATGGGTTCCCCTGGCCCCGCATGCCTCAGGTGGTGCAGTGGGTGCAGATGTGTGGCACATACACATGGTACACACGTGGGGGAGTGCTATAGCTCAAGAACTTGCTGTTTCTTGCCAAGTCATAAGCAAGCCTTCCTTGGTCTAGGAAAGACATTCCCATCTCACAAAATTTCCAGCTGTATTATACAATTTTGAGCAAGGACCCAGGTGAAAAAGATGACCTTGGCATCTCAACAGATTCAGCTAGACACACTGAACACAAAAGGCCCAGGTAGAATGCCTCCCAACATTGATTATTATGTAATATTTATTTATATAATTACTTACTTTTTCACAGTCATTAATTTTTTTTGAAATAAATTTTATTGTGTATATACTTAAGGTATACAACCTGTAGATAGTAAAATGGTTACTATTGTGAAGCAATTAACATGTCTATCACTCACATGGTTATACATTATAACATTTTTATGATTTTATGTTATCTGTTCATCATTGGCTTATTAAGACTTTAAAAAATTTTAGTGGTCACCTTTGCATTTATTATATATACCTATATATATCTACATATGTATAACATACAAATATTTTTTAGACAGATTCTTAATTAGTTGGTGAGGCTGGCCTCAAACTTGAGAGTCTTCTGCCTCAGCCTTGTAAGTCACTGAGATTGCAGGAGAATGCCACTGTACCCAGCTATAATATATATATCTTTAATCAGTTTATTTTCCAATAATATTATACTACTTCTTATGTAAGATAAGGGCTCTTCAATAGCATATTTCCAATTCTCAAACCTATCATGTTTATATTATTTTTGACATACATTTTACTTTTACAATATATATGCTATAAACCCACAATGCTTTGCTTTTTTTAAAAAAATTTTTCTTAGTTCTACATGGACACAATATTTTTATTTTGTTTACTGATTTTCATGTGGTGCTGAGGATCCAACCCAGTGCTCACATGTGTGAGGCAAACACTCTGCCACTGAGCCAGAACCCTAGTCCATGCCTTGTTACTCTTGCTTAAGACAAGCAATTATCTTTTAAGGTGATTAAAAATAAGAAAAATATCTCTTATATTTACCTTTATCTACTCATTTACAAGGACCTTCACTTCTTTATTTAGCAGGTTACTCTCTGATACTTTATTCCTTCTACAGAACTTCCTTTACCATTTCTTCCAATGCTAATTTGCTGGCAATTAATTTTCTGTTATTGTTTACCAGAAAAAGTGTATCTCCTTAAAATTTTTCTCTTGGCTATGAGCCAAAGCTCAGGAGTATGTGCCCTTTGTCTCTGTAGTGGTCCCTGACTGTCTTGTTGGTATTTACTCTTTTTTGGATTCTTTGAGTAGAATTCTTAGCTCTGTGGTTTAATATCTTTCGTTATTTTTGGAAAATTCCTGGTTATTATATCTACATATATATTTTTTTCTCTGTCTCTTCTGGAATCAGAATTACTTACATTTTTGGGGGCTGGGGCTGTGGCTCAGTGGTAGAGCACTCACAAACTGAGTACAGTTGAGTATAGCATTATTTATGCCTGGAAATTGTCCTGTCTCTTCTGTTGGGCCATTAGTGTGAGGAATTGAGTCAGTCTTGTGAGGAGTTGAATTAAGTTTGGGTTTTGTTGTTTCTCTCATTATTTCATTGTCTGCAATTCCCACGGGTTTTTTGCTTTCAAGTTAGCCGCAATGGGCTAACTGGGCATTTAGCAATTCAGTGAAAATGTTAGTGAACTCTTCTTACCCTCCTGCATAGAGACTTCAACTCCTGCTTTACAAGGATCCAGTGCCTATATCCCATCTCTTCTTGGAGGCTCCTGTTCCCGTTTTGAAATTCAGGTTAATAGTTCACTCTGCAACCTCAACTCTGATGGTTTTGACAGCAGTTATGATTTTGTAGATTACTCAACACTCCTTAACAATTGTTATTAGTGTGTTAACAATGCTCTTCCCAGCTTTCTGCATCCTGGATGGGAGCCAGAGAATCAAGCCATCTACTCTTCTGCTCTTTTCAACTCCTTTGGCCACCAGCTTCTGGCCTGCTGCCTGGGTCTTTCTCTTGAGAGACGCACTTCCAGCTTAGCAGCCTGAATTACTTTCAGCTTGGATGCCCCCTGCCTCTGACTATTCTTGTGGCAAACAACTGACAAAGAGAAGGAGCGGAGGTTCCTGATCTTTCATCATCTTGAGTTCAAAATAATCCATGGAGTCCTGTTCCCAGGGGGAACATGGGAAAGGTGACTTTGGGAGCTGAGCTCCATCTACTGTATTCCTGGCTTGATTCCATTCTTCTGTGCTAGAAAATGGACCACATATCTCTT
Organism: Ictidomys tridecemlineatus; assembly: GCF_052094955.1. Taxonomy (NCBI): domain Eukaryota; kingdom Metazoa; phylum Chordata; class Mammalia; order Rodentia; family Sciuridae; genus Ictidomys; species Ictidomys tridecemlineatus. Next base: position 196,600,257 of record NC_135481.1, on the reverse strand, counting down.
CATCTATCCATTAATGAGAAATAGGAATCAAAGTTATTAAAATATTTCTTAGAAGATAAAAATTACAGCAGGGTAAAAATAAGAAATAGGTTAGGGGGGCTGGGGATGTGGCTCAAGTGGTAGTGCGCTCGCCTGGCATGCGTGTGGCCCGGGTTCAATCCTCAGCACCACATACAAACAAATATGTTGTGTCCGCCGAAAACTAAAAAATAAATATTAAAATTCTCTCTCTCTCTCCTCTCTTTAAAAAAAAAAAAAAGAAAGAAAGAAATAGGCTAGGCTAGTGGTTACAAGCAGTCTCTGGGTTGAAATTCCAGCTCCATCCAGCTGTAGGACCCTGAACATGCTCCTTTACCTCCCTGTATCTCAGTTTCTGTACTGGTAAAGTAATGATAGCAATTATCTCATAGGAGTGTTAAGAGAGTTAATATACGTAAGCACTTATAATAGTAGTAACTGGCACATAATAAGCTCTGTAGCAGTGCTAGTTAGGACTCCCTTTCTATAATTTCAGAAATTGGTGGCAGAGCGCAGTTCCTCTCCTTTCCCAGAACCTATTACAATCAAAACAGCTAAGGTTCATTGAGTATCTCTAAGCGTCCAAGTCCTGTACTATGCATTTTGTACGAATTATCTTGTAAAAGGTAGGGTTTGATTATTCCTGGTTCATAAGAAAGAAAATCAAGGATCAGAGAAGTTAAATGCTTTCCCAGCTGGACAGAGACTGCAGTAGGTTTACAACCCAAAATGGATTGACTACAGTGGTGGAGCTCTTAACTACTTAATTTGTCACCTCCCACAACCTAATTTCCATTCTGGTAGACTAGTGGGAGAGCTGCTTGCTGTATTTATCTCACAGGGTTGTTTGGAGGTCCCAAAACATAATAGAAGAGTCAGTAACTTAGTATTTGTAGCACGCTGTTCCCCTGACAGGAAAACCTGATATGGTTTTCCACACTTCTGGCCATCTCTTTACACAAGCCCCTCTCCTTTCTGTTGGTTGAACTCATTTCTTCAAGACTCCGTGCCTGGATTTTTGTCTAACAATGGAGGGATTTGAGCTGAGGGTGGCACAACATCCTTGTGCTCTGAAGTGACAGTTGACTGTTGTGTGGGGAATGGAGTGTGACAGGGCCAAAATGCACAGAAAAAATAGATAGAAGCTACTATAGTGGAGGGCCAAGAGAGGGTGGTGGAAACGGAGAGGAATGGTGGATTGGAAAGTTACTTAGGAAAGAGATTCGACAGGAAATGGAGGTGCATTTTAATGTGGGCGGTGAGCGAGAGGGAGGTGCTAGTTTGTTTGTTGAATGAATTATCGAGTGATTTCCCCCAACCCAGAGTCATCTCGGACGGACATCTCCTCACACACAGCCCGAGCGCTGGCCGTTCCCCATCACAGCTGCGGAGCTCAGGCGATAAGGGAATGGGTGCCAACGCAGGAGGAAGGAAATGCGAACACAGTCTAGGTCCACGAGCTGCTAGATTGGAAACTGCTAGCACTCCTCTGAGCCGGGATGTGCTGCGAAGGGGGAAAGCATTTTTTCTCCGCCCGCAGTTTCCTCCTGGCACCTCCATTCCTGCCAAACCGGAGGTCCAGCAACCCCCTTAGCACCGAGGAGGTGTTGGCTCCTTGCCGGCGTCTAGGGGCGCGGCACAGCTGCACACCCCCTCCAGGCCTGATCCGCCCAATCCCTGGTCCACCCCACCCAATGCACTGGTAGCTAGGGCGGAGGCTCTGCCATCTCCGGAAACTAGGAATCAGGGGCAACAGGGTGAATTCCCGGGTCAGGGGCTCGTCCCCTGCGACGCACCTGCCCCACTGGGCTGCACAGGGTCAGTGCCCCTCCCCCCTTCTGCAGGTCCCCATCCTGCGTTCTTCGGCGTGCGCCGGCCCGACAAGTGCGCGCATAAGCGTGGCAAGTGCGGCCGAGGGTGCCGCGAGTTGGGGAACGGGTGCGTGCGCGTAGTGGTTGCGTGGGCGCTGCCCAGGAGTCGAAGAGCACAAGATGCGTGGGCAGGGAGCCGGCGCGGGTGCCCGCAGCGGGTCTGCGTTGGGCGGGGGCGCCGCAAGTGCAGCGCAGCTGGCGCAGACCGTGCGCGGCGTCGGTGGCGAGGTGGTGCGCGGAGGAGTGCGGCTGGTAGGAGGGAGGAAGGATGCGTGCCGGTAACTTTTTGCCGGCCCTGCAAGTGCGAGTAGTCGCGCTCCACGGAGCTGCCTCCGGCCGCCGGGCGAGCGCAGAGCGAGTGTGCCCGCCGCGGCCCCTCCCCCACTTCCGCCTCCCGCCTCTTCCTCGTTCCCGGCTCCCAGGGCCGTCGGTCCCGGGGGAGACCCAGAGGCGCAGCCCCACCCCGGCCGGCGCGGCTCGCTCCCACGCCCCCGCCGCCGCCGCCTAGCTGGAGCGGACAGACTGAGTCAGCGGGGGCGCCGGGCGCTGCAGGTAGGGGCTCCGGCGACGGTGGGCGCAGGTGACTCCAGGGACAACGGAGGGGACCCGAGCACCAGTGGAAGTGCCGGGGGTGGGTAGCGCCCTCCTTTGACCCCTCCCTTCCCCCCGCGGACGCAGCGTGTCCCTTTTTGGGGAATTCTTCTTCTGCTTACTCTAGTGCGGGTGGGGCTGAGACAGAGAGGGAGTTCTCCATTTCACGGCTCCTGCCTGGTCCCCTGGCAGCCTCCTGCCCCAAATCTCCCCACTCTTTCCCCAGCACCTGTGGTCGCGTAAACAACTCCCTTGCTCCAGTCACGGCTCTGTGGCCCCAGGTGGCCAGCCCGTTCAAGCTGGTGAAACCAATGGGGTCAGGGGGAGGGGAAAGAGAGGGAGCCCCCGGTCCTGTCAGTTCCCCCTGGGTTTCTCCCTCCCCTTCCCCCCTGCAAGCGCAGACGGCCCCAGGGGCCCTGGATATTTTTAGCGTTGTGACCTGGGCGGCAGCTCTAAGAGCCTTTCCCAGGAATCGGCGTCAGCGCCTCCCTTCTCCGTGGCCGAATCGCGGCCACACTGGCTCCCCGTCATAGCACTCCCTGGCCCGCTTGGGTTTGGATCCGTCTTGAGCTGGCTCCAGCGCCTTTGGAGCAGGCCCGAGCCTGGGATAGACCGAGTCCAGATGAGATGGCCCGTGGAGGATGCGGATGTGGTCCCAAGCTGGAAACTACCCTGCCCTGGTGATGGGTTCAGAGCAGAATGCCAGGAATGAGACTGAATGAATGGAAGTGAATGCACAGGGCCTGGACTGGCCTGGAACTTTTGGTATTCTGGAAAGCTCTCAGCCCTGGGAGTCAAGAGGCCTGGCCTGAATTGGACCCACGATCTGCCTTTCCAATTCCTACTCATTGGCCAGTAGGGAGATAAGATGGTGAGATGTGTCAGAAGAGGGGAACAAATAAAGAACTGTTGGAGTTCGTAGACAAGATGGTGGTTCTCTAAATAGCTCACCTTCACAAGCCGTGTTTTCAGGAAGGTAGGACCACTATACCTTTTCAGATGGGGAGACTGCGAAAGATTTTCCTTAGGGCATCCAAGTCTGAAAGATGGGTGACTTCAAAGCAAGAGTTTGGAGGTGATGGGGATGATGTGTATGTGTTTAAGTAAAGGGGAGAGAAGAGGGGTTGCACTAGTGGAAGAGGACCTTCTACCCTACCATCTCCATGCTATCCTCTTCCCTGGCCTTCTGAAGGGACTTGGGTCTATTAAATGGAGAAAATATCATTTGGGCTGGACTAGCCTCCCCAACCCGGTCAGAAGGGCATACTATGAGAGTTGGCCTTTGGCTGCCTTCCCCTGAATACAGAGAGCCTTTTCTGGTGCCTGGAACTGGCATCCCCTTTGTAGAGCTGGGGCAGCTCTGCCTCTACATAGGACTTGAAGCTTGTAGGAAGGACTTTGTTTCAGAGTAGGGGAAAGAGTAGCAGATGCCAGAGTCATCCAGCGGGAACCAGAAACCCCACTGCTGGGATGCTGGCTGCTGTGGGGTTCCCGAGGCCCAGGGCCCACTGTTGTTTTTCTCAACTTCACAGCTGTACTTGTCTTGCTTATTATCTTTCCAGGGGCTGACATGGACCCAAATCCTCGGGCAGCCCTGGAGCGGCAACAGCTCCGCCTTCGGGAGAGGCAGAAATTCTTCGAGGATATTTTACAGCCAGAGACAGAATTTGTCTTCCCTCTGTCCCACCTGCATCTTGAGTCACAGAGGCGTAAGTTCCATGTCCTGAGGTGCAGTTTAGGGGTAGTGGCGTAAGTTCCATGTCCTGAGGTGCAGTTTAGGGGTAGTGTGAGGAGGGTGTCCAGGGGGTCCTGCACCTCTGGGGCCATATCCCTCTTGTGTTCTTAGCTGGGTGAACTTGTAACTTGTAATCTGATGGGTAACTCTGAGCATCCTGTCAGCTTCATCCTAGGTCCTCCTGACTTATCCCCTTTTTGATCCACAGCCCCCATAGGTAGTATCTCATCCATGGAAGTGAATGTGGACACACTGGAGCAAGTAGAACTTATTGATCTCGGGGATCAGGATGGAACAGATGTGTTCTTGCCTTGTGAAGATCCTCCACCAACGCCCCAGACTTCTGGTATGCCTCTGCTTTAGGGACTTGGGAACCAGTTTACTGGAGCTGAATATTGAGGCTGCTCAGCTAAACTGGGGAAGAATTCAAGTAGGGACTGGAAGTGGGTGTCTGCTAGTGAAATAGCTTTCAGTTCTGATTTTAAGGATGTTGACCCTGAGGGGAAAATGGGTTATAAATTCCTAGGCCAAAATTCTAGGATTGGCCAACCTCTTTAGCCTTTTTAATTTTGTATTTGTGATACTAATGTAATTACTGCAATAAAAATAATGTGAAATATAATTTTTAATTAGACTAGTGATTTTAGTCATTATTTACTGAGCACTTTACTAGGTTCCTAATACTGTGGTAACATCCTTTATATATAAGTTATTTCAATACTTAAAATTTCCTATCAGGGCAGGTATATAATCTCCATTTATTTTCTTTCTCTCTCTCTCTCTCTCTCTCTCTCTCTCTCTCTCTCTCTTTCTTTCTTTCTTTCTTTCTTCCCCCAGAAGAATGGAAATAGTCTCCATTTGGGGGCATGGGGTACCAGGGATTGAAACCTGGGTGCTTAACCACTGAGCCACATCCCCAGCCCTTTTTATATTTTATTTAGTGACAAGGTCTCACAAGTTGCTTAGGGCCTTGCTAAGTTGCTGAGGCTGGTTTTGAACTCGCTGTTTTCCTACCTTAGCCTCCTGAGGTGTTTTCAGGCTTGAGCCACTGCACCTGGCAATACTCCATTTTATAAGAAGGAAATAAGGCTCAGAGAAGTTCAGTTACACTGTAGCCAGAAAGTGGAAAGGCCCTAATCAAACATTACCTGACTCCACCACCCCTGTGCTTAACTTTAAGGGACTCTTATTTAAACCTGCTCCTGTTCCCTGATGGCCTGCTATACCAGGTATTGTTTAAGCATTCTCAGGTTTTATTCTCAAAACCTTTTCAGAATGTAGGTAACCTCCCCCCTTTATTTATTTATTTATTTATTTTTACATAGGAAGAGTAGAGTCCTTAGGAGGGAAAGTGACTTGTCCAAAGCTCTTCACCAGAAAGTGCATGATGTACATAGAACTTGAACTCTTTCATTAACTGACCTGACTCAAGCCCAGAAACGGTGTAATGATGTGGAAGGATCTGGGAGCCAGGAGATGAAGGTCCTAATCCTGGTTCTTCACCGGACTGGCAGATGATTTTGGACAAGTACCTGCCCTCTCTGGGGTTCAGTTTCTCTGACCAGATAGCTCTTAAGAGTCCTCTGAAACCATTTGTGGCTCTAACCAGCTCTTCTCTCTGGGCAGGGGTGGATGACCATCTAGAGGAGCTGAGCCTGCCATTGCCGGCGCCAGACAGGACTACATCCCGGACCTCCTCCTTGTCTTCTGACTCTTCCACCAACCTGCATAGTCCAAATCCAAGTGATGGTGGAGCAGATACGCCCTTGGCACAGTCTGATGAGGAGGAAGATGGGGGTGATAGAGGAGCAGAGCCCGGAACCTGCAGCTAGCAGCGGCCCCCTGCTGCAGACTGACCAAGCTGGCTATTCTCCAAGTGGGACCCTAGGCCCAGCCAGAGCTCTTCAGGAGAAGACCAGACACTACGCTTACAGTCAGCACCAAAAGGAGGGGAGGATGGTGGGATAGTGTACCTCTCTGAGCGTTAACCCTCTCCTGCTTTTCTGCTAACCTTTTCCCGCTGCAACCCTTTCACCAGTTTTTGGCTTACTTCTGAGGTAGGACTTTTAAATGGGGAGTTGGAAGATGAGGAAGGACAAGATGCTATTGCTTTTCTTAGCACTCCTCCCTCCCTCAAATCATCCTGTAGTTTTCCAGTAGAGCCTCCTAAACTAGTGTCTCTAAGTGGACGTGAACTCCTTAGCACCCCATATGAGGTGGAACGCCAGTTATCCTGCCTCCTTATATCCTTTTTGGAACAAGACACAGTATAAATAATAAACAAAAATAATATACCAACCATTCCACTTCATTTTTCACGTCATAGAGATATCCAACCCACTCTGTCTACTTTCTTACCAACATCATATCCCCATCACTCATTGACTCCATTTTGGTGGGGAGGGGCTGGGTACCAGGGATTGAACTCAGGGGCACTCCACCACTGAGCCATATCCCCAGTCCTATTTTGTATTTTATTATAGACAGGGTCTCACTGAGTTGCTTAGTGCCTCGCTAAATTGCTGAGGCTGGCTTTGAACTCGGGATCCTCCTGCCTCCGCTTCTCAAGCTTCTGGGATTATAGATGTGTGCCACCATGCCTAGCAACCCCATTTTTTTTTTTAAAGAAATATTGATTGAACACCTGCTAGGTGTGTGGAATGCAGTTCTGAGCAAGACAAGCTATATCTCTGCCTTCATGGTCACAGAAGGGAAAATTCACAGTGTATTAAGTAGCAAGATGAAGTACTACTCTGGTAACAGAAAGTAGAAGCATTTTAACCTAACTTGGTTGATAATTGAAGAGTTGAGGTTTTTAGCAGAGATGTGAAGGATGCTTAGGAGTTAGGCCAGGCAGGGGCAAGGGCCAGGCAAGCAGCAGGAGCAGCTTGTAGAGACTTTAAATGGGGAGAATGTATCCTTGAGGACCTGAAAAGCGTTTGGTTTGGCTAAATTGTTGGATTTGAGGACAAAATGAGAAAGGAAAAGATTGACAAAGGTACCAGTTGTGTTGTGTGTGCCTATAATCCCAGCTTGGGATGCTGAGGCAGGAAGATTTCAAGATTGGGGCCAGACTGGGCAACTTAAACCCTGTCTTAAAAAATACAAAGGTCTAGAGGGATATAGCTTAAAAGTAGTGCACCTCTGGGTTTAATCCCCAGTACTGGGGGGAAAAAAAGATTGATAAAGGTCAGGTGCTTTGAAGCCTGTTCCAGGTTTCAATTAGACTGCCAGTGAAGATCATGACTTAAGATATAAATATCTTTCCTCATATGAAAGAAGTCCAGGGGCTGGGTTGTGGCTCAGTGGGAGGCACTGGGTTTGATTCTCAGCACCACATTAAATAAATAATAAAGATTAAGAAAAAAAAAAGTCCAAGGATGCAGGGCTGTAGCTGTACAGAAGCTCTGTCCCTGAGAACTGGGCTCCTTTTTGGTTTTTTGCTCAATTGTTCAGGACACATGATTTTCATTCTTATGGATACTTCATGTATAGGATGGCTGCCAAAGCCCCAGCCATCATGACTTTGAAACTGACAGAAGAAGAAATGGATTTAGGCAAAGAGGGCATAGCCTGATGTCTTTTCTAAATTTATGAAGCATTTTTCGAAGTTCTGAGCAATTGCATCTATTTTCGTCTCATTGGCCAGAACTTGGAAACACAGGAAATGTTTCATTTGTGGATATTTTATAGACAGGGACACAGCATTAACTAAAAGAAAGGAAATTCTGGGTTTTGGAAATACATTAACCCTTTCAAGTTCCTGAAGTACCAATGCATCTGATTTTTGTACTTCCTGTCATCTCTGAGAAATATCCTGGCTGGTGGAGAGCTGGAATAGTCCTTTGGCAGGGTACTCTGCTGTCTTGACAGAATCAGGGTTTTGTTACTAGGGAACAAGAGGACAGTAGTCATTGGGTAGGTAATGAGCAGTTTACATGTTAAGAGCTGAACTTTATTGGGAGTAATGAAGGATTATAAGTGCAAACTGGATTTGCATATTTAAAAGCTAATTCTGACAGGAGTGTAGAGAGTATTGGAGGACAGGCTCAAGACAGATAACCTGTGTGTGAGAGACAGAGTAGTGGCTCAGAAGATAGCAGTGATGATTAGCTTACTTGGGTTGAATTGGGGTGTAAACAAGTGATATTATTCATTGAACAGATATTAACTTTTGGGATTTAGCATGTGCAAGACACTGAGCATGACCTTATAGATGGGGTTGGGGTGGTTGGGTGGACATAGTCTCTGCTGTCATGAAGTTATTGTCTAGAGGGGGCCCAAATGTAAAGGTGTAACTATGACAAGTTGTAGGAAGGAGTTGGCCTATTCAGAGAGGTCCCCAGGGTATTTCCCTTGAGGAAGTGGCACTTGAGCTAAGATTTGTTTGAAGAGTAGGAGTAAATGAGGGAAGAATGGCTGGAAGGTTTCTTGTGGAATAAAGATTCAAGGAGTTCAGAAGGAATCCCTGGAAACCAGAAGATGATCACAGCCATTCAGCCAAGAGATAAGGCGCTAGGGTGGAGAAAGGTGGAATGAAAGAAAATTCAGGGGGCAAATTCCAAAAATGTAAAGGGTGAATGTGAGAGAAGGAGGAGTCAAAAGTGCCACCATTATTTCTGCCTCCTACATCAGGATGGGTTGGAGTGCTCTTTACCAAGATGGGAGCTTAGGAGAGAACCGTGTTTGGGAAGGTTGTAAGTTTGTTTTAGACATGTTGAGTGGGAACCTGGATCCATGCATGTGGAATTTGGGTGAGAGGATTGGGCTGGAAGAATAAATAAATAAGTTACCAGTGTAAGGTGTACAGCCAGGGAGTGTCGAATGAAAGGGGGACCTGGCCTTAAGGAACATCAGTTCATGTCTCACGTTTTAAAAAGTCATTCCACTTCTCTTCATGTATCAAACACCAGCCATGGATCAGTGACCTTCAGCCTAAAATCCTGAAGTTCTTTGTGTTTTCCAGTCTGAGTGACAAGGCCTCCATCTTCCTATTATCTCATCCTGCTTCTACCCCTTCAGGAGGCCATTATAAATTACCATTCCTAAGTGCTTTTCCTAAAGAGAGAAACTCGTGGGAGCTCCAGGGATGTAGGCATGTCCATTAGTCTTTCCCTGTCTCTAGGAAGCTTGTGGAATGAGAACCTTTTTGTCCAAAAGTCTCTGGGTCCATGTTGAGATCATTCACTAAACTGGGCCAAGGCCCAGTCTCATAATAACCTTGGGGATTTTTCTGGGTTGTTTATGACTTTTCTGGACTCAGAAGAGTCTTTGTCCTCTGGTGCCTTCTCACGTCCTGACCCTTTCTTTAGCAAGGCTCTACCTCCTATCTGACTGGCCAAGCCTTCTCTTGGGCTCTGGATATGCAGTACTTCCCAGATCTGGAATCAACCCCCTCCCCTCCAGGGTGAATGATGGGAATCTGTACTGGTTTGGTGGCTGTCAACATTCCAATAAATTTTTTAGTACCCCAAGCGCACAATGCTAAGATTGTAGGGTTTGGGACAGGGATCCTGACTGGAGAGAAAGCTGCAGGCCTCTTGAGGAGCGGAATTGTTTGTGAGTCTATGGGAAGCCTTCATTTACTACTATGAGCCCAGGCTCTGTCTGGAAAAGTCTAGGGTCAACTGAGACCACAGGACCACTTCCTGGTTGAGACAATGACCTCTCCTCCTGCCAAACCACAGCCAGTTGGCTGGCCTTCAGAGGCTTCATCTCCAGCTGACTGTTTTATTGAGGCCACAAAGTGCCCTTGGAGATGGGATGATTTGGAGCCAATTCCAATTCAAGGAGCCTAGCTTTCAGTCTCCAAGCCACAGTGTGGCTTCTTTCTGTTGCTTAGACTTATGACTGGGTGGACATCTTGACAGACTCTGGAGAGGAGGGAAGGAGACAAGTCATGGCCATAGAACCCTATATTTTGGAGGAAATTCGAGGGACTACAGCTCAGAAGATTCCCTTGAAAGCTCACTGTAACAATCCTCAGGAGAACTTGACTCTCAAAACAGCATGGCAGTGTGGGGACAAGACAGGACTGTGGGGATGCTGTCTTGCTCCTTTGCTCATTCAGTGTTGAATACACTGCTGGGTGCTAGTCACTTGCACAGGCAACCAAAATACTAAGGTGACCAAGAGCTCTTCTAGGAACAGATACGGCCACAGACTATGGAAATATAAGGTGATGAGTGCTAGAGCAGAAGTACCCCAGGAACTGTAGCCACTAGTGGGCGGAGTCTTCATTGGAGGTGGCTGGGTTACAAATGATGGGGACAGTTTATTTCAAAGAGAAACAGTAGAGCACTGAAATACAAAATATCAATGATGGCAGCTGCCTTTAAAAAAAAAGTTATTTTGCAGGCTGGGGTTGTGGCTCAGTAGTAGAGCACTTGCCCAACATGTGTGAGGCACTGGGTTCGATTTTCAGCACTCATATAAATAAATGAATAAAATAAAGGTCCATAAACATCTAAAAAATTTTTTTTAAAAAGTTATTTTGAAGTTGGTAACGTAGACTCTGGTTCCACCACTTACTGCAATCAAAATGGAGATGATACCTACCTGATAAGAAAATGGTATTATTAGTCACATATTACATTCCAGATCCTACATGTACATAATTTCTAATCCTAACAGTGACTCTGAAAATATGTTTCTCCATTTTGCGGATGAGGAAGTAACACTGGGGTTGCTTTTGCTCCTATGGATTAAAGGCTGGTAGGGATTTGGCCTTCCTACTATTCCAGGAACAGTAAATGCAGGCAGAAATGAGGACATGAGATAAGGACATCTTTTTGACACGTCCTTCCTCATTGGTTGGGATATATCTTGGCAGACTTGCCAGATACCAAATTTGGATCTTGATAGAAAATATGGCTGTTTACCTAAAGACCATTTAAAAACTCCTTCATGAATATATTCCCCATAGGGCATATTAAATTCCTCTTCAGAATTTAACATTGGAACTCCTACAACTCAACAATAAAAAGGAAAACAAAGCCAGGCATGGTGGGCTGATCCCAGTCACTCAGGGTGCTGAGGCAGGAGGATCACAAGTTTGAGGCCAGACTCTGCTACTTAGTGAGACCCTTTCCCAAAATATAAAAGAAGTCTGGAAATGTGGCTCTGTGGCAGTGCCCCTGTGATCAATGTCCAGTGCCCCTCACAGATACAAACACCAGAAGGCAGGCCAGTGGGAAAAGAAAAAAAAAAAGAAAGAAGAAAAATGGATTGGGCACAAAAGATTTTTAACAGAGTCTTTCACAACAGACGCTATCTGAACGGTACTAAGCACATGTATAGATGCCCAGCATCCTTGTTACCAGGGAAATGCAAATTAAAACCACAATGAGATAACACTACATGTATATCCAAGGATTTGAAATTAAAAGATCCCCAAAATTAAAAACATGAAATGTTGACCAGGATGTGGAACAACCAGAACTCTCACATTATTGTTGGTGGGAGAATAAAAGGATACATTTTGGAGAAAGATCTGAGTTTCTTTTTTTCCCCTTTTATGTTCTCCCTGCTTCATTTTTTTCCCCACTGACCCACATCCCCATCCCTTTTCTATATTTTATTTAGAGACGGGGTCTCACTGAGTTGCTTATGGCCTCTCTAAATTCCAGAGGCTGGTTTTGAACTCATGATCTCCTGCCTTGGCCTCCTGAGCTACTGAGATTACATGGTGTGGCCATTGTGCCTGATAGCCCTTTTCATTTTTTATTTTGAGACAGGGTCTCACAAAGTTGCCCAGGCTAACCTTGAATTCGCAATCTTCCTGTCCAGCATCCTAAGTAGCTGAGATTTCAGGCGTGTGCCACCAAGCCAAACCCAACAGTTTCTTATAAAATTAAACATACTCCTTTTTTTTTAATGGTACCAGAGATTGAATCCAGAGGCATTTAACCACTGAGCCACATCCCCAGCCCTATTTTGTATTTTATTTGGAGACAGGGTCTCGCTGAGTTGCTTAGGGCCTTGCTAAGTTGCTGAGGCTGGCTTTGAACTCACAATCCTTCTGCCTCAGCCTCCCAAACTGCTGGGATTACAGGTGTGCCCTGCTCATACTCCTCCTCTTTGACCCACACTTCCACTCGTAAATATTTGCCCAAGTGATGTGATAAACACATCTACCAAGCAACTTGTATACATAATAGCCTGGTTCCTAATATCCCCAAACTTCAAAGAACTCAGATGCTTATCAACAGAATAGATAAATTATGGCTTATTCATACAATGTAATACTGCACAGCAATTAAAAGTAAAATCTGCTGATACAAGAACATGGATGAGTCTCAAAAATATTCACCCCATAAAAAAGCTTTACCCCCAAAATATATGTGATAATTTCATTTATATTCAGTTCTAGAATATATTACTATGGGGAGAAAATCACAACATTGTTTACCTCTGGATTGTAGAGTAGGGATTGTGTGGGAATAGGAATTAGCCAACTTTCTGGGGTTTGGGGGAAAATTCTGTATTTGGATAGGAGTTAGGATTACATAGGTACATATATTTGTCAAAACTCAATGTGGGGGCTGGGAGTATATACTCAGTTGGTAGAGTGCTTGCCTTGCACGCACAGGGCCCTGGGTTCAATCTCTAGCACCACCAAAACAAACAAAAAAACTCAATGTGCACTTCAGACATGCACATCTCACTGTATAGGAGATTTTTTGTTTTGTTTGGGTTCTAGGGATTGAACCCAGAAGCACTTATTACATTCCAGATCCTGCATGTACATAATTTCTAACCCTAACAATGACTCTGAAAGTAGGTCTCTCTATTTTGCAGATGAGGAAACATCTACATCCCCATTTTTATTTATTTATTTATTTGAGACAGGGTTTCCAGGGCCTGGCCAAATTGCTGAGGCTGGCTCCCAATTTGCCATCCTCTTGCCTCCAATGTCACTGGGATTGCAGACATGATTCCCTCAAACCCAGACACATACACACCATTCACCCCTGCTGCCCACTGCCACCCACCCCTACTGGCCCTCTAGGTGAGCTTTACATCAAAAGAAAAATGTACATGGCTGGCTGGGGATATAGCTCAGTGGTCTAGGGCTTCCTGCTAGCTGGAGGCTCTGACTTCAACCCCCATTCGTGTGTGTGTGTGTGTGTGTGTGTGTGTGTGTGTGTGTGTGTGTGTGTGTGTGTTTCGGGGTGGTGAGAGAGAGCTGGAGAAAGAAAAATGTGAATACTGAACTCATTAATGATATGCATTCTGAACTATTTAGATAGAAATATACTAATGTCTGGTTATTTTAAAACGCATTAAAACCAGATGGATTAATGGATTCTAGAAGGTTATGTGATCAAGTACAAGAATGGTAAAATGTTAATAGTGTCGTCTAGGTGAGGGGGAAACAGGTGCTCATTCTTTCAATTTTGCTACAGGTTAGAAATTTTTCATACCAAATAACCAGTTTTTTTGGGGGGATTTTGCAGCAAAACTGTCCTCCGAGGAGGTAGGTTTGCATCAAGCCAGTCCAGACAATCTGAAGCCGAGGGCAGCCCAACCCCAGCTGCGTGACCTAGCAAAAATAATGGACCTTTTTCACTGTTTCCTTAACTATCAAGCGGCAAGGCCGCGCTCCGTATTATTAAGCACTTTCTGGTGGGTGGAAACACCTCGAAGTGGACGGGTCCTCAAGCCAGCCCCGCGCCCTGTCACCTGCCCATCCCCTCCCGCGTCCTCTCGGTCCCGGCCACCCCTAGGCCCAGGAGGAAATCACTTTGGCTTTCGGGGCGGTCGCTTTGGCAACCGTACCCCAGCTTCCGGGACTGAACCGGAAGTCACTTCTCACACGCTCTTCTTATTGGTCGCCGGCCTTTCGTGGGAGCGGGCGCCGCTGGAAGGCGGAAGCGGCCCCGGGCATGGCGGCCGCCGTGCCGCTGGGTTTGCTTGTGCTGCTGCTCCTGGGGCCTGGCGGTTGGGGCCGTGCAGAGCCCCCACGCGACAGCCTGCGGGAGGAGCTCGTCATCACCCCGCTGCCCTCCGGGGATGTAGCCGCTATGTTCCAGTTCCGCACACGCTGGGATTCGGAGCTGCAGCGGGAAGGAGGTGAGAGGGTGAGGTCTGGCCGGAGAAAGGTTTCCGTGGCGCCAGGGTGAGGTCTGGCCGGAGAAAGGTTTCCGTGGCGCCTCCTCTGTTGGGAAGGGGGGCTCATCCTTCGGTGGAGTTCTGGACCCTGGGTGTGGGCCCTATGCATGGGCCACACAGGTAGGGCTCTCCATTAGGCGAGGGGCTCACCACTCACCTGCTTTCTCTCCCCCAGTGTCTCATTACCGGCTCTTTCCCAAAGCCCTGGGGCAGCTGATCTCCAAGTATTCTCTGCGGGAGCTGCATCTGTCATTCACGCAAGGCTTTTGGAGAACCCGCTACTGGGGGCCACCGTACCTGCAGGCCCCATCAGGTGCAGAGCTCTGGGTCTGGTTCCAAGACACTGTCACTGAGTGAGTGTCTACTTTGCGTCCTATTGCATACCGTGGAATGTGGCAGGGAACGATGTTTCATTCTGCCACTGCTTGGGCATAATAGTTTCAGTGGACTGCGACTCATGGGACTGGAGCTGGCTTTGGAAGTAACAAATGGGATTACCTTTGAGTGGCCTGCTTTACTTTGCTGAATAAACTTACTTCCCCTAATTCTTTCAGACTTGAGGTAGCACATATGTTTCCTTACAGAGGCAATAAATGACTGGTGCTTTTTGGATGTAAGTCTGTAGAAACCTGGCAAACTGATTACCTTTTTAAAAGGTGTTCATACTTTCATATTCATATTCAAGTACCATCAAAATAATAAGGCCAAACAAAACATGTTTGTGGGCTAGAATTGACCTTCAGGATGCTAGATCTCTGTGTTAGAGGAATTGCTGTTTGGTGGGGTTGGGGGGGGCACAGGCATATCCAGTGACTGCTGTGGCAGTTCTGTTAAGAGTACAGCCTTTTTTGGTTGCAGAGATTGCATGCTATGCATGGGCCACACAGATAAGTAAATTGGTAAAGGTATAAAAACATTGATAGAGCCAGGCACTGTGGCACATGCCTGTAATCTCAGTATCACTGAAGGCTGAGGCAGGAGGATTGCAAGTTCAGATTCAGCCTCAGCAACTTTGAGAGGCCCTAAGCAACTTAGTGAGACCCTTTGTTCTGAAAACAAAACAAAACACCCAAACAAACAAACAAGGGCTGGGGATGTGGCTCAGTAGTTAAGCACCCTTGGGAGCTTGCAGGCAGGAACACTGAATTTTCTTTGGTACTCCCCCCAAAAAATTAGTAGAAGCATAGGAATGAGAATTATAAAATGAGTGTGGCAGACCTAAGAGCTTGTGTGACAGTCTGAAAAGGACAGCCATCACTTATCACCTATGATTTGTTGCCATGTAGCGATAGAGGTTTAATGTGGTCAGACTCATTAAGCAAGAGATACCAGAATTTAATGTGAAAACTGGCATATTTAAATATCAAAAAGTAATTTAAAATTTTTAATAATGCTATGTGGGTCAGTGTTGTGCACTTTCAATAAAGCACGGTTAAGGAGAGTTTGAATAAAGCTTTCAGGCTTCAAGGATTGGAGTAATGGAAAAGTACTGAACAAAGGATTATCAAAAACTTCAGTTGGTAGAATGCTTGCCTCAAATGCACAGGCCCCAGCACCACAAAACAACAAAACTCCACTACAGCACCAAAGCAATCTTAGACAAGGAGCAAGCAGTGATAGCTCCACACCCCCCACCCCACACACAATTGGCCAAAGTTTTTGCTCTTGCCTTGACTCTGGCTCCGTTGCCTTTACTTTCTGTCTGCTCTGTTATCACTGACTACCCTCGGTGATAATTGCCTAGGATATTGAGCTGAAGTTCAGAATTCTAGCGCTTATTAAATGTTATGCTTTTTATTTTTTATCTAGAGAATAAATCTCTTAATATTTCTATAAGAAAAGATACCCAATTTAATAGGAATAGTTGTTTTCCCCTTGTTCAAGGAGATTTTTGGATATAAGA
Organism: Ictidomys tridecemlineatus; assembly: GCF_052094955.1. NCBI lineage: Eukaryota > Metazoa > Chordata > Mammalia > Rodentia > Sciuridae > Ictidomys > Ictidomys tridecemlineatus. The sequence continues at coordinate 196,584,026 of NC_135481.1, read as the reverse complement.
CTTCCCACCTGAGGAGAGGACCAGGACTTCCCTTCCTGCCCCTAGTATTCACAGGGCAGACTCTTGCTTTGCCTGGCTGAGCACACTCGGGAGGCTCAGTGAGCTGATGTCTGCTCTGAAGTAACAGAACACTCTGCATGGTACTGTGGAAAGTGCAAAGATGACCCTCACTAGTTCTTGTCAAATTACACACTGCCTCGTTGAGGGGAAAAGGTACTTAGGACACGATACTACTGGTAACCAGGCCGTCCTCCAGAGTGGACCTCGGATGCTCAGAACTACAGCAGCACAGAGGAGGCTATGCTTAAGGAAGGTGGGAAAGGCTTCCTGGATGAGGGGCCAGGACGCCGAACCTGAAAGATGGGCAGAGAAGAGTGAGGAGGGCAGTCCTAGGCAGGAATCCACCTGAGCAGAGATCCATGGCGATGAGGGCTGTCCAGAGGAGAGAGGACGAAGAGGCTGAGCACAGTGAGGCCAAGAAGTGGCTGAGCCGGGCAGGGATGTAGCTCTGACTCTGTCGTCTGGCCTGTCTAATGATGGAGAATCCAGCCTCCTTTTACCAAGGGTTTGGCGGCTTGCTGCAGGCTCTGGGTAAGGGAGCCAAGACAGCCCTGTGACAGTGATTGGGTTTGTGTCTCCATCCAGTGTGGATAAGTCCTGGAAGGAGCTCAGTAATGTCCTCTCAGGAATCTTCTGCGCCTCTCTCAACTTCATCGACTCCACCAACACAGTCACCCCCACAGCCTCCTTCAAACCCCTGGGGCTGGCCAATGGTGAGATAGTCCCTGCAGTCCTCCTTCCTGGAACCTCTGCCCAGCCTTCTCCTCCTTTCCCCTCAGTTTCTTCCCTCCTCAGCCTGGGCTTGATCTAAAATCCCTCCAGTGTGCAGACCTCCAGAAACTCTGCTCTCTCTGTCCCCACTTTGCTTCCCGCTGTCCCAGGGGTCAGTGAGACTGTTTGGATGGTGGTGCTAGAGAGGGCTGTAGAGAGCAGGGGTGGTCTCCCCGGTCTCTGGAGTGGGTCCTGACGGGCAGGGCCCCAGGCCTCCCTGACAGTATCTATTTCCCTCAGATACTGACCACTACTTTCTGCGATATGCTGTGCTGCCACGGGAGGTGGTCTGCACTGAGAACCTCACGCCATGGAAGAAGCTCCTGCCCTGTAGTTCCAAGGTGAGGCCGGAGTGGTCTTCGTGTGGGTGGGAGCCCCAGAGAGGGGACAGAATTGGCAGTGCCTGTTTGCAGCCTGGTAGCCAGGGGGCATTTAAGAGAACTGGTGCCCCATGCCAGGTGCTCCATGTAGGTCTCTGACCTTTCATCTCTTCTTGCCTTGTCTAGGCAGGCCTCTCTGTGCTGCTGAAGGCTGACCGCTTGTTCCACACCAGCTACCACTCCCAGGCAGTGCACATCCGCCCTGTCTGCAGAGTAAGTCAGTGGAGGAAGAGGGTGACCACCATATGGGGGCTCTGAGAGAAGGTGTAGGTACAGATGTGGCCCATTGTCTGGCTCTGGCTGAATGAGAAGTAAGTGGCAGATATGATAATTATGTGGGGCATTGTCCATGCACCAAGGGAACTTCGTGGTTGCCAGGCGAGTACTCAGTATATCTTTACCAGGGAGCATGTGGTTAGGAACAGAGCTGTGTGAGTCCAGCTGCTAGCCCCGTGCCTTGCCAGCTGGCATGACCTTGAGTGAGTCATTCTGTTTCCCTGAGCCTCGTTCTCTTCTCTGTATGTGAGAATGGTAGGAGAATCCCCTCCTGGGCTGCTGTGACAGTTCATCAAAGTGATGCACAGAAAGCTGTCAGGGTCTGGCTCAGGGTCAAGTGCTCAGTAGTGAAAGGGAGCAGATCGATAGATGTGAATATGCATGCACAGATGAGGGTTGTGTCCGATTCAGAGTCCTTGAGGCTGTGTGGTTGGATGAGAGTGAGGCCCCTCACTGCTGCCATCTGGCCCCTGTGGTAGAATGCGCGCTGTACCAGCATCTCCTGGGAGCTGAGGCAGACCCTTACGGTTGTATTTGACGCCTTCATCACAGGGCAGGGGAAAAAAGGTAAGCTGCCCTGGCAACTTGCCTCCACCTGCCCACCCCTCCCTACCCTGCCTTATCTTGTGGCCACCCTTACTAGGCCCTGCTCAGCCCTGCTTTCTGATCCTCAGACTGGTCCCTCTTCCGGATGTTCTCCCGAACCCTCACAGAGCCCTGCCCCCTGGCTTCAGAGAGCCGAGTCTATGTGGATGTCACCAGCTACAACCAGGTATTGAGATCTCCAGCTACACCCCCTCTCCCCAGGGCCAGCCTGCCCCTCTGCTTGCTTCTCAGCCCTTTGTGGCTTTTGTATTCCCAGGACAATGAGACACTGGAGGTGAACCCACCCCCCACCACCACATACCAAGATGTTATCCTTGGCACCCGGAAGACCTATGCTGTCTATGACTTGCTTGACACAACCATGATCAATAACTCCCGCAACCTCAACCTTCAGCTCAAGTGGAAGAGACCCCCAGAGAATGGTGAGTGGGCATGTGAGCAGGCCACCAGGGCCCCCAAAGGCTAGAGGGATTCTTTCTCCTAGAGAAACACTCACTGTCCTGTCTCTGCTAGAAGATCTTAGGGCAGGCAGGGGGCAAAGAAGGGAGGACAAGAGGTGGAGGGTAGACATGATCAAAGCATGACATACATGTTGGAAGTGCTGCAGCAGAACCCCTCAATCTGTACCATTAAAAATGACTTTATAATCATTTTTAGAAGTCATAGGGTTGCTGGGCATTGTGGCACCGTCCTATAATCCCAGCAATCCAAGAGGCTGAGTCAGGATTGCAAGTTTGAGACTAGCTTCAGCAACTTAGTGAGACCCTTTCTCAAAAATAAAAAAGGACTGGGATGTGGCTCAGTGATCCAGGGCCTGTGGGTTCAATCCCTAGTACCCCAAACAAAAACAGAATCCCATTAAGACCAGCTCTCTGGGGTCATGTGTTCCTGTTCTGACTGCAGCTCTTCCAAGCTGTGTGACTTTGGGCAGTTCCTAACCCTGTATTCAACTGCAAAACGGACAGGAGTACCTGGTGGATTGGATGTGATATTTAATGTGAAATGTGGCGTTCATTCATGTATTCAGAGGTATTTTTGAATTTGTGCCCTGTGCCTAGATATAGAATGGTAAAAAAGAGGACGCTGCATTCGAGAAACAATATGTATGGGACAAGGGAGGCATCAGTTCCTTCGGACCCTATGCAGTATTACCCAGGGAACCGGCAGGATGTCCTAAGCGCACCTGGTTTGGGTTGGAAGGGGGCACATGTTGGGTGCATAAGCACTTTGTAGACAATAGTAATCCGGTTGTCATCTCTTGGGGACCCAGGCAAGAGGGGTGATTCCAGAGCCCAGGTTTTCTAGTTCTAATGACAGAACTTTTCCCCATCTGCTCCCTGGCTTAGCCCTGACCTTGTCTTTAGGAGCTAACAGGTGCTCCTTTTCTCTGCAGAAGCCCCACCAGTGCCCTTCCTCCACGCCCAGCGCTACGTGAGCGGCTATGGGCTGCAGAAGGGGGAGCTGAGCACGCTGCTCTACAACAACCACCCCTACCGGGCCTTCCCGGTGCTGCTGCTGGACACTGTGCCCTGGTACCTACGGCTGTATGTGCACACCCTCACCATCACCTCCAAGGGCAAGGAGAACAAACCAAGTGAGGAGCTGAGTCCCAGCCAGACCCCCAGCTCATTCTCTCTCCAGGACCCCCAGACTCTCATTTTTCAGGGTGGTTCCTGAAATACCTCTGAAGGCCTGCACAGGCATGAAGAGTTAGGAATCATTTGGAAAATGGAGCAGAAAGCCTCAGTGTGTCGTATTTGGAAGTTGCTTGTAAAGCAATATGATGAAAACACCAGCACTGGTGATTCTTGATAGCACAGTCTGAGGGCAGCAGCTTCCTGATCTTTTTCACTGACTTTCTCTTCCTGGAGCCTTGGGCACATCCTTGTGTTCCACGATGACTCACAGCCTCATTAAGACAAGAAAGAGTTGGCAAGAGAAATAGGTCTTGGAAGCTAAGAAGGTGGCAGAGCTCAGGGAGATGGCCTTCACCTCTTGGGAGGGTAAAGAGGTGCAGATTTAAAATTTAGTTTTTACTTTCTGAGGAGATGTTGATATGTGCTGAGTGCTTTCTGTCAAGTGCCCAGCTCGGGCTCCAATGCCCTTGTTTTTCCTTCATGTTGGGGGAGACTGATTTAGGAACAGGCTGTATCGTGTCCCGGTGAAAAACTAAAAATCTTTAAATAGCTCTGTTGCTTCCCATAATTTCAAACCTCTTTTTGCTTATTTTCAGCATCTTTATTTGTGCCATCTTCACAATATCAATTTCAAACATCCTCCCCAGATATTTTGTTTGGGGTTTTGCCTTTTACTTGGAGAACTTCAAACACGTACTGCTAGTGTGACAAACTCCCCTCTGCCCATCACCCAGCTTCAGTGGTCCCCAGCTGCCTGGCATTTTTATTCATCTTTCTCCTCTTTTTAATCTTTTTTAAAAAAATATCTTTATGGGGCTGGGGATGTGGCTCAAGCGGTAGCGCACTAACCTGGCATGCGTGTGGCCCGGGTTCGATCCTCAGCACCACATACCAACAAAGATGTTGTGTCCACCGAGAACTAAAAAATAAATATTAAAAATATATATATATATCTTTATTTTGTTTATTTGTTTTTATGTGGTACTAAGGATCGAATCTAGTGCCTCACTCTGACACTGAGCCATAACCCAGCCCTCTTTTTTTTTTGTAATAAGTTTGTTTGGTTATTTTTTTGCTGACACTTGTTAAACAAATCTTAGGTGTTGTGTCAACTCACCTTTAAGTACTTCAGAAAAAGGACTTTCAAAAACCATAACCATATCATTATCACTCCTGCTTTCCCCTCTGGTCTTAAACATAACCTTGTAAAATTGTTCATTTGAATTGGGATCTAAACAAGGTTCTTGCATCACATTTGCTTGATGGGTCTCCTAAATGTCTCATTCTTTTTAAAATACACTTTATTTTTTAGAGAGTTTTAGGTTTAGAAAAAAATTCGGGCAGAAAGTGCAAAGTTCCCCTCCTCCTCTCCTTCCCGATTTCCCTTGTTATTCCCGTCTTGTGTTTGGTGTGGCACACTTAAGTCTCTCTAATCTAAGCAGTTTGCTTGGCTCCCTCTTTCCCCCCCCAGAGCTGTGTGTTTGTTGGAGGAATGAGGTCATTTGTGGTACAGAATGTTCTACATTCTGGATTTGTCCTTGTGCTGGTGTTCAACATGTCCCTCTGTCCCCTACATTTCTTGTGCATTGGTGATTAGATTTAGAAACTTGATTAGATTTTTGTCCCATATTTTTGACAAGAATCCCCAGGTGGTCCTGTGAATTTCCTTGCATCAGCATTAGGTGTCTGCACCCCAGTTTTAGGGATGTGGAGAGTGGGTAGCAGCCTGCAGCCTTCCTGACCCATCCAGGACTGCTTCCTGGGAACGTACTCTCCCTCTCTGAGACCTTGCTTCCTTCCCTACCTGCCTGGCTTCCGTGATCCAAAGCCCACCTCTTAGGCATCCAGATTGTGGGCCTCAGGCAAATGGTAGGAACAGGTGTGGGTAGGAGTCTGACCCAGGAGTGAGGCATGGTGGACCTTGGTCTGTCTCAGGTTACATCCACTATGAGCCTGCCCAGGACCGGCTGCAGGCCCACCTCCTGGAGATGCTGATCCAGCTCCCGGCCAACTCAGTCACCAAGGTCTCCATCCAGTTTGAGCGGGCACTGCTCAAGTGGACTGAGTACACCCCGGACCCCAACCACGGCTTCTATGTCAGGTGAGATCCACCCCCACAGGCTGTCCCCCACCTTTCTGATCTGCCCTATGCCACTTACCCCTTTGTCAGGGAACCAGTAGGAACATGAGCCATGTCTCTGCTTCTCTGCAGCCCATCTGTCCTCAGCGCCCTTGTGCCCAGCATGGTGGCAGCCAAACCAGTGGATTGGGAAGGGAGCCCCCTCTTCAACACCCTGTAAGTGACCAGGCCCTTCTGATGCACTGCCCTCAGCTGCCTGCTGGGCATTGTGCAGGTTCCTGCCGGGCAGGTTGATGCAGATGTTACCTCTTCCAAAGTAACGTGTAGGTTCGACCCAATGCTAGTGAAAATTCCAGCAGTCCCTGTTCTTGTAAAGACTTTATAAAATAGTCCTGAAGTGCTTCTAGAAGAGAAAGTAGGTGACAGTGGCAGTGCTTCAGCCTCATTTCCTCCCCGACTCTCTTGAGTGGCTGTCTAACGGAGCACCTCCCAGCTGTTTGAGAGCACATCAGGGAAACAACAGCGAAGAAACCAGCCTTGTTCCTCTCCTCCCTGTGCCACAGTCAGAGTGGAGGCTGTTCTGGAAGGGATAGATGGAGGGCTTGGAGAGCAGCCCGTTGGGTTATTTAGGAACTTGTTTAAGGAGCATCATTTAGGCCGAGGCTGGGCTCAGAGAGGCAGCCGCGCACCAGCAGGCCCAGGCCCTTTCCTCCCGGGCAGCACCTGGCGGCTCTCCTTTGATGAGGCTTAGGTGTTGGCTGTCCTGTAAGGTGCCTTCTGTTGAAAAATTTTGAGGCTCAGCAATTTAGCGAGACCCTGTCTCAAAATAAAAGATTTTTTAAAAAGGGGCTGGGGATGTGGTTCAGGGGTTAAGCACTGCTAAGTTCAATCCCTTGTATTAAAAAAAAAAAAAGATTTCACGGCTGAGAGAACCTTGGTGCACTGGCCACCAAGGCTGCGAATGACCTTGGGGGAAGCACCCCGTCCTGCTTCAGCACTCCTGCCCTGCCCAGGTTCCCAGTCTCCGATGACTCCAGCTACTTCATACGCCTCTACACGGAGCCGCTGCTGGTGAGCCTGCCGACGCCCGACTTCAGCATGCCCTACAACGTGATCTGCCTCACGTGCACCGTGGTGGCCGTGTGCTACGGCTCCTTCTACAACCTCCTCACCAGAACCTTCCACATCGAGGAGCCCCGCACTGGCGGCCTGGCTAAGCGCCTGGCCAACGTCATCCGCCGTGCCCGTGGGGTCCCCCCACTCTGAGACGTCCCTCAGCAGCTGCAGCTGCCGTTTGTCTCTGGGATGGGTGGTGACCCCAGGGTTCTTCCCCTCACTTGCTCTCCTCAGAATTGGCTTTTGAACCAAACTGCCCCAGACCAGGCCAGGGTCTAGAGCTGAGCTGTCCAGTATAATAGCCATGAGCCAAATGTGGCATTAAAATCTAAATTAAACTAAAAATGTGTTTACTCAGCTGTGGTAGCCCCACTTCAAGTGCCAGTAGCCAAAAGGGTTAGTGCCACTGCATTGGACGGTACAGAACAGTGTTGCTGTCGTTGCAGAAAGTTTGGTTAGGGAAGCAGGCGTGGTGGCATGTACCTGTGATCCCAGTGACTTGGGAGACTGAGGCAGAATTGCACATTTGAGGCCATCTGTGCAATTTAGCAAGACCCTGTTTCACAGTACAAAATAAAAAGGACTGGGAATGTGGCTCAGTGGTAGCATGCCCCTGGGCTCAGTCCCCAGTACTGCGTGCGCACACACAGTTCTGTTGGTGCGGTACTGGCTTGGGTAGTAGAGTGTGCTGGAGAGTTTGATCACTGTGTGGTGGTGGGATCTACTGACTGTGGAATAAAGATGGCTACTCTTCTGGTTCTTTGGCTCCTCTCCTTAAGGCCCGGGATGAGTTAGGGACTAGGGCTTGTATGCTGGGTGACCCAACAGGACCTCCTACCTCCCCCACCCCACTGTCACCAGAATGCCGCTGTCTCCTCATCTGCTCCTGTTTCTTGCCTGTCTCTCTGATGTGATTCCCAGAACTCCTGGGCTTGGCTGTTAGTATTTCTATAAGCACAATCCCTGACCCCGAGTCATTCTGTCCTTGGTTGGGAGCGGGATGGAGGGGTGGGGGGTCTTAAGAACCAGTCCTGTCACCAGGGCAGAGGGTAGAGGCAGGAGTGGCGCTCTCACCTCAGTGTGCCTCAGAATTACTGGGGTGCTTGCAAAGCAGGGTGGCCCAGGCTTGGAATATTTAGCAGGCTCCTCAGGGGCTTGTGCTGTGGGTGGTCCTTAGACCACCCACGGGGTGTGAAGCCTGCCCTGCCCCCTCCTTATGCAACCAAATCCCTGTAAAACAGGTCCCTGGGCAGAGGCCGCCCCTGCTCTGCCTTCCATCTCCCTCTGACATGTGGGCGTCATCCTGACAGGAAGCTTGGGGTTCCCCTCCACCCCAACCACTGAGTGCGCCCTGGGTGGCAGTCTGGCCTAGGATGCCCTGTTCCCCCGGCCATCAGCCCCTCGCTGCCTGTTTGCTTTTACAAAGCCAGATGGCACCTGCTCCCTGAGCCCCACCTGCCCTCTGCACACTCCTATCACCTGGCTTCTCCGGGCGTTCTTCCTCAAGTACAATCAACCCGCAGGGGCACGGGCGAGTGGGATGTGCTTTGCTGGCCTGGGGAGGGGTGGGGCTGCTGTGGAGGTAGTGCCTGGCTTCTGTAGAAACCCCATGGGCACTTGGGTTGCCTTGGAGGGTTTTCCACAAGCCCCCAGAACGGAGGCCATGATGCTTGTGTGTGCACGTGTGAGGAGGAAAGGTGGCCGGCTCTTCTAGAACACAGCAAAAGCCCCTTGATGGAGTCGCTCTCACCTGAGTTTACTGGACAGGTAGTAAATAAGCAGCTATAAAAGGAGGGAATGCAGGGGTGGGTCACCAGAGCTCAGTGGCCGGGCAGCCTGCATATGTGGCATGTCTTCAAAGTCAGAAGAGCAGAGTCAGGGCCTGCGCTTTCACTCCACCCCTACCCCCACCCAACTCAGTCCTTGGAAAAAACTTCAGCTGCCAGGTCTGATGTAATCTACATGCCGGTGGCACCCACATCTCTTTTTATTTGAGCTGAGGATTGAACCCAGGGTGCTCTTCCACTGAACTATACATCCTCAGCCTCTTTTAAAATCATCTCTTGCGCTGGGTATTTAGCTCAGTTGGTAGAGTGCTTGCCTCAAATGCACTAAGGCCAGGGGTTCAATCCTCAGCACCACAAAATAATAATAATAATAAAAAAATAAAATATTCTCTTGTGAGACAGTCTCACTAAGTTGTTGCTGAGACTGGCCTCAAACTTGTGATCCTCCTGCTTCAGACTCCCAAATTGTGGGATTACAGGCATGGGACATTGTGCCCCATGTAAGGGTCTGGCAGAGCGTCGGAGGGAGAGACCACACAAGAGACTGGCTTTATGCAATTGGCAAAAGGGGATTTATTGAACCAGCATGCTGGGGCTCAAGGCTCACTCAGGAAGGGAGAGCAGCCCAGAGCCCAGAGCAGAGGTCAAGCAGAGCTTAAGTACACTTTTTGGAGAGGGTGGGGGGCTTTGCATACATCAGAACAAATCATCTTGAGGCTCGGGAAAATTGAACAACAACTCTGAGCCATGATTAGTACATTCATTGGCGGGAACAGTCTGGGCAGGGGTGATTGGTCACTACTAAGCGGGGTACACATTTAAACTGATTGGTTTTGTGGCCTGGATGCTTACCTACCGAGCTATTTGGAGCCCTTAGCTAATAAACAACCAGGGAATCAATGGAAATATTTACTGGGCAGTTCAGGTATTGTCCTAACAGCTACAGAGATTACAGGTTCCGGGGTAGGAGAGGAATTTTAACAGTACCTGGCCTATTATTATTTTTTTTTAGCCCAAGCCTTTCAATTTAGAAGCTTTACAATGCCCAGTCTTTTACACTTTAACTCAGACTCTTGCAGCTTAGAGTCAGCTTAGAAATTTTACCTTTACACCCACACCCACATATCCGTTGTGTGGACCTCCTCCCTGAGCACAGATCCATGTGAGGGCATTTCAGTGTCTCCTAAACTGAACTCATGACGTTCTCTACCCCACTCCCAGCCACCTCCTCTCTTAATGGCAACTCCTCTTGCCCCCTTACCAAGGCAAGACCTTGGGTCACCCTGGTCCTTCTCTCCTATGCTTCGAGCACACCCACCTTTAAAACCCATGCAGAATCCACCCCTTTGCCCCACTCCTGCCATCAAGTCTTCAAGGAGGTCTTCCCTGGACACCTAGACACAAGCGCAGCTTCCCTCTGTTCCGTGCAGCTCTCCACCATCAAACACGCTGTTTATTTATTAAATACACACTCCAGAGGGCAAAGATTTTTGTCTTTTGTGGCTATGTGTCTAGAACGGAACCGGCATGTAGTTTGCATTTCAACATTGACCAAGGCGTGTTAACTATGTGTGAGTCTCACGCAGTACCCTTGCTGCTGAGCAAGCCAGGCCACCCCTGGTCCGGGTTCTGAGCCAGCATTGAGATCCTCTCCTATCCCCACGCTCGGAGCTGGGCATTTTCTTTGTGCTCATTTAGGGCTCCCCGAGTGTAAGTCTGGCCGTGGCTTCTCCCAGAGGTTGGCAAGGGCCCGAGGTGCTGAGGCCCAGTCAGAGCCCCGTGGGGTGGAGCTGTGCACCCTGGTGGGTGGCCTTGCAGGGAGGGAGGAGCTCTTATCCCCTGGGGGCTTCCAGGGGAAAGGGTGGGGAGTAGAAGTGGAGTTGCCAGCCGAACTAGGGTCCCCTCGGCACCCAGGGCAGTGCCTTGTAACCAGCTGCGGTTCCATCTGCTGGACAGGCCCACGGGCACTCAGTGCGTGCCCACTGGGACACTTGCAGGACACCACAGTGGGTGCCCCATGAATTATAGGGATAGAGGGAGAACCCCGCACCCAGGGACCCCCTCAAGATTCAAGAGCACAAAACGTGTTGGTAACAGATGGGACATCTGTGCTACCTGGCTGTGTGTCCTTGGAGTTGGGGACAGTTGGCAGGCCAATGTCAGCCAACAATGGTGCCTGTCATTTACTGGGCATTTACTATGGTCATAATAAAGTAAAAGAGGGCTCGGACTGTACCCCGTGGTAGAGACCCCGGGTTCAATTCCCAGGACTACGAAAAAGAAAGAAAGAAGGCTTCATGGAAGGGGGAACAGCACTGGCCAAGCAGGGAAGCTGGGAATGGGGCCCTCCCACCCTCTCTCCCACCCTCCCTCCCATCCTCCCTCCCATCCTCCCTCCCTCTTCCCAGCACTCCTTGCTCCAGGCGGGCTCTGTCCTTCCACCCTTTCCTCTTGCCTAGCTGTCCCTGCCCACTGCAGGGGAGAAGCCTGGGGCCAGGGCCCTCCCAGATCCTGCTTTATGGGGGTGTGGGAAGGGGCCCTGCTGCTTCCTGGGGCCCCCAGTCTCAGAGCCCCGGTGTGGGGGGAAGGGGGGGTCCTAACACCACCAGGGGGTAGCTGTGGCCAAGCCACCGGGGACTCAGCTCAGTGGTAAACACTCCTGGGTTCAATCCCTGGGAAAAGAAAACAATTAAAATAATAATAGGCTGGGAAGGTAGCAGTAGAGTGCCCCTGGGTGGTCCAGGGCCACAGAAATAAATAAATGCAGATAAATATAAACACACACAGAGGCTTTCACTGAGCCAAGAAACCTGCCAGGCCAGACTGGCTGCACCCTAGTTCCCTCAAGGGAGGAATGGACAGGGGCTGGGGATGTGGCTCAAGCCGTAGCACGCTCGCCTGGCGTGCACAGGGCACTGGGTTCGATCCTCAGCACCACATTCAAATGAAAAATAAAGATGTTGGGTCCACCAAAAACTAAAAAATAAGTATTAAAAAAAAAAAAGACAACCCAGATAGTCCTGGATTGAGAAATAAGTGTTTAAAAAAAAAAAAAAAGATTGAGGAATGGACGAAAGCCGGGGTGGGGTGCTCAGGAGGTGTAGACTGAGACTCTCACATCACCTGTAGATGCCCAACGTGTGGCCAAGAGCAGGGTTAAAGACTTGGCGTCTCTGCCTCCATTTTGTGTCCACCTTCTTGCTCTGAGTCACCTTGGATTCCCAGAACCAGGTCGAGGTCGCACCCAATTAACAGCTTGTGCTGAGGGAAAGGACTCCCTGAGGCAGGAGCAGTTCTCTTATCTGGGACAAACCCCACCTGGCCAATCCCGAGATAACCACGCCAAATCCAGCTGATGGAGATCCTCTGTCCCCGCAGCTGTAAAAAGCCACCAGTTCTGCCACCCCTAAGCCTTGCCCTCACTCCCCTTTCTATGAACCCTTCCAGGCAGGGCTAAGGACACGGTCCCTTTGTCCTCCTGGGGCAACTGTACTGGCCCAAGTTCCTTTCCTGCTTTCCGCCATGACCTCTCCATGACCCGATTTCTTGGAGCCCCAGAGTCCGGCCTCCGCTGAGGACCCCCTGACAGTCTTAGGTGATCTAGATGGGCCCCTGGCAAACCGCGGAGATACCAGGACAACTGAAGGACGCGGGCGGGAAGGGCACCTCAAGGACACCAGTGACAAGCTGGAGGATGTGGCTCAGCAGCAAAAAAAAAAGAAAAGAGGGAAAAGTCACCTAGGACATTGCCAAGGACAGAAGTGTCACGGATAGGACAGTCTGGAGTCCCTGCTTGTGGCTTCTAGTATTGCTGCTTCCTTTTCAGCAAGGGGACATGGTTGCTGTGCAGGCTCAGAGGCTGGGTTTGTGGGGAGAGAGCACAGTGGTCGGGCCAGTCCCCAGCTAGGTGTCAAAGAACTACATAACAACGACAGGTTGTTCAGCCTGAAAAAGAAGAAAACCCACGCACAGGTGAACCGCGAGGACCTGAGCTCACTCTGGGTGGGAAGGCGTCCCCCTGGAACTGCCAGGGCTCCCTGAAATGCCCCTCCTCCCCACACACCCCTCTGGAACCTGTTTCCCGCTGGGCAGGAAGGGCCTCCCAGGGCTTGAACTGCAACCAGGTGGCAGAGAGCAGCAGGCCAGGCCCTGGGGACAGACTGCAGGCTTCCAAGGTGGACACTGAGGGCCTAGAGGGTCAGGGTGAGGGCTGGGCAGGTTCGATTACCCATTCCTGAGCCCTGAGAAGTTTTGCAGGACAGACCCAAGGTCGTTGCGGGAAGCTGCAGGTACCGCAGCTTGAAGACCTTCCAGGGCCAGTCCAAGAAGGTTAGAAGTGGCTCCAGAAGAGGCCCTGGGCAGGGACAGAGCCAGCTATAGGGTCCAGGACTGTGCAGGCATCCTCTTCAGGTGCTCTTGACCTTGGTCTAATGGAGGGGACAGTCAGCCCCCTTTGTGGATGGTCTCCTGGTGGCCCGGAGCCAGCGTCAGCTGAATGTCCACCCAACCCCAACACCTGGGTCCTACAGGCCTCCTGGTCGCTGTCACCCCCTGGTGATCACTGCCACCCCGACCTTCACCATCTCTGCCACCACGGCCATCCCCAGTGATGCTCTCTTTACCATCTTAGCCCGGGCCACCACCACCACATATTTTATTTATTTATCATTTATTTTTTGTGGTGCTGGGGATTGAACCCAGGGCCTTGCACATGCTGGACAAGTGTCCTACCACTGACTGCATCCCCAGCCACTTCACCACAGACTCGACAGGCCTCCCTGGGTAACTGTCCTACTGTCTTTCTTTTTGATACTAAGGATTAAACCCAGAGGCACTCTACCTCTGAGCTCCATTCCCAGACTTTTTTTACTTTCTTATTTTGAAATAGGGCCTAAGTTGATGAGGCTGGCCTCAAGCTTGTTACAGACACGCGCACCCCAGTCCAGCATGGGTGCAGTGTTCTGAGGGACCACTTGACCTCTGAGTCGCATCCCCAGCCCTTTTTAGTTTTTATTTTGAGACAAGATCTCGCTAACTTGCTTAGGGCCTCTCTAAATTGCTCAGGCTGACTTTGAACTTTCGATCCTCCTGCCTCAGCCTCCCGAGCCACTGGGATTACAGGGGTTCACCACGCACTGACCCTACTTTCTTCCTACCTCCACACCACCACTCCCCACAGCCTTGCTCCCCATACACCTCCAGCACCCTTGTCACCACTGTCCCAGGTCACACGTTGCTCATTCCCATCACTGCGAGCACTCCCGTATTAACAGGATCATCCGTGTCATCGTCACCACCCTCACCAACTGGCCTCACATCCGGTCATCCTGCCACCACTGTTAATCTTCCTGTCCCTACAGTAGACTCACTCTATGGGGAGTCCTGTTGATCAATAGCCAGGTGTCCATCCCAGTGACCAGGAGGCTGAGGCAGGGGGATCCCAAGTTCAAAGCCAGCCTGAGCAACTTAGTGAGACCCTGTCCCAACATAAAAGATAACGGGGGTGTGGCTCCGGGTGAAGCCTCCCTGGACAATCCCCAGTGCAGGCCCTCCAGCCTCTCTGTGGTGGCCACCCTGCTGACCACTAGAGCCACAGCGCTCCCCTACTCACTGCGTTGGCATCGGAGACACATTGGTGGGCCACATGACAGAAGGGGGCAAGAGGGGACATCTGGGTAGCTTCTGCTCTCTTGAGATTGGCTGCAAGGGTAAGGAAGGACAAGGAGTTCCATTATGTGTCCTTTTAATGAGCTGGTGTAGCCCTTTTTCCTGAACCCTCCTCTCCCGAAGCGCTGGCCTAGACGTTGGCACACTTTGCGTCAGCTCAGCAATCCACAGGGAGGGCTTTGCTGCCCTCACTCCACAAGGGAGAAAACCGAGGCTCGGAGAGGTGGTTCTCCAAAAACCATGAAACCTATAAGTTGGGGGCCGGGGATGGAATCCAGATCCAATTCCTACCCCCACCCCAGCTCCCTTGAGGTCTTTTCTGAAACTGCCAGGCCCACTGGGCAGAGGCAGGGCAGGGCAGGACAGGGAGCAAGTTGGCTGCTGAGCCCCACAGTGTCCCACGGGGCTGGGAGGCTGGACTCCGTCTGGGGAGTGTCTTGGTTTCCATTTCTTGGTGACGAAGCCTCTGGGCAGGTGTGAGCTTGGGGTAATTGGACTTCTGGTCTGGAGGGACTGTGCACCTTGGAGGGGTCACGAGGGCTGCTGAGTGAGTCCCCTAGGACTTTGTCCCCCTCTGGAATACCTGTCTTCAGCCTCATCATGGCCGACTTGAGTCCAGAGGCCTTGGACTGGTAAGTGACCCTCTGAGGCCTCTGTTTCCCCATATGTCCAGTGAGTGGGTATGAGGATGGCCTCAGGCCTGAGCCTAAGCCACTCCATTGTAAAATCTCCACTTTGCCTACGGAGCCCTCCAATAAGATCATCAGGCAGAGCCCCGACATAAAAAGTCACTTCTCCGCACCCGACGGCTCAGAGTGAAGTCTGCTGTCCTTGCCGATAAGGAGAAGAGGCAAGAAAATCAGGGCGGGGACCACCAGAGGATGCTTCAACCCCAGGGCAAAGGACGTCACTGAGCAATCCAGTAGCAGCTGATAAGGACTGAAAGGGTGGTCGGAAGGCCCAAAATTTAGTATAAATGATGGAGCAGATGAACAGGTGTTCAGCCAGCAGCCCTGAGCCCTCCCGCTGAGAGCCTGGTGAGGACTGGACTGACATCCCCACTCTTGTCATGTCTGCTGATCCTCTGCACCTTCCTCACCGCTCTCAAACTCTGCGGCCACACCCGGGACCTGGTGAGAGCCACGACTTCTCCCTAGGACCCTCTCCTCAGCCGGCTGTCAGCCCCACCCCAGGAGAAGCCTGCCTTGGCTACTGACCTGGTCACCGCAGTCTGAGTGAGTGGGCACCTGCTGGACTCAGAGCCTAAGGCTGGAGACTTCTGATCGGACACTTGAGCTTAGGACGCAGAGGGAATGTCTGTCCTTAGCCTGTCACGAGTACGTGTGTCTGCAGTGCCTAGAATGAATCTAGAATTGTTTGCTGTGGTTGATCATGTCTATCGCAGTTACCAGCATTAAGGATTGTCCTTTTCTTGATTAAGAACCTACAGAGTTCTTAAATGCATCGGAGAGGACAGAAGTGCTGGACAGTCTTTATCTCTCCCCGAGACTGCCTGAGTCGCACCTTTGCCCAGCGCCACAGTGGGCAGGACAAGCTGGTCCCCAACAGAACAGCGAGACAGCTCTCCACTCAGCTGTTGTGGGCGTCCACCCAGGGCCTCCTGCTAGTTGCCTCAACATCCCAGGAGGAAAAACAGTGCTTTGTCTATTGGTTTATTTATTTTATTTTGAAATAATGAGTTTATTGTTTTATATGAATATTCAGACCCATTTTCAGAGATCAAGCTACACTGAGTCGCAGAAACCAGGAGCGCTAACAGCTCGACGATTCCCCCCACCTTGTTCCTGCTCAGTGTGGGCAGCTCTGCCCTGGCCTTTGCTTTATTCCAACTACGTCAATCTATACTCTTTCATGTTCCCCTTACTGTGTGGGAGAGCTGTCAGTATAATTAAAAAAAAAATTGGTAATTGTAGGTGGACAGAATGCCTTTATTTTAATTTTATGTATATATATAATTTAGTTGTAGATGGACACAATGTCTCTATTTTATTTGTGTTTTTTTTTAATGTGGTGTCAGGAATCGAACCCAGTGCCTCACACATGGTAGGCAAGTGCTCCATCACTGAGCCACAACCCCAGCCCCTTATTTATTTATTTTTATGGGTGCTAAAGATCCAGGCCAGCGCTCTGCCACTGAGCCCCAGCCCCAGCCCGGTCTGTCATTACTTTATCCTGAGCTCCATGGCGCTTGCTTGTCCGCGCTTCTGGTACCCGGCACAGGAGGGCTGGAGGGAGGAAGGGAACACCCGGAAGGCCCATCTACCCCATGGCAGCCCGGACGCTGCTTTCTCCCTCTTCTAGAAATCTTAAGGGCATGTTTTATGGCCTTTCTCTGTTCAACAGCAGGGCTTTCTCTGCGTAGCACAGGGGCCCCGAGTTGAGAGGGATTTTTGGTTCTGGCTTTTGCTTAATGAAATAAACCCCAAAAGGATTCATAGAAAACTCATAACCTTTTAGAAGAATTATACTCACGGAAGTCCTGTCACCTTGAACTAAGAGGAACACTCTGTATAAAATGAAGAGAGGCCTTTGGCTACCCCCCATCCCAGCCCCAATAAAAAAATGGGCAGAAGCAGAATAAGAAGGCTACTCCATCGCAGCAGGAGACATTTCTCATGCAAAAGGAATCGGGCTGAGCCAAGAGCCCCAGCAGCAGGACGGAACCCTGACCACAGGTGCACGATTTGACTTCAGAGTTGCCACGGCTAGGCTGGGTGCGGGGAGCGCTCCTGTAATCTAATCCCGGTGACCTCAAGTTCAAGACCAGCCTCAGCGATTTAGAGAGCACCCTGTCTCAAAATAAAAAATAAAAAGAATAGAAAGGGGCTAGGGATGCAGTTCAGTGGTAAACGTCCCTGGGTTCAATTGGGTGGGGGGAGTGTGGGGGAGAAGAAAAGAAAAAGAAATTGCCCTGGCTCCGTGATGGCTTGTAAAGGTACAATTTCTAAGTTGATTCTAAGCTGCAAGAGTCTGAGTTAAAGTGTAAAAGACTGGGCATTGTAAAGCTTCTAAATTGAAAGGCTTGGGCTAAAAAATAATAATAATAATAGGCCAGGTATTGTTAAAATTCCTCTGCTACCCCGGAACCTGTAATCTCTGTAGCTGTTAGGACAATACCTGAACTGCCCAGTAAATATCTCCATTGATTCCCTGGTTGTTTATTAGCTAAGGGCTCCAAGTAGCTCGGCAGGTAAGCATCCAGGCTCCAAAACCAATCAGTTTAAATGTGTACCCCGCTTAGGAGTGACCAATCACCCCTGCCCAGGTTGTTCCCGCCAATGTATGTACTAATCCTGACTCAGGGTTGTTGTTCAATTTTCCCGAGCCTCAAGATGATTTGTTCTGATGTATGCAAAGCCCCCCACCCTCCCCAAAAAGTGTACTTAAGCTCTGCTTGACCTCTGCTCTGGGCTCTGGGCTGCTCTCCTTTCTTGAGTGGGCACAGAGCCCCAGCATGCTGGTTCAATAAAACTTCCCCCTGTGTATTGCTGAGGCTGGTCTCTTGTGGTCTCTTTCTCCGACACTCCGCTGGACCCTTACAGGCTCTGAGCTTCTCATTTCCTTTGTAAACAGGAGCCTGTAGAGTGGACTCCTGTGCCTATCCCAACACTGAAAGCTGGACGCATGTGAGGCAGAGGCAGACAGCATGTGTCTTTAGGTCAAAGGTTTGTGGGTGCAGAGGGCCTCTGCCACGCAGCAGAACCCAAAGAGCCTGTCTGCATCTGGACTTGATGGAACTCTTGGAAGGAGGGATTGTATTTTGTATGTCAGAAACTGTAATCTGTTGCGATTTAAAAACATGTCTGCATGGGCTGGGGATGTAGCTCAGTAGGGCAGTTCTTTTTAAAATTATTATTATTATTTTAGTTGTCAATGGACCTTTATTTTTTTTAATTTATTTTTTTGTGGTACTGAGAGTTGAACCCAGTGTCCCACACCTGCCTGTCAAGAGCTCTACCACTGAGACACATGTGCAAGGTCCTTAGTACACATGCACACCTTAGCATGTGCAAGGTCCTGGGTTCTAGTCCCAGCACCACACACACACACACACACACACACACGCATGCACACACACGCGCACAAACAAACATAGAATAAAATTATGCAAATTTTTAAAAAATTACAAACTCTTTGGCATTCATCCCACTGAGAATTGCGGTCATTCCCCTCCCCTTGAATCTGGCTGGCTGTCCCATCCGGCAGGACACATCAACGTGGGCAGCGAACTTAAATGGGGAGGAATGAAGGGACAAGAGACACGAAAGGTAACAGCAAGACAAAAGTTCTGATTAAGCTACAAACTTTTATTGTTCACACAGGGGTATTTATGTGCTGGGGATGGGGAAGCTCTCTAATCAGCAATTGCTGGATGTGGGTGGTAAAACTGCCAGCTGCAAGATGTCTGATGATCCTGAAAACCGCAGGATGTTCCAGGGAGATAGGTAGCTGCAGGATGTCTCCCAGGGGGCTGTCAGGCTAATCTTTGAAGGAGAATTTCCTTCTAGTCCCCGACAGCTGGCCTGCTGACTGCATCACTGTCAGTAGAATGCACTGGAAGAGGCACTGGGATTTCTGAGACTTCCACAGGTGCTGTCTCTGGGGAAGGCTGGTCACCTTGTGAGAAGTCTGAGACCTCTGTATGGAAAGGACACCACAGGAGACACTCTGGCCAGTAGCACCAGCTGAGTTCAGCCTTCAGCCATCTGCCAAGGCCTGAGACATGGGAGAAGAGCCATCCTGGGCACTCCAGCCAGCCCAGTCACTAACTGGTGACCGTGGGCCACCTTCAGATGACGCCATGAGGAACCAAAGAATCGTTTTTTGACTGATCCTAAATCTCCTCCTCCCGTCGCCTGGCCCTTTCTCCTCCTTCTCCTTCATTTTCTTCCTATTCTTTTTCTCCTCCTCATCCTCTTCCTTCCTCTTCTTTCTTCCTTCCTCTTCTTTCTTTCTTTCTTTCTTTTTTTTTTTTTTTTTTTGTTGTTGTTACTGGGGATTGAAACCAAGGGTACTATACAACTCAACCTCATTTCCAGCCCTTTTCATTTTTTTATTTTGAGACAGAGTCTCATCAAATCTCAGGCTGGCCTCCACCAAATTAGAGTCACTGTGTCAACCTCCAACAAGATGGCGCCAGGAGACCAGGGGCTGGAGCTGACTGCTGCCTGGGATGGGAACCATGCGGGGAATCCCTCCCAGTTGCAGGAGTCCAGGTGAGGCCCTGGCAGGATTCCAGATCAGCCTCTTGCCCAGGGACAGGGGCCTGACACCTGCTGCCTCTGGCGAGTGAGCTCCCCCGATTCCTGCAGCCAAGCCCAGTGATCAGGGGTGAAGGGATCCCCCTCCCACTGTCTTGACAGGGTCACAGTGAGGATGAACCGTGGCAAAGCTGCGCTGGTTGGTGGGTGACGGAAACCATGAGACCCTTTTTATGTCATCGGGACTTTCATTTTCATGCTCCTGTGCCTGGCAGGAGGCGTGAGTGTGTTAAATGCCCGACTAAACTTCAGAGGCCTAGGACACAACGGGTAGCCATGCCCTGGAGGCTGTTCCACTGCCCCTCAGCATATCAGGACAAAGTAGAAGGCTGCTCCTCTATCCAGCACATCAGGACAAAACTGATAATGGACAGATCATTCTCTGAAAGGTCAGGAGAATTTCAGGCACCACATTGATTATCTCAACCAAGAACCCAGGCCCATATCTCCGGCCTCTGAGAAAGCCTAATCATCCTGCTTCTTCACAAAGCCCACCTTATGTAGCTTCATCCTCAATTGAGGAAGGTTATGTTAGACACTTAGGAAAGTTAAGACACATGAAGATACATTCTCCTCTTTCCTATAAGCCCTCTTGTACTTCACGTGAGGATTTATGATGAGCATAGTTGATATCGGCGGTAGTGGACTGATGTTTAGAACTTACTTTTTACTGAGAGAGATAAGAAAGATATAAGAACGAGTGCACCTTGACCAAGAAACAAAGAACCTCATTGAGAGAGCAGCTCAACCAGTTTTATGAGAATAAATGTACGAATTAATTAAAGTAGCTCCATAAGACACATTTTTAGAATAATGTTACAAATATTATTCTGTTTAGATTCTTGGGCTTAGAATTCTTAAGTTTTTAGTTGTAATGGATTTCTGATATGCTTTAAGAATGGTTTATAAACTTTAGGATATTTTAAGTATAAGACTTAAGGGAACTTTTTTATTTTAAAAATTTTTTTAATATATATTTTTTAATATTTATTCTTAAGTTTTAGGTGAACACGATATCATTATTTTACATTTATGTGGTGCTGAGGATCAAACCAAGGGGACTTTTTTAGATGGAAATTTTACATTAAAAATAAAGTGCAGGTGTGCTTTGAACTTAAAGGTTAACGATAGGCTAGGAGACTTCGAGTCTGGTTACGTAGTTTGGCATTAGTTAATAAGAAAATAATACATCTTGGGGAAAACACTACATCTTGGGAAAATCTGAAAAAGGGTACATCCTGGATAAATGTAAATCGATGTTACACTTTTCTGTGCCCTAATGATGGTTAAGGAAGTGTCACGTCTTGGCAAAGCTTTGAAATCCTATGATCAGTGACGTATTCTGAATCCATAATGATAACAATGGCAATAAAAGATGACCCAGAGCCAGCTCTCTCTCTGGAGATCCCTCCAACGAAGGATACATACGCCACTCATCCTTCAGGGCTCCCTGGACCCGCTAGGGCAGGACCCCGGCAGACCAAGGTACCTTATCTTCTCTAAGACTTTATCTTCCTTTTCCTTATCTATCTGTGGTGCTGGGATGGAACCCAGGCCTCATGCCTGCTCCTTGCTCACACTGGCTCACACTGGCTCCATGCTCAGCCCCAGACAGCTCAGCCTTGAACAGACTTCTCCAGGTGCCACAGAGAGCTGCAGGTCCCTGGTGGCAACCCCCTGCTGTTCCTCAGGAAACCCACTCCTGGCTTTGGAGGGGCCTCCCTGTCACCCATTTCAGGTTGACTGTGACACTGGTGCACCTGGCTTCCTCACCACTGGAGGCCACACGCTGGCCCTCTGGCAGTGGCTTGTGACACCTCTCCCCTGCTGCCCAGCTCTGGACACATGGCAGCTTCCTCCACCCCTGGGCCTCTCCCATCTCAGAGCTCTCCCTCCTCCTGGCCCCTGGCCCCTCCACCTTCCTGCCTGTGGATGCTGCCAGCTTAAAGGTCACCTCCTCTCAGGCTGCACCTGAGCCCCAGTCTAAGTTGTAGCCCCGTGATTCCTCTCTGGGGGTCTTCTTTTTATCTTTTAAATGCCATGATGTGTATTTATATGAGGGTCAGGCATTGTTATTTGTGAATGACCTCCCCAGCTGGACTCCAGATCCCACAGAGCTGGGGCTGCATCTGGCTCATTCAGGATTCTACCCCTGGCATCTACCATAGCATCTAACAAAACTAATACTTGTGTGTGCCTCAGTTAGTAAAAAGTACTTTGGGAGGAAGCTAGTCAGCAAATGGAAAAGCAAAAAAGATATGTTGGAGGAAAGGAAGATAAAATATTTGTTATATTAGTCTAGTAAAATCATGGCATTTTTTTCTCTTTTTATTATAGCATATTTAATCCCTTAAATCAGGCATGGTAGTGTCCACCTGTAATCCTAGTCACTCCAGAGGCTGAAGCAGGAGGACCACAATTTTGAGGCCAGCCTCCCCCAGCTCCACAGTTTGAAGAGCAATTCAGGGAGACTCTGTCTCAAAATAAAATATAGAAAGGGCTGGGATATGGGTTAGTGGTAAGGTAAAGCACCCTGTATTCAATCCCTGGTACCAAAATAAAATAAATAAAATAACATAAAAGCCATAGCAGCAGGGGAGATGGCAGACCGAGTACTCCCGAGACACAGGACGCTGAGGCAGGAGGATCCCAAGTCTGGACAACTTAGTGAGACCCTGCCCTAAAACGCAAAATAAAAAGAGGCTGGGCTGGGGTTGCGCTCAGTGGTAGAGCTCTCCTCTAGCATGTGCGAGGCCTGGGTTCGATCCTCAGCACCACATAAAAATAAGTAAATCAAATAAAGGATCCTGTCCAACGACTTCTAAAATTTTTTTTTAAAAAATTAAAAAAAAGGCTAAAGGGGCTGGGGCTGGGGCTCAGAGGAAAAGTGTTGCCTAGCATGCGTGAGGCCCCGGGTTCGATCCTCAGCACCACGCAAAAACTAAATAAAGGTATTGTGTCCACCTACAACTAAGGAATCAATGTCTAAAAAGAGACTCAGTTGTCCAGTGACACACACACACACACACACACACACACACACACACACACGTGGGGTTGGAGGTCAGAAGATAGAAGATTCCAATGCCGCAGGAAACAGGATCAATTTCCCCGCCGCCCCCATATTTACTGACACATAATATAATATGTATTCAGAAGAGTGGGCGTGAATCTATATCTCAGTGACTCGGCAGACCATCGCCAGCACCCCAGGAGCACCCTTCACTGGACACTGACTCCAGACACCCAGAGGAACAGTCCTCTTCCAGGTATCTGCCTCTTTATGTGCTTTTTCAGTAAATAAGACCACACAGTGGGGACGGCTTTCTTTTCTTTACTGTTTTTTCTTCTACTGTGCATGTGTGAGTGTGTGTGTGTTTGTGTGTGCATGTGTGAGTGTGTATGTGTGCATAAGTGTGTGTGAGTGTATGTGAGTGTGTGAGTGTGTGTGTGTGTGTGTGTGAGTGTGTGTGTGGCCTTGGGCATTGAACTCAATGGTATTTTATCACTGAGCTACAGCCACAGCCGATTTTATTTTTTATTTTGAGACAGGGTCTCACTAAGTTGCTGAGGCCAACCTTGAACTTGTGATCCTCTTACCTCAGCCTCCTGAGACATTGGGATTATAGGCCTGCGACACCGGGCCCAGTTAAGATTTTTCAAATGAAAGCTCGATCTTTATAGAGTACAAGTTTGTTTTAAATGTTTTTCATTTTTTTTAATCGTAAATGATTAAACAAGCTAAAATAAAAAATAAAGATCGAGATCCATGGTCTTACTACACTAATACCATAACTTTTAATAATTTATATTTCCTTCCTTTAACATAGCTTTACATTTTTTTTTTTTTGGTCCCTATGTTGGAATCCTTCCCACCAAAGTATTTTTTACTAATTAAGACAAACCACAGGTATTAGACTTTTTTTGTTAGATGCTGTGGTAGGCACTGGGATAGGATCCTGAATGAGCCAGATGCAGCCCCAGCTCTGTGGGATCTGGAGTCCAGCTGGGAGGTCATTCATCAAATAACAATGCCTGACCCTCATATAAATACACATCATGGCATTTAAAAGATAAAAAGAAGACCCCCAGAGAGGAATCACGGGGCTACAACTTAGACTGGGGCTCAGGTGCAGCCTGAGAGGAGGTGACCTTTAAGCTGGCAGCATCCACAGGCAGGAAGGTGGAGGGGCCAGGGGCCAGGAGGAGGGAGAGCTCTGAGATGGGAGAGGCCCAGGGGTGGAGGAAGCTGCCATGTGTCCAGAGCTGGTCAGCAGGGGAGAGGTGATACAAGCCACTGCCAGAGGGCCAGCGTGGCCTCCAGTGGTGAGGAAGCCAGGTGCACCAGTGTCACAGTCAACCTGAAATGAGTGACAGGGAGGCCCCTCAAAGCCAGGAGTGGGTTTCCTGAGGAACAGCAGGGGGTTGCCACCAGGGACCTGCAGGCTGTCTGTGGCACCTGGAGAAGTCTGTTCAAGGCTGAGCTGTCTGGGGCTGAGCATGGAGCCAGTGTGGGCCAGTGTGAGCAAGGAGCAGGCGTGAGGCCCTGGGTTCCATCCCAGCACCACAGATAGATAAGGAAAAGGAAGATAAAGTCTTAGAGAAGATAAAGCTAATCACGGGGCTTGGCTGCAGGAATGGGGGAGCTCACTCGCCAGAGGCAGCAGGTGTCAGGCCCCTGTCCCTGGGCAAGAGGCTGATCTGGAATCCTGCCAGGGCCTCACCTGGACTCCTGCAACTGGGAGGGATTCCCCGCATGGTTCCTATCCCAGGCAGCAGTCAGCTCCAGCCCCTGGTCTCCTGGCGCCGTCTTGTTGGAGGTTGACACAGTGACTAATTTGATACTTTCACACATATTAAGAAGAATGCGGCCTGGCGCAGTGGCTCATGCCTGTAATCCCAGCCACCTTGGGGGCGGAGGCAGGAGAATCACAAGTTTGAGCCTGGATAATTTATAGAGATCCTGTCTTAAAAAATAAAAAAAAAAAAGGGGACTAGAATCACAGCTCAGGACACAGTGCCCCTGGGTTCCTTCCCTAGCACTAAAGGAAAACAAGAGAAGAATCATCAGATCCCACAGGAGACACGGGTAATTTGGCTTCCTTCTCCCTGTGCTTACTGAAGTATGTCACCCGTGTGTGTGTGTGGCGGAGTAGGCATAAATGTGTAACTCAATGAATTTTGCAGACTGTCACCCGTGCCCTAACAGTACCCCATTCATTGGACTTTCACCTCAGATTCCCAGAGGAACAGTGTTCTTCTTTTAAATGTCTGTCATTTTAAATGATTTTGAGTAAATGAAATCATACAATGGAAACTGCTTTCATCTTTTTTTCTTTTACTCTGTGTGTGTGTGTGTATGTGTGTGTGTGTGTGTGTGTGTGTGTGTGTGTGTGTGTGTATCTGAGCGTGTGCCTGCACTGCGCACCTCTAGGGACTGAACCCAGTGGCACTCTATAATTAAGTGACATCCCCCGGCCTTTTTACTTTTTATTTTTTGAGACAGTTTCTCTGTAAATCTCTCAAGCTGGACTTCAACTTGCCATCCTCCTGCCTCAGTCGCCCAAGGGGCTGGGATTACAGACACGTACACCCCAGTCCGGCATGGATACAGTTTTCTGAGGTACCAGGGATTAAACCCAGGGGCACTTAACCACTGAGTCACATCCCCAGCCCTTTTTAGTTTTTATTTTGAGACAAGACCTTGCTAAGTTACTTAGGGCCTCTCTAAATTGCTCAGGCTGGCTTTGAACTTGGGATCCTCCTGCCTCAGTCTCTTGAGTTGCTGGGATCAGGTTTATTTTTTTAGAAGATCACTCCGGTTGTAGCATGAAGAATGAGCAACTTGAATTCAAGCAAAATATTAAACATCTAAGAAGTGAAATAAAATTCAAGCTCTCCCCCCAACCCCTTTAACTTTGGATTGTATCTGGGGACTTTCTATCTCAGAGTTTCAACCCTAGCCCTTTTTATTTTATTTATTTTGAGGCAGGTTCTTTATAAATTGCTGAGGCTTTGAAAAATTAAAATGCTCCCATTGCCACCTCCTGAATTGCTGGGATTACAGGTGTGCTCCACCACACCTGATATTGATAACGCTGTTGACCGGTGACAAGTTCTTGCTTCCCTAATGTTGAAGAATAACACCAGAAAAGCACACGCTGAGGCAAGGCCAGAGTAGAAATTAGAAGTTTATTAAAGGACAGCAGAAAAGACTTCTCCCGGAGGAGGAAGAAGGGGACCCAAGAGGTGGGCAGATGTATTTCCCTTTTTATAGGTTTGGTGATGGAATGCAAGGGGGAAGGGTTAGGACACAGGTGGACCTAATTATCACCTTTTGGAATGGGATTATCACTTCTCTGGGGTGGGCTATCTTCAAATTTGTTGGGGCTGTTGGTTAACACTTCTTTGAGGTGGACTTTGGCATAGGGCCTTTTCGGGACTTCATTAACATTCCATGAGTTGTCCTGTGTTTTCCCTGAGTCATTCCCAGCATGGCCTCCATTTTAGATTTTACTCGATATTAGACCTGATTTACCTAACTACACTGACTACCTAACTTTAAATCTGGCTTCAATATCAGGCCAATTTTATTTATTTATTTGGTAGTGGGAATGGAATCATTGAGCTACATGCCCTTCCCCCTATTTAATGTATTTGACATATTATACATACCTGGAGCATAACTTCTCATTCTTGTGGTTATACCTGATGTGGAGTTACACTGGTCCTGTATTCATATATGGACATAGGAAATTTCCCCACCAGTTTCTATCTTTTATTTCGAGTCAGGGTCTCAGGAAATTGTTTAGGGCCTCGCTAAATTGCTGAGGCTGATGTGGACATCCTTCTGTGTCAGCCTTCTGAGTCGCTGGAATTACAGGCGTGAGCCGCGGCTCCTGGCATCAAGCCAATAAAACACACACACACACATACACACACACACACACACACACACACACACACATTTGTAAATATATTTAGTTGTTGATGGACCTTTATTTCATTCATTTATTTATGTGCGGTGCTGAGAGTTGAACTCGGTGCCTCACATGTGCTTGGCAAGTGCTGTTCCACGGAGCCCCAGCCCTCAAGCCAATTTTAAAGGAATGCAGACGAAGAGATTTTTGCAGACTCGGTCCTGGAATGTTCCTTATCGTATCTTCAAGATCTTTCCATTCCGCACCGGCCCATGCAGGCGCAGTGATTTCCCTGTTAACCACGGTTTTCGTTTCCATTGCAATGAATTGAAACCGGCAGCGCGGGAGCCCAGGAGCAGGGGCTCTTAAAACTATTCCAGGTGTCCCCATCCCCCCTTGGGGAAGGGACCTTCGGTGGGACGAGTAACAGCTCTTGGAGCACGTGCTCAGCACCGCACGCCCTCCAGCGGGAAACGCGGCCCAGCCACCAGCACTTGGGGCTGGGGAAGGGGCTTCCAGTTTAAGGCTCCCTGGGAGCCCCAGGAGGTCCGGACCCCAGGGGCTCAGTGAGCAGCCTCTCCCGGGTCAGGCCAGGCCCCAGCCTAGGGCGCGCTGCAGCTGCAGGTGGGGTCTTTCCGCCCCCGGGTCGGACGCACCGTGGGCAGCTTCTCAGACTGGAGCTGGGCACTCCCCGTGGCACCGGGCGTTCCCAGTGTGGGCTTGCGCGGGCCGCGCCTCTTCCCTGAGGTCCCTCATCTGTGCCCAGAGAATCCCCTGCCCGTTCCCTGCGGCGGACCCACTGGCTGATGAAAGGAGGAGGTAGAAAAGGATGGTGCGTCTCAGCTCTGGGGGCCGTTGTGGGGTCTGGCTTCCAACTACCCCGGGCCTCTTCCTGGGCCCACATCTACCCTCCATCAGGCCTGAGTCAGGCCCAGGCTTTCCTGCTGGGAGCCATGTAACAGTCCTGGTGAAATGGGAATTACGAGCTTGGACTACCCAGAGCATGCTCCGTTCCTTAGTCTCAAATTCTCGTCATAACTTTCCTAAGAAATAGGTGTTGATTTTGAAAGCCACCTCGTTTTACGTCCGAGGGAGGGAACGGAGGCCCCCAGACGGTCATTTGCCAAACCCAGGTCCACTTGACTGCGAATGAAACACGTGCTCTTCAACCCGGGCGGGCCCCTGCATGGTACTTTGTTTCTAGCATAAGCTAGGAATTTAAGGCGTTTCTCTCCCCAGAGTGTTGGGGATTAATCAGCGGGTCTGGGTGATTCAGATGGAGACCTGAAGGATCTTGAAGGTGGCTGGGGGGGAGTAACATTGTAATGACCGTTTAACTTGGGCGCAGCACAGGTGTGCAATCCAGGTACAGTGAAATCTACACAGTTGCTTAATTCCCTGAGAGAGGGAGGGGCTAGCTCCTTCATTGTTGCAAAAGTAGGCGAGTGACTTGCACTGAGGTTTCAAAGAAGCAGGGTAAAGGTTCAGGCAGAGGGGCGTTTCAGTGGGAGAGAGAGATTCTGGGGTTCCTTTGTGACCCATCTCTTCCTGATCCTGCCTCCTCTTCCACTTTCCCCAGGCTCCTCCAGGGTCCTGCAGGTTTCCAAAATGTGGGAAAGGCACCTTCTCTCTTCTTGAGGGGGATGATGTGTATTGGGGATTGAACCAGGGACACTTTACCATTGAGCTACGTCCCCAGCCCTTTTTATTTTTTATTTTGAGATGGGGTCTCACTAAGTTGCTTAGGGCCTCACTAAATTGCTGAGGCTGGCCTGAAACTTGCAATCCTCCCACCTCAGCCTTCAGAGTTGCTGGGATTGCAGGTGTGCTGCCTGGAAAGCACCTTCTCTCTGTCCACTCCTTTGCCCACCTCTAGTCTCTTGCTCCTCAAGTACCACCCAGCAGCTGATTCCTTCCTTCCTTCCTTCCTTCCTTCCTTCCTTCCTTCCTTCCTTCCTTCCTTCCTTCCTTCCTTCCTTCCTTCTTTTTTCTTTTTAGTTGTAGTGGGACACAATACCTTTGTTTTATTTATTCATTTTTATGTGGTGCTGAGGATCGAACCCAGGGCCTTGCACAAGCGCTCTGCTGCTGAGCCCCAGCCCCAGCCCCAGCCCCTCCACCCCCATCAGCAGCTGATTTCATAGGAGAGGAAACTGTGGGGAGGGTAGCAGCTCAGGCCTAGCCCAGAGGTTGCACTTGAAGGAAATGCCGGGCGACTCACCCTGGTACTGTGTGCAAAGCATGATTGTTGAGCCTTTTGGGGAAGCAGGCGAGGCAGGAACGCTGGGCAGATGGGAGATAAGGTAATGGGTGGGTGGGACCTCACTCCTCCTCCTTCTGCTCTCCTCCCATCACATGAGTTCCCACCCCTCAGCTTGGGTATGAAAAGCTGCCAGTCCCTAGGGTCCCACAGCAGCCTCCCTCCTCCTCAGGAAGATGAACCGGCTCTGTCTCTCTGCGGCTCTCCTGGTCCTCCTGGCCATCTTGGTGGTGGGCACCAGTTCCCAAGGTAAGTCCTGGCTCACCTCTCCTAGGAGGTCCGTAGGAGAGCCTGAAGGAGCAGGGGTGTGTGTGTGTGTGTGGGGGGGTAGAGTCAGATCTCTCTGGATTGTTCTCAGGGAATTAGGACGTTTTAAACCCATTTTGTCCCAGATGTGGAATACCTATAAAAACAAATTGAGCAACAGATATACCACTTATGGTAACTCTGAAATAATTACTAGACCTTAGAGAACATGTAGTCTGGGGGTTTCCATGTTGCTTCCTAGCCCTACGGTGTACCCAGAAGGGAAGGGGAGGGACAAATGGGGGGGGGACTAGTGAGAATGCTGAGGAAGGGGCTCTGGAGCCCACATCCAGGGACCTACCAGAACAAAGCTCATTCAAAAGTGAAGTTTGCTGCTAAAAGGGTTGACTGCCACACTCAGCGTGGGCTCTACTCCTCACCAACACAGGATGTCACCAGATACAGTGGTTTTCTTAGTCCAAAGAACGCTGCCACCATTTTCCACTGTCAAATAGTCTTCCAGAATATTATTTATGTATTAATTTACAAAGCTGTAATATATTTTGTAATATTTACTTTTTGAATTATAAAAAGAATATATACTCATTATAATAGTGGAAGAGAGTAAGATATAAAGATTTTTTTTTTTTTTTAAACTGGGGATTGATTCCAAGAGTGCTGTACTACTGAGCCACATCCCCAGCCCTTTTGATTTTAGTTTTTGGTACCAGGAACTGAACCCAGGGGTGCTTAACCACTGAGTTACATCCCTAGCCCTTTTTAATATTTTATTTAGAGACAGGGTCTCGCTAAGTTGCTTAGGACCCTCACTGAGTTGCTGAGGCTGACTTTAAATTTGTGATCCTCCTGCCTCAGCCTCCTGGGCTTCTGGGATTACGGGCATGCACTGCTGCACCAGGCTCTTATAAAACTTTTAATTTTATTTGTGTACTGGGGATTGAACTCAGGGGCACTCCACCCCTGAGCCACATCCCCAGCTCTATTTCTATTCTATTTAGAAACAGGGTCTCACTGAGTTGCTTAGAGCCTCACTTTTGCTGAGGCTGGCTTTGAACTCGCAGTCCTCCTGCCTCAGCTTCTGGAGCTGATGGGATTATAGGTGTGCATCACTGCGCCTGGCTAAAACTTTTTAAATTACGCAAACATGAGCAAAAGTAAAGAGAATAGTATGATAAACCTTTATGAACCCATTATTCAGCTCAAATAATTGACATACAAAGAATACTGTTTATATATATTCTCCTTTTTCATATATTTTCTGGGGTTTTTAAAAATAAAATCTCAGGGTTTTTTGCAGGGGCAGGTATCAGGGATTGAACCCAGGGATGCTTAACCACTGAGTCACATCCCCAGCCCTTTTTAAAAATATATATTTTTTAAATTTAGAGACAGGGTCTCACTGAGTTGTTTAGGGTCTTGCTAAGTTGCCGAGGCTGGCTTTGACCTCGCAATCCTCCTGCCTCGGCCTCCCAGGCTACTGGATTTACAGGCGTGCACCACTGCGCCCAGCTCAGGCATCATTCGAATTGATCAGCAAATGCTCCCCTGAGGACGTAGGGTTTATTTTACATTATCACCATCTCAGTGCCATACCCAACAGGATCAATGGTAACATCCCAGGAAGCAGGTTATCCCATTTCTACCCTTCCCCCATCCCTGTGGCTGGACTTGCCAGGTTTCCGTCCCTTGCTGTGTGCCTGTTGCTGTGTGACCCTCCTTCCTAGCTGACGAGGGCCTTCTCTGTTCCTGCAGATGCGCCGCCGGCCTTCTGCCTGGAGCCCCCCTACACGGGCCCCTGCAGGGCCTCGATAAGGATGTTCTTCTACAATGCCAACTCGGGACGCTGCGAGACCTTTGTGTTTGGTGGCTGCAGGAGGAGGAAGAACGCCTTCATGGAGGAGAAGGAGTGCATGCGGGTCTGTGGGGGACATGGCCACAGCGCTGGTGAGGCTCGATGGCCCGAAGGGGGGGTCTGGGGAAGGAGGTGGATGGGGGACCCACACGCCCCAACCTGCTCAGCGACTCTCAGCCTCCGGGGCTCCCCTGCCCTTGGAGGAGGAAGTGGCGACCTGCCCGTGAACCACAGACTGGCACGTCCTCCCCGGTCAGCTGGGCAGAGGGTCACTGCCAGAAGTGACAGAATCCCCACCACCTCACCTGCTCCCCGCCCCGGCTTGGAGGATGGCGAGCACCTGCATGGCTCATTCCTGGGGTGGCCTCGACCTGTCAGGTGCAAGGATTGTTCAGGACCCTTCTCGCAGAGCCCCTTTCCTCTGCCCGGCGGCTCACTCTTTCAATGCTGCCGTATCCAGTAGGTTCTAAGCATCGACAAGAACCCTGTGCCTCTGTGTTCTTGATCCCTCTGTTCCCAGCACGGTCCCAGGCACAGAGGAGACAGTCCCTAAGTATTTGTGCAGTGGATGAGTGAGTGAGCGTGTCTCCTGACAGGACACTACAGGGCCAGGGGTCTGCCTGCAGGCCCCAGCCCTAACCTCATGGTCACCTCTTCCCCAGACGGCATCCAGCTCTGAGCGTCAGCCATGGCGAGCGGTGGTGGCCCGGGCATCTTCCAGAAAGAGATCTTCCAACCCCTGTGATGCGCGACATATTTGCTGTCTTTGTGACTTTAGATGCTCTGGCCTTATATTAAACCAACTGCAATGGATTCTGTTGTTTGGTGCTTTAATCAACGGCAAATCTGCAAAAATGGTGGTGTTGCCCGTTGTTCTGCTGAGCCCTGCCAGTTGTGGGAGGCAAACCCCATACAGTGTCATCTGCTTCTTAATAGAATCCTGTGCTACACAAAAACCGGGGTGATGCTTCAACATTAAAGCTTTATTTTATTGAACCCAGGTTGCTGAATCACTGAGTCACCTCCCCAGCCCTTTTTATTTATTTTTTTTATTTTGAAACAAGGTCTCATTAAGTTGCTTAGGGCCTTGCTAAATTGCTGAGGCTGGCCTCAAACTCGTGATCCTCCTGCCTTAGCCTCCCAAGAATCTGGGATTACAGGCATGCACCCAGCATGGTCTCTGTTTTTGTACCACTTATTTTTTGGTACTGGAGATTAAACCCAGGAGCACTCTTATTATGGAGCTATATGTCCAGCAACTTTTTATTTTTTATTTTGAGGCAAGGTCACTCTAAGTTGCTGAGGTTGTCCTGGAACTTGTGATCCTACCACCTCAGTCTCCCGAGTGTCTGGGATTACAGGAGTGCCACCTTGCCTGGCTTATTTTATTCATTTATTTAGTTTTTAGACCGGGTCTTGCTATGTTGCCCACCTGGTCTCAAGTGACCCTCCTGCCTCAGCCTCCTAAGTAGCTAGGACGACAGGCATGCACACTGTGCCTGGCTTCTCCTGGAATCCCTCAAGGAGAAAGGAAGGAGCCTGAGGCTCAGCTGAGGTTGTTCCTGTGTGTGGACAGAGTAGGGGTCGGTCGGGGTAGTGACCCGCTGTTTAAGTCCCACCCATCCCAGTTGCCCATGGAGCTGGGTCCGTGCTTGGCACTTACAGCCATCATTTCATTGCCCCTCTCTGAGGAAGGGTGTGTTATTGTCCCTAGTCTACAGAGGTGGGTGTAGAGGCCCCAAGCTCTCACGGTCCGTTTCCCAGCGCTGCCACCAAAAAATGCTGTCAACGGAGTGGTTTAAATAACAGCCGTTTCTCTCATGGTTCTGGAGGCCAGAAGGACAAGGTCAAGGTGTTGACAGGGCCATGTTCCTTCCGGGGGTGTGGGGCAAAGGTCTGTCCCAGGCCTGTCTCCTTGCGGCAACATATCTTTGCAGGATGAGAAGACACTCACAAGGACACATCATGTTGGACGAGGGCCTGCCCCGGTGACATCATCTTAGCCTGACTGCCTCCATAAAAGAGCCCATCTCCAAATAAGGCTGCCTTCTGAGGGCTGGGAGCTGGAACGCCACTCTGTCCTTTTTGGGGGCAAAAAATTAAACTCACAGCCGTTAAGTGGCAGAACCCAGGCTTTTGTCCTTTGGCAGGAGAAAGGCTGCAAAAGTTGAGAGCTCATGTGCCCCAGCGAGGCTGTCAGCAACCTAGTGAGACCCGCCTCAAAATAAAAAATAAAAAGGGCTGGGGATGTGGCTCAGTGGTCTAGTGCCCTTGGGTTCAATCCCTGGTACTGAAAAAAGAAAAAGAGAAAACAAACAAATAGCACTTTAGTGTCACCTCCTGGAAGTGCACCCCAGGAAGATCCCCTCCCCACCCCAAGAGGGCCACAGTCTAGATGGGTCCCAGACTTCCTTGGGGGGACCTAGTGCGTCAGTGACAGCCTCCATCGGGTCCAGTTCCTGGAAGAACCGCCCATCCCCCTGCCTGGCAAATTTGTGGGGAGGTGATTCTTCAAAGAAAGGCACTGCCCACCCCCTTGTGGCAGCAGAGGGAAGTGCAGCTTTCGCCCTCGCCCAAGCACATGCCCCGCCGACACTGGAGGGTCCAAGTCTTTGGGGAACTGCTTTCCAAAGACTTTCTTTTTTCTCAACATTGAGTATTGAACCTAGGGCATGAGCCCAGTAGGCAAGTGCTCTACTGCTGAGATAAATCCCCATTATTCTCTTCGATAGAGAAATTGAGTTTATAAATCAAAATTCCTATGAATAATTAATGTAAACTGCATTCACCCACAGTCAGCAGGACAGGCAAAAACCTCTGCTCTCACAGGGTGTGGTTGCTTGCAAGAAAGCTGGTCAGCACTGAGCAGATGATTGCTAATGGAGAGGCTGATGGGTAGAGGGGGCACGTGGTGGGACAGGCGAGCTGCAGGAGCTGGCTTCTGCGGAGGGAGGCGGCATTGAGGGTGGGGAGCGGGAAGACGCCCCTACAGAGCTCCCCCTGCTGAGCCCTGAGGCGAGCAGAGAAGAGACACAGCAGCCAGGGGTGGAGCACAGGCACAGACGGGTGAGCAGGAAGGGGGGACGAGATGGATCAGGAGGCAGAAGTGGGGGGCAGACGGCTGGAGCCTTGGGGGACAGACCAAGGGTTTGGGGTTTATCTGAAGGAGGAGGAAGCACCTGGGCGTCCTGGAAGAATGTTTCTGGCGAGGGGTGGAGGGCAGGGGGGCCTGAGGCACCCTGGACTCTGCAGAGGTGGGGAGGAGAGGTCAGGGGTAGAACCCATGGGCTCTGCTCAGTGTTGCTCTTTGTGGGGGGGGGGTGAGGAAGAGGAAGGAGTTGAGAATGGAAAATGAGAAGTCTTTGCAGGAAGGAGCAGAGTTTAGTGTTGAGTCCGTGGTGACTGAGCAGCATCTGCTGAAGCAGTTGGGGGACACTGACGGAGTCATCCCTATGTTCAGTGAATATTTATTAAAGAGAGTCTTTATGAGGTGGTGATTGAAAGCACAGACCAAGCCGAGTGCAGTGAGTGGCCCGTGCCTGTAATCCCAGCAACTGGGGCGGCTAAGGCAGAGGGATTTCGAGTTCGAGTCTAGCCTCAGCAACTTATGTGAGACTCTAGTAGCTAAGTGAGAGCCTGTCTCAAAATAAAAAAGGAGAAGGGCTGGGGATGTGGCTTAGTGGTAAAGTGCCCCTGGGTTCAACCCCTGAAACAAAAAAAAAAAAAAAAAAGAGGACCAGATGAGGTTCCGAGTCTTGGCGATTGTGCCAAGAAAGTGCGCTCCAGGAGGCAGAGACCCTGTCTGTCCACTCCCGGGCTCCGCTCCTTGTCGTCACCTGCCTCATCTGTAAGGTGGAGCGGGGATGGTGGCACTTCCCTCTTTGGCTGTCTCTGAGCCAGGGAGGGGTTCACGCAGTTCATGTCAGACTAGAATAGTGCCTGCCCCAGGGAGGACTCAGCTGAGCTGGGCATACCTGGCCGGTCCTGATTCCTAGGTCACAGGTCCCACCCTCCTGGCTGACACTCCAGCAGGAGAGTACCTAAGTAAGGGACAGTGACACACGTTTCCGAGGGACAACCGCTATGAAGAAAGTAGCGCAGGGTACGGCCAGGAGGGACTGACTGGCTTAGGCAGGAGTGAGGGAAGGAGCCAGGGTCCTGGGGGGTGCGAAGGGAGAATGAATGAAAGGCCCCAGGTTCCTTCTGGGGCCTAGGAGGGAGGGCAGGCAGGGCTCTGGGGCGCAGTCGGTGCACGAATTCCCGTGGTGGTTCCAGATACAGTGAGAAACCCCCCCCCAAGGGCGGGGAGCAGGAGTAACGTGATCTCATTTGTCAAAGATCACTGACTGCCTGGGAGAGAGGGTGGACACCAAGACTGGAGCAAGTCTGGAATGGCCTCCACCTGGGACTCCCCTGTGCGCACAGCTGGGCTGGAACCAGGAACCCAAGGTCACCTGAGATTTTTCAAATTCCGTTTTACAGTCATGCTTCTCAGACAAGCTTGCAACAAGCACCAAAGATAACCCCCAGCACTTGTTGTGAGCCTGCACTGTGCTGCCCAGGACCTGTACCTGCTCAGCCTTTGTCTTATCCTCTGTAATAAGGGGATGGTAAGATCTGTCCTCCTCTTGGCTCAGTAACCAGGGGTGTTGAGATTAGATAAACCCCAGGGGAGAGAAGGCCCAGCCTCTAACCTGGTGCTGCCTCTCCAGTGATCCGTCTGAACAACTCCAAGCTGCAGGGGTTTAAAGAGGTCCCTTAGTTGGGTCTCCAGAAACTTGGCAGAAACAAAGTATCTTGGGAGGACTGCGCATTTTAGGACTCAGAGAATTCCCACAGATATTCTTCTTCTCCTTCTCCTTCTTCTTGGTACTAGGGATCTAACCTTTATCGCTGAGCTACGTCCCCAATTTAAAAAATAAAAATTTAAAATATTGAGACAGGGTCTTACTAAGTTGAGGTGGCTAGTCTCGAACTTGAGATCCTCCTGCCTCAACCTCCGGTCCCTGGGAGGACAGGTGTGCACGACTGTGCCCAGCCCCACAGATAACCTTCTAAGGAACCTGAGTTCAGTGTCAAAAATCAGAAAATGAAAGGGAAGCGAGGCATGAGCGACAAGAGCCAGCGGCCACGACAGTGGGATGAAGCCCACGAACCCTGAAGGTCTCGGAGGTGTCGCACCAAGGCTAGAGTACGACGAGTGACAGACACTGTGGTTACACTGGTAAACAGCAAGGAGCTAAACGCACAGAATTCAAGTCGCGGGCCCTGCCTGAAGGGAAAGGAAAGGAAACTAGCCGAGAGGCAATGAAGGCTTCTCGGTCTCGCTACTGTCCTGACCGCAAGCTCCCGCGGGCCACCCAGGCCGACTCCACAGGTGCTGGCCGTGTTGTGGTTCTCTGTATTTCCGGCACATATTTTCTCATAGATGCTGTTTTGCTGTCTACTGTTTCATAAAACCAATAAAAATGTCGCTCGGGCTGGTTCGCTCCGGTGTTGGAGCGGGTCTGCCCTCTTCCCCGTCTGGGGCTGCTCATGTGGGGTAAATACTTGAACCGTCTTCCCCCACCTTCCAGATCTGGGGAGAGGATGCCTGTCCCCCTATAGTTCCACGTGTTTCCAGTGAGTTCAGGCAGCGGGAATCGTCCGACCTGCCTCCGTCCCCACCACTGGATTCCCAGAGCACTTCACATTCTTCATTTCGCAACTGCCAGTTTCCTTGCGTCTCTGGCCCATGGCCGTGGGGCCTCAAGGCCAGGCTGATCTCTTGATCACGGCTCCATCCCTGGTGCCCAGCCCTCGGGAGGACTGTGCGGTACTGGTTTGGGATGGACCCCAGACCCGCTGCCCGCCCTTCCTGATCATTAAGGGGCTCCTATCTCCTGACTTTGACCACACGCCAGGCCTCTGACCACACAGGGTGGGCCACCGCTCTGCTGCTGTAACCAAAATGCCTGACACACGCCACCTGGAGGGGGGAAGATTTGTTTGGGTCACGGTTTCAGAGGTTTGAGTCAATGATTCACTGGCTTCGAGGCAGGAGCCCCATGGAGGAAGGGTGTGGTGGAGGAAAGCTCACGAGGACTGGGGAGGAGAGGCAGGCCAGGGCCAAGATGCAGTCCCACAGGCCTGGCCCCCGTGACTGCATCCTCCACCCAGGTCACTCCGGTTACCACCAGTTGTCCTCTCAGGTCAGTGACCCAGGGGGTGGTCAGACCACTGAGGAGATCCAACCACTTCCCCAAAGCCCCGCCTCTGGACCTGGGGCCATGGGACCCAGGCCTTCCACCAGGACACTCCTGATCCAAACCTTGACCCTGGGGTCTCCTCTGTCGACCAAGTCACTCATTACCTGGGATGTGCACAGGGTCAGCAGGAGGAGTGGTTCTGAGAACAAACAGGAGGAAGAACCCACAGGGGCAGAAAAGCTTCCCGTGCTCCTCACGGTCCCTCCAGCTCGGCCATCCCTGGCCATCCCCTGGTCACTGATTCAGCCTGGCCTCCCCAGCCCCCTCCCCGCATGACACCCACCTCCTTGTTCCTGTCGACTGTCCCTGTGCTGCCAGGTCCTGCATCATCTGCCACCACCCTGTCCCCACCCCTGTTTCATTCCTGCTCCATGGCTCCTTCCCCAGCCACACGAAGCCATTTCCACAAAATCCCCTGAGTCCTGGCTCGCACTCTCTCCACTCCTCCACCGACCAGGAGACTCCCTGCCCCTCCCGAAGGCCCCGTCTGTTTCCCCACTGGAGCACCAGACCCTGTGCCTTCGGTCCCTTCCCTGTGGGAAGTGTCATTGTGTTTACTGTCTCTTCCCAGGACACAGAGCTCCTGGAGGGCAGAGCCTGTCTGGGGCAGCATGTGGGTGCCCCTAGGTACTCAAACCTGCAGACTTGCTCTAAGGTCCAAGACAGGAAAATGCCAGTCACCGAGGGCGTCTGATTTGAGAGTCTGGGGGTTGAGAGTCATTTGGACTCAGTTACTGTGACTTAATCCTGTTTTGGGGGAGACCACAGACCAGGTGAGAAAACAGGCACAGAAACCTCATGGCTGGTGGTCTGCTGAGCAAGGCTGCAGGGTCGGCTTCCTGGGAGCCAGAAGCCAGGCTCTGGGCCGGTGGAGCAGTGGGGGTCAGGACTGCACCCAGGGGCACCTGTTTGCCCTCAGTGCATTAGAGAGGCTCCAGGCTGTTACCAGGAAGGGAAGCCAGGAGCGGGGCTGGCCCCGAAAATACAGCTGGGAGAGAGGCTGCGGGACGTGTTTTCAGCTGAGAACACAGGGCAGTGGTCTCTATGATAATTTTTTTTTAATATTTATTTTTTAGGTGTAGATGGATACAACACAATGCCTTTATTTTATTTTATTTTTTATGTGGTGCTGAGTCCCGAACCTGGGTCCTGCCTGTGCTAGGCGAGTGCTCTACCACTGAGCCACAATCCCAGCCCAAGGGGCAGTGGTCTCCATAAGGGGCTGAATGGCCTCCCCACGTTCAGAGGTTGAAGACAGTACTCCAAATGTGACAACAGGTCCTTATTGAGCCATAGGGACTTTACAGAGGAAATCAGGTTGAAATTTGGACATTGGGTGGGCCCTAGTTTAGTACGACCAATGTCCTTGCAAAAAGAGGGAATTTGGAGACCGACAGGTGTCCAAGGAGAGCAGCGGGTGAAGATGAAGGGGGAGTCAGCGATGCTCCTGCAAAGCAACGAACGTCAGGG
Organism: Ictidomys tridecemlineatus; assembly: GCF_052094955.1. NCBI lineage: Eukaryota > Metazoa > Chordata > Mammalia > Rodentia > Sciuridae > Ictidomys > Ictidomys tridecemlineatus. Next base: position 196,545,347 of record NC_135481.1, on the reverse strand, counting down.
ATCGCCCTGAATGTCCAGATGCTGGGGGAAGGACATGGGACAGTCCTGCCGACGCCTTGATTGGACTTCTGACTATCAGAACTGAGAGGAATAAATTTCTGTTCTTTAAACCACACAGTATGTGGTATTATTATTATTATTATTATTATTATTTTTAATAGCAGCCGTAGGAAACCAATACAGTTACTGTCTGGCTATGAGTGATGGAGAATCTGACTGTGCTCCTCACTACTCGTATTCTGGGTACCTGGCTGGAGGTATGATATCCCCTGAGCCATGTTCTTTTTTATGGCAGAAAAAGGAGGTCAAGCGAAACCTTTTAAGCACAAATATAGCTCACGAATATCCTAGTTCTCTGCAGTGCAGAGTGTTATGTCCTGCTGATGTATGTGACACATCTCAACCTGTGCGTTTTGGAGGCCAAAGCCCATGGCCAAGCCTGTGACCTCTTTGGGGTGAGGCAGGACGGCCCAAGGAACAAGAATGTGCTGCACCGGGGGCCGTTGGCCCAGGGATTGAAAACGTGACGAGGCCGTTCTAAAGGAACACAGAGTATGCGGTAAGTCATGAATTACTTCCTTGCCTTCTGTTTCACAAATAGAGTGTGAATTTAAAGTAATGTGTAAGTGGCTGCATTTGAAGGAACATGGGGGATCTGAGGGGTGAGGGGAGGACCCTGCGTTCAGAGCCTCAGCAGACTGGCGAGACCCGGCTGCTCCGTGGGGGACACTTGTTTGGAAGTGCTGTATTCCCGAGGCTTCTCCACAGGGCTCTGCTGGATACTGTGGGAGACGGAGGCTGCGTCAGGGAGACCAGCCGGGTGGTGGGTGCTGGGTGGGGTGCTGGGTGGTGGGTGCTGGGTGGGGTGCTGGGTGGTGGGTGCTGGGTGGGGTACGGGGAAGCAGCAGGGTGGAGTCGGGCCTGAGCAGGGGCTTTCCCCAGCCCTCCGCGAGGCTCTGCCTTAGAAAGAATCTGTGGGGACACAGGTTTTCCGACCAGCAGGAAGTCTGGGGTCAAGTTTAGCCAGCACAAGGGGATCCTGGGCAGTCTGTACTGGAAACCAAGGTCATACCTAGGGACCACTCCTCAACGAGGCTGTCCTGCTGCCATGAGGAGGTCCTCCATCACCTGCAAAGAGGAAGGGCGAGCCTCGGCTGGGTGCTCCTTCTGTAGCCTCCAGAATGTGAGAAGAGAGGCCCTCTGGCGCCTGTAGCTCTGGGCGAGGCAGCGGGAGGCCAAGACTCAGCGACAGAGGGTTTGCCCACCAAGGAGGGGTGCCCTGAGTGTCCAACACAGAAGCACTTGCTGCCCCTCCTTGGCTATCTGACATGCACCTTCTTCCCAAGCTCACCTCAAAAATAAGTCTCCCAGCAGACGCACCCGAGCCTCACCACCGCACGGCCCTGCCTCTCCCTGAGGGCGAGAACCCCCCACCCCACCGCTCTGCGGATGACGTCCTCGACTCCTGGTCCAGGCGTCTGGGATGTCTCTTCCTCCTCCGGTTTTTCTTGGTTCTCTGTATTTTCAAGGATGTAGGATTAAAGCCAACGGCTACACTATGCCGCCAAAGTGTGGCCCAAGGACCCAGGGGTCTGCGAGGTCCTTGCCCAACTGCACATCTGGGGACGCCATGCAAGAGACCAACGCAGAAGTCAACGTGGGGACACAGTGCATCCCGGGAAGCCAGACACTAAAGGTCTGCAAGTGTGGGACACGAGGCCACGCTCCACTCACTTTGTTTTGTTTATAAAATTGGGTCATTTTTGACTTTTTAAAAAAAGTTAACAACAGATTTTTTTTAAATGAATAAGTACTTTTTGAAGTTATTGGTTTTGCTTTCTATAGTGGTGAATGTTGATATAACTAAAAAAAAATCTGTGGATTAAGTTCAAAAGTCTAAGCTGGGCATGGTGGTGCATGTGTATAATTTCAGCAACTTAGGAGGCTGAGGCAGGAGGATTGCAAGTTTCAGGCCAGCCTCAGCAACTTAGTGAGGCCCTAGGCCACTTAGTAAGACCATGTGTCAAAATAAAATATAAAAAGCACTGAGAATGTGACTCATTGGTAAAGTGCCTCTGGGTTCAATTCCCAGTTTTTTAAAAAAATTATAAAATAAAACAAAAATGAAAAATGTCTAACAGCCTGTGGACAAAACCTTCTGGAGTAGGTGGTCCATATCTGGCATATTCTCATGATGCCACCAGGGGCTTTCCAGGTCTCCAGGTCATAAGGATCTTGTGCTCAGCTTGTTACCTAATGTTCACAAGACGGCGGTTGTCTCCCTAGGCATCACGTCTCCATTCTCAATTTTAAAAGAGGGGAAAACCCCTTTTTAAAATTTTTCTTTCTTTGAGTTTTTATATTTTTATTTGGACATAGCGATGCTCAGCAGAAACCTCAGCCTGTGTCTCCTGGCCACTCTTAGCTGCAAGGGAGCAGGCAGAGCCCGTGCTTTAGCAGGGTATTTGTTGCCACACCCAAAATTAGGCTTTCTTTTTGGTGAGGGTCTTGGTCCATTTTCTGTTGCTAAAATAGACATCTGAGTAAGTTTAATAATTGGTAAAGAAGCTTGTTTTGCTGCACAGCTCTGGAAGCTGGAAATCCCACTATGGAGGCAGGTGTCTCCGGGGAGGGCCTCACGCGGCTTCTGTTCTCCATGGGAAAATGGAAGGGGAGCGGGGCACAGGAGGGGCAGAGCGCAGGGCAGCCTGGCTGTGGGGCAGCGCTCTCTTGATAAGAGCGAGATCCCACCCTCGGGAAGGGCAAGGGTGGGATCCTCCAAATCCCACAGCTGGGGCTGTGGGGTGTACATCTGTATCTGGCGGGTGAAGACCTCCTCTGCTTCTGACCACCACGTGGGCCCTTCCCTCGGCCTCACTCCTCTGCCGGGACGTCCTGCCTCACCTTGAGCACGAGGCAAGGAGTCTGCTGTCCACGGACTTCCATCTCCGCGACCCTGAGCCCCCAGTGACCCTCCCCTCCTCGGTGGTTGTGCTGGTGGGGTCTGTCAGTCACGGCAGCGGAAAGGCTGACTAAAGCAATCAGAGAGGAGGAGGGACCGCCACGGGTGGACATCCAGGACGGTGTCTACAGCCTCCCTCGGGAGGTCGGGCAGAGGAACCGTCACTCCTGACTTTAGGAGGCAGAGAAAAATTATTTGGGGGCATCATGAGCTGGCGGGGAGGGAGTGAGGGAGGTCCAGGCCTGAGTGGGCTGAGCAGGCCCCGGAGCCGGGGTGGGGTGGGGTGGTTGGATTGGGATCCGGACTGTTCTGCTAAGGCCCCCGTGTGGAAGGCCTGCCCAGCGTGGCAGCAGGTTCAGGGTGGGAAAGTGCTGCATCGTGGGGCTCTGGCTGCCAGGGGGCTCCGCCTTTGGAACCTGCGTGGACCGCGAGGAGGTGAGACGTGCTGGAGGAGGCAGGGGTCTGCCCCGGGAGGGTGGTCTTCTCCCGGCCCCTTCCTGTCTCTGCTTCCCAGTTGCCGTGATCTGGACAGCTTCCCTCCACCCTTCATGCCCCTCTGCCACCAAGTTCTGCTTCTCTTCAGGCCCAAAGCAAGGCAGCCAGCTGTGGCCGAACCCTCAGACACTGTGAGTCAAAACGTGTTTTTCCTCTAATATTTTGATTTTCTTGGGCTCACTGGAAGGACATGAAAGGCATCTTTCTTCCCATTTCTCGAGGACTTGCTCCAAATGCAGAGGTTTTCTGGCCTCAGAGTGCCTAAGAATTCGCAGAGAAGCGGTCCTGCCTCTGGTTCTCAGATGAGAAAGCTACAGCTCAGAGAAGTTTAACGAATTGCCCAAGGTCACACAGCCACTGAGTGGCCACGGACTTTGAGTGCAGGCAGTGAGCTAGAGAGTCTATTCTTGGTTCTGTGCCCTGCTGCCTCAGGAAAAAATCAGAAGAGAACTGACACATGAACTGAAGCTGGAATCCTTTCTAATTAGCTTGGACCTAATCACCCCTGGCACGCTTCATAGATCCCCAGGAAGGGAGGACTCTGCAGGGGGACCTTGACTGACTTCATGGTTGTACCCCTGGGGGCGGGACTTGATTTGGAAAAGTAGAAAAAGCGGGGTGGGGGGCATCTGTGGCATCCTAGGACTTCTACAGCAGTCCACACCTGTGGCCCCAGCAAGAATGTCCAAGTCACCTGATTGCGTTCTGATATGCTTCCTTTTTTTAAATTTAAGTTTTTGAAGAACTGCAAGAATATATTTGCATAGTCTGAAAATCAAAACAATACAACCGTGTTCATTTTTTGGGATTGGGTATCAGGGATTGAACCCAGGGGCATTCCCACTGAGCCCCATCCCCAGCCCTTTATTGTATTTTATTTAGAGACAGGGTCTCACTGAGTTACTCAGGGCCTCGCTAAGTTGCTGAGGCTGGCTTCGAACTCGAGATCCTCCTGCCTCAGCCTCCCAAGCCAAGCCACTGGGATTACAAGTGTGCGCACCACCGCGTCCAGCTAACATTTACATTTTCTTTCAAAAGGGCAGAAACTGCATGAGCTTTTCTGAGCTGGCCTCAGAAGTCATGGAATATCACTTGTCCTCCGTTAGTTGAAGCACTCACAAACCTGCCGAGATTCAAGAGAAGGAGACAGAGAGCCCATCTCTCAGTTGGAGGAGGGCCAAAACGTTTGTGGTCATGTTTCAAAGCTGCCACCGCACTCGTGCTATAGGGAGAGAAAATCTCATGGCTCCCAGCAACTTCCCTTTGGGATGGAGGCGGCTTCAGGGTAATTACAGGGAAGCCCATCTTTCCAATCCCAGGAGTGGCCAGAGTCGGGGTCGGGTGATTGGCATCCTGCTAACAGGTGAATCAGTGACCCCTCAGCTCCCTGTGACTTTGTCTTAGGGTGGCAAGTCTGAGAAATCACACCTCTCTTCCAGACTGACCAGCGCCAAGGGATCCATCATCCTCTGCTGAATCAAAGGAGCCATCACTGTCAATCCTTTGCCAAGGCAACGGCAAAATTTCCCCTCCTGTGATTCCAAAATTTCCCCTCCTGTGACTGCCCTCTTATAATCTGTTCTTCAGAGCAGCTGGAGTGATTTTCGAAGATGATCAAGCAGATGATTTCGTAGCCAGCCTCCCAGCTCAAGTTGACCCTCGACCTCCATTGTTCCTGGAAGACATCTGTGCTGCTTGTCATTGCCTTTGGCCAGACACACAACCTTGTCCCTGCTCAGCTCTTTGATTTCACTTCCTTTCACTGGGTTCCAGCTACACTGGTTTTCCTACTGTTCTTGGAATTCACCAGCCTTGTTCCTGCCTTGAAGCCTGTGGACCCCATAACCCTCGCCCCCAGGTGACTGTATGCAAGGACATCTCACCCCACCCTTTCCTGGATCCCTTTCCCCCTACTCACAATAATGTGACCTTGCTTCATTTTCGTTATAGCACATATCCGTGTCTGCAACTTTTTTTTTTTTTTTTTGGTGCTGGAGATTGAACCCAGAGGCACTCAACCACTGAGCCGCATCCCAGCCTTTTTAAAATAGTTTATTTAGAGACAGGGTCTTGCTGGGTTGCTTGGGGACTTGCTGAGTTGCTGGGGCTGACTTTGAATTCACAATCCTCCTCAGTCTCCTGAGCTGCTGAGAATACAAATGTGCACCACTGTGTTCAGCCCCATCTCTTTAACTAAAAAAAAAAATTGACATAGGGTCTTGCTGGGTTGCTGGGGCTGACCTCAAACGTGATCTTCCTGCCTCAGTCTTCTAAGTTACTGGGATTACAGGTGTGCACCACCACTCCCAGCTGATATTTTCCATTTACTAATTTTTTGCTTATTTTCTTCACTAGAGAGTTTGGTTTATGGCAGTAGAGGTTTTTTTTAAAATTTTATTGTATTTTTACGCAGTGCTGAGGATCGAACCCAGTGCCTCACATGTGCTAAGCAAGTGCTCTACCACCGAGCTACCCCCCCAGCCTGAGAGTCGAGATCTTATTTTTGATTTATCACTGTCTTGGTCATCTATTGCTGTGTAAGGAGACCCCCCCAAACCTTAGTAGCTTAAAACAACAATTCATTACTATTATTTCTAGCTGGATTTGTCTCTTTTGATTCCTTTGGTCATGTCTCCAGAGTTAAGGACCTCTGTGGCGGGTGATACAATGTATAAGGCATGGCTTAAAATGTTGGCATTGCTGTGAGCCTGGCCTCTCGCTTACCAGAACTCAGAATTAAAGCTCTGACTGTTGTTTGTCTCCAGCAGCCTCTGTTTCCCAGGAGAGGTCACCAGGCTCTCGCTCCTCCAGATTAGGGTAAGTGTGTGTTAAGCTAAGAGACGTGCTCTCAAACGGGTTTAAGTGAATTTTATTTTTTGGACGACATACATGGCATGTTCTGCCCCTTAAAACCAATGCCTCCACTTCAAAGAAATCATGGTCAAAAGAAACAAGGAGCTCGAGATGACACTGGTGCCCTTTGCACTAAGTCCCTGTGTGGCATGATGACAAGCAGCAACCAGCGTGGTGACAGGTGACACGTCCACAGTGATTGCCAAATCGGTTAATGTTTCCCATTTCTAAACCCTCCTTAAAGAAAGTCAGATTCAGGGGTCACGATGTCCTCTGCGTCATCCAGCAGAGCAAGCCTGTCACCTGGGTTCACGTTCTCACCAACCAAGATCCAGTCCTTTTTGAAATCAGCAAGGACGTGCGGGATCTGCTCGGCAGCTTGTCAATAGCAGGTGTCACCCTTGGGCCTGGGGCCTTCAGTTCTGCTCTGGTAGATTTCCTGCAGTTTCCCCAGTGTGTCTTTCTTTTAGTGGTAGGTGGACACAACACCTTGACTTTATTTTTATGTGGTGCTGAGGGTGGAGCCCAGAGCCTCAGGTGTGCCAGGCGAGCGCTCTGAGCCCCGCTCCAGCCCAGTTTTCCACGCTCTCCGCACAGGCTTCTTCGGGGAGGCTGCTTTCCCGTAGAGATGGTGCTGACGCTATCAGCACCAGTGGTCACTGTGTTCTGGTACCTTGTTCTGGGGGACTTTCAGCAGAGGCTGCTCCAGCCGCGAGTGTGTCCTGTGTGTCCTGTGTGTGGCTGTCCGTCCTGTGTGTGGCTGTCCGTCCTGCTGGCCCTCCCCCTCTGTCTCCAGGCTCACCCTTTGTGGTCCTCTGGACCATGTGAATGTCAGAGAACACATCATGCCGTGAGGTCCAGGCAGATGACCGTGATGGCTGCAGGGAGCCACTGTGGTCACCAGCAGGAACCAGAGCTCAGAGCTCCGAGCCGGCTCCGTGCACCCCGAGCAGCACTGAGGGGGAAAGGAGAGGGGCAGGAAAGTGACGACTTATTGGGGCCACGTCACCTGAAGGCTTGATTGGGCTTGAACCCCAAGCCGACTCCCTCGTGAGATGAGCATTGGCTGTTGGTGGGAAGCTCCTTTGGGACGGTCACCAAGGAGCACCTGGCGAGCTCGGGAATCTCCCAGGATGGTGGCTGGATTCTGAGAGGGATGTCCCTAAAGCTGTGTATGCCCCCAAAGCTGGTGTCCCCAGAGGCAGGAAACGGGAACTACCAGGCTAGTGAAGGCATACCACCCAACTGGCACGTGTGACTTCTGCAGTGGTCAGCTGATGGCAGCACTCAGAGTTCGTGCCTGGACTTCAGTGAGTGGAGAAGGGAGGGCTCGGTCGTGTGCAGAGGAGGTACGAGATGAGAGACCAGGTCACCACAGTCTTTAGAAATGTGATCTGCCACGTTGTCGTCTCAACACCCTCGACGGCATCGGATGTGTGGAGGGCACAGTAAATATTTGTTTAATGAGTGAATTAAATGGGAGGGGTCAAATCTTGTACAAAAGAAAATCCCCAGTCCACAGGTGGAAACTGACTTACCTTCTTGTGTCTTGGCCCTCAGGGTGAGACCATAAAAACCAGAGCTTACCTGCTGCATATTGCATAGATTCTGCCCCATGATGGACTTTTCCTCCACACTCCGGGGAAATCTGACTGTAAGTTCCTATGTATTGGCTGCTGGAGGCTGTTAGGAAAGAAGACTCTGGGGTTGGCTCCATTAAGGAACATTTGATGGGACAATGAACCCCCAGGGAAGTCTGTGCAGGACAGAGCAAGGGATGTGGCTGGAAGTAAAAATTGGACTCCCATAAAAAGTCGGGCTAACGGTTCACGTGTGGTGGCTCACCAGTGACTGGGGAGGCTGAGGCAGGAGGATCACAAGTTTGAGGCCAGCCTCAGCAACTCAGTGAGGCCATAAGCAACTTAGTAAGACTCTGTCTCAAAATAAAGAGGTAAAAAGGGCTGGGAATATGGCTCCATGGTTAAGCACCTTCTCAGGCTAAGGAGCTTGGTCTGTCCTGTAGGCAGTGGAAAGCCTGTCAAGTTCACAGTCAGGGAGTTCCCGTGGACAGAGCAGGGCCCTCGGAGACGGTTTGGCCTGGGGTGGAATCAACATGATGTCTTTACAAGTCTCCTAGGTACAGAACTAGTTTTGCATCGCAGCTCAGTCACCCTGTCATGCCTGAGTCCTGGGCGAAGGCTGTGACCTCTTGGTCTTCCTGAACCTGGCAGGTAAACATAGCCACCTGGAGGACTTGTTCTCTGGTTTAAGAGATAATCAATATCTTGTGGCAGATCAGAGGAGGAACTTGGTAAGATGAGTGTTATTTTTAGAATGAGTTTATTCCATTTATTCACCCAACAAATATTTATTGAGTGTCACTACCAGGAAGTGCCAGACACAGGGGCTAGGGACACGCAGAGAACTGAACAGCATTCCTATTGGCACAGAGTTAAGATTCTAGCAGGGAGAGAAGAGCGAATCCACAGCTATGTGGTGTGACAGCCTGCGGGAGCACTTTGGAGGAAATAAAGCAGAGTAGCCAGCAAAGTCCTCTTGAGGAAATGCTATTTCAGCAGAGGCTGGAATAGAGGGAGGAGGTCAAGGCTAGTGACTCCCCTGGTGGAGGAGAATTCGGGCAGAGAGAGCAGCGAGTGCAAAGGCCCTGTCGGGGACCTGCTTGCGATGTCAAGGAAGAGTGTGGGGACCCACAGAGCTGGGGAGGGGACCGAGAAACAGAGAGGGAGATAGAAACGAATGTGTGTGTGTGTATCTGTGTAGGTGTGTGTCTGTGTATGTGTGTGTGTGTGTCTGTGTCTGTGTGTGTGTTTGTGTGTATCTGTGTGGGTGTGTGTCTGTGTATGTGTGTGTATATTTGTGTGAGTGTGTGTCTGTGTATGTGTGTGTGTATCTGTGTGGGTATGTGTCTGTGTATGTGAGTATGTGTGTGAGTGTTTGTGTGTATCTGTGTGGGTGTGTGTCTGTGTATGTGTGTGCGTGTCTGTGTATGTGTGTGTGTATCTGTGTGGGTGTGTGTCTGTGTATGTGTGCGTGTGTGTCTATGTATGTGTGTGTGTATGTGTGTGTGTGTGTCTCTGTGTGGGTGTGTCTGTGTATGTGGGTGTGTCTGTGTATGTGTGTGTGTATCTGTCTGGGTGTGTGTGTATGTGTGTGTGTATCTGTGTGGGTGTGTCTGTGTATGTGTGTGAGTATGTGTGTGTATGTTTGTGTGTATCTGTGTAGGTGTGTGTCTGTGTATGTGTGTGTGTGTCTGTGTGTATCTGTGTGGGTGTGTCTGTGTATGTGTGTGAGTGTGTGTGTGTGTGTATCTGTGTGGGTGTGTGTCTGTGTATGTGTGCGTGTGTGTCTATGTATGTGTGTGTGTATGTGTGTGTGTGTCTCTGTGTGGGTGTGTCTGTGTATGTGGGTGTGTCTGTGTATGTGTGTGTGTATCTGTCTGGGTGTGTGTGTATGTGTGTGTGTATCTGTGTGGGTGTGTCTGTGTATGTGTGTGAGTATGTGTGTGTGTGTTTGTGTGTATCTGTGTAGGTGTGTGTCTGTGTATGTGTGTGTGTGTGTCTGTGTGTATCTGTGTGGGTGTGTGTCTGTGTATGTGTGTGTGTATCTGTGTGGGTGTGTCTGTGTATGTGTGTGAGTGTGTGTGTGTGTGTGTATCTGTGTGGGTGTGTGTCTGTGTATGTGTGTGTGTGTATCTGTGTGTGTGTGTGTATGTGTGTGTCTGTGTGGGTGTGTGTGTGTGTGTATGTGTGTGTGTGTGGGGTGTGTGGCTCAGGGTAGGACTTGGGATCTGGTCCCACAGGCCAGCAGCTGTCCCTGGAGGAGCCGAACTGCACAGACCCTGGTGGACGGAACCTGACAGTAGCCTGCAGCTGCCCTGTGGAAGACCAACCGAGGACACGATATTTACTCTTTCTTTCCAGGTACCACGTCCTCCTCCAGGGCCCTCCTAGGATCTGGGGTGTAGCAGGAACGAAATGAAACCAGTCCTGGGCCCTCTTGGAGCTTTTCTCCCACAGTGAGACGCAGCCAGGTGAACAGATGTAAATCAGGTGTTCCCTCCGACGGTGAGAGAGCTCCCGAGGAGGCGGAACCCGGAGAGGAAACACAGAGGCTGCCGCTTAAAACTGGATCATCACAAACAAAGGGCTTTATTGAGGACGTCTGAGCGGCTTTTGGGGTGGGGGGGCAGGAGGGTTTCAGGCAGCTGGAGACCAGCAGGGACAAAGTGTGAGGCGGATTTCAGGAGGAGCGAGGGGCAGTCTGGCTGGACGGTGTAGGGAGGACAAGTGGCTGTGGGTGGGGCTGGTCAGTCGGATGGGCCATGGTGGCCCGTGAATGAGACGGGAGCCACGGGGGTGTGGCACGGAGGAGCACAGGGTCTGGCCCGGGTGACAGCACTGCTCTGGAGGCAGCAGAGGAGGGTTAGAAGGAAGGCGGGGGAAGGGAGAGGTGCTTGGACCAGATGGGATGGCGGAGGCAGGCAGGGTGGATTCTGGAAGGATTCGCAGAACTGAAGGCAGAGCCAGCGGGGCTGCCCACACTGCTCCGGGGAAGAGAGAGGGAGTGGCCGAGGACAGGGAAAGGGGTTGTCGTTCACTGAGAGGGAAGAAGCAGGTGAAGGCGCTGAGAATGTGGCCTTGGGGGTGCTGTCTTGGGGGGCCTGTGGGGCGCCTAAGTGAGGACACAGGGAGTTAAGGGGGACACAGGGATGCCATCACCCGGGCTGGAGGGAAGGAGCGCCCGTCCTGCAGGAGAGGCAAGAGGGGAAGGCGGACGGACGGGGAGACGTGCAGCAGGAAGACAGGGCTTAGGCCAGGACGGGAGGGAGAGGAGGAGTCTACGTGGTATGTGATGTGGACCTCTGGTCCTAAAACATGAGGCAGGAGCCACAGCTGCTTTGACGGAGGAAGGTGCTGAGCTGGGCAGACAGGACACCCGAGCGGAAATGCTCCCACAGTGGGCAAACCCGTCACTGAGGCAGAAAGAAGGAGAAGGGAAAAGATACTGAGTACCCCAGACTCAGAGAAGGGGTTGGGTGTGGAAATCGACACAGACTGAGCACCTACTATGTGCCAGGTACATTGCTGGTGCTCTATATCATGATCACAGACAGCTCTTTAAAGGTGCCCACATTTTACTGAAAGACCCCCATCCAATGAAAGACCCCCGTATCCCTGTCCAAGGAGAATCACACGAAACACTGGCTGCAAAAGCAAGAGGTTGGTTTATTGGGACACAGGCGCCTGCGGGTGCCCAGCAGAACCTCAGCCGGAGCTTTGGTGAACTGGCACACTGGGCTTGGGGATACAGAGATTTTTATAGGGTTTGGGACAGGTTTTGCGGGCACGCGGGAAGCAACAGGTTTCTTATTGGTTTGTTTAAATCTAGCATATAGGCCACCTAGGGGGTACAGGTCTGCATTCCAAAAACCACAGGTCTGCATTCTATTCTTTCTTTTCCTGCTTATCTGTTCCGGTTTATTCATTCATGCCTCAGGATGCAGGTGCTCTGTTCTTCAACCGGTTGTCCGGAGAGCATGCCTGGCGCCTGAACCTGTTTATGGCGTGCCTGGTATCTTGGTTTCATATCTTGGCCTTAGGTAACTGGGCTGACTGGGCTAGGGTCTTTCATTACATAAGTGGAAACAGGCCCAGAGGAGGTGAAGGGATGGCTGGATGCCACAGAGGGCAACAGTGGCAGAGGGACTTCCCGTCCTCTGGTGGAGGTGGAAGTCAGGAGTGGAGAGAATCCCTGAGGGGTAGCGAGGTGTGACACAGGGACACCCATGACCACTTACTGAGTCGTGGCGCACAGATCTTCCTGAAGCCGGAGCTCAGAGGGCTAACCTCTTCTCCAAGGTCACCCAGCCTACGATGGCAGGAGTTGGCAACTCAAGACTCTGACTGCAAAGCTGTCTTCCAAACAAGAGGGTTTAAAACTGTCCTTAAAGGCCCTGGAGAGCCACAAGAGGAGATTCAAGATACTTCAAATAACGAAGCTCTCTGCTCTTCGTGGATTTTTGCACTGAAACCATGTGAAACAACTTTTTTTTTTTTTTTTAATAAAGGATTCGGTTTGAACATTGTTACATTTATTTCACATTCCACAAAGGCCTTACTGTGAAGTAGAGGAGAATGGAGGCTGGAGAAAAAGCCATTGAATTTAGAAATGGGGAGCCTAATGGTGGCCTGGGTATAGGGGGTCAGCACACTTTGGTTGCTAGCAACAGAAACCAACTCGCTATAGTAAGCCGAGACGGTACTGAAATTCACGATGAAAGCAACATTGAAGGAGCTTTTCGAAATGCACTCAGGAGGCCACTGGGAAGCTGTCCCTGTGCACTTTGCAAACTGGTGCTAGGAATGTGAACTTTGGTCACCCTTGCCCTTTGACTGCAGGCATCTTGAACAGGTGATTGCATTGTGCCCGGAGACTCAACGTGCCTATCGAGAGGTTTCTGGACCTTTGTTTTATGGACAGTTTTAACTAAGCATAAACATTCTTTTCTTTATCTTCCATGGGTTACCCTAGCCTCTGTTATTCAGTACCGGATCTTTCTCAATTTCAATAGAATTCCCTACAGAGAGATTCTACCTCTTTCTACTGTTTGCCCATTTAAGCTCTGACTTCTTTGGAACATTGACTCAGAACTCTCTGAACCTGTGTCTCCTGAGTTACAATTACAAAGACCTCAAATAAACACCTCTTTACTTCTGCAGTTGCTACGTTTGCACTGATCAACAAAGAAACTTAGGACAATGGTGCGGAGATGTACTGGGTATCCATTCTCTCTTCCCAACAGCTCCTTTAAGTTAGCTAGGGCTGAATTCGAATACTTGCAACCAATAGCACTAACTGATTGGGGTTAGCTCACAGAACTGAAGGGAAACCTAAGAGAACCTGGTTTGGAAAGGATGGTAAACAAGGAAGAACTGAGGCCTTCTCCCGGCACCTCTGAAAGAGCCCAGGTCCTTCCTTGTTCAAGATGAAAATTCCAGGGACAACATCTGATCAGCTATTCTGTGGGGACAGATCAGGCACTTTGATTGACAGGCCCCCCTGCCCTACTATCCTGGTAGACGAAGTTTCACTTTGCCAAACCCAGATCAGGGCACTTTATCAGAAAAAGGATAAACAGATGGTAGATGACAAAACAAAATAGCCAATCTCCCCAGAAAGAGAGGAGAGAGAGAAGTTTCCATAAAATGAAATTTGATTGAGTCCAACAGTTCAAGAGGACAAGGCTCCATTGTATAATTAAAGACAGCTGTTAGTTCCTGGGAATTTCTCAAATCTTCACCATTAACTTGTTTACGGTCACTTTAGAGTAGGCGTGGCCACAGGTGACTAACATCGCCTCCCTTTATAAACTTTTCCTTCTTTACTATTTCCTTCCTCTTCTTCCTTGATAAATATTGCTTTACACTCATGAAGTCATGTCCAAAGTTTTGGATGTATCATCTATTTTAACCTTGGATAATTCTGTGTGTGCAAATGTGTTTGTTTGTGTGATAGTGAAATAACTGGGACTGCATGAGCAAAAAGTATTGCTATCTTCCTTCTGATGGACTGGCTGTGTTCCCTTGGGCCAATCACTTTGTCTACCTGAATCTCCACTTCTTTACCTGTAAGATACTCTGTAAGATTTTTACATACATGCAAGCTTACTACATGCTCATCCACAGGTTACAAGGTAAATGCCCTCTCTGGACAAGCAGGTAATACCAACTGAAGTAGCTGGGGGCAGGGCATGTGAGACAATAAGGAATGGTGGGGATGATGGGGAAATGGAAAGAATGCTTCTTTCATAAAGAGAGTGGCTTCTTTTAACTCTAGGTCACAACATTCATAGTGTGGTCTCTTAACTAGCGGTATCACCTGGAAACCTCTCAAATGCACATTTCTATCCCAGGCCTATTAATCAAAACTCAGGGGAGTGCCAGGCACAGGGGTGCACATCTATAATCCCAGTGACTCTGGAGGCTGAGGCAGGATGATCGAAAGTTTGAGGCCAGCCTCAGAAATTTAGCAAGACTCGGCAACTTACCAAGACCCTGTCTTAAAATAAAAAATAAAAAGGAATGGGGACTGTAGCTCAGTGGTAAAGCACCCCTGGGTTCTAACTCCAGTATCAAAAATAAAAACAGAAACCAAAAAAACTGCAAAACCTCTGGGGGTGGGGTGGGGTGCTGCAACCAGTGTTTGAACAAGCCCTCCAAGTGATTCTCACACAGGCTGCTCTGAGACCCACACTGTAACTGAGGGCTGCTATGTACTGGCTGCAGGACCGGGCTGCCAGGTCTTGTACTTTTTCCAAGAGAAAAAAGAGGTTTATTTTTATGTGAAATTCCCCACGTTTAAATCTTGGCAACTAATTTAAATTTTAAAAATGTACTGTGTGGGCTAACAATGCATGTGCTATAGCTGGATTTGCCGCCTCTGGTCTCTGCTCTTCCCTTTCATCCTTAGAATAATCTTATGAGATGTCATATGATGCTCATTTTGTGGAGGAAGACGTAGGTCCTAAAAGTGAAGTGCTCCTCGGAGTTACAGCCAGAAAATGGCTAACCCCTTCGTGAGACCGGGATGCATTTGGTTTTAAAGTCTCTGCTCTTTTTACTTATGCAAAAGAGAAAACAATGACTTTTCATATTGTGGCTCTGACACCGCAAAAACTAAACATCTGATGCCATCGACCTATGAAATGTTCTTTCCATCCTTCTACCACCCCACCCCACTTCCTGAGCCTCACACTAATCCGCATTCTTTTAAGAGTGAGCCAGTCAGCAAGGGGGGGGGGCTCTGAAGAGGTGGGAGGGGCGAGGCTGGCGGTTTCCTGGCCAGGGGGTGCTGGATAGGTCCTGGACAATCAGCCAGCAGCTTGCTAGGCCACAGGCTGAACCCAGGGGCTCACCACAGTGTTCTCTGCGGTGCCCTGAGTTTGCCCAGGGCTGCGTCTCCCCCTGGCTCTCGCCCTCATGGCTGTTGACTGTTCTGAGCTCAGAGCAAATAGTCCTGGCCCCTCCCTGCAACGGCATGTGTCCAGGGCTGAGGCTGGGCCTGGGAAGCTGGGGGAGACATTCTCAGACTCTTTCATGGACACTCATCATGGGAACAGGTGGCTCATTGTCCCCACATCAGCAAACTACTCACCCGTCCTCCTCATTTTCATTGTTCCTGACCCCTCTAGCCACCAGCAGCAAAGACTTCCCTGGGTTTCCAGAACCTCAGATTACTGGAGCAAGAAAAATGTTTGAAGGCACTTCTTTCTAACTCCCTTGGCAACCGTTTTGACATTTACCACCCTGGATTCTAAAGCTCAGTATATACAGTTGTCCCTAAGTATCCCGGATCCCTGTGTATATCCACCCACAGATGCTCAAATCCTGCATATAAAAAGGAGCAATATTTGGATATAGCCTGGGAGCATTTCACATATACTCTAAATCCTGTATAGATTGCTTAGAATACCTACTGCAATGAAAATGCTATGGAAGTCGGTGTATACTGTATTGTTTAGGGAATAATGGAAAGAAACAAGTGTGTACACATTCAGTACAGGTGCATTTTTTTCCCAAGTGTTTTTTATCCAATGTTGGTTGAATGCAAGATCATGGAAGCCACAGATGTGGAGGGAGGGGAGGGGAGGCTGTACTAAACAGTCTCCTTACCTGTTACTGAGCACTAGAGGCCACTTATGTAGCACCTATTGTGTGCCAGGCCTGGGGTTCCTATGTCAATCAGTGTGAATTTACCTACCAGGAGTACATACGTGTTCCACAGCAGGTACATTAATGTTGTAGATGAATGTTTATGTTATAGATGACAAAATGGTCGTTCTGAAAGGAGAAGTAAGTCACTTGAAGACCCTCGGGTGGAAAGTGATGGAGGTGTGTCAAACCTAGACACCAGAGCTCAGTGACTCCTATGGACTACTTTCTCTATCCCAAGTGCCCATGTGTCTATACACCCGGCGAATATTTATGATGGAGTGGGAAAAAAAGGTCCCCAAACAAGGCCTGTAGGGAGAGATCTGGGGTGAAATAGACTTGTCTGCACAGCTCTGCATGGGACCTTGGTGAGGGGGGGTCCTAAACCTCTGTACATCACTCTATCATATCCAGTTGGCAAGAATAACCCTCTTGTCAAAGGCTGCTGGGAAGATCCACGAGCACAGGAGCACGGTACCTGGTGGCAGTCAACCCCGATCGAGTGGTTGACTCAACAGAAATGCACCCAGCATGGCTGGGAACTGTCTTCCACCTCCACAGGCCTGTTCCTTGTCAGATGGGTTCATTTATCCCCGACAGGCGCCATTTCTACAGCCTGTACCACCCAGCCCTCCACCACCAATCTGCACTCTGATCCCACTGACCCCTAGTCCAATCACTTAATCCTCAGGGTCTCTTGCCTCCCTGTGGCCTTGCTCTTTCCCCCTCCAACCCTCAGCCTTGGACATTCCAGGGAGGACTCCAGTGGAGCCCTGGGCTTGGACTGCGCTGGCTTCCCGCTGCCCTCAGGCCCCAGGAGGGAGGAAAGGAGGGGGGAGCGGACAAGGGTCCGGCTGCAGCTGGTCGAGCTGCTCCTGGCCTGGAAGCTGCTTAGGTTCCTGGTTCCCACCGGGGCCAAGAGTGACACCTGATCCCGGGGGATTGTGAAATGGCATGAGGTGGCAGTGCTCCCGCTGTGCCCATTGGGCTCTTAGGCCCCCACCGCACCCCCTAGCTCGGCCCCGCCCCTGCCCCACGCCCCCCGCGCGCGCGGTTAAATCCCCCCACCCGGCTGCAGCTGCACCTGCACCCCGCCCCGGCGCAGCACCATGCCTGTCCCTCGCCTCTGCGCGCTGGCCGCCGCCCTCCTCCTTGGACTGCTGCTGCTGGGCCTCCCTCCGGCTACAGGTGAGTGGGGCGGGGAAAGGCCGGGTGCCCAAAGGGCCGAGCCACCTGCGCAAGACGGAGTCAGGCAGAGGTGCAGCCTCGCTGGGGGCTGGGGAAGTGGGGATTCTTGGGGCGGAAGTGGGGACACCCATGAAAACTAAGATTTGGTGATCTCTGGGGCCTAAAGCTAGTGACCCTTGGAGCTCGGGGTGTGGAGCCTGGGGGTGGCGAGACTACCAGGGGCTAAAATTTGGAGGGGCGGGGCGGGTGCAGAGGGCGGAGACGGTGGCTGCCCTGGAGCGGGGAGCCGTCTAGACGCAGGACCTCCCAGGCGCTCAGGTGTGCAGTCCCCGGAGGACTGAGATTTGAGGATTTGAAGCCCGCCCGGGGACCTCCTGTGCCTCCAGGGTTGGTGTGGGCCTCCAGGAGCTTTTAGAGGGTCCCCAGGGCCGGAAGGTGAGAAGGCCAAGGAACGGAGATTGGGGGGTCCTCGGAGTAGGAAGCGGGCACCCTCTGGGACTGGGGCCCCCGACTGACCCTCCTCCTGCCCTCGCCCGTCCGCAGGCGCGGGGGAGAGGGCGGGCGTGTGCCCGCAGCTGCCGGCGGACGTGAACTGCACCAAGGAGTGCCTCTCGGACAGCGACTGCGCCGACTACCGCAAGTGCTGCCAGGCCGGCTGCGGCACCGTGTGCTCCATTCCCAACGGTAACCCCGCGGCGACCCGGCGGGCACGGGGCGGGGCCGCGGAGGATGCGGGAGGCGGGAGCACCGCGTTCTGGGAAGGAGGGCGCCCCTGCACCCGGGACCCCGGAAGGTCCAGGCGGGTGAAGCAGATCAGTCCCCGCCGTCCTCCCCGCGTGGGCGGCGGGAGGACAAGAAGCCAGGCGGGGGGCGAGGGCGGTCCCCTCACCCTGGCTGGATTCGGTTCTCTGGTGCATGACGGCTTCCGGGCACGCGCAGCGGGACATGGTTCCGGGCAGCCTGGGGACCGGCTGCGCTTCCTTCCCGGCCGGCCGGGGCCTGCGGGAATCCCGGGCGGCCTCCGAGCTGGACCCGAGGTCCCGACGCCCGGCTCTCAGCTGTCCTCCCCTGGGCCTCCCAACCCTGGGGACGAGGGCTAGCAGCCCGGGCCCCGAGACTCGCAGGTTCCTCCCTCTAAAACTTGCCAGATTTAATGAGCCCACATCTTGACCTGTAGACGGAGCCGCGGAGGGAGCCGTGGTCCTGCCTAAGGTCGCATTGCCATCCCGTGGCTGAGAGTTCAAGTTTTTAAAATTTATTTTTTATTTTTTTTGTGTGTTTGCTGTTTACTGGCTGAGAGGTTTGAAGAATGCCAGGACCTCTCCCTGGGCACCTTATCCTCCTTCTTCTTTTTTTTTAATATTTATTTTTCAGTTATCGGTGGACACAACATCTTTATTCTATTTGTACGTGGTGCTAAGGATAGAGCCTAGCGCCCCGCGCGTGCCAGGCGAGCGCGCTACCGCTTGAGCCACATCCCCAGCCCCCTTATCCTCCTTCTTAATCTTTAATCTATCTCTCTCTTCCATCCTAAGTACCCAGAAAGGGTGCCACGGTGCTCCGTCGGGGTGCTCGCTGGGGCGCTACTCTCTGCACCAGGCTGTGAACTCTGATCAGGGCGAGATGTGGCCTTGGCATGGAATCCAGGCTTCTCATTTCCCAAAGGGAAAAACACGAAAAGCAGGGATACCATCTGGGGGAAGGGGCGCGCATGGGAGGGCGACGTGGGAGACCAAGGTACTGTGATTACTGGTCTTTATCCAGAATACAGCCTCTGCGATTTTTCCTCTTGGTTATTTCCCCATCAAAATGCCATCCGAAGCTGGGAAACGGGAGACCCGGGACGCTGTGAGGAGGGCAGTGGGAGGTGGAGGCGGGCTTGCCCACTAGGGGGCAGCATCTTGGGGTGGAGACCTAGTGTGGACCTGAGAGGGAGGACCAGAAGACATGAGGACTGAGAGAGGAGGTCAGAGGCAGAGCCAGGTGGAGGGGCAAGAGGTGTCGTGTTGTTGGGTGGATAAAGAGGCACAGGCCAGAGAGCTGCCTGGGCCGGGGGAGGAGCCCGGAGGCTGGAATCCCAGCCCTGGCCTTCCCAGGTGTGTGATCTTGAGCAACGTGCTTTATCTGTGAGCTTCTGCTTTCTTGTTTGCACAGTGGGATTGATATGAGGGCTAAATGAAGTGGACATGGAAGTGTCCCATGGATGCGGGGACATTCTGTGTACTTAACAGAGCTCTTCCTTGTTTATGCCCTTTTAGTCCCAGGGCCACCTGTTATTGAGAGCTTCTGCCCTTTTCAAGGGAATGGGTTTGTGAGGGAGTCAGGACTCGGTCAACCAGGCTTGAGGTCACCTTCAGCTAATCAACAAGTTCTGGGCCTAATTTTACATTTGGCTGATCCTGGCTTCCTTCTCCCTGACCCAGAAGTAGAGTGGTGTGTGTGTGTGTGTGTGTGTGTGTGTGTGTGTGTGTGTGTGTATTATTGAAGGCTGGGCTCAGGTCTTAGTTTACTCCTGAGCAGCAGGGTGCTGCTGGGTGGCACCTCTCTATGTCACGTTTTTCTCATGCATGATATAAATAGGGTTAGAAATATCCCCTATGGCTGGGTGTGATGGCCCATGCCTATACCCATGCCTCCCAGTGACCTGGGAGGCTGTGGTAGGAGGATTGCCAGTTCGAGGCCAGCCATAGCAACTTAGCAAGACCCTAAGAAATTTAGCAAGATTCTGACTCTAAAGAAAAAAAAAATGTGTGTGTGTGTGTGTATATATATATATATATATATATATATATATATATATATATATATATATGAAGGCTGGGGTGTGGTTCAGTGGTAAAGTGCCTCTGAGTTTAATTCCTTTTATCAAATAAATAAATAAATAAATAAATAAATAAAAGAAAAAGAAAGGAGAAAGAAAAAAAGGAATATCCCCTACAATGGAAATGGAATGGTTCATGTGAAGATTAAAGGAGATAACAGGTTTCCATAGAGAGCACACAGCACATCTCCGCAGTGTTTGCTCTAGTGTGCATGTGTGTAAGGATGTGTGGTTTTATCTGTGCATTAAGTATGGAGGGCCACGGTGCTGAGTGATTTTGATTGGCAGTGAGTCAGTGGAAGTGAGTGAAGAGAAGGTCGAGTGTGTAACTCCTCTCGTGTGCTCAGCCCATTGGGTGACCCTGCACTGTGTCACCAGCCATGCCAGGTGCTGGTTTTAGCAGCAGGTGCGCAGGGGGCTGGCACACACACTCTGGAGCTAGATGTCCTGCGCGCTTCAAATCTTGCCTCAGTCCTTTGTGACCTTAGACAACTTAACCTTCTCTGTTAAGGAGGTTAACAGAGCAGCTTAACAGAGTGGGTAGGAAAGCAGGAGCATTTCCTTACTGGGGCACTTCAGGAAGAGCCAGAGGGCTCTTTCTCTGCCTCAGTTTCCTCCTCTGCAACACGAGGAACTATTAACAGGCCCCTCCTCCTCTCTTAGGGATTTTGTGAGGATCGAATGAGCTAATATGTGTCAAGTGCTTAGAATAAAGCCTGGCCGACAGCAGGAGTGAAGTCATTTAATAACTACTCATTATTATTACAAAGTAGTTTGCTCTTTGGGGGGAGAAACAATGTATGTTTGCTTCCATTGCTTTTGCAACCACCCCCTGTGGTGCGTGACACTGACACCTGAGGCAGGAGGGATTTCTGGCCCCAGTCCACAAACGGCAGAGCAGGGACTCAACTGGGGGCTTATGATTCTGAAGCCATCTGGGAGCAGAAGGACGGAATTGCAGGTGACTTCCCTGGCTCAGGCCCCCAAAATCAGAATTCCTAGGCAGCTCCGCTGTTTATGAGTCAGGGTGAGGGGCCGTGGTGGATCCTGCTCTGGCCGTCACCTCTCTGCCCCGCTTTGACCTGCCTCCTCTTACTCCTTTTTCTACCCAGAGAAGCCAGGTTCCTGCCCCAATGTGGACCTACCCCAGCTTGGCATCTGCCAGGACCAGTGCCAGGAGGACAGCCAGTGTACTGGTCCCATGAAATGCTGCCGCAATGGCTGCGGAAAGGTGTCCTGTGTCACACCCGACCCCTGAGGTAGGTGGGCAGAGAGGAAGGTCAGGCATCGGAATCCAAGGACGACGGTACCCTCAGCAGGTTGAAGAGGGAGACCTGTGCACATGGAGCTCACGCGTTGGACTATTTACTTTAATTCATTCACAGTTACTGATTGAGTCGTGTGCTCTGACCACTCTGGGGCTCTGGGGATGCTCCATGAGTGAACAAATTGACAAAAATGTCTCTCGGGTGGGGTTTACAGTCCAGTGGGTGATAAACCAAGTAAGTCAGCAAGCAGGTTTTGCAGCATGTTACAAGGAGAAAGGGCCCAAGGGAGGGGAAGACAGGGGACAGCAAGTAAAGGCCTCACCAAGAAAGTGGGAAATGAGGGAGCACACTGTGGGGATGTCCAGGGAGCGTCAGGTACAGGGAGCGGTGGGTGCTAAGGCAGGAGCATCCCTGGGGTGGATCAGGGTGCAGGCAGGGCAGAGAGGTGGCTGGGATGGAATGTGGTGAAGGCAGGTGGGGCAGAAACAAACCAAACGCTTGGTTGGCCCGTTGGGTGACCCTGCCCTGTGTCACCAGCCATGCCAGGTGCTGGGACACAAAAGTGACCATTGCCCATCCCCAGAGCTTGAAGCCCAGGAGCTGAGGCGGATGGGTGGATGACATGCCTAGTGCCCAGAGTCAGCTCCTGGTGCCGTGGGAAACAGAAACATCACGCAGGCGGGTGGGGGAGGTGGACAGATGGAGCAGGCCAATGGGGGGAGGCTTCCCAAGAAGGTGACCTGAGCCACAACTACAAGTGAGTCCAAGGGAGGTGGCCCTGTGCAGTGCAGTGGGGCAGTCGTCGCAGGCAGAGGGAACCAGAGGAACTTGGAAGGGCCCTTTGGTTGAACACAATTTCAGCAAAGGAACCTGGAGGTCACGGGTGAATCCCATTGAGTGCGCAGAGGAGAGACCTGAAGTCTTGAGAGGGAGGACCTGCCCCAGTCCTGCGGTTTCACAATGTGCTCTTCAGTGCTTAAGAGGGACCATGGTTTCCCCGGGCCCAGAGCTCTCCTCTGGTGCCAGCCACGTGGGTGGGTTTTGCAGGCAGGAAGACCCAGGTTCACATTTCAGCTCTGACCCGTAACTGGCCTTCTCACCTCCGCGAGCCACAACTGTTTTGCTTCTAGAATGTGAATAAACGAGATCTATTTGACCAGCTCATCTCAGCTTAGTGTGTGCCGTGACACCGCAGTGGCAGTTCCTGGTGGTAGAGGGATTCCTAGCGGGGTGAAGGCCCACCGTCCCTCAGGAAGGCCACAGGGGTCAGTCAGGACAGGATATACCCAGGTGCGTCCTGGGGATGATGGGAAGCAGAAGAGGTGAATCTAGAACCTTCAGGAAATTGCAAGCAATTGAAACTTTGCTGTGTCTGAGTGGGATGGTGGGTTGGGAGGAGTCGGTCCAGGATTTATGTGGCTGCTACTCCTGTCCAGTGTGATGGATGTCAGTTTTGATGCTATTGTTACGATTCTTTTCCTCCAGCTCCAGCCACCACCAGCCTGAGGAGTGGGGAGGGGAAGCTTCTGCCTGGCCACACATCCGGCCCCCTCATGGCCACCCTCCCTTCTGGGTAGCCCCTGCACTCCTTCCTGGGCTGACCATGGCTTCTGCCTTCTCCCGCCAATAAAGTGACTGCTTTCAGCATTGGTGGCCTCATGGCTTCTGTTCTTATCATCCTGTCCCTGTTTCCTGACACTGGGGTTGGGGTGGGTGGGGCAACCAGATGGTCCAGGCGTGAAGTCCAGGGAGGGCTTCGCTCTGACCCATGGATCCAGGCCTTGTCTCCACTTGTCAGCGTTTTCCTGGTGAATGTGTCACCTGTGAGGTTGGTCACTGTCCTCCAAAGGTGATGAATGAGAAAAGAGATCAGAGAAGAGATGGAGTGTCTCCAAAGTCGCTCCGATTCAGCAGCATGTGCCATGTGCCAGACACACTTGGCTTGTGAGGTCTCCTGGCTTCTCAGAATCCTCAGAATAATTAATAACCATCCCGAGTTACAGAGGGGGACTCCAAGAGGTTGCTTACCCAAGACCACACAGAAAGAAGGTGGCGCCGCTGGAGGTCAGCTCTGGTTTTCAGAGTGACTCTGAGGTCTGTATGTGTCGCTCATGCAGAGCGCGGCACAGTGCCTGGCAGGATGTATGACGGTGAGGGTTCCTTGGACAGTGGGTAATGGCTCGGGTGGGCTTGAAGAGAGCCCTTGAATGAGCCTGGCTGGTGAAGGGGATGCCCAGGTGAACGTGCCTGCCTCCATCCTGCCCTCCAGTCCTGAGGGGAGTCTGAGAGAATGATGGGGAGAGCCTCGCCGTGCATGAGAAGGGACACTTTGGGATTGGGGTGTCCCCATCTTTGGGTCTCGTGGATTCCTCTCGAAATAAATGAAAAGAGAACCTCATGTTTTTCTCCTCTCCCTCCAACTAGTAGCCATTGTCCTTGCTTAAGACAAACCAAGGCACCCTAGGACCAGGCTTTGTAGTCCTCTCCCGCGTGGCAGGAAGGTGTGGCATGGCCTAGTGGACAGGGGCTTTCACACAAATTCACTCATTTTCATTTAAAAGTGGTCTCAGATTCCTTCAAGACCCCCCTTCTCTCCCTTCCTTTCCCAGTTTGTGTTTCCTTTATCCGTGTCACAAGACTCCAGGAACCCTTTCCTTATCTCATTGAAGCCCTTTAAATACCAGGTTTCCACATCCACTCCCCTCCCCCTTCCAAAGCTTCGTCTTCCAGGGGGTGCAGCAGTGATTCACAGGAAGCTGAGAAAGGCTCTCTAGAATTCTGTGCCCGTGTGTGTGTGTGTGTGTGTGTGTGTGTGTGTGTGTGTGTGTGTTTTACAAAGAAACTCTTGAGGCTTTAAACGGTATGTCCACATTTGTATTATTTCAGGCCCAGAGATGAAATGATCTTAGGAACATGTGGGACGATGAATTTGGGGGTGGGAGAACGGATCTCTCGTGATGAAGGGGGTTGAAATGCCTCTAACAGCCCTGGCGCCATCCTGACTCCGTGGCGGGCTGTGTTCTCCTGAGGAAGTCACGCGGTTTTGCAGGCTTCCTCACACAGAATTTTCTCCCTAAACCTGTTGTCATTTCCTTCGCAGCCCCCGTAGAGAAACGGCACACACTGGTTTTCCTCCATTTTGTAATACCATCTGAACAAGCCTGCGCGACAGGAGCCCTTCTCCAGAGGCAGATTGCATATGCTCGGATCTACAGAGAGAAAGCAGTTGAGGGCGGCCGGACCGTCCCCTTCCCCTGGTCCAAACCCCTCTGTCAGGGGTTGAGATGACCCAGAGCACAAGAGTGAGGCTGCCCGTGGCAGCTGTGCCCCGTCCCTCTCCTTTCCAGCCCACGGAAGGTGAAGATTCCATTTTTAGAAGTTGCCTGAAGGAGTGCAAATCCCACACTTTATTATTATTATTATTTTTTTTTCCAATCGACCCACATGGTTTTATTCTAGCTCAAACTTCACTTTATGCACCCTGTAAAACTGTGATCACCAAGGGGCCAAGTGACTTTCCCAAATCGATTCACCAGTTGGGGCCAATCTCATACTCGAGGTTGCAGCTCAAGCGTGCGTTTGTGTGTTTGTAATGTTGAGAAGTTGAACTTCACGGGCTGGGGTTGTGGCTCAGTGGAAGGGGGGCCTGGGGTTGTGGCTCAGCGGTACAGTGCTCCCCTAGCATGCAGGAGGCCCTGGGTTCAATCCTCAACACCACATAAAAAATACATAGATAAACAAAATAAAGGTATTGTGTCCAACAAAAAAAATAAATATTAAAAAAAAAAAAAAGAAGTTGAACTTCACATCTCCTGGTGGCTTTCAAGATCTGATTTCCTAGAGCAAGCTTCCCCAGGCTTCCGTCTCTCTCATGGTCAGTTCTAGAACAGACAGCCCCTGGGGAAAAGGTAGGTTTTGAACCTGAGAGCAGGGTTTAGACTTGACTCAGTTACTTTCTAGCCGGGTGACCTTGGAAAAATGAGCTATCTCTTGGACGTTCATTTTCTTTCACTGTAAAATGGCTCTCTAATATCCACACTTGAGGCTTTTTGAGAGGTTAGAGATAACCAATAAAATTCACTGATAAACGGTGGCTGTTCTTAGATGGTTTCTTAGCCAAAAAAGCCCTTGAGCCCAGGAATGTCCTAGTGCCTAAAGGGGACCTGGCTCTCAGTTCTCAGTAAATGTTTGTCTTCAGAGAACAATAACTAGGAAGGCATCTGGGGCTGTGTCCTAAGTTCCTTTGTACTCTCCTTTCATGTTCTTGTCACCATCTGAGTGGCTTTATCCTTGTATTTAAGCTTCACACAGCTATTACGACTTCCAGTGTTACATGAAGAAACTAAGGTCAGGGAGACCAAGTGCCTGTCCTGACATCCTGCTGGGAAGCGGGGGACCTAGAATCAAACCCGGCACAGGCCAGCGGCACAGGTGTGCGGGGACTCCAGCCACCTTTGTGGTGATAGCATTTCAGACGCAGCCCTGGAGGGAAAGGACCAGCTCTGCCTCCTCCCCCACTGCAGGCTGATGGAGGGTGAGGGACAATGGTGAGGGATAAGGGAGCCCCTTCCTGTAAGGAAAGCTGATTCATCAAATCTCTCACCTTTAAATCTGGGCCACCATGAGCCCAGACTTTGGAGCCCCCTTTCCCGGCTGTACTTTTCCTGTGACGCCTTATCACCTGGCATGTTATTATGTGTGATGGGTACTATGTGCCTCTCTCCCACTAGAATAGGAACTCCACAAAGGCAGGACCTTTGGCTTCCAGCTTCAACCCCAGCACCTAGGACGGTGGCTGCGCGTCACACAAGCTCAGCATACATTTAAGTGTGAGATGAGGAACGGATTCGGTGCAGCTGCGCCTCTGTCCTAGCCCCGTCCACTCTGAGATCCCACGTTCCACACTCACCTTTCTCTGACTGAGTCTGAAGCTCTTGGCAGGTGAGAACCAGGAGAAGTAAGAGGGAAGCCTGGAAGCCCATGTTCTCGCCCAGCGGTGGCCCAGCCTAGCACTGCCTTTTTAGAGAGAAAGGGGACCAAAAAGGGGTGGGGATGACCCCATATTTTGCTTATTCACTCCTAATTCCTGCTTCTCACGGGGGTAGCTGCCTCAGGAACAGAGTGTCCCGAGCACAGTTCTGCCTTTCTCCTCCTAACTTATCTGATCTGGCCACCAAAGCCAATTTGCTACCACTGCAGGGTGAAAAGCCCTTTTAACAATTCTAAATCACGCACCAGATGCCTTTCTTTTCCAGGCACCATGGAAAAACCTCTTTTTTTAAAAAAAAAAAAATTTCTAATTTGTGTTTTTTTTTTTTTTTTTGTAAATTGAAATATGCTTTCCACATTGTCTCTCGAATCTACACAGGAAATCCTTGAGACTTAGGACCCCATGCTTTGGTTGGGATATGGGTTGAGTGTGTGGCTTAAGGTTTGAATGGGGTCCCCAGTGAGGTGAGGTGGAGAGGTGGGGAGCCTTAACAGACAGGGCTTAGGGTTAGGAGATGAGGTCACAGGGTGCTGCTCTGGGAAGAGGTTGATGACATCTTGTGAGACCCAGTCAGTTCCCTTGACAGCGGGTTATTGCGGAGAGAGGATGCCTGGCCCCTGAGTTGCCCTGGCTTCCTCTCTTACCAGGGCACATGTTCCCTGTGCCCTGTCACATGTACTCCTGCCGAGACACTATCTGCCATACTGTGACACAACCAAGAAGGTGCTCACCAGAGGCCAAACTGAGAGGACCTCCTCATCTTGAAAGACTTCAGCCTCCAAAACTGTGAACTCAAATAAACCTCTTATAAAATAGGTTACCCAGCGGGGCACAGTGGTGCACACCTTGCACACCTGTAATCCCAGAGACTCAGAGGCAGAAGGATCACAAGTTTCAGGTCAACCTGGGCAAGACCCTGTCTCAAAACAACAACAACAACAACAACAACAACAAAAATAAAAAAAAAATAAAAAGGGTTGGGAATGTAGCTCAGTAGTAGAGCACCCCTGGCTTTAATCCTCAGTACAAAAAAAAAAAATTAAAATAAGTTACATAGACTTGGATACCTTGCTATAACAAAGGAAAATGAACTGATATACCCAGTTTTGAACTACCCTGACCATTGGTAGCAAGTTTCAGAACCAGGCCTGAGACCCAAGTTTGCCCACTCCGATGCTTTTGTGTCTCTCATTCAATCCACAGATATTCATCAAGTACCCTCAGTGCACTGGGCAGAGCGTCAGGTATAGCCTCTGTACTATCCGGGTGCTCCAAGGGAATTATGGAAGCAGCAAACATATATGGTATGAGGTCAGAAATGGCTACCCCCTTGGAAAAACAGCAGACTTAGTATATTTAAAAAGAAATGTAAAAGCT
Organism: Ictidomys tridecemlineatus; assembly: GCF_052094955.1. NCBI lineage: Eukaryota > Metazoa > Chordata > Mammalia > Rodentia > Sciuridae > Ictidomys > Ictidomys tridecemlineatus. The sequence goes on along the minus strand of NC_135481.1, from coordinate 196,517,662 downwards.
CAGGGTGAAAGGAGAGAGCCCAGCTTTGGGTGGTTCAGGGTGTCCTTCTGTCTGGAGACACATCCCAGCCCTGAGTCCAGGGTCCAGCACATTTTCCACCTGACTCCTCCCTGGATCCAATTGTTTTTGAAAGGCAAAGCTGGCATGGCTTTGTGGGACTTAATGAACCTTGGGTTTGAAGTCTGAAGTTGTCCTTGAATTCAGCTACTCTTCTTCTTCTTCTTCTTTTTCTTCTTTTTTAAATCATCATCATATTTCTTTTGTTACTATTATTTATTTATTTATTTATTTATGCAGTATTGGGGATTGAACCCAGGAAAGCTAGGCAAGTACTCTGTTACTGAGTTAAATCCCCAGTCCCTATTTATTTATATTAAAATATATATATATATATATATATATATATATATATATATATATATATATATATTTTCCTGTGGTGGTAGATGGACAGCATGACTTTATTTTATTTACTTATTTTTATGTGGTGCTGAGGATCAAACCCAGTGTCTCACATGTGCTAGCAAGAGCTCTACCACTGAGCTATAGCCCCAGCCCCCTCACCTATTTTTTAATTGACAAAAATTGGGTATATGTGACCTGACTAACATGCTACTTAACATATGCATTATCTCACATACCTATCACTGTGTGTGAGTGTGTGTGTGTGTGTGTGTGCGCGCACATGCGCTTGCAGTGAGAACACTTAAAGCCTATTAGCAGTTTTCAAGTGTACAATACATTGTTATTAACTATAGTCATCACTTTATGCATTAGATCTCCACAACTTATTTCTCTTCTCCGACTGATATTTTGTATCCTTTGGCAAATGGGTCTCCAATCTCCCTCCCCAGATCTGGCAATCACCATTCTACTTTCTGCTTTGAGTTCAGTCTTTTTAGATTATGTAATAAGTGAGATCATGCCGTATTTGTCTTTCTGTGCTCCTCGTATTTCCCTTGGCGTAATGTCCCCAGGTTCTTCTGTGTTGTCACAAACGACAGAAAGTCTTTCTTTTTAAAGACTGAGTAGTGATCATTGAGCTTCCATGTTTACTTTATCCAGTCCACCTCTGATGGGCATTAGTTGATTCTAGTACGGTTACTCTTGACCTTGGGCTAGTCATTTATCTTCTCTGAGCCTCGGTGTTTTCTTTTTTTAATCTATAAATCCAGATTAATTATGCTAATTTAGTATACTTCCTAGAATTGGTGCAAAAATTCAATGAATATTCAAATGCTCTGTACGTAGGAGATGGGTGCACAGGTATGTGCCATTTGCGAGTGTGTGTGGCGTGATGGTTTTTGGCAGCTAAGCGTGCTGACTGGGTCAGCTCCATATTCGAGTCCTAGAGCAACGTGTTCCCACCTTCGCACATGAAACCCCCTGAAGCCATGATGCTCACTCCTTGGCCACTGCCTCTTCCAACTGTAGTCCACGTGCTTCTTGGTCAAGCCTCTCATCATATGTTGATCTTTACTATTCAGGAAAAGGAAAGGCAGGGGTGCTTCTTGGTGGGGACCTCACCACCGAGCTCTCTCTTCTGGAGCAGCTAGCTGGGGAGCCAAGAGCTGCCTTTAACACACTATTCAGCCCAGGGACAGTTGCAATGTCTAGAGACGTTTTAGATGGTCACAAGTTGAGGATGAGGAACACCTACCTGTAGTAGTGGAATGGGTAGAGGCAAGGGATCCTCCTAAACATCCTCCAATGCTCAGGACCCCCCCCCCCAACAACAAAGAGTTATCTCCCAAGTGTTAATTGTGCTAAGGTTAGGACACCCCACAGAAGAGTTATGGATATAAATATTTTCTAAAAATATCAAATATTTCCATCACTGGGCTGGGGATGTAGCTCCATGGTAGAGTGCTTGCCTAACATGCATGAGGCCCTGGGTTGGATCCCCAGCACTAAAAAATTTTTTTCCATCATTAACATTGTGTTAACGTCTCAGGACAGTGGGAGGCAGTGCTCGATGAGGGGTGCCTGTACTTATTTCGTCAAATGAGCCTTGTGAGTCTTTGAAAAGCAGGCATTGTGTACCCAGGTTGCCCTGGGGGAGCTGTGACCACGACTCAGTGACTTAGCCTGTCTGTGGATGACCTGGTGGCAGTATCTCTGTCATTCCAGAAGATGGAGGCCAAGGACAACATTTATTAAAGGCACATACAGAAGCTGGCAGGCACGTCTTGCTAGTTACCCTGCATTTACCAAAGGAGTCTCACCCTATGGCAGCCACATGTACGGCATGAGTGTAAAAAATACTTATTTTTGATTGAGACCCATTGATGGTGGTGTAGGGACGGGAGAAGCAGATGAAGGTAGGATTTTAAAGAATAGTTTCCCCATTTGGGTTCTAACCTCTGTATAGCCTTCATCTTTTCTAGAAGGAGAAAGGGGACGGACATCCTATGTGCACCTACTAGATGTCAGGCCGTTTGCTGCTTTGCCTAAGTAAATTATCATGAAAAGTCCTTGGACAGATATTACTGTCATCCCCATCTTATCGAACAGGAGAACAGGTTGTAGGAACGGGACATGCTTTGTACAGTTATCACGACCACATACATGCCAATAGGTCTGTTTTACTTTTTACTTTATATATGTTTAAAACACATGTCCGACCAGGCATGGTGGCACGTACCTGTCATCCCAGCTACTCGCAAGGTTGGGAGGAGAGGATCTTGAATTCCAGGCCAACCTGGGCAACTTATTGAGATGGTGTCTCAAAATGAAGTAAAAAGAGGTAAGGATGTAGTTCAGTGGTAGAGCACCCCTGGGCTTAATCCTCAGTATCAAAGTGAAATGAAATAAAAATAAGATAAAATAAATGTTCAGAGTGGAAAAATAGGGCTGGCCTCTTTAAGAAGAGATTCAATTCATGCTTTCAGAAATTCAAGCGGAATTTTTAGCATAGGATAATTCTTAGCATTCTATGACTAATGGCTTGAATGTAAATAGGGACTCTAGGGCAGACAATGTCTGTAGAACTCAGGAAACTGATCATAAAATATGGGGAATTCCTATCGTGGGGGGTTCAGATTGATCCTTTTCCTGGCAGCTGTGGCCCTCCAGGGTTTGCATCTCAGTGGCTGAGCATATAAAGAGGCATCTGTTGTGTGCACTGATAACAGTGCTCATCCTGATTGTTATGGAACACCTTGTTCCTGCTGGGCAGTGTGGGATGCATGTTACATAGAGTCACCTTCTGCGATCTTGATAAACACCGTACAGCTCAAGTTTCATTGTTTCGCATATTTTGAAGATGAGCAAACCGAGATCTGGGGAAGGTCTGAGACATGCCCAGGTTTACTGAGTTTGCTGGTGGCTTGACTCGGATTTAACTCGAAGTTTCTCAGACTCAAGCCTTGGTGAAGTCATCACACCCAGTCCTCCCAGCCCCTTCTCCTGCAAGGGTCTCTGTCCCACAGTGTGACCCAGGCCGTTCGTCACTTGTCCTATCCCAGGCAGACCGGATTCTCCTTGATCAGCTCTTGTGAACTTTTGGTCTTTATTCCTCCTAGAAACGGAGTCTGGTGGAGGAGAGGAAAGAAACTCATAACATAGAGAGCAGGCTCTGGTGGGGCAGAGGGATCCTGGGCTTTGGCTACAGACAGGTGTGAGTGTGTATCATTGACACACTTCTGTATTCACCCACATATTTACCATTTCTGATGTTCTTTATTCTTTCTTGTGAATCCAAATTACCATCTGGCAATTTCAGTCTGGTCTGGTCTGAAATAAACAGATTTTTGTTGATATGGGGAAGTCTTTATTTTCTTTCCTTGGAACTTTTAGGTGAGTAATCGTCAATTCACAGGCAGTTGTAAGAAACAATGCGGAGATCCCTCGTACGTTTACCCAGTTTCCCCCCATGATACTCTTTTGTGAAACAGCTGGGATACTGACATTGAGACCATCCGCTGATTTCATCCAGATTTCCCCAGTTTTACTAGAACTCTTGTGTGTGTGTGTGTGTGTGTGTGTGTGCATGTAAGGATTTAGTTCCTTCAGGGTTTGTCACCTGTGTGGATTTGTGTATCCACCACCACATCCCTGACACCGAACAGGTCCATCACGGCAACGATCTCCAGTGTTGTCCTTTCGCACCATGATCTCCTCCTCCCGCCCATCTCCTGGTCCACATCATAGTGCCTGGAAACCACAAGCCTGGGCTTCCTTTCTAAAATTTTATCATTTAAACATTTTCAATGAATTGACTCCCACGTATTTCACCTTTGGGGATTGGCTTTTTTCCCCAGCAAAATTCCCTGGGAATTTGTCCAGGTTCTTCCCTCCACCAGTGCTCGTTCCTCTGAGGTGTGGGGCGTGGCCCATGGAAGCTCCGGGTTTTGTTTAGCCCCTCACCTGTTGAAGGACATCCGGGCTGTCTTCAGTTTGGGGTCATGATGAATAATGCTGTCATGAGCATTCACGTTTGGGTTTCATTGAACACTCGTTTTCATTTCTCTGGATAAATGCCCAGGAGTGAGACTGCTGGGTGGTATGATAAAGGAATACTTAGTTTTATAAGAAATGCACTGATTTCTGGGGAAGTGCCATTTTACATTCCTAACAGTGATCCGGCTTCTGTGAATCCTTGTCCTCCTTTGTTGTTATTGTCACTCTTTTTTTTTTTTTTAAAAAAAGACTTGGACATTTTGATGTACAGCAAATAGTGATATCTCATAGAGACTTTAGTTTGCATCTCCCATATGCCCAATCACGATGAATACCTTTTCATGTGTTTTTCATATGCATCTTCTCCTAGGCAAAATATCTCTTCAGATCTTTGACCCATTTTCTAATTGAATTATTTATGCACTATTGAGTTTTGGGAGTCCTTTATGTTTTATAGACATTAACTACTGTTGTATGATAGTATATTGCCTTTATTTTTGAAGGTTATAAAGAATCTTTCACTCTTGGATAGTTTTTTTCAGCATTTTGACATATTATTTCAATGCTTTCTGATTTCCATTTGTTTCTGATGAAAACTGAGCCATTAAAATGAGACATTTTTCTGTAGTTTTTTTCACATATTTATTTGTTCACCCCAAGTTTGATTCTAATGTGTCTAAGTGTGGTTTTTCTTTATGTTTAAACTACATGGGGTCATTAAGATTCTTGAAACTGAAGTCTAACTGTCATGCAAGAATAAAAGCTTCATAATTTACTGTTTTACTTTGGTAAATTTCCAGTGCCTTGATTTGTTTTTGATGCTTTTATTCAGTTTTATTCTTGATTTCTGTTGTGAGGAACTACCTGGCATTTTTAGGTCACCATAACTGGAAGCCCTTCCCGTGGATAAGTATCTAGAATACATTTATCCTGTAAGGAGCCTCTTCCTCAAATACAAGTAGTTCCATTACTTTCTGGAGGTGCAATATGTACACACATGTGTAAGTATGCATTTACCCACATGCACACTGTGCATGTGTGTAACAGAGAGTTGTGACTTTAAGGTGAGCATTGGTACTCAGCACTTGCTCGGGCTGCTTGCCACCCACCTGAGAACTGCTGCTCTCATTTTCCCACAGTTCAAAATTGCGTGAGCAAGTTAGCTAACAATAACCAGGGCTACTGCACAGCCTATTTTCCTTGGATCGTCTGTCTTGAACCCACTGGTTCGGTGCCATTTTAAACAGTACCTTCTCAGGCTCTCAGAAATGTCCCATTTGGATGATGAGTTTATATATGCATTTGAATTGTCACCTTTTTTTTTTTTTTTTTTGGCACCAGGGATTGAACCTAGGACACTTAACCACTGAGCCACACCCCCAGCCCTTTTTTGTATTTTATTTAGAGAAGGGTCTCACTGAGTTGCTTAGTGCCTTGCTTTTGCTGAGGCTGGCTTTGAACTCATGATCCTCCTGCCTCAGCCTCTCAAGCCGCTGGGATTACAGGTGTGCGCCACTGCACCTGTCAAGTTGTCACCTACTTTGAAGGCAGGCCATCGCGCTTTCCTCATGAGCACTGATGTCCAAATGTGTCGTTTCGAAATTCAGATGTAGGGTGGGAGCTGAGAGCTAAGCCATGTGATAAACTCCATTTTAATAAAAAAAATCTTGCCCATATGTTTCACAGTAGGACTTTGTTTCACATTTAGCTCCCATTTTCTCCAAAATTTGTGAACCCCCCCAGAGAAGAAGTCAGAAGCTGGATAGGGTTCAGAACTCCCAGATCCAATGCCCACAAGACCTCACACCTAGTGTGTCATGTCAGGGGGCCCAGGGGTCACCACTCGGATTCCCCTTCAGGACTGAGGTGCTCACTCCCCGAGTTGCTGGGACCATTGGTTCCTGAAGGCTCACAACTGAGTCTCTCTGTGAGAATTGACCTGGGTCAGTTCCCAATATCCAATATCACCAATATCCAACAACCGGTCCAACACCTGACCTCCTTGCCCTGATTGGAGACGACCATGAAGGTCCACTTCTGCTCAAGATCTCCCAGCGGGTGACCATGGGAACCCTCTATTGCAATTTCTTTATTATTTGTTTATCCATCCGTACCTCTCTATCCGTACGTCAATCCATCTTTTTTTCTTTCTGATACAAGAAATGACAAGTTCCATGTCACTGGGATTTCTAGCCTGAGTCCCTTCAGGTGGCAGGTGCCATTCCCCCCATAGTAGACAGGGTTTCTCCACACAAATGTAACTCTGGTTATTTTAAACATAAATTTATTTTTAAAAATTGGGTTATTTTGGCATGTGGCGGTGAGGCGCGGGCCGGTGTGTGCATGGTGACTTTCTCTCCAGATGTCCAGGCACCCACGTCCTAGGCACAGCCCGGTCCTGTGCTGCAGTTGGAGTAGGCTGTGCCTTCTGAAGTGGCATCTCTTTACAATGAAGTTACAGTCTCCAGAACTCCAGTCCCTTTCACGGAAGGATTGAAGAATCTGACAGCCTCCTGAAGAAAATTTCGAAATCACCACACTACATATGGATATCGTCACGGATGGAGGACTTGCCGAGGTAGAGTTCCCAGCCGACTGGCAGAAAGATGCAGAGATCTCACTATAAATTCTCTGATTCTAGGTTTTGATGAGACCTTATTTGATTTCTTTAATGGCTGTGCAGATTTAAAAATAAGAAAGTTAGATTTGTTGGAAAGGCCAAACAGAGAGTAAAAGAATCTCTTTGAATTTTAAGCTATTTCAGGTTTTAGGGCAGAATTGTAGACAGCCCTAGTGACCATGATCCAGAGACACTGGAGGCCATCACAGAAAATGCTAAAGGCTTGGGTGGGATACAGGAGGGAGGATTGGGGTGGAACTGAAGGAAATCCTTACAGGTGACCACGTAAACCTTCTGATTCATCTCATCTGCGATCTTGATGTGGCTTATCTGCCGACGCGGTCTGGAAGAGTTTGATGGGTCGGTGGAAACGTGAAAGGCTTTTCACCAAAGCCAGCGACTCTCCTGGCCTCGCTATTCAGATACAGGGTGACATCACAAAGTTGGATGAGGTTGGAAGATTTCAAAAGAAGAGAAAATCTTGGCTTATTTCTGGTTAAAAACAGGAAGGACTTAGTGAAAGCGGCAGATAGCTCGGACCCCCTGAAGCCGGCTCAGGACTTTGTGACAGATGTAAGTAGAAATGCACGTCGGCTTCACCGCCAGAACAAGTGCATCTGGGCTTCACTGGTTTTGTCAAAAAAAAAAATTCAGAGTGAGGATCGTTCAGATGTGAGGGTAAAATCTTAAGCAAGTGTTCCGACATGTGACGAGACTTAACGTGTGTCTGGCACTTCGTCTAGGGAGCCTGTCGCCATGGCCCAAGTGTGTGGACGGCTCAAGTATCAAGGCCAGCACTGTCTCCTACGGGGACTGCAGCGGGCAGTCCCCCCGCTGTGTGTCAGTGGCCACGACATCAGGAAAGAGAGCATTTCTTGGGGAAAGGAGATCAGGGCTCTGCTGCAACAGCTGTGTGAACAGTGGGAAAAATAGTGTCTACCAGACGGAGCAAGAGGAACCTTCTCAGTCACATAAAGGAGACGGAAATCTGATGGGGGAGCCGCTGCTGGAAAGTGGTGGGAAAACGGGGGGTTTTATCCCGTTTCCCTCCTGTTGAAATTGAAGAGAGGACAGCAGCTTTGGAGTGGTTTACAGGATATCTTGACAAAATTATTTTGTGAAATTGTGCTTCAGGCACTAAAAGGAAGTCTACCTCCTCCTAGGTTCGCCTCACTGTGCCTTAGAATTCTTTTGGAAAAGTAAGGGTCCATTTGTCGCCAGACGGTGATAATCTCAACACCCAGTGATTGCCTCCAACAGAAAAATGTTAAAATCTGCTGAGGAGCAAGCTGGGCTGGCTGGTACAGCGATGGCCTCTGATAGGTTTCAGGTCTTATAAGAGATCCAAAATTAATGCTAACCAGTGCCTGGGAATACTCGGCAATTGGATTAAAACTCCTGTGTAAAAGTGCAAGTGGGGTGGTACCCACATAGCGATACGCATTTTACTGTGGAAGTGATATTTTTCTGTCATAAGATGTCCTAACCCTGTGCATGCTTGAGTCTGATATTTTATTTTATTTTATTTTTTCCATAAAAGTCTGATATTTTAATCAAATGTTTATTTTTTGCTTTGGTGGCACACACACAAAAAGTGGGGTGACTTACAGAATCACCTGCAAGACTGAAAAAGATTAGGAGAATGGGTGGAAATGAGGAAGGCTGTGTGGCCAGGGCCACAGTCAACAGGACACTGGGCACTAGCTACCCATCTTGTACCATTGACGCCATCACCATCACGTCTGCTACGGCTGCTGCCTGGAAACAGAAGACCGTCTGCTGTAGTTGCTGCCATCACAATGAATTCTCCATCATCTCTGCCTTTTTTCCTTATTAGCTTTCAATTTACTGTCTGACTCAGGTGTGTCTGATTGACAGCCTAAGTCCAGTGCCCACTTCCTAGCTGCAAGGGAGGCTGGGAAAGTGAACATGCTGGTGACTTATCTACTGACCTCAGCTCCAAGCTCAACCTTCCGTATTCTTTTTCGTGATGCTGGGAGCGGAACTCAGCCCACTGGGTTTCTCCTTATCTTTTCCTAGTTGGCTTCAAGCTGGACTCAGAATGGAAACCACTGAGAGGACAGTGATAGGTGAAATAAGGGGACAGCGGGCTTTCATCTATCTGGTTTCTGGCTCCTACCCATTTCTATCCAGCAGCAGAAACTGTTACACCTACAGTCTCTGGATCCTTCTGGCACTCTCCAAATCAGTTGGACTCAAATCCTCCCTCTACCCCCACCAAAGGTACTAGTACCAGCTAACTGCGCCTCCCCACCCAGTGGGCCAAGTACCATTCAGCCCTCAGAGGTCTGAACACCAGGTGCAGCACAGGAGAGGAAACAGGGTCCAGCCACATAGCTGCTGCCTCTGTGTCCTCACCAGAGGTGTCAGCCAGCTGCATCTGGGTCCCTTCTATCAACTCTTAGCTTCTCCCAATAACAATCTTGTATTCTTCTAAATCTAGGAGTGATGGGTGACTCAGCTTCTCTTTTTCCCTTTCACCCTCCCAGGACTCCTACAACCAGTTCTCAGTGTTGACTCCTCCCTGTTTGGAATGCTAGTGTGGGTTCCGTGTCCCTTACTGGAGCCCGACGGAGGCCTGGCCCTTTCAGCTCTGTACTGAAATACTCCCCCCTTCGGGAATCCTTCAACTGCAGGAATGAGATGCAGATGCTGAATATTAAAAAGCCAGATGACAAACAGCCCTGGTTTCCAGATTCTGGTGGCGGGAACTGGCAACACCTGGCCATGCTTCAGACCCGGATTTTAGTTCCCGTTTTGCCACCAATGTTCTGTGTGGTCATGGCCAAGTCTGTTCCCCATGAGAAATTGCCCTGGGGCTGGTGGAACTCTCCAGGCCTCTCAGCCCAGGATGCCTTGGACCTCCATCTGGGCTCCCCCTGGGCATTTCTGATTTTGGAGGCAGCTCTGAGGAGAGAGGGAGAAGAGGAAGCTGCGGGGCCTGGGTCTGCACTGTACTTTGGGAACACCTACAGGGTCTACCTGACATGACTCTGGGGTCTATAGGGAAAAGTGACACCCCAACACTCAGCACTGAGAACCGGGCCCTCTGGCTCCACTGAGGCGTCCCTTTCAACAGGTGCTCGGAGTTCACCCCGAGCAGAACAGGTGAGCAGATACCATCAGCCCCCAGACGCTCTGGCCATTTCCAAGGGCCTCCTTGGTTCACAGGCTCCTGGGACAGAGCAGTTTATTCTAGTCATTCATGTGTGTCAACTCCGATCGGGGACTGGAGGGTGCTCAGGTGCTTATCAGATTTGGCAGAATTCCTCTGCTGTCACAGGTTTTGAACTTCTGAGTCCCCTTTAACATCACCAGCCCACCGCCTGCCACACAGGTGGGAAATGTGTTCCTCCACCCCACCCCGTCTGGGCCCGCCTCTCGGGACAGCGATTTAGCAGATCTGAGGGCTCTACATCTTAACCCTTCCCTCTCCTAAGTGGCTCTCGTGTGATTTTTCCTAATGGCATTTTCAGAAATCGTTAATCATTGACTGTGGTAGCGCTTCTGCATCACACTGTGAAACCGTCCCCTTTACTGAAGCCGCAGAAAAGAAGTCCTTGAGCCCTTTTAGAGACAGATGGCCGCGAGATGGACGGAGCTCAAGCCTTGGGGTTCCTCACTTGAGCAAGCCTCTTCTAAGATCCCGAGGGTGGCTACACATTGACATTGTCAAATGATTGGTGACATCATTCTGGCCGCCACCAGCCAGGCTGCCTTACCTCCCCCACTCTGATTCGTGCCACACTTCTCCTGGCCAGGTGGTGTTGGAATGGCTGCAGAGAACTCCCCTTGTTCCCTGTGTCAATTCCCCTTGAGGTCACGACACTATGTCCCGCGACTTTGAGGTGGCATCCTGGTATGAATGTACCTGGCCCTAGAAGGCTGTGAGTTGTGGAGGAGAAGCAAATTTTGATATGAATTGAGCCAGAAAAACAAGTCTCTGGAAAATTCTCCCAAATATCAGGTACAAAAAAATTACAAATAGAAAAAAAAACAAAAAACAGCTTTTATGGAAGGCTGTTGAGAAGTTCTTTAGTGGTAAGAGCATCCTTGCTAATTCGGTATTCTATCATGAATATTTTCTTTAATTTTTTTAAATATTTATTTTTTAATTGTAGTTGCACACAATAACTTTATTTTATTTATTTATTTTTATGTGGTGCTGAGGATGGAACCAGGGCCTCACACGTGCTAGGCGAATGTACTACAGCTGAGCCACAACCCCAGCCCATGAATATTTTCTTTTTTTGATGGGATTACACAAACAAGAATTTTTAAAAAATTCTTGTGTTTTTAGTACCCAAGCCTGTAAAGAGAACTACAAATATTAAGGGTGGCTTAGCCAAGCACAGGGTCTATGCATCCCAACTATCATCCAAATAAAAATATATCCATGTTTGATCAGTCATGTTGAATGAAAGACAGACTTATCTTTCCATGCTCTCTCTAGAAATTGGGTTTTGTTAAAGAAATTGATGCCAGGAAGGTAAAACATCAATAGATCATTGATTTCGATGGATTCTGTGCCATTTGTGGTATTTTTAAAATTCGCAGTTGCTTGTGAGTTCCTTTTCCCTGTGAATAATACCCTCTTTTCATTTCACTTATATTTGGCTTTTTAAGGACTCCTCGTTTATCAGTTTTAGATCATATAAAACCCAGATCTTCTCAGGCTCTCTGCTTAAGCATCTTAGGGCCATTTTACCAGGTAACAGTGTCACAGAGCTCTCAGTTTTTCAGATTTTCATTCTCTTCTCTCCTTTTGATGTTACTGGGAAAACCCCCAAAGCCTCTAGTTCTCTGAAAACTGCGTATAGGGAGAGATGAGTCTACGCGAAGACCTGCAGGTTGCAAGGGAATCCTTCAGACCAGGCTACGGGCTCTCAGACACTTTAATAGGGGAAACTGGAGGCTTCGTAGGGATAAATGGGGATCCTGAAGGTTGAAGAGATTTCACACTGAGGGAGGCCCAAAGGGTGAAGGCCACCGTGTTTGGAGAGAAGCCGAGGAGAGAAAAGGGAGTGAGCAAGTCCTGGGGGTCAGTGTTTGGGGCAGCCGACACCGGAGTGGCTGCAGGTGACAGTGGAAGCCAGTGTGAAGCCTGGGTCAGGCCCACGTGGCTTCAGCTCCTCCTCCTCCTGTGGACAAGCAAGGACCTCAGGCTGCCGTGGCCTTTAATCATCTATCGAAGGAAGAGAAGTTGTGAAGGGTTTGATGAGAAGTGGCCCTGCCATGACGGGGTCAGGAATGACGCCCAGTGCTCGGTGGCCTTCTGACTCCGTCTGTCTGTCTCCGCCCCCTTTCCCACCTCATCAGGCGACTCCCTTTGCCTACAGGCTTCCTTCCTAACCTCTTTTTCTCAAATCTCCTTTTTACTTACCCTCCCACAAGACGTGCCCTTATCTCCTGATTGGCCCTGGTTCTGTCAGCCCTGGGCCTGCGGCCGCCTGGGAAAGGACCAGCACCCACATCTCTCAGGTGCTCGGTGGAGCGTGGGAGTCTGAGACGCCCCCCACCCCCACCCCCAGGACTTACAGCTTTTTTGGCAGACGACCATGCAGATAGCCTCACTTTGGAAGTTGTTGTTGTTCCCTTGGCAACCACCGTAGATGAACCTGGAGCAGAGCTGGGTCTCTTCATTATACCACCAGCGCGGGAGGTAGGCCATGCAGGGCCCCACCTCCTTGGGCATGCTGCAGATGTCTGCGGGGAGATCACCGAGCAGAGCAGTGGGGATGCTGGTCTCCTGGCAGGTCCACCTCCCCGCCTCCTCCGGCCACTGCTCTCTCTGTCCCTACTGTGAGGCATATTTATCTCGGACTTGGCTCCCAATTCAGTGTAAACCTTGGCCACTTGCTTTAACCTCTCTGGTTCTTGGCTTCCTGGATGTCCACAGAAATCAGTTTAAAAGGATACTGTGGGTAGAGGCCGAGAGATCAGTGGAGGGAGGGGAACAAGGTGGGGAAGGAGAGGGGAGGCACTGGGGTCTGAACTAGGACAGGACATGTTCCTTGCTCGTATAGTTATATCACATGGATTCTACCGTCATGGGTCACCAAAAAGAACCAATAAAACAGTGATAACAGAACATGAGAATATAAAACGCCACCCTGCTCATCTTACAGGGCTGTGGTAGGAGCAGATGTGACAAGGCCACACGGATCCTTCTGCTGTGCCTCCTCCACATCGGAGCAACGAAGAGCTCCGGGGTTTTGAGAGTAAATAGCGTCCCTTTCTCTCCCTTTCTACCATTTTATTAACTCGAGCACCAGTATCTTTTCCCAGGACTGTCCTGAAAGGCTGCTGACTGATCTGCACATTTCTCCCATCTACTCCACACTGGTTTCCAGAGAACTGATCCACAGGATGGGGGCAAAGTTCTGCCCAGAAGGACTCCAGAACCCATTTCCTGGGCTGGGATACAGCCGAGGGGCAGAGGGCCTGCCTTGCCGGCATCAGCCTTAGGTTTAATCCTCTGTACCCCACCCCCCAAAAAAGAAGTCTCTCTCAGACCCTCTTTCTGGCTTTATCTCATTGCTGCCCCTCACACTCACCCCTTCTAACTTCCTGCTCTAAGAACAGCATGGTCTTATCCACCTCTGCCTTTGCCCTGCCCAAATATCCGACCCCTCTCACCAACTAGACGCACTCCTAGTTATCCTTCCAAACCCTCCCAGGCATCAGATCTTTGTGACGCTCTTCCTCAATTCATTCTTTATTCCTTGCTTTTTATTTTATTGCTTCTAAATCTTGCATATTTATCACTTTTGTGACACACATTGATCACTTCAGTGTAATTGTTTATTCACATTTTCTGGCTCCTCTATGAAAATGTAAGGTTTTCTAGAGTGGGTACTGTGTCTTATGCCAGCTCGGTACAGCCCTTCTAGCAGATTTGGCACAGAGAGAATGTTTCAGGAGTATTCACAGTCTAAACAAATGTATCCTGAATATAAAGAAGCTTTTATTTTTTTTGGGGGGGTAATGGGAATTGAACTCAGGGGCACTTGGCCACTGAGCCACATCCCCAACCCAATTTTGTATTTTATTTAGAGACAGGGTCTCACTGAGTTGCTCAGTGCCTCGATAAATTGCTGAGCTGGGTTTGAACTCACAATCCTCCTGCAACTGGGAGCACAGGCATGTGCCGCCATGCCCAGCCTATAAAGAATAAGGATTAATAAGCAATTGTTTTGTCCATTGTGCTCTGAGGTACAAATACAGTCCTTTGGCACTTCCAGTCTAGACCACATCAAAACCATTTTAGCACTTATTAAAACATCAGTCATATTCTTAGCATTTAATCTATGTTAACATTTAATATTATGCAGCTATCCCTCTTACTGCTCTCACTATAAAGATAACAAAAGTGAAGCCAGGTAAATGATAAGGGATTCAGATGTAGACAATCCCCCCCTCCTAGGATCAAGACCAGACCCCTGTGCTCCTTGCTAGCCCAGCACCCTCTGTCTCATCTCTTATCCTCTCAGGCTTCCTTCGCTCTCTGACTTTTCAAGGCCTGAGCATGATGCTTCCTAACACAGGGCCTTTGCATGTGCTGTTACCTGTGCCCAGAAACTTCCCTCCAATTTTTGCCTGCATACCACCCATCTTTACATGAATCCATGAATCCCAGTCATAGAAAAATCTTTCCTGCCCACCCCGGCCACAACAAGCAAGTGCAGCCCATCATGGGTGACAGAGGTCCTCTCAAATCTTTGTTGAATGAATAAATGAATGCATAGTGTTTGATGGTCTTCTTTAGAGCCCAGTGATACGGGGCAGGAGGAAAGAGTGTAGGAGGTCAAAGATGGTCACGGAAACCTTCCTGGATTGATGTAGACAGAGAGGCCCGGGGACAAATGCCAGGAAATACCAGCCATCCACCTGTCTCTTATGGTGACCAAATAAACTGAGGCGACGTTGGCATCTGACCGGACCTTGGTGGCTACTTGGCATTTCAGAAGATCACCAACAGGAGCCCAGAGACCATGTGGTTCAATACCCATAAGTAACTTATGGAAAAGGAAACTGAGGTCCAGAAAGGGAGAACCACATTGCTCACATCACCTACGAAATAGGGGCAGGATGTGGTCCGGGTCTCCCGCGTCCGGCACTGATGGGACTTGTGTCAAGGAGAAGATGCATCAGGGCTTTTCAGGCTCCGGCCCTCAGGGACCCAGGAAGGGGGCTGGACAGTGCCAGTGAGGGAGGCGGGGAAGGAGGGCTGCATTCATTCAGGGGATCGTAGGTACCTTTTCTCATGTCTAGACACTTCTTTCCGCAGCTGAACATGCAACACTTCATATTATTTGGGCACTGCCTGTGCCTCGTGCATAGGTTTCTTTCTTCGATTTCACACTTTACTCTGACTTTGGGACACGACTCTGGAGAGGAGAAGATATGCTTCCTTGAGGCCTGGAAGTGGGTGTCTCTCCCCCTTCCCAGGCGCAGGGCACCTCTGCAGAGTTGGGGAAGCTTGATTCCCTTCTCCTGCCCCAGGAGGACAGTAACTCTCAGGGGGCTCAGGATTCTCGAAACACTAGCCACATCCCCGACCCCGTGACTCATCACCTAATCCCTAAGCCCATTCCCAGCCCTTCTCCCACCACCTGTACAAGGTTCCTGGGAGGAGAACATGCTCCTCTAGGCACTTGGCTTTGTTGTACTTGGAGGTTCCCCTAGGGGGCGCTGTAGCTCCTGCTAATTGAGATCTGCACTTGAGCATCTGGTGGCTGGGCTTCACCATTCTGTACAGCCTTTCCTAAGGCAGGCACCCTGTCTGAACCTTCCTTTCCTCAATTGCCTAGAGGGTCATTCCAAAGACGGATGCAACAAAGTTTGAAAAGTCATCGTCCAGCTGCCTGGGACCATATAATAATGTATTGATGAGGTACTTACTATGCTCCTGAACTTTTCTCTTTAATCCTCATTCCAAATTCCTCGGTAAGTACTATTAATACTCACATCTAATAAGCAGGAATCTGAAGTATAGGGAGGCTATGTAAACTCATCCAGGGTCACACGACTATTAAGGAGTGCAGTCAGGACTGGAACCTGTAGCATGTGGCTCCTGAGAACTCACTGCCAACCGCTGCTTTTCCAGTGCTCAGTACATTTAGCTACGAATCCTGGAATCTTTGTATTTCAATATTGCAAGGGGCTTTGGGAGATGATTCTTTACCACAAAGGCAAGGATCCTTTGTGGGTGTGGGTGGGGGAGTGGGGAAACTTATTTGGGGCTTCAGTGGAGAAGTTTGGAAGTCAGTGCAGTGCTGCTAGGGAGTGTGGTGTCCTGGGGGAACGTCCCTCTGGCTATCTAGTTCCTCAAGTGCACTTTATGGGGGGTCCAGGCACCTACCTGGATAACCCCTCGGGATGCCGTGGGGGTGGGGTGGGGAGCTGCTACAGACGGGTTCCCCCTAGGAAGGGGACTGAGATAAGGACTCCAAATACCGCCCCTCTGTCCCGCCCAGGGTCCAGGCTGAAGTGGGGAGAGCATTCCTCCTCTGTGATGCTCTTCTTTGTCCTTTGTCCCCCTCAAATTCTCTCTGTACCTTAGAGGGACTGTGTCCCCAATACTTACTGAAAAATAACCCCTCAACCAGCCCAGGTTCCTGGACACCCCCCAGGAGGATGACCGGTACCAGGAATAGTAGAAGTCCCAAGAGTCCCATTTTAGGAAGTGCTGGCCGATGTCACCCAAGCTAGGTAGCTGCTCTCTGCACTGCCTCTGAGCGGTGGCCGCCCAGCACAGCCCAACACTCCAAGAAACAAGCCTGGAGGCCAGCCAGCCGCACGCCCTCCCCCAGGCCTCGCGGTCCCAGGCTCTCTCCACCAGGGGGAGGGTCACTCCCGCTGGGCATTCCAGATGCCCCCAGCAGAAGGCGTGGACAGCTCCAGAACCTTCCTTTTCTCAGGGGCAATGTGGAGGCTCATCTTTCTGATTTTGCTCTTCTCCCGGTACCTCTATTGGTGCTTTATTTTTCTCACGGTTTCTCTTTTTCGTCTCTGTGTCTCTGTGTTTTTTTCCTTGCTCCTGTTCCCCCCCCCCCCACTCCTTTTCAACAACTCTCTTTCACTGTCCGGTCACTTCTCTTCTTTCCCCCTCTCTGTTTTCTTGGGTCCATTTTCTTTTCTTTGCAGTCCTGGGGGAGTAAACCCAGGGTGCTTAACCACTGAGCTACATCCCCAGCCCTTGTCATTTTTTATTTTGAGGGAGGATCTTGCTTAATTGCCAATTTGGCCTAGAACTTGGGATCCTCCTGCCTCAGCCTCCCCACCCGCTCACACACCTGCCATCTCCCACGTTGCTGGGATTACTGGTGTCTGCAGCTGTGCCCGCTTACCCCTTTTCTCCAGCTGTTGCCAAGGAGCAAAGATATTGCTGTGAGTAAGTGTGGGGAGGAAAGAGGAATTCCAAGTTGAACTGAGTCCACAGAGAAAGTCTGTCCAGGTCACGCGATTTTGAAAGCAGAAAAGAAGACCAGAGCTCCCAGAGACTTTCTAATGTTTGATGAAAATTAGAGTAAGAGATTCAAGGAAACCCTGCAGTTGTACCTTCAGAAAACCAGCGCAGCAGCGGGGCCGCAGAATGTCCCACTGCGAGTTCCTGAACTGTCCCATTGATCTAAGTCTTGAAGCATCAGGAGAGAGCAGGAGCAGGCACTGCAGAGGGGAAGGCCTTGCTCCATCCACACGCCCTGGGCTGACCTTCAGTGTCACCTGCAGCTTCCAGAGACAGTCGGTCCCAGAGAACATTTTGTCTTAATCTATTTTTTAAATCGAGGTAGAATTCACATCATGTAAAATCGACCATGACGTGAGGAAGAATCCAGTGGCTTTTTTTTTTTTTTAGCACATTCACAAAGTTGTGTAACCATTCCCTCCATTAATCCCCATTTTTGTCACTTTAAGTTAAAACCCTGGACCTGTGAGCAGTCACTCCTTAGTTGTCCCCCCTCCCTGCCTATTCCAACCCCCGGCAGCTCTTCCTATGTCTATAGATTAACCTGTTCTGGATACTTTACACAAACTGTCATTCCGGGCTCATCCACGGTGTCGTGTGTATTGGTGTGGTGTTCCCGCTTGTGGCCAAATAACACCCGGGGCCACCCACTTCAAAGTGTCAGAGTTCCTGCTTCTCTCCTCAGGGTTTTCTCGGTTTCCTCAGGAGCTTCTTTGCTGCATGTGGAGCTCCCGGGTAGGGTGAGAGAATTGATGCCCCAGGAATCCAGTGGGAGTCCGTGGATCAGCACCTCGGCTTCCCCAGCACTAGTGACAGATGAAACTTTGGAGGAATGTTCTGTGTGGTTCACAGGATTCCTGGGAAGGCACCTGGCGGGACTGAGTTACTGTTTCCCTCAGTGGCAACCAACGCATGATCGACTCCTCTCCTTCCCACCTTGTGCTTGGGACATCTCCTAGATCAGATGTGTGCACCCTGCCCTTGTCCCAAGGTCAGTTTCTGGGGCATTCAAGTTAAGGCAATGTCCGAGGATAACAATATCCCTGGAGCCCTCGACTCTCAGGTTCTCATTGTCCTCACTTCTCAGATGCGGTCACTGGAAGCTTCAACCATCTCTTATTGTCTGCAAAGTGTAATGTACCAGACAGATGAATCACTCCACCTCAGAGGCACAGGATGAAACCAAGCACTTTATTGAAAAAAAAAAAAAAATTGGGAGCTGCACAGGGGCAAACAGGGATTTCTGGAAGTTAGAGATGATGGGGGTGAGGCAGAGATGGAATCCACGAGGAAGGTATCATGCATAAAAACAGGTGGCTACAGAGGAAGAGGGAGGAGGCAGATCCTGGGGTTCACAGTTGGGAAGCTCTAAGGCCTTGCAGCCCTGAGCTGAGGAGAACAGTTGGGGGGCTGAGCTGAGCCAAGCGGGGAACAGTGGGGGTCAACCTGGAGCATCTCAGGTGCACAGAGCCTGGAGCTGGAGCCAAATCCTGGCGGTTGTCCCCATGTATCTTTATCCATTCAGGAAACCAAGCCTGTTGAGGTAGAAAACGTAGCTGGCTTTGAACTTGAGGTTGCGTTTAGCACCTTTCTACAGGAGGAGATTCACTCTGGGCTTGCACTGGGAGCTGTCAGTGTCTTTCAAGGAACAAGGAATGAGATTGGATTGAGGCAAAGACCTCTCTCTGATGAGAAAACCCATGGCAAGGTACGACGGGCTGGTCAGCGTGACCGGAGCCAGGTGGGTGCTCTGTGGCCTTTCTAGTTGGTTTCTGAGATTGCACCACCTCCTTCCTTCCTTCAGGCTGCCGGAATCCCCTGACGCTTGCTGGCATTGATTCACCTCCTGTGCCTCCCACCCTCAGTTCCTGGGAAGCCCTAACTCTCCTCTGCAAGGTGCAGTCCTCTCTCCTGGTTGGAGCGGGTTCTGTTGGCACTGGTCTGCCAAGGACACAGCTCCCTTGGGACGGATCAATCAACATCCAGACCTCCCAGTGTGGCTCCGGTGACAAGGGGAAACGGGGGGCCCCAGGACTCACGTTTTTTGTTGGCAGGCATTTTGGCAGATGCTCTTGGTCTGGAAGTTGTTGTTGTTTCCTTGGCAGCCGCCATACACGAAGCCATAGCAGGTGTTATTGTTCTTACTGTACCACCAGCGGCGGAACAGAGCCATGCAGGGCCCGCTTTCTTTTGGCAGAGTGCATATGTCTGCAGAGAGACCTCGGAGTTGAGAACTCAGCAGCTCAGCTTGGAACAAAACAGCTGCCGTGTTCTCCTTCGCAACCACCCCGGATGACCCTGGAACTGCTCCTTTTCCCTAACCCACTGTGGGAGCCGGCTCTGGGGACATATGACATGCATTTGCCAAGAGATCCCAGAACAGGTGCCCGAGTCCCTGGAGACAGGATTGTTGCAGACGTAATCAGTTAAGAGGATGTCAGATTGGAGTAGGGTGGACCCTACTCCATATGATCGGCATCCTTATAAAAAGGGGTAGATCTGGACACAGGCACATGCACAGGAAGAAGACCACCGGAACATGAAGTAGAGATCAGAATAATGTGACCAAGGGACACCAAAGATGGCCAGAAAAATAGAGGCATGGGACAGAATTCTCCCCCACAATCCTGAGAAGGAATCGACCCTGCTGATACCTTGGCTTTGGCCTTCAAATCTGCAGAACTGTAAGGCAGTACTGTTGGCTAGGCCATCCACTCATGCTACCTAGTTTTAGCAACCCTAGCCAAGAATTCAGGTCCCCACCAAACTATGAATTCAATGAAGGCAAATCTTCACAGCTGAGCCATTAAGTCTTGTTTGTTTCTACCACCTAATAGCTCACTTCTCACCAGTACCTTGAACTTAAGCCCCAGAATCTCACCTCGGGGCTACTGAGCTATCCTCTAGTGGAGGCTATCCCTGCCTCCAGTCTTAGCCCCTCCAACCAATCCTTCATGCCAGGGAGAAGGAACTGAGGGATCTGAAGTCCAAGCCAAAGTAAGACCTACCTTGACTTCATGACCAATTCTTCTCGTCACCCACAAGGCCCTTCATTCTCTGGCTCCCACTCCTGGCTCAGGCCTCTCCCCCTGCCTCAGGCCCCCTTGATCTACATGCTTCGGCCTCACTCAGCACACTAGGGTCCCTCCTGACTCCATTCTGGATCCCAGGTGCCTGAACCCGGCCAGCATCTCTTCACCCTGTTTCTGAATCTTGTGTGTACATCTATCATCTGTTTGTATCTTCAGGCTCATTCCTGAGACGTAAGTTTCTGGACTGAACAGGGATTGAGTCTGATTGCATCTTGGAATTCCAATGACTAGCAGGTGGCTGGCACAGTTTAGAACTTTATGGAATGTTGGGGGTGGGACCAAATGCCTCCTGCCCTTAACTGAGTCAAGAAGTCCTTGGGCACTTTAGCCCTGTGTGCTAACACTTTAAGGGACAACGACAAGGCACAGTCCCTACGGCGTAGGGGTTCCCAGTCAAGAAAGACGAGTGAGTTAAGTCAGTAGGTGCTGGGTGGCTGCCATGTGCCTCCATGTTCCTGTGGCTTTCTTCCTGTGTGTGTGCCTATGTTCAGGATGTCAGTCATTGCTCTAAGCACTTCGGGAGCATCAATTTATTTGATCCTCAAAGTAATCTTTGATATCTGAAGAAATTGAGGCAGAAAAAAGGGAAATTTGTTGATTTGCTCCAGATAAAAAATCTGGTCCAACCTGGGGCTCAGAGAGTGACTCCAAAGCTCTCACCTGCAGGCGTCTGGGCAGCGCGCCATGCGTGCGTCTGGCCCATGTGCCTCCCAGTGTCTTTCCAGCACATCTCTACACCCAGCTTCTCCTAGTTCAAGTCACCCTGTTCTCTCTCCGAGTCCCTTTAGCACGCCCCACTCCTCCGCTCTCCCTGTCACACTCTGCAGGCACCCCACGAACCTGGGATGTCACCGTCCTTACTCAGGGCGTTTCCATGGCTCTTAAGATCAGGATGAGACTATAATCCGGCCCCCAGACCTGAATTGCTGGGTCTTTTCACACCTAGGATCTTTTCTCTGTGAGCCTTGATCTTGTTCATTTCGTGCTTTTCTGAGTCTTTGTGTGTGCCATTCCCTGTGCCTGGAAACCCTCCCACCCTCTTTTTGTCTAAATCATTACCCTTCATTTGGATCTCAACTCCAGGTCTGCTGTCCAGAGAAGCCCCTCCTACCCTCCCTGTCCACCATGAGCAGGTCAGACCCTATTATGGGTGCTGTGCTTTGAACACGGTTTAAGTGTGTGCCCCCGGGGGCCATTTGTTGGTGTCTTGGTCCCCAAGATAGTGGTATCAGGAGGTGGTGATAATAAGAGGTGAGACCTAGTGGTACGTCCTTGGGTCAATTGAGGATGTGACCTTGAAAGGACTGTGGGAGCTCAGTCTCTATTTGGCCTCTGTTGGTAATGTGATCTCTCTCTCTCTCTCTCTCTCTCTCTCTCTCTCTCTCTCTCTCTCTCTCTCGCTCAGGTGCCCCCCACCTGCCATGCGGTTCTTGTTAGAGCCTGTGCCATGATGTTTGGAATCAGCCTCCAAGACTGTGAGCTAAATAGACCTCTTTTATTTATAAAGTCAGCCTGTCTCAGGCATTTCATTAGAGGGATACTAAAATAGAATACCTCTTAGAGGCACTTGGTAAATATTAGCTAAATGAATGACTAAAGAATCCTTCATAGTCTTTTCTGGAGCCCCGGGGAGATGGAAAGGAAACCCCCTCTGGTCTGGAGAAGTCAGGGGAGGTTTCCTGGTACAAAGTTGGATTTATATAGGCCAAGAGGTAGTCGTTCAGAAGCGAAAACAGGGAAGAAAATTGCTTAATTCAGCCAGGGATGGTGACACACTCCTGTAATCCCAGCAACTGAGGAGGCCGAGGTGGGAGGATTGCAAGTTTGAGGTCAACCTATGCAATTTAGCAAGACCCTGTCTCAGAAAAGGAATGGGGGAGCTGGGAACGTATTTCAGTGGTGGAGTGCCCCTAGCTTCAATGCTCAATACTGGAGGTGAGGGAAGGGGGAGAAAGAAAATTCTTGTCACTTGCAACAACAAACAGCGTCGGTATATATTAGGACAACAAGGACCATCTGAGGACTCAGAAAATCATAAGGGTGAAAAGTAGCCAAGAAGCCGGCTGACCGAGTCTCACTGCTGTACCCATCATCTGTCTGGGGAAACTGACAGGATCAGGACATTATTCATGTCATACAACACGTTAGGAGCAGTAATAAGTCTAAGTCCCAGTCCTCCCACATCCAGCAGTCCTGCCTGGAGACCAGCCCTCATGAACCAGGGACAACCCAGCCCAGGGGGCGGGGGGCAGGGCGTGGGTGGAGCGTCCCGGCTCTGAAGGTACCTTGTTGGAGGTCAAGGCACTTCCTCCCGCAGCTGAAGACGCAGCACCTCTGGTTGTGCGGGCACTGCCTGTCCTTGGTGCACAGGTCCCTCTCTCTGAATTCACATTGCTCTCTGATTCTGGGGCATTTTTCTGGGGGAGAAGCAGATTTACAAGTGTGAGCCTTGGAGGGCCACTGCCCACCCTCTTCCAACCCCGTTCTGGGCAGACAGGGAGCTTTGCTCTCATTCTGTCACTAGGAGTCTCTTCCTCAGGGTCCCCTGGGTATCTCCCAGCCCCACCGACACGTCCCTCTGTTGACTGCTCCTCATCTCTACCTTCCCACCCTGCTCCTTCGTCCCACTTCCTGCCCCAGTCCCTCTAAGGCAGAGTTTCTCAGCCACTGGTGACATGTGGGCTGGGGAATTCTTTGTTGGGAGTGGGGTCGTCCTGCTCAGGTGACATTTAGCAGTATCCCTGGCTTCAATTTATTAGATGCGGGTGGCACCCCTCCCTGTGGTGACAACCCAGTGTCTTCAGACATTGCAAATGCCCCGGGGTGGGGGGGTGTGGGGGGATTGCCACCGACGGGCACAGGTTTAAGCTGGTCTGGTCTTTTGTGCCTTGCTGTGAGCCTGGGTGTGCGAGTTCCTCTGGGGGCGACATTATACAATGATTGGTAGCCCTCTGGGGTCAGTGTGGGCTTTGAATTCTGACACTGTTCTGTCACTTTCCCTCCCTGAAGCTACTCTCTTCCTTTGGTTTTGGCCTGAGGGAGTTGTGAGGAAGAAGTGAGAAGACTGTAAAGCTCCAATCTGAGTAACGGAGGCACAGTTATGGTAAGTATTTGCCATAAGCCACCGGCTCATTTAAATATTTAAAACGTATCACCTCATTTAACCTCCATAGCAGCTCTATGAGGTCAGTTCCATGATTAGTCCCATTTTACAGATCAGGAAACTGAAGCACATGGAATCTATATAAAGGTTATATGGCTGTCAGGATTTAACCCCTCTGTATGTCTCCAGAATGCTTTTTTTAAAAAAATCTCTACTTAGAAATCTCTATTTTCTGATTGTTCAGAAAATGCTAGCAATTATTATTTTTACTTATATATTCCTGGAGTATTAGTATCTTACATTGAAAGGGGCTCCCAAATATTCTTCTTACTCCAAAATCAAAACCCTTTGGGGATGCAAAGACACGTCATAGGACTACATTGGAAAAAAAGGGGAGAAGATTGAGGTGATATCCTGAGAAAAGGATCTAATTTTCTTGTGGGGTGGGAGAAGGACCCTTAGTCTGCCCAGATTTCTATAGCCCCTCACATAATTGCCAGATCCATTAATGCCCCCCCCCCCCCCCGCTGCCCCAAAGTGCCCAGGTCTGGGATCCTGCCCTCACAGAACAGATCTCTCTCCCTCCGCTCCCAGCCCAGGGCCACGGCCAAGATGCAGGAAGCAACCCAGATCTGAGGGACTGTGCCTGGTCCCCCCGCCCAGCCAGCTCCCCTCTGCCCAGGGCAAGACAGAGGCCCAGTACTTACTGGGAAAGAACCGGTCACTGAGGCCAGGTCCCTGGACAGTCACGAAGAGGATGAAGAGCACCAGGACTCTCAGAAGTCCACCAGGCGCCATTCTGAGGAGAGATGGTTCCAGAACATGGAAATGCCGACTGTTTCGCCAGCCTGTCCCTTCAGGGCCTCTACCCTGGAGACGAGAGCTGGAGAAGAGCCAGCCACCCCCTTTCTTGTCAGGAACACCAAGTTCCCAAGGCCATCAAATGGGGCTGACGGGCATGGAGAGCCCAGAGCTGGGGGAGGGTCTCCTGTGATCCTGAAGCCCTGGCTGCGCTGGCGAGGGGGCAGAGCTTGGCTCACACTTTCCAGGCGACCTTGGGGTGAAGGCCACTTCCCAGGTCTTATCTGGGAACCTCTGGGAGTGTGCATGGCCTCCTTCTGTTCCACACACACTGGCCACTGGCCCCTTCCCTCCCCGCGACAATGTCTCTTTTCATCTCTTGCTCTCTGTCTCTTGTGCCTCTCTGTTCCTAGCTGTTTCTCTTCTTTTCTGAAGGCCCCCAGGGCCTGGGTGTCCGGTGCTCCCTCCCGCAGTGTCTTCCCACCATCCTCCCTCTCCTCTTTGGGTCTTTCATGTTTGACGCCCCACGGCGGCGGGTGCTGGCAAGGCTCAGGCTGATAACAGTGCCCAGACGGTGCTGGTCACAGCGCGTTGCTTGGAGAGCAGGGCTTGTTGGGAGTCTCTGTCACATGGGATGCAAACTCTTGGTTGGAGGAGAAGCTACAAAAGGAACAGAACTCTGGTTCAGTGACTCTGGTCGGGGGTGCGGGAGACCTGGAGCTATACACCCACAGCCACTTAGCCAGGCTGCTGGCGGGCAGAGGCTCTCTTCAGAGAGTGAGTTACCTGTAGCTTCCCATTTTCTTTCCTCACTAGGAGTTGCCTTATTGTGCCGACCATCGTTCTCAAAACTCTCTTCTGTGACAGAGAGAAGTCAGAAAAAGCCAGCCTCATCATCAGTGAGTAACTATTATGGTCACAAAATCTAGGAGATGACAGCAGAGCTCCCGCGGGAACCCATCCCACCAACTCTGCAGGCTCACTCAAGGAGGCTAGGGAATGCAATTTCTTTTTTTAAATTTTTTAATATTTATTTTTTAGTTCTCGGCGGACACAACATCTTTGCTGGTACGTGGGGCTGAGGATCGAACCCGGGCCGCACGCACGCCAGGCGAGCGCACTACCGCTTGAGCCACATCCCCAGCCCCAAGGGAATGCAATTTCTGGTGAGCCATCAAGATGTCCTAGGCAGGGCTGCCCTCCTTCTGCTTCTACCAAGCTCAGCCCAGGGGAGAGGAACACACGGAAGACCTAGGTGGCAGGGCTCCGAGGGACCACCTGGTGCCACTGCTTTGTTTTACCATTTGGAATCATAAGGGCCCGAGAAGTGAGGATGCCGCTGAATGTCACCCAGCACGTGTCAGAGATGAGGATGGAGGGAGCTGAGCATGAACGTCCTTGCCAGAGGCCATTAGGGAGGTTCTGATGAAGCTGAGGGTATAAACGTTTGACTGTGGACTTGGAGGTAAAGAATGCTGAGTCCCAGGGAATGAAGGAATCATTAGTAGAGACAGAAGCTGAAGAATCAGCGTCAACAAATCTCCCAGTGGCTCCCAGGGACCCCAGTTAAGGTTTCTTTCTTCTCTTCATTTTCTTGAAAATAAATTAAAACTCTTTCAGTTTGTTCTGCCACATTCTGTCTCATCTAATTTCCTGGCCAACCCATGGGTCTCACTTTTTAAGCAGGGAACATGAAATGGGTGTCTTTGAGTTTTGGATGAATCATGGTTTGGGCCCCTGCTGACATCTATTTCTTGGAGAAAGCTGGGTAGGGGCCCACCTGGGTCCTTGCTCTTCCTTCATCTCCCTTCATGGAGAGTCATGGCCCTAACTCTGCCCCGGTCTGACCTTTGCATGATTTCTGACTGCATGCCCAAATCCTGGACTCAGAATGTGAGCTCCAGGGAGAGCCAAAGCCCACTGGCCTCACCGGGCTTCTCCTGCTTTTCAATGGACCAAGACCTGTCTCCTGGGCTGATTTCCTGTCAGGGTCTTTCAGCGTTGTTCCACGTGCCTCTAGTTGAATTGCCAAGTTGCATGTTTAAGAAGCTCTGAGGTCCACTGGGCCTGTGTCTAGAACCTAGGGCGTAGAACACGAAGAGGCCCAGAATAAATCCTCAGTGCATTCTGCGGGATGGGCGAGGTAGGTGGGGGACTGGCAGTGTGTAGAAAGGTAGGCAGACGTGTGTCCACCGACGGAGACAGCCTATCGTGAACAGAGGAGGAGACGTTGAGATTGGTGGGTGTGTGGATAGTGAGTGGGTGGTGGGTGGATGGAGGAGGTCAGTGTAGGAAGGATGGATGTGTGTGTTGATGTGTGTCCCTCAGGGGACAACACATCACGAGGTTGGTCAGAGGAGTAGGAAGAGGTGAGGAAAGCATGGCTATCTGGGTGCGTGAATGCAAAGATTGTGGGTGGATGGAAGAATGGGTGAAGTGGGTTGGACTGGATCTAGGGTTAGTGATCAGGTGGGTAGGTCTGTTGATGGAAGTTGTTTGATTGGATGGTGGGATAGACAGAGGGAAGATCAGGTAGTGGGATAAGTATGTTGATGTACATGAAGGAATGTGTGTGTGTGTGTGTGTGTGTGTGTGTGTGCTCACACGAGAAAGAAGAGAGAGGTAAATAATAAGCAGATGGATTAAAGGTTGGACATAAAATAGACAATTAGGTTGGTAAAAGTCAGATGAGAAGGAAGGGTAAGAGGATGGATATGGGGTGAAGAGATGGTGGGCAAAGGAATACGTGGAAAGGAACGTCAACAGAGGGATGGTAAGTGGGGAGGGGTACCTGGGTGCACGGTGAGAGGATGGGCAGGTGGATAAAAGGACTGATGGTTGGCAGGCAGATGGGTGGGTGGAAATGTGATCATGGGTGGAAACATTAACCAAATCTTATGATATGAAAATAATTATGTAGGAAAATATGAGACTCAAATTCACAGATGAGGAGGTAGAGAACCTGCACAAATTGTAAGATGAAGTATTTAAAAATTGCTAAAATAGAGCACTGTGGCAGAAACATGGTCTAGATGCTTGGGAGTGGAGTACTGCCTTCAGTCTTCAAAGAATGGAGAACTTATGTATCATCAAAAAATTTCAGATTTCAGAAAAAGTATGTAAGTTTTCTAACCAAGTTTCTATTCTTATTTTGTTTTTCAGCAAGTATAATCTTTAATAAACATCATAGGTCAAGTTGTAAAACTTTTTATTGGTGCATTCTAATTACGTGTAATGGTGGTGCTCATTGTGACGTTCATACATGCACATAACAGAATTTAACTTTCTAGTACCTCCCCTTTCCCCACTTTCTGATCCCCTTCCTCTAACTCAACTGATTTCCCTTCTATTTTTAAAAACTGGTGCATAGTAACTATGCAGAACAGGGGGGTCATCGTGATGTATTTGCACGTGCACATACGTAGTTTGGTCCTCTTGATGCCCTTTTCCTCCCCGTTCTCTTTGCTCCCTTCCCTTCCTTTATTCTACTGTTTTTGTGAGATCCTTTTTTATTTTTAATTCTTTTCTTCTCTCTAGCTTCTGCATGTTAGAGAAAATATTCAACCCTTGACTTTTTGAGTCTGGATTTTTCACTTATTAAGATGTCCCCCAGTTCCATCCATTTGCCAGCAAATGACACCATCTTATTCTTTGTGGCTCTATGAAACTCCATTGTGTATCCGTACCACATTTTCTCAATCCATTCATCTGTTGACGTTCCATAACTTGGCTCTTGTGAATTTTGCTGCTGTAAACTTTGGTGTGCAGGAATGGCTATATAGGATTCTGATGTTAGTTCTTTTGGATAAATACTAAGGAGTGGGATTGCTGAGTCATGGGGTGTTTCTACTTCTAGTCTTTTTTTTTTTTTTAAAGAGAGAGAGAGAGAGAGAGAATTTTAATATTTACCTTTTAGTTTTCGGCGGACACAACATCTTTGTTTGTACGTGGTGCTGAGGATCGAACCCGGGCCGCATGCATGCCAGGCGAGCGTGCTACCGCGTGAGCCACATCCCCAGCCCTCTACTTCTAGTCTTTTGAGGAATCTCCATATTGATATCCACAGTGACTGAACTAATTTGCAGTCCTACCAAAAATGTCTAAGTATACCTTGCATCCTCACTGGTATTTGTATTTGTTACCATTCTAATTAGGATGAGAAGAAACCTCAGGGTAGTTTGGATTTGCATTTTTTTCTGCTCACTTGATATATTATTTGGCAATCTGTATTTCTTCTTTTAAGAAATGTCTGTGTAGTACATTTGCCCATGCATTGATTGGGCTATTTGTTTTTTGGTGTTGAGTTTTTTATGTTCTTTATGTATTCTAGCTATTAATCTTCTGCCCAAAGACTAGCTGTCCAAGATTTCCTCCCATTCTGTAGGCTTTTTATTCTTATTCTGAATTGTTTCCTGTGCTGTGCAGAAGCTTTTTCATTTGATGCCATCCCACTTAATGATTCTTGTTTTTTTTTTTATTGAGCTTTAGGAGTCTTATTAAGAGAAGTTGATCCCTACACCTATATGTTGGTGTCTGGATTCTACATTTTCTTCTAGTTGCGAAGTTTCTAGCCTAATTCCTAGATCTTCGATCCACTTCGAGTTGAATTTTGCCCATGCAAGTTTTTTGAAAGTACCGTGACCAGAACAGCAACAAACAAACGAACATTTACTTTAATTTGACTCTAGAAGTGAAAATTTTAAACAAACTCTTTGCCAAAAAAGCCACAGTAAATGAATGCAAATATACTAGCAATATGATTAAAGTCATTCTAAGAATGCAAGATGGTTCAACATATGACAATTTAATAATTTGTTTTGCCAACAAATTAGAAGAGAACAGTCATTATATGAGCAGATACTTGAAAGGTATTTGATAAAATTCAGCAGTTGTTTCTAGTAGCAGCTGAAAATGGAGAAGAAAAAACCTTAAAAAAGGAAATAAGTGCCATAAAAAACTATTTATCTTTCACACACACACACACACACACATACACACACACACCCCACCACCACCACCACCAGTAGCCACCGACTTTAAAATAAGGAACTAGACACTATTGCTTTTATTTTTATTTTTTTGGTCGTGGGATTGATGGCAGGACCTTGGGCATGCTAACTACATGCTCTGCCATGGAGCTGTACCTCAGGCCCTCACTGCCTTCATTTTCAAGATTATTTTAGAAGTTCTACTCAATAGAAGACAAGATAACAAAGCCATGAAGCTGGAGAAAAGAAGAGCCAAGTTTATCATTATTTTACGATGATATGATTGTATATAAATTTATTATATATAAAACCCCTACATGATAGGATACATAGAATAACCCTATAAATACTGTTACCCTTAATAACAATCTGGTAAGGTAGTTAGCCCAAGACCAACAAAAGAGCTCTTCATTACGCTTATTCATAATTACTCTTCCCATGAGAATATTTTCCACTTACTGTTCATTTCTGGGGTGCCAAGCACATCAGTCCACAGCGTGAACAGCACTTCTCCCCCTCTGGACAATCGCTATCCTGAAGGCACATTGGTTTACTAATCTTTTTACACATCTGAGGCATACGTGGGCAAAAACCTGGTTTGACTTTATGGAGTAAAAACAAGACACTTGACCTTGAAACACTCCATCATAATCAGACACACATTTGGGGAATCTTAGGAAACCCATAAAGGATTTTATCTAATCAAGCCTCTTCCCTTCCCATCACTGAGTGGGGGAGGCACTGTCTATGGCTAGTAACTTGAAGAGCATCATCCCAGACTTGTCCAATCTGATAAGATTCCTGTATTCCCTATGGAATTAATGGGTTTGGGTGGACCCAAAACATCCTTGTCTTATAAATTATAGGAATTGAGGATTATATAGGGGGAAGTGAGTTGGCCAAGTCGCACAGACAGCCTCTGAAAAAGTTGAAGTCAGTTGAAAAAGCTTTGCCTCTTGCAACCTCACCGCGGGTATCTCCAGGCACTACCAATCCCTGGGTCTACTTGGGGAAATTGGTACCTCCAGCCTCAGGAGTGGGAGAGTTGGCTTCTACCCCCAAAGCATTCGCTAACAGTCTTTCCCCGGATCCTCTTTTAGAATGTGAATTTTCAGGAATATACTTAGTGGTTAAGAATCTGAATGTATGTGAATCCACGGACATTGCCACTTTGCAAGTCACGGAAGAATGAGATCCTAACAAATAAATTTTCTTGGGGAAGAATGGAGAGTGATTACCAAGTGTGGTAATGACTTCAAAGAATAGCACAACAGTGTCCAGAGGCCAGGAGGTCAACATGAGAGCACTGGTTGGACATTGAAAGGTGAAATCTCCTCAGATACCTCCAAGGTCAATCCAAGGGGTAGTGGAGGCTCAAGAGACTCCCATTTCATGGGATATCATGGCATCCTCGATCCATGCCCAGTGGACTTTGGGAGGTATGTCTTCCCAAAGTCCTACCCTCTCTGGTCCTTACCTTGCCAGAGGTTGGCACAAACAAAACCACACCTGGAGTCACAGCATTTTTCTGTCATCAGGCAATCCATGTCATTCTTACATGGCTTTGGACACTCCATTCGAGAGGTGTAAGGGAAGAGTGGGCACTGTCCTTTCTTGACTAAAACAAGAGCAGACGTGAGTACCTGCAGACCCCACCATCCCACCACCCTTCAAACAGATTTTCTTTCTCTTCAAAACTAGAATCCCTGCAGCTTGGTTCACTTTACCCTGTCCGCTCTCTCCCTGCCTTCTGGAATGTGGTAGAAAGAATGCTGAGCTCAGCATCTGAAGCCCCAACATGAAGTCTCAGTCCGGTCACTAAATAAGTGACAGCATCCTTCTGTATAAAATAGGGCTGATGATGTCCAGTTCACTCAGATCAAGTTAAGCCCTTGGAAGGGGCCTGGTTTTACTTTGAGTGAAATGGGAAGCTATTGTAGTGTTCTCAATAGAGGATGTCACGGTGGCTCATGTTTTGAAAGGACTGTCGTGGCCAATGTGCTGATAGTGATGATAAAAAGAAGGTGAATGTCAAGTGGAGAGACCCTGGGGCAGACTGTTGCAGCACTGAGAAGGTGACACCTTGTTAGCGGGGCAGCAGCTCTCAGATCTGGGCTGGAGATAGGACTCTGAAGTCATTAGGACCTAGATGGTATTTAAATCAATTCTTCAGGATTTGATGTGGGTCTCCTGGTCTCATCTGGTTGCCAAGTCTATGAGGGTAGATTTTTTTTTTTCCTTCTGTCTCTGGTCAGACCGACCATAGTGCGTTCAACTCTTAGAGGTACAAGTTACCTCTGAGCACGGACCTAAGTTTCCCACAAACCAGCCCAAACCCATTTCCATGGCCTCTTCTTGCTGCTCTGGGGAGAAAAGACCCAGCCCTTGTCCATAGACCCTGATTCCTCAGATCCTCCCACTCAGGGAATGTTCGATTCTAATTCCATCCAGACAGATCCCAAGATGGCCTTGGCCATTCAGGCACATGGGGTGTGGGGGATTGAAACCACTCTACTCCTGACTGATGATGGGTTCTTAGCTAGCTACCTCTCTGTGTTGGTGATGATGGTATGAGGTTGAAATTCTGTGGTGCTGCCTTGTAAATCACACAGTGCCACATCCTGATGAATGGTCACCATCTCTCTCAATTGGTACCATTTAGTGGGCCCAGGCCACTGGACAAGCTGCCATGTCAAGGTTTGGTGTCTTTGAACACATGTCATCCTGCCAAAAATTTGGTGAGGTGTTGGCTACTGTAACAATATTATAGAAGAGAAAACGGAAGCTCCCACAGGCCCAAACACCTGCACTAAGTGGGAAAAGCAGGGTTTTAGTCCAGGTCATGAGTTCAGTAGGACTCTGTCCCCCAGCATTACCAATGATGATCACTCCACTAGAGAAGGAACCCACAGCTCTTACCTTCACCGCACCCTATTCTCTACCTTCAGTGTCTACACTGACTCCCTGGGACTCCAGGCTGGCCTGTCTATGCCTCCTTCTTGGGTGAGTCCTCCAGGTGAGGCTCAATAGGTTGACGTGACGAAAAAAATATCTTTCTCCAAGAAAGTAGGCCTGGATCCCATGAGGCAAAATTTGGGAGCCCTTTATGGGTACTGTGTCGTTTTGAGGTACAACTCCATTCGATGAACACTATCACCATCCCCATTTTGTACACAAGAAAATAGGTTCCGCAAGGCAGGCACTTGGCCCAAGACCTCCCAGCCGGTAAGTGACGGAGCTATGGCTTGAACCCAGGTAGTTCCACCTCCAACTCTGGGCTCTAACCATGCGGGTATTCTGTTTCTGGGCAAACCAAGCCCTCCCCTGGCAGGGATGTGGGTCTCACCAATTAACATGCAGGCCTTCTTGCAGTCATCCAGCCTGAGGAAGTTGTTGGCGTTCCCTTGGCAGCCATGATAGATAAAGGTTCTACACTCCTGTTTTTTAAAGTCATAATACCAACGCTGCAGTCTCATCCTGCAGTCTCCTTCTTTAAAGAGTAGCATGCAGGGTTCTGAGGTCAGGGTGTAAAAAGGGAAGAGCATAAAAGGTAGAGGTAAAAAGAAGGGATAGGATCCCCCCAACTGTCCTAGCTGATGGTGTTATCATCCAAGTCAGAAAAAGCCACACTCCAAAAAAGTAGGTTCTGGCCCTGGCTCCACGACTAGTATTGTCCACTGAATTCTCCTAACATCACTTCTTTCTCGCAGAGGTGATTTTGAAGGGCATCTGAAGATACTTTGGAGTTGATCTTCTCCACTGCTTTGAGCTTTGAGAGGCCAGGACCTGTTCAGGAACTGTATCCAAAGTGCCTAACAAAGCAGCTGGCACATAGGAAGGAAAAAATAGTCCCTGATGTCTGAAAACCCATCAGCTAAGCTGTTGTGTTCCCCTGTTGACATAAAACGTCTCATGGACATCTGCATCAAATGAAGTCGCTCTAAGACCATGACAACGTGAGACAGAAAGCAAGATATCTGTGAAATTCATAAAACACCAAACACTTGCCTGTTCCACCCAACGTCAGTGACTTCAGCTCCCTCACTCTGCCTGCTCCCTCTGTGGATGAGACTCCCCGAGGAGCCGAGCCGCAGCTTTGCCCCCACTTCCTGACAGTACAGATTCTAAAGCCCTCCCCCAAATCATCCAAAGACCAAATCCTGTAATACACCCTAGCAGTTGCTTCCCGAGATGTCACATGGTTATCCACAGTGGACATTCTCCCTCCCTGTAATCAGTAATGAACCCAACTTGTTCAGCTCCAGGTATGTTCCTGGTAGTCTTGGCCAAAGGGCACCGACCACGAATACCAGTTGGATAAATGAATGAACGAACAAATGAATCTCTGTCAAATGTACACACTCTTATAAGATGTGCATGGGAATACTCACGGGTTCCCAGAAAATCTCCTTGAAAAGACCAAGAGTCTGAAAGGAACCCAGCACCTAAGTTAACTGAGATTTGATTTTGTCACAGGGCCAACCACAGTTTCTCAGCACACAGTGAGCACACTAGAGTATTAATTGTTCATGAAAGAGTGAATGTGGGACCCAAGAAGGCAAGCATCAGTATTGTCTAGTTGATGGCCACCATGCCTGGACTCATGACTTACACTTAAGGGTGAGAGTTAAATTGGACAGTGAGAAAAATGCAAACTTGGGACTCTTTGTCCTGCTATCAGAAGGAATTGTTCAGCCATTTCTGGATGGAGTAAGAAGTGGGGATCCTCAAAAGTCACCTCCGCCCCCAGCCTGAGTGCCACTACCTTCATATGGATCCATGCACTTCTTCCCACAGGCAAAAGTGCAGCACTTCATGTAATCTGGGCAGTTGAAATCCGATTTGCATAAATCCGGCCTCATGACGTCACAGAAGAGCCGCTCTCTGGGGCACTCTCCAGGTTTCACTGCAAGAAAGAATTGTCCAAATTCACATCCCAGGAGTTTAAGCTCTTCTCCTCCAGGGCAACGGTGAATGGTGAAAATGTCCCAGTCCTATCCTGTGCCTTCGATTCCCAGCTCTCATTCTGCTTACATTTGGGATCCATGGCTGCCTCTCCCACCACTTTTGGTCCATTTAGAAGGAGGTGAATCCGGAATTTGTGCCCAGGTAGAACTGAAGGAAAAACGTCTTAGATCCCAAAGGCAGGTGCTTCAGTAAGGACAAAGGCCCTTGCTCTAAATTAAGGAGCTCCCAATCTTCTTGAACCCTAATATTTTAAGGCTTAACTCCTCTGTCTCCAACATCTGAGGCAATCGAAGAAATTAGTAAAGAATCATGGAAACATCATGGAAATAGGAGTCTGGAGTCCTGACTTTGGTCCCTTGACTTCTGTGAACTCAAGACCAATCTAAGTTCAACAGCGTGAATTCTGACTTACCTCTAAGACAGGAAGAAATGGTGGAGTGGGAGGAGCATCATTGGCAGACTGATTGCAACACTAACTAGCTAAATAATCTTGGGACAGTCTCTTCCTTTGTCTGAGTCATCCATGTCCCATCTCTAAAATGAGAATGGCAACCCTTACTGTACAGGTCAGTTAGAATTAAATGGGATGATGTTCATAGTACACGGATCACAGGGCCTGCTAAGAGTTCTGCAGATACATGGCTGCTTACTCCGTTTTTAGGGATAAGTATGGATGCTGATTTAAGTGCTTGCAAAAGACAGGTTTCCAACATTGCACCCCCAAGATTCCAGTCCTCTGAATCAAACAGGAATGCAGGCACTGCCGTGAAAGGATCCTGCATGTGTAGTGAAGTTCAAAGTCAGTTGACCTTAAGAGACAGAGATTATCCAAGTGGGTCAGACCCAGTCAGTTGGGTCCTTTAAAAGAAGAAGGTTGGGAGTGAAGAGGTTGCAGAGATTGAGACTGTGAGGAGGAGCTGTCCTACTATCGCTAGCTGTGAACATAATGGAGGTCAAGTGCCAATAAATGAAGGTGGCCTTTCGAAGTCGACAACCAGTCAGGAAATCGGAGCTTCCATCCTAAAACGGCAAGAGAAGGGCTATGCTAACAACCGGTGCACTTAGGGAGAGGACCCTGAGTCCCGCTGAGAACGGCGGCCCTGTCTGACACTTTGGTCTCAGCCTGACGAGAATCAGAGCAGAAAACCCAGGCGCACCAGGCCAGACTGATGAGCTCCAGTGGGCTCTGCAGCAGCAGGCACTAATACAGGCCAGAGATGGAGCATGTCTCCAGTGGAACCTAATCAGAGACCTACGATCTTTTTAGATAGGACTGGGTCTTGTAATCATAGAAGTTTAGAATTCAAAGGACCATATTTATCTTTAATACCACCCTCCTAATTTCATAGGCTTAAAAGAAAATGAGGTCAAAAAGGATGCTACAGTGACTCAGTGACAGGCCCAGGATTCTCAGCCCAGAACTCGCCTCAGAAGCCCCACATCTTCCCCAAGGATGGGCCACTGAGACTTTTAGCCTTCTTCAGCTAGTCTTACTCATCACATCTCTCTAAATGCACCCTCCAAGGATGGCCCAAAGCTAAGAAGAGTACATGGTTCCTGATCTGGAGTGGACATCAAAACTCTCTGTGTATCTTTAAGTAAATAAGGACTCTGGACTGAAATCAGAATCTCTAGTAAGTAAGGCCTACTGACCCTAATTTTTCCCCCTTTTTTTAAAAAAGAATTATTTCATCTAATTTATCATATATGACAGCAGAATGCATTTCAATTCATACTACACACATAGAGCATGATTTTTCATGTCTCTAGCTGTACACAAAGTACAGTCACACCATTCGTATCTCATACTTGTGCTTGGGTAATGATGTCCATCTCATTCCACTGTCTTTCCTACCCCTCTGTGCCCTCCCTTCCCCTTCATCCCCTTTGCCCTACCTAAAGTTCCTCTATTCCTCCCATGACACCCCCATCCCCATTATGGATCAGCATCCTAATATCAAAGAAAATATTTGGCATTTGTTTTTTTGGGATTGGCTTACTTCACTTAGCACAATATTCTCTAACTCCATCCATTTACCTGCAAATGTCATGATTTTATTCTCTTTTAATGCTGAGTAATATTCCATTGTATATATGTACCACAGTTTCTTTATCCATTCATCTACTGAAGGGCATCTAGGTTGATTCCACAATTTAGCTATTTTTTAAAAGTTTTTGAAATTTGTTTTAATTAGTTATACATGACAGTAGGATGCATTTATGCCGTTTGATATATCATACAAAGATGGGATATAATTTCTCATTTTTCTGAGTGTCCATGTTGCAGAATCACATTGATCATGCAGTCACATACAGCAATAATGTCTGCTTCATTCTACTGTCTTTCCTATCCCCACATTCCCTCCCTTCCCCTCCCAATCACTTCCCTCTACCTAATCTAAGGTAATACTATTCTTCCCTAGTGCCCCCCCGCCTTATTGTGAATTAGCACCCATATATTGGAGAAAACATTTATCGGCCTTTGGTTTTATGAGATTGGCTTATTTCGCTTAGCATGTTTTCTCCAACTCCAAGCATTTACTGGCAAATGCCATATTTCACTCTTCTTTAAAGCTGAGTAATATTCCATTGAGTATACATACCACATTTTCTTTATCCATTCATCTATTGAGGGACACCTAGGTTGGTTCACAGTTTAGCTATTGTGAATTGAACTGCTATATATACATTGATGTGGCTGCGTCCCTGTAGTATGCTGTTTTTAAGTCCTTTGGCTATAAACCGAGGAGTGGAACAGCCGCTGACCCCAATTTTTAGAAAGCCTCCTGGGTAATCCTAAGGCAGGTTGGTAGGCACCATGGGATAAGCTACCACTTGGGGACCATTGCTCAAGATTTGGGCACAGAAAGAGTTTGGCAAATTAAATATGGAGACCTCAAAAGGGTAAAGAGAAGTAGGAAGGGAAACCTTGGGATTAGGAGGTAAAGCCAATCATCTCACTAGAGTTGATTCTCCGGCTTCCAGCAGCCATTTTAACCTTTGCTTGGGTTTTGGACATTGGGCTCCTCTCCTGATTATCAGCTTGAGTTCTTTACCTAGAATAGAACCCCCTCCCTCCCTGGCCAGCTCTTCTTAGTCACCTACTGCCCCGACACACGATTAAATCAGTCAGGGTCACTCCAGGAGAACTGGGCTGGCACGGAATAACCACACAAAGACAGAGAAATACCTTTTTCTTTGGTTTCTGGGACGCGGGCCCCTCTGACCCAGCTCCCACAAAGGAGGCAAGGCAGGCCTTGAACCTGGCTTTCATTGGGGAGGCTGTTTGAAAGAACATTCATCCTGAAAAAGGGCCAAATGTGTAGGATTACCAAGGAACAAGGGGCAGCCCCCTCCAATCAGGTAACGTTCAATCCCAGAGCTATACCTTGCTTTCAGAGCGGAGGCAAGTCCCCTTGCCCTGCAGGGTGCAATGCCAGTCCAGTCCCTCTTCATTCAGGACTTAACTGTGTGTGCATGGCTCCTGCTCAGGGTGGTCCCCATAACTCACCCTGGGTGCATACCCCCTGGTACACTCCCCTGGAGTTCTGCATTTGCCAGAGATGTTCCCCAGAGTCCTGCTCTCATGACATTCCTGGGTGATCACATCCATTCTCACAATCCTGACTGATTCCCAGATCCATCCTGTTCCTTTTATTCAACTGCCTGGGAACAATTATTCAGGCAGACTCATGGGTAACTCTGTTCTAACATGTTTAAGAACTACCGTGTCCCCATGCCTAAGCTGCACCTCCCTGCCCCTGTTCCCCATCTTGGTATTTGACATCAACAGTTGTTGTTAGAATCTAGACATTCTTTCCTCCCCCGTCACCCCAGCATCCTGTCCATCATGGCTTCTGGCCAATTTTGTCTCCAATCTCCTTAAAATCGACCTTTTCTCCTTCTTTACCGCACTCCCTTGACTCAGCCCCTGCCTTCACGCTCTCGTCCCCAAGACTGCAGCCATGTCCTCACTGATCCTCTCCTCTCAGGCTCCTGCACAGTGACTCATACATTTAAAAAAAGACCCTGGAAGACATATTTTGGGAAAAGTTAGGGAAATAACTTGGGGAGAACAGGCAGGGGAGGATTTGGGGAGCTTAGAGTGGAATCCACAGTAGGGTGACCTCAGGCGACACTAGCTTTGCACCCCAACCTCGGCCTCCAAGCATGCCTCTCACAGGAAAACGGCGGCAGCTGTTCTGAACCCACCTTTGATCCTGTTGGACTGCGATGCAGAAGTCTGCTCCAAAGAGAGAGGGAGAAGCAGCAGGAGAGCTACATTCCTCCAAGAGAAGGCGGGGCTGTGGAGAGAAGGGCAGATGTGTGAGAGAAGAGGGATCCGCGTGAGGCATGATCCAGAGGAGGCACAAAGTGTGCAGAGGAGCCTTCCCGGGGATCCCCCAGAACCCCTTAGTTCTCACATAAGAAAAAGGAGCCCGTTGGGACGGGGCAGGCCTAGACATTCATCCCAGAACTCTCCCCGGGTGTCTCATACTCTGCCACGGTGCTGCGCCTTGTCCTACCCAGACCCCTGTCCACCCTGCTTCTCCTGGGTGAAAGGCCACACCTGGGTGATTAAAGGATGTGTTTGGAACAGTTGTGGCGTTGATGTGCACACAGTCATTCCTTGGGCAACCCCTGACACTGGTGAGCACCTCTTCTTTGCTCCACTGATGACAGAAAATAGACAGCAAGAGATTTTCTGCAAGGCCTGAGCAGACCCTGCTGGGTCTTGGATCTCAGAAGTAAAAATGATCCCAGATGGCGGCAAGTTAGCAAAAAGATTCCTCTCATTCCTTCTGGGGCATTCCAAGGCTCAGCTCCTATGATACTCCTAGACAACCCGAGAAGTGGATAATCTTCCCCTGCTCACCCAAACCCCCATTTTCCATATGTCTTTTCAAGATCTAAGTGTGTTTTTTATTTTAAGATGTGAAGAACTAACAGCATCTTACTGCAGTAACTCTTGGAGAGAACACATTTCAAAATCAGAGAGAGAGAGAGAGAGAGAGAGAGAGAGAGAGAGAGAGAGAGAGAGACTGATCTTTATGCCATTTATTCACGTGGGCCTCATTTATACATGGAATCAGGTCTTGAGGAAGCTATGCAGAGATCCTCCAGCATCCGGAAGCCACATTATGTGGTGACTAAGGTGAAGACATGTCACCGTATCCACATTTGCTCCCTCCTCCCCAGAATTCTAATGCTGTATCTTCCCCCAATTCTACAGCAGCTCCTGGACTCTTCATTAGTGGTGATTACAACCCCAATCCAGTGATCTTGCCTTGGGTCCTGGCTTGGTCACTTTAACTGCAGCATATCTTGGATCCTTAGTTTCCTCATATGGAAAATGGAAATCATACAACTAACCTGGAAACTTTGCTTTTACTGTGGGGATTAAGATGAGAAAGGATGAAGACTTAACTCAGCAATATAGGATGGTAGAAAAGTTGATGCCTGCACTTGGACCTGAGTTCACGTTCCAGATCCAGCCACTCCCACCCGTGGGGTCTGGCCTGTCACCAAGCCTCAGCTTTTCATAAAGGAAATAATAATAGCAAAAGCTGCCTCTTAGACATGAGGATTAATTGAACTATGGTAGGGAATCATGGTAACTGGCGTATGATCAGTGCTCGATATATGTTCAACAGGAAACAGATAACAAGGAAACAGTGATTGCCCCAATACTACCCACGGCGCTTTCAGCTTTGAAGTTCCCTAGTCAGAAACCGTGCCATCTCTTCAGTCCCCTGAGAGATCAGACAAGAGGCCCTGTGTGTCTTAAGTTCGCATGATCAAGTCGTACTTTTGGTTTGAAATTTAACCAGATATACCTATTCACTGAGTCTTGAGAATTAGCTGGTCAGATGAGCCCACAGCCTATTAGTAGAAGCAGGGCTCCTGGGGTGGATATGGAGGGGGGACACAGATGAACAGGACTTCCAAACAATTGAGGGTATTCGGTTATAATTTTTAGTGTGTGTGTGTGTGTGTGTGTGTGTGTGTGTGTGTATCAATGCTTATTACACATATAGAGCACAATTTTTCATATCTCTGGTTGTATACGAAGTAGAGTCACACCATTTGTGTTCTTCATACATGTACTTAGGGTAATGATGTCCATCTCATTCCACCATCTTTTTTACCCCCATGCCCCCTCCCTTCCCCTCCCACCCCTCTGCCCTATCTAGAGTTCATCTAATCCTCCCATGCTCCCTGTCCCTACCCCACTATGAATCAGCCTCCTTGTATCAGAGAAAACATTCGGCCTTTGGTTTTTTGGGATTGGCTACCTTCACTTAGCATTATATTCTCCAACTCCATCCACTTACCTGCAAATGCCAAGATTTTATTCCCTTTGAATCCTAAGAAATATTCTATTGTGTATGTAAACCACATTTTCTTTATCCATTCATCCACTGAAGGGCATCTAAGTTGGCTCCACAGTTTAGCTATTGTGAATTGTGCTGCAATAAACATTGATGTGGCTGTGTCTCTGTTGTACTGGGTCTTTTGTGGCAACTTAAGCAGTTTAGGATTGTTTTGTCTATTTCTGAAAAAAAGTGAATAATAATTTGCTAACAATTTGGATAACCTAGAAGAAATAGGTAAATTTCTAGAAACACATCAATACTGAATCATGAAGAAACAGAAAATCTGAATAGTCCTACAATGAGTAAGGAGATTAAATCAGTAAGACCAAGTCAAAGGAAATCCCAGAACCCATTAAAGAAAATTCCAGAACCCAAGGGCTCAAATGCTGAATTCTACTAAACACAGCAAAGGAGAACTGCAGACCAATCCCTCTCAAACTCTTCCAAGGAAGTTGACATGGAAGGAATATTTTCAAACTCATTTTATGAAGCCAGCATCACCTTGATACCAAAGCAAGGAGAAGACACTTCAAGAAAATAAAAAGCATTGTCCAATGCTCCTGATGAACATAGATACAAAAATCCTCAACAAAATATCAGGAAAGCAAATTCAGTGACACATTGAAAGAATTATCCACTGTTATTGTGAAAAAAAAGATTAAAAATAAAAAATTCTGGTAAGGATATAGAAAAAGGAGAGCTTTTATATACTGATGGTGGGAATGTAAATTAGTGCAGCCATTATGGAAATACTATGGAGATTCTTCAGAAAACAAATAGAACCACCAGGTGACCCAGCAATGCCACTGTGGGGTGTACATCCTCAGGAAATGAAGTCATTACATCAAAAAGAGACCTGCACACCCATGTTATGGCCACACTATTCTCAATAGCCAGGTTTTAGAATCAACCAAGATATTCTTTGATAGGTGAATGGATAAAAATACTGTCATGTATAATAATTAAAACAAACATATTATATATGCACAACCCAATATTATTCAGCCATACAAAGATGAATCATGTGACTTGTGACAACATGGGTAGAACTGGAGGACGGTATGTTAAGTGAAAGGACCTAATTGCAGAAAGACAAGTACCACAAGTTCTCATTCATTTGTAGAAGCTAAAAAAGTTGATCAAGTGAGTGAGGTGGTACATGCCTATAATCTCAGCCACTCAGGAGGCTGAGGCAAGAGGATCACAAGTTTGAGGCCAGGCTTCACAACTTGGTGAAATCTCATCTCAAAATAAAAAAAAAAAAAAGAAGAAGAAGTGCTGAGGATGTAGCTCAGTGGTAGAGCATCCTTGGATTCAATCCCCAGCACAATCAATCAATCAATCAATCAGTAAAATAAAGTTGATCTCATTAAAGTTGAATGTAGACTAGATGTCACTAGAGGAAAGGAAGAGTATGGGGAGAGAAGATGGAGGGAGAGTGAATAATGGGATCAAAATACAGTTAGTAGCTTTAATGTTCTAGAGCACAGTAGGGCAACTAATATCTACAATTAATTAAATATTTCAAGATAACTAGAAAGGGGCTGGGAATGTGGCTCAAGCGGTAGCGCGCTCGCCTGGCATGCGTGTGGCCCGGGTTCGATCCTCAGCACCACATACCAACAAAGATGTTGTGTCCGCCGAAAACTAAAAAATAAATATTAAAAAATTCTCTCTCTTTCTCTCTCTCTCTCTCCCTTAAAAAAAAAAAAAGATAACTAGAAAGGAAGACCTTGAAGTTTTTCAACACATAGAAATGATATTAGAGGAGATAATTACTCAACCTGATTTGATCATTATACATTGTATACACATATCAAATTATAATATTATAACCATAAATAAGTACAAATATCATGTCAGTTATAAAATAAAAATTAATTTTAAAATGTATCATTCACTACAAAAACTAATAAATTCAATATTAATAGAATGCAGAGGAAAACCATGTGATAATCTCAGTGGATGCAGAAAAAGCGTTTGATAAAATTCAGCATCTGTTTATGATCTCAATAGGTTAGTTAGAGAAGGAATTTACCTTAACCCAGTAGTCTACATAGCACAACGTCACAGCTAGGATCACACTCATCAGTGAACAGCTGGAAGCTTTTTTGTTAAGATTAGGAACAAGACAAGGATGCCTACTCTCACCTTTTTAAAAACATGCTATAGGAAGTGCTAGCCATGGAAATTAGTAGAAATAAATAAATAAATAAATATTATCCAAATAACAAAGGAAGAACTGAAATAATGTGTATGCTGATAACATGATTCTTCCATAGAAAACCCTAAAGACTCTCCCAAAAAAAGTTATTAGTACTCATAGATGGGGCTGGGGTTGTGGCTCAGAGGTAGAGGACTCGCCTAGCATGTGCGAGGCTCCGGGTTTGATCCTCAGCATCATATAAAAATAAATAAATAAAGATATTGTGTCCAATTACACCTAAAAAATAAATATTTCTTAAAAAAGAACTCGTAGATGAATTCAGTAAAACTACAGGATACAAAATCAACATGCACAGATCAGCAGTGTTTCTATACATTAACAATAAGCTATCTGAAAAAGGAATTAATAATCTCATTTACAGTGCCACAAAAACATATTGATGAGTAACTTTAAATAAAACAGTGAAAGATCTGTGTTCTGAAAACTATAAAACATTGACGTAGGACACTGAAGAACAGGAGTGAATGGAAAGATAGCCCACGTTCATGGGTTGAAGGATTAGACACTGTTAAAAACCCATACCATTCAGAACCTACCTTTTGGCCCAGACTTTCCAGATGGCAGAAGTTTCTCCTTGTAGTAAACTGAGAAGCATTTTGCACTTGAAAGGAGCTAGGAGAGCAGTGTGAATTTCCAGGTTACGACTTTTAGAAATTATGGGTAGAAGTTACGGGTGAG
The DNA here is from genome assembly GCF_052094955.1 of Ictidomys tridecemlineatus. Classification (NCBI taxonomy): domain Eukaryota; kingdom Metazoa; phylum Chordata; class Mammalia; order Rodentia; family Sciuridae; genus Ictidomys; species Ictidomys tridecemlineatus. Next base: position 196,473,915 of record NC_135481.1, on the reverse strand, counting down.
GCCCCACTAATACTCTGCTAAATTCTGCTACCACTCACTGCTCCCCCACTTGGAGAACGCCCAATCCCAGGTCCTGTTTTCATGGTTGAGAGCTTGTTCACAACCTCTTCATCCCAGTGGCATAGTGTGATCTGCTGCATGGCCAGTCAACCAGGAATGTGCTTTGAGCCTGAACAGAAGACCTGGAGAAGGACAACTACTCCAAAGGTCTGGCTGATAAATCTTTCCCTAAACCCAGCCAGAGCATGTGCGTAGTAAGCTTCTCTAAAGAAATTTACCTTCTAAATAACTCCTGCACAGATAATAATAATAAATGCTAAGTTTGGAGCCCTCCCTGTACAGATCTATAATGTGTTGCTAAAATATTTTAAATCTTCCTAATTTTTTTGTCCTTTTGACTTATCCATAATTGAGAATGTTGAGGGCTCTCAACATGACCACGGATTTCTTGAATTATGCCTATAATTGCTTCAGTGCTTACCATATATCCTGATTCTATTGATTTAGGTAAATACAAATGCATTCCCAGTGAATTAAATCTTTCATTATTATCTAGAGATCCCCCATCTCTCTCTCTCTCTCAAATTGATCTTTATCTTACAGTTTTTTATTACCTGATATTAATCTAACTATATTTTTCTTATTATTTGCATTTGCTTAGGCTTTCTTCCCATCTTTTTGCATTCAGCCATCTCAAGTACTTATCTTTTGTCTGTTAAATAACATCAATCTACATTTTTAAAAAATGCTGTCTGGCAATTTTTGCCTATTAATTGACATTTATTATTGGTATTTATGACATAGGTGGATTCATTTCTACAATCTTGAGTTTTCTATGGTCTGTTCTTCTTACTCTTGAATTCTGTACTTGCAAATTCACCTACTTGCTAAAATTTGTCACTCAGAGTCACCCAACACACACATTCCCACCTAAAGGTGAATCCTTGGTTCAATTCAAACTCTAAACTGGGGGCCCTTTTACAGTCTAGTTAGTGCTACACTTTTCACATTTTTGTGTTTTTTTATTGGTGATTTCACTGTTCAAAGTGGCCCCCAAGGGGGGTGTAGAAGTGCTAACTTGTGTTTCTAAGAGCAAGATGACTGTGATGTGCCTTACCAAGAAAACACATTTGTTAGATGACGTCATTCAGGCACAAGTGATAGTACCGCTGGTCATGATTCAATGTTTATGAAACAACATTTAAAAAACACAGTTCTTTAAACAGAAGCATGTGCCAAGCATGGTGGTACACACCTGTGATCCCCAGGACCAGGGAGGCTGAGGCAGGAGAATCACAGGTTCTGGGCCAAACCTTAGTAATTTTGCAAGACCCTGTCGTAAAATAAAGAATAGAAAGGGCCAGGGGTGGGTAGCTCAGTGGAAGAACACCCAATCCTAGGCCCTGTTTTCATGGTTGAGCCTCAACCCCTGGTACGATAAAAACAAACCAACCAATAGAAGCACCCATAGAACAAGGTTGTGCATCAACCAGTTTATGAAAAGGTGACTGGAGGCTTAAAGGAGGCTAACCCTGGGATTTTCTCCCAGGAGCAATGGCTCAGTATTTGCTAATTTGGTGACTTTAGAGAACATAACTACCAGAAATAAGGAGCATCAACTGCACTTTTATTAGCTTTGCTTTTGTCTGGGGTACAAGTAGCTTTGAGCTCTCCAGGACTTGCCACAATATTTTTCTTGTTCAAGAAATCTCGGTTCCTGTCGTCGACTTCTCTGTTCCAGGAGGGGGCTGAAGGAGCAGCTCCTGCCTGGCTCCCGCACATGGCAGAGGGGAAGCAACAGTGGAGCTGGCAGAGACCCACCTGGCTTACATCCTGGTTACAGCCTTTTCATGCCCAGGTTTCATCCATTTCATTGGCCAGAGCACAGATTACAGCCAAGTTCAAAGTCAAAGAGGCAGGGACACCTATTCCTTTCACAAGAGATTCTGCAAATCACAAGGCAACAGGCAGAGACCTAATCTCCTTAAAGAAAGGATGGAATCCGCAACTATGATCAATGATATATCCCATCATTATGGCTCCCTTTTGAGTTAAAAAATGATGTGTATGTTTATGTGTGTGTATATATATCATATATATTTTTTTTCTGAGAAAATATAAAGCTACCCTGTTTCAGACGACTGAACACTGGGACACTTGCCCTGCAGATGCCCAACGCACCTTACCTGGGCTCCGACAGCCACGTTGGGTTGCTCCTACACATTGGTACCTCTTCAGTCTGCTCCGTCTTGGGCAGACTGATTCTTGGGGAACCTCTCCTCATTGGCTGTGACTTCTCATGGCAGGCCACTCTAACCTCTGGATGTCCTCCTCAATCTCCTTGGGCTCTGACCCTTTATGTCTGTTGGCCCCAGGAATGGACACCCCTTATCACCCTGCTCAAGTTGTTGTTGTTGTTTTAACCGTGTACAGGGTCTTGACCTCCCACATGGACTTCCTCCTTCACAACCAAGCCATAACAAGCCTCTGTCCACGGGAACGACTTCCTGACGTGGCTCCAGGCTTGGGTTCCTCCCTGGGCTGTTTCCCTGCATGAGCACCCCCCAGCCCACTGAGGTGGACGCCTTTCTTACCAAACTGTGCTGCTCCCCACCCCTCCACTGGGCAGTCTCCTACCTAACTAGGTTCCAGCAGCCTTCTACAGAGATGCCCTTCTCCTGTCGTGGCTCTGACGCCCACACTGGGTCACTGTGGCTTCTTTCCCCTTGGGGCAGATGCCTACCTTGATCTGTCCCACCTGATGGCTTCCGGACTGACTAGTTCTATTTGTGCAAATGAAAGAAAACAGGAAAAGATGCTTTTTCTTTTTGCAAAAGTATTATGAAAAAGATATAAAAATAAAATATGCATTAAACATTAGTGTTTGATCTAACAAACTACTGTGAAGTGACCACTCATTAACTGAGGTCAAGTAAAACAAGATCTGGAACATTAGAAGTCCCTTGCTTGTTCCTTCCCAGTCACAACCCTTCCCATCCTCCCGAGGAAGCTGATGATAACAAAGTCTTGCTCTTCTTTTCTATATTTTTAGAATTGAACTCTGTATTTTTAAAATGTGCTTTTTTTAACGTCATATGCTTGTGTTTTATATAATAGGAGCCATTTGGAAAGTGTTCTTCTGGGCATAGCTTTTTGTGTTCAACGTTATGAGTTCCATCCACACTGATCCATGTAGCTGTATGTCATTGATTTTTCTTGTTGGATCATCTGTTGTATGACTCTATGCAGTCTATCTATTTGACCTTCTGGATTGTTTCCAATTTGCAACTATTAAGAATAAGATGCTGTAGGGCTGGGGTTGGGGCTCAGGGGTAGCGCGCTCGCCTAGCGCATGCGAGGCCCTGGATTTGATTCTCAGCAACACATAAAAATAAATAAATAAATAAATAAATAAAGCAAAGGTATTGTCCAACTACAATTAAAAAAATAAAAATATTTTAAAAAGATGCTATGAATATTCTGCTTGTGTTCACAGGTGCACAGGGACAGGGATTCCCGTAGGTTATGTTCCTGAGATTGAAGTAGCTGGGTCACAGGGTGTGTGTCTCTTCAACTTCTTGAGCTGATGGCAAACTATTTCCTAAACAGTTTGAACCAATTCAGTACACTTTCTTGCACCTTTGACTTTTTTCTGGAATGATTTTTTCTTCTCCCTAAAGGACTTTCTTTAGAAGTCCCTTTGGTGAGGATTTGTGGGTGGTTAGCACTCCCATTTTTTGCTGTCTGAAATAACTTTTGTTTGTTCCTATTCTTAAAGAGAGACAGAGGGAGAGAGAGAGAGAAGGCTCACTCTGTATTCTGAGCCAAGTTAGCAGTTGTTTTCTAAGAGCCCAATATTCTGCAGTCTTCAGGGTTCCACTGCTGTTTTCTTGAGCAATCCTTTGTTAGTCAAATAGTTTCTTTGTTTTTGCTTCCACTGCAGTTACACGTTTTGTTTCTAGGTATTCTATCTGGCACTTTCTCAAACATTCTGGTCATTTTTATGTCCTCTTTCGCTCTAGCTATGCCGATAATGTTCTTTTTAAGTTTCTTTCTGTTCATTCTAGTGATACTGATCATCTTGATTGATAAAATATTTTATAATTGACAAAAATTTATATATATGAATATATTTAGTGATTGCACAATGTATACATGTATCAAAGTATTACATTGCACACAGTATATACATAATATTTTGGTACGTGCATATATTGTGAAATCACAAAATCAAGGTAATTGCCATATCCATCGCCCCACATACTTATTTTTTTGTGTTGGGAACACTAAAATCTACTCTCAGCACATTCGAAGTATTTCTATTTACTGATTTTGCATTTAGTCTCTGAGAACTGCTTGTGCAGATCTTTTTGATTGAAATGTTTGTCATTTTCTCTTCAATTTGTATATTAGGGAAAATGACTTTTGGTTTGTCATATGTATTGCAAATATTTCCCTCAGTCTTCCCTTTTTCTTGAATGTAACATTTTTTATTTGTTATTTTTAGTTATACATGGTGGTGGAGTGTGTTTTGACATATTATACACACATGGAGTACAACTTCCATTCTTCTGGTTGTACGTGATGTGGAGTTGCGTTGGTCTTGTGTTCACATATGAACACAGGATAGCAATGTCCGATCCATTCTACCCTCTTTCCTATTCCTATTTCCCCTTCTTCCCTCCATTCCCCTTTGTCCAATCCAAAGTCTTTCTTTCCCACCCTACCCCCTTATTGAGTGTTAGCATCTACATATTAGAGAGGACATTTGGCCTTTGGCTTTTTGGCATTGGTTCTGTGAGAAGTGGGATAACTGGGTCAGAGGGTGGTTCCATTCCAAGTGTTCTGAGGAATCTCTATTCTGCGTCCCGGAGGGGTTGCACAAATTTGCAGTCCCACCAGCAATGTATGAGTGAGCATTTTCCCCACATCCTCATTAACATTTACTGTTACTTTTATTCTTGATCATTTCCATTCTGTCTGGAGTGAGATGAAATCTCAGTGTAGTTTTAATTTGCATTTCTCTAACTGCTAGAGATGTGGAACATTTTTTTTCATATATTTGTTGACCAGTCATAGTTCTTCTGTTCAGTGCCTTTGCCCATTTTTTGATTGGGACATTTTTTTTCATGTTTTTAAAATTCTTTATATATCCTGGAGATTAATTCAGCCTTCCTTTATTTATTATGTATTGTTATGGTTTAGATATGAGGTATCTCCCAAAACTCATATGTGAGACAATGCAAGAAAGTTCAGAGGTGAAGTGATTGGGTTCCAAGAGCCTTAACCTAATCAGTGTATTATCAGCTTGAAGGATCAACTAGGTGGAGACTGTAGGTAGGTAGGGTGATGCTGGAAAGGGTAGATCACTGGGGTGTGCTGTGGGGGTCTATGTTTTGACCCTGCTGAATGTGTCTATGAGGGAGCTGCTGGGAAAGACTGGACTCTGAGTCAGTTGACTGAGTACAGATCTGTTCTCACCCGTGAGAGCAGGCATCGTCAAGTCTATTGAAGGCCTGAACAGGTGGAGAAAGCTCTTACTTCTTGAACTGGGTCATCTGTCTTCTCCATTCTTTAAATATTGGAGTTTCTGGTTCTTAGGCCGTTAGTCTCCAGGACCTACCCCAGCGGCCCCTGGGTTCTCAGGACTTTGACCTTGGACTGAGAGTTGTACCCTCGGTTCTTGTGTTTCTCAGGCTGCAGACTGGATTACACCACCAGCTCTCCTGGTTCTCTGGGGCACAGTGGAATCATGGGCTTCTTGGCCCCCAATACATGAGCCAATTCCCATAATCAATGTCCTCGTCTATTTTTCTGTATATACTCTTGGTTCTGTTTCTCTGCAGAATTCCAACACAGGGATCTAATAAACACGTATAGAATGTGGCGCTTTGGGCAACAACAGCAGACAAAGCATTATTTTTAAATAACCATGGAACCAAAATAGATGGCATCCTGGATGGTGAAGTTAATCTCAAATTTAAAATAAGTAAAGTTATGTCATACAGAATGTATCTCTGATCACCACGGAATCAAACTAGAAATCAACAACAGAAATACAACAGGAAAATCTTCCAACATTTGGAAATCACACAACACACTTTTCAATAATTCATGGATCATGGACCAAATAGGAATTCTCAAGAGAAACAAAAATATTGAATGAAAATAAAAATATGGCTCAGGAGGTTGAGGAATGGGGATTACAAGTTCAAAGCCAGCCTCAGTAACTGAGCAAGGCCCTAAGCAACTTAGAGAAAACTTGTCTCAAAAAATAAAAAGGGCTGGGTATGTGGCTCAGTGGTTAAGTGCTCCTTGGTTCAATCTGGTTTTATATATATATGTGTGTGTGTGTATAATATATATATATATATATATATATATATATATATATATATATATAAAATCAAAATAAAAAATTTGTGTAACAGTTTTGAAATATGCAGTATATTATAATTATCTAATTATAATCACCTTATCAACTTCTTTCTCTCTCTCTCTCTCCTTCTTTCTTTTGGTGGCAATAGAGATTGATCCCAAGGTTACTCTACCACTGAGCTACACCCCAAACCTTTTTTTTTTTTTTTTTTACGATTTTTCTATTTTGAGACAGGGTCTCACTAAGTTGCCTGGGTTGACCTTGAACTTGTGATTCTCCTACCTCAGCCTCCCAAGTTGCTGGGACAACAGGTGTATACTACCATGCCCAGTTTCTCATGTTCGTTTGTTTTTAATATGAAGTATTTTATTCTTCTTTTATATATTTTGCGGTTTTACTTTTATTTTATTTGCTGAGACCCCCAGTATGACTCAGAATAGAAATGCTGGTAGCAAACATTGATATTGTTTCTTAATCTCAGCAGCAAAACTTTCAACTTTTCACCAAGTATGATGTTGTAATAGAGTAGTGTTGCTGTGTTTTAAGGTAGTTTTTATCAGGTAGAATTTTCTCCAATTCCTAATTGACTAAGAATTCTTCTTGTGAATAGATCTTGACTTAATCAAATGCTTTGTCTGTATCTAGTGGACTGATTATATGAGTTTTCTTTTTATTCTATTTACATGATTAATGATAAAAATATTGTGAAACCAAAACTCGTTGTGACTGGGGAGTCTCTTAAATGAAAGGTTTTATTTAGTTGTGACAGATGTTAACCAGAATAGGTTCAGGTCCAGGTGTTATATGTTTCCAGAACTATTAGTAGCAGGTCAAGTACTAATAGTTCCAAAGATGTCTGCTGGACCTAGAGCTAAGAGCACTTTTATAATGAAAATCAGGGTTAAAAAAAAAGCATAAGCTGTCTACATTGAGCCTACATTGGCCATAGAAAAGAAGGGTGGGATAACTCAGAGTTGGGAGAGTTTAGGGTTTAGAGAACAATCCATTAGGAGGAGTATTTGTGGCTTCTGGATTGATTGAGGTCATAGGCAGGATGTGATACCCAGGGGTTCATCCACCTGAATTTTGAGCCAAATTTTCAATATTTACTCAGGAATGTGGAACAGTCTTTTGTTGGTTTCAACCCACAGATGTTAGCTGATGACCTTATCTCACCTCCCTTCCATCTGCTGGAAGAAAACAGTTTCCCCAATATGTGATACCTTTTTTAATGTAATGAACACATTTCCTAATATTTTGCTTTGGACATTTGCATCTCTAGAACAGATAAAATGATCTCTGGTTTCCGTTTTTATAATGTCCTTTTAAGTTTGGGAGATCAAGTTTATGTTGGTCTCATAAAATAAGCTGAGAAGTAAGTACTCCCTTTTTTATTATTCTCTTAAAGATTTTGATTTAATGCTATTTCTTCCTTGAATGTTTGGTAGAATTCATTGATGGTGCATGTGAGCCTGAAGTTTTCTTTGAAAACTCTAGATTCAATTTACTTAATATACGTATAATTATTGACATTCTCTATTTCTTCTGAGAAATTTGATGTTCAATTTTCTAGGAATTTTCCCATTTCATCTAAATTTTTATTGCTATGAAATTATAATATTCTTTACCTTTATCGTAGGATCTGTAGTTATGTTCACTTTTCCTTGGCTTATATTGACTATTTTTGCCTCTTTCTATGCTTGCTTAATCATCAGGGTATATCAACTTTATTAGTCTATTCCAAAATTGGGCACTTTGTGAACGTTTTATATTTTATGTTTATTTCTATTTATTATTTCTGTTCTAAACTAAATAATTTTATTCCCACTACTTTCTTATTTGTTATTCTTTTTCTTTGTCTTTTTTATTGTATTTATTTATTCGGTACCAGTCACTTAACCACTGAGCCACAGCCCCAGTGTTGTTTTGATGTCTTATTTTGAGACAGGGTCTCTCTAAGTTGCTTAGGGCCTTGCTAAATCGCTGGAGGCTGGCTTTGAATGTGTGATCCTCCTGCCTCAGCCTCCTGAGCTGCTGGGATTACAGGTGTGCTCCACTGCTCTAGCTTGTTATTTTTTAACCTAACTTCTCTCTCTCTCTCTCTCTCTCTCTCTCTCTCTCTCTCTCTCTCTCTCTCTCTCTTTCTCTTTCTCTCTCTCTGTCTTTTGGTATTGGCAATTGAACCCAGGGTGCTTAACCACTGAGTCACATCCCCAGCCCAGTTTTATGTTTTACTTGAGACAAGATCTCTCTAATTTACTTAGGGCTTTACTAAATTGCTGAGGCTGGCTTTGAACTTGTGATCCTCCTGCTTTACCTGCCTTAGCTGCTTGAATCCAGGCACGTGCCATTGCACTCAGCTTGTACCTAATTTCTGAGATAAAAAGATAATTGATTTCAGCATTTGTTATTTAAAATTTTCTCTTATGATTTCATCTTTGTCCTGTGGTTTCTTGGAAGTGCTTTGCTTAATTTTTACTCATTTGGAATATTTTTGTAGCTCTTTTATTTATTTCTGGATTAATTACACGGTAGTCAGTTTGATTTAAATCTATTGACGTTTGTTGAGACCTTTAAAAAATATGTTCCATGTGCTCTTAAAAAGAATGTGCACAGTGATTCTGAATACCTCACATGGCGGTCAGTCATTTCTGTGGCTAGATTGTCTTTCTCTTTACTGACTTCTCTGTCTTCTAATTCTCTGTGTTGCTGGGAGAAGTCGGTGGGAGTTGTCTGCTGGTCAAGCCTGCTGCAACGGCCAAGCAGTTTACTCTGGACCCGTTCTTCCAGTAAAGCCACAAAGAAATCCCTCAGAGGACTCCAGCCCACACCTTTAATACCAATCTCCAACCTCCTCCCACTTTTGAAGCTTTCAGAATGGATTAGCTCCAGGCTTTGAAGCAAGACAACCAAGTGGAAAGGCTGGTTCCCCAGAGCACCTGGGGGCAAGTGGGCCTCCTGTGGACCAGGTGCCACAGTTTTCCTCAACTGTGTCCTTCCACTTGCTCACCCGGGAAACAGTTCACGGGGTTTGGCTGAAGGCGGTGGCTCCCTGCTAGTCCAAGAGAACACCAGGGAGCCCTTTCCTACCCTACTCCCCCGTGAGCTCTCCCTGAAACACACCTCTAGCTCCCGAGAGAGGCATTTCAGAAAACTTGGGGTGCGGTGGAGGTGGGGTCTATACACATCCATCCGTCACCTTATCTTACTGAGTGAACTTCCACTAGTCCCTTCACTACTGAACGTTCAGCAGTCCCCGTTCCCAGAGCCAGGCCAATAATGAGGACAAGGTTTCAAGGAAAAGAGAAAAGAAGCTTTATTGCTTTGCTAGCAGAGGAGAAGCAGGGGACTCCGGGCCCAGAGGCTGTGACTTTAAAGAGGTGACTCAGGAGGCTACATTCCAGATGTGCCCTGTCAGGGGTCATCATTCACTTGTAGCCTCCAGAGCGAGCCAGCCAGGCCCCAGGTCTTCTGGCTTCAGTCCTGAAGTCGGATCCCTTCGTTCCTGGGGCGTGTGAGCGCAAGGACAGGGACTTGGCCTAGGATGGGAAGAAGTTGGTCTTGCTCCCGTCATGGTGAGGGCAGGAGGAGAAGGCAAAGGGAAAAGGAGTGTCCGTTTTAAAAGAGGTCACAGTGGCAGAGTGGCCAGGGTTTTGTTCCAAGCCTGAGGCGGACTTGGTTAGGTCTTCTTGTCACCTACTCCCTGGTCTCCACTGTTTGGATCACATGGCTTAACCCTTCCTGGGGGGGGACCCCTCCACTCCTGTAAGGTGGCTCTTGCCACAAAATGGCACGTGTTAGGCCTCAGGAGGTTGTTTATTATAATAGCACTTATATTTGAAAAAAAAAAAAAAACCCTGAAAACTCCAAATGACTGAACAAATAATAGTAACCCATTGGGTAAGATTTTATCTCCATGGATTAGTTAAAGGGGAAGTAGCTTGTGGAGGTCTGCTGGAATCCCAGGCCTGAGACAATGGGAGGTGGAGAACCCCAGGAACTGAAGAGCCTTCCCCACAGGCAGAACTCCCAGGGGTGTTAGCCAATGCCCAGAGGACAGTCAGTCCAGGAGTCCCAGCTAAGAAGACCAAGCCTCTAAAGGGGGGAAGATAGGGAGAGCCAGACCAGGAGGCAGGGCTGGGGGCCTGGAAAAAAGGTGGAGTGAGAGCAGGTCTGGGGGACAGAAAAAGAAACAGAAGTTCCAGGTGACACAGCAACTTATGAGGAAAGGACGGAAGACTGCTGAAGTATCAGCTCCAGGGAAAGTGTTGGCAGACCGGAGACACGTGGCCCTTGGGCCCATTTCCCCACCCACAACTGGGGCAGGGAGATGGTCCCACAGGGGGTCGCTCAGTCCTCTTCCCAGACTCCCCGGGTTCCCTCCAGTTCTCACTGTGGTTTAAGGCTCCGCCCTTCACGTTCAGCCCTAAACCATGCTGCTGATCTTCTATCCCAGATTCTCGTTCTCTGGAAGACAGAAGGGGAAGAAGCACTTCTTTAGGCATAACTGGTCCTCCTGAACCCGGGGGGCAGGAATGCTTTCTGTGGTTGGAGAGATGCCCACAAGGGCTTCTCTCGGGGTGTGTTGAGTCCAGTGAGCAGCGAAGGCCACGCAGTACCTCCTGGGGTTTGGCTAGAAGGAACGGGCCTGAGAGTGGAGTTCCGACTGGGGGCTAGGGTGGGAAAGCAAAGGTCACCAGGTGGGATGCAGGGACTGGGGAGCCAGCGTGTCTGGCTGTCCGTCTGCCATGGTAGGGGGCCTGGTGAGGAGGGGGAGGTGCTTTGGGGATCTCACCCATGTCTTCAACCTTCATGCAGACTTTTCCGCAGACGGCCACGCAGCAAAGATGGTCCATAGGACACTCCAGGTGTATCTTGCAGGGGGTCCCACACTGTGTGGTAGTAGGGGTCTTGGGACAGGATTTTAATTTTGGCCTTGATAAAACTGAGGAGAGAAAAAGCAGTTTAATCCCTAAAGAAGAGTGTCCCTCAGGATCATCAGCTCCTCCCATGCTCAGGGACGCCCTGTGTCGACTCCCCCTCTTCTCCCACCCAAGCACATAAGCGGTCTTTTGGATTCTTGGGATAAAGATCCAATCCCCAACACTCTCCTCAATTCCCCTGGCCACAATGAAGTCACCCCGTGGAATTTAAACCCACAGAAACCAAGCCCAATTCTCCAAAGAGCCCCGAGAGGTCGACTAGTCCCCCCATCCTCCTTCTATGGGGGTGTGGGAAAAGCGGGGTCCCACAGCAGTAGAGGAAGGGGCTTCCCCTCCGCTGCCGGCTGAAAGGGCCCTTTAAGCTGAGCTCCTTCCTCCCACCACGCTGCACTATCTACCCCCACCCTCCCCAAATTCTGCACATTTCATTTTGCTTTAACCGCAGGGCTTCCGTCAGGCATGCATTTTATTTCTCCTTCGTATTTCAGTGCTCTGAAATACTCAGTTCCTTAAAAAAGGGCCATGTGTTAAGAAATAATTAGTAGCCATTTCCCAATTTGGTGTTCATCTCTGGAGCACTCAACTGAGGACTTACGCTCCTGGTACCCCCTCTTGCAAGCTCCGAATCCTCTGGACCTCCTCAAAAACTCAGTGTGGCCTCCACAGTCCCCCCAACACACACAGAGACACCACATTACGTGTAGTGTCAGGAGACCCTCAAGGTTGAGAGTGGATCATTTTACTTCCCTTGGGTATCCTGGCTTAAAAAAAGAACCGTGTTTCTCTCTATGGTCACCCTGGCTCCTCTCTACACCTGGACTGGGGAAAGTCCTTTAATTTTCCATCCCCTCTTCACTTTGAAACCCAGCCAAAATACCTACGGTAATCCAGAAATTCAATTTCAAAGTGAACTCTGTCTTTCAATTTTCCCGACACTGGGAGGACCACCCCGCCGAGGAGCAACAGCAGCTGGAGATGCAGCCACTTCATGATGCTGGCTCTGGACCTCTGAGCTGCAGCTGGCAGGAGACCCAGGATGTCAGCAGGCCCTGCTGGGGGTAGAAAGAGGTTCCAGCGGGAGCGGAGAGCACGTGACCGGCCTCTGGTTCTGCCCCTCTCCACGCCCTGCCGGAGGGTGCTTCCTGTGAAATTCTCTCACACCTCAACTCCTCCCATTGCAGAAGTGAATTCCTCATGACTTCATAATTTTTTTTTAGAAATTTGAAGAACAGAAAAGTACAAAGAAATGTGATAATAAAAGTAATAATATCCAGAGATAACACCTATTAATAATTTAGTATGCTTTCAGTCTTTCTAATACACCAATATGTATGTCTTCTACATTTATATTTTATCTTTACCTCTACCCACATACAATCTAGAGCTCCATCTACATAATTTTTTTTTGTTAAATTGGTGATCAGATAGTACATGTCATTTTAGCATGTTCCCATTTCATCAAATATATTCTATAATATTTTTTAGGGAAGTTCCATATATTTTCCTTGTGTATTCCACAACCAAGTGCACAGATTAGTGAATTTTCATAAAGTGAACATAGGCACTACCCAGCTCAAGAAAGAAAGAACACATAATATTCCTCTCTCTATCCCCCCCAAAATAATCACTATTGTAAATTTTAATACCATAAACTAGATTTGTCTATTTTAAACCTTACAGAAGTGGAATAATACAGTGCATATTATTTTATGTGACTTTTTTTGCTTAATTCAATGTTGGAAATTCTGTCTTGTGGATGTGTTCAATTTAATTAATGTATAATATTTCATCGATTGGATTTAACATAACAGTTCATCCATTCCACTTTTGATAGCTATTTGGGTTGTTTCCAAGTAACAGTGTTATGAATGCTTCCACAACGATTTTTAGATGTCATTAAGCATTCACATACCATTGGCCCTCCACGTCTGTGGGTTCACACCTTGCAGACACAACCAAACCCAGATCCAAAATATGCCTATAATGAACATGTTCAGACTTTTTTTTTTTCTGGTCATTATCCCCTAAACAATACAGCAAACAAGTGTTTACATTATATTAGTTAAGTAATCTAGAGATGACTTAAAGTATATGGGAAGATGTAGGCAGATTATATGCAAATATGACACTGAAATATCAGGAGCTGGAGCACCCATGGAGCTGGAGCACCAACTGGTACCTGGGGGAGGTGTGTCCTGGAACGCATCCCCCGGGGATGCCAAGGGTCAACTGTACGTATTTCTGATGGGTATAACTAGAAATAGAATTTTGAGTCATGAGCTCTGAGTATTTTCAGCTTCAGTAGCTCTGCTGTAAACTCCTATCAGCAGAGAATGAGAGTTCTAGTGACTTCACATAGTCTTCAACTTTTACTATTTTTTTAAAGTACTTTTCATTTTAGCCCTCTGGTTTTGTGTGTGTGTGTGTGTGTGTGTGTGTGTGTGTGTGTGTGTTATGGAAATCTCATTCAGCAAGAGACTACACACCTCTCGGAGGGTTGGAGAACTCAGGTGCATGTCCTCTGGCAGCCCCAGATGAGCGAGTGTTCTGAAGTTCTGGCCGAGCAGAGAGTACACGGGGCTTCTGTAGGAGATCTGACATCATATCTTAACCACTCCACCATGGATGGGTTGGAATTCTTGGCCTACCTGACCAAAGACCATGCACAGGAACTTACCATGAGTAGTTCCCAGGTATAGAACAAAGACAGTAAAACACCTGTGAGTGTTCTCAGGAGGTGGCCTTCACCACAGGCAGCAGTAACCCAAGGTGACTCTATCTCCCTGAGAGCCACATTTCTAGGAACTAAGCCAAGGAGGGCATTGCTTAGACAGCAGCTAGTTGGCCTAGCAACTAAGTGGTGTAGTCACATTCCTGCAGAGCTCAGGAAGTTTCAAAGTGTAAGAAAGGACACACACGCACAGGCACCTGTGGAATCTCTTGATGTTTACATTTCAAAAGGGCGACTCCTGGAGACAGCTATTTACAGTCCAATGGATACAGACAGGCTGGGGCGGGGTGGGGATGAACCCTTTCCCTAGGAACTGGTTCTTTATCATAATGGTCTTATAATTGCATTTTACAATCAGGTCTGGTATCTCCACCACAGCAGTTTGTGCATTTTCTCATGATTAATGAATTTTGGCATCTTTTTATTACCATCCATTAAACTTTCAGATACTCTCATAATTGCCTCTTCAAGTCTTTTTTGCCTACTTTTCAATTTTCTGTCTTTATTTGTATAGTAAACATTCTTCACATGCTCTGAGAAGGTGTTTGCTTTATCAATACCTTCTCCCAATCTAGAGTTTGCTTTTTTAATATCTTAAGTGTGCCTTCTTTTGATAAACAGAGATTCTCATTTATATGTAGTTCAATTTATAATTTTTTTCACATTTAAAAAGTATTTCCCTCCCCAAAGTTATGAAGATAGGCTTCGTATTATTTTCTAGCATCTTATGTTATTACCTTTGATGTTTATAACCTAAATTATAGATTTAAGTGTATTTTAGGGGCTGGGGATGTAGTTCAGCGGTAGAATTCTCGCTTAGCATGCATAACCCTAGATTCAATCTACAGCACTGAAAAAAAAATTTTTAAAGGTGAATGCTTTCAAGATGGGTGTTTATATTTCACTCGTTTTCTTTTTAATTTTCTTCCTTCTTTCTTTGAGTATGATTTGTTTTCTCTTTCCTTATTTTTCTTTCTTTTCTTTTTTGTACTGGAGATTGAACCCAGGGTCGCTTTACCATTAAGTTACATCTCCAGCCTTTTTATTTTGAGACATGGTCTTTCTAAGTTGCTTAGGGCCTCATTAAATTCCCCATGCTGGCCTTGAACTTGTGATTCTCCTGCCTTAGTCTCCCCAGTATGTGGGGTTATGCCACCATGCCCGGCCCAGACTTCTTTCTTTTCTAATATTTAAAATTACAATACTTTTTGCAATTAAAATTTTAAATTGGGGCTGGGGATGTGGCTCAAGCGGTAGTGCGTTTGCCTGGCATGCATGCGGCCTGGTTTCAATCCTCAGCACCACATACAAATAAAGATGTTGTGTCCGCCGAAAACTGAAAATAAATATTAAAGAATTTCTCTCTCTCTCTCTCTCTCTCTCTCTCTCTCTCTCTCTCTCTCTCTCTCTCTCTTTAAAAAAAACTTTAAATTTCTCTATCAAACATATGGTACTTTTTGATAAATATTTTATATGCATTTGAAAAGAATATGAATTTTATCGTGTGCAGTGTTTTATAATATATCAACTAGGACAAGGGCTTTTGATTCCATGTTGTTCAGGTCTTCCATTAAAAAATGCTTTTTTGTGGGTTTGTGTTTGTTCTTATCATTACTTAAAGTGGTATGTTCAGATATCACATTCTGATTTTCTATTTGTTAATTTCTACTTTTTTTCTGCCAATTTTTGCCTAATGTATTTGATGCTACATTACTTGATGTATCATGTAAAATCACTGAGTATATAGGGTAGATTGACAATTTCATTGTTATGAAATGTCCCATTTTGTCTCTAAACAATGCTTTTTACTGTAGAGGCTGATTTATTTCATATCAACAGACCAATATGAAGCTTTGGTTAGCATTTGCATAGTGTATCGACCTACATTCTTCCACTTCCAGATTTTATATTTAAGGCAGATCTTTCAAACTTTAAAACAGATGGCTTAAGCTGCATATTAGTGGATTTTATTTGTTTATCTGCTCTGACAGTCTTTTATTTGGAATATTAAGGCTGTTTATATTTAATGCCATTAATGGCATATTTGAGTTTCTATTTACCAATTACGATGCAATTTCTACTGTTCCATCTGTTCTATTTTTTTTCTCTTTCTTTACAATTGCGCTTTGGATTAATCAACAATTTTCCCTATAATTTTATTAACCTTCCCGTTGCTTATTAATGATACAGACTTTTACATTACAAAGTGTATCTTTGGTTTACTACTGTATAAAATAAATTAGACTCTTATCACTACCAAGGCAACACCAAATCTTCAAGCACTTTAACTTCATGTACCAAGTCACATGTTTCGTGATACTTTTGTATCATACTATAATTCTGTATAAATTTAAACCTCATAGACAATATTATTGTTCTATATAAGCAATAGTAATTTGGATCAGGGTTTCTCAACTTTGACACTGTTGACATTTTGAGCCAAGTAACTGTTTATTATGGAGGACTTTCCTGTGCATTATAGATTGCTTAACAGCATTCCTGGTCCCTACTAACTAGATGCCAGTAGCACCAGCCTCCAGGCTGTGACAAATACAAATGACCTCAGACATTGCCGAATGTTCCATAGTGGGCAAAATTACCCTGAGATGGGGACCATTAATTAGCTTTGCCTATATATTTTCCCTTTCTATTTTTCTTCATTTCTTCTTGCATTATCTTATTTATGACCAAGATAATCTTCCATTTGCTTGAATAAAAAAATCTCTGATATTTCTTTTTCATGTGAGAATATTGGTGATAAAGTTCCTCAGTCTTTATCTGAAAGGGCCTTAATTTCATTATCATTTTTGAAAGACATTTTCCCTTGGGTGTGGAATTCTAGGTGAGCATCTATTTTCTCTCAGAACATTAAAGATATGATTCCATTGTTTTCTACCTTCCATTATTTCCATCGAGAAGCCAAAAATCAGTCTTACTGTTGCTCTTTAAAGATAGCAGATCGTGCCCCCCCCCGTCAGATTTTAAGATATTCTCTTTGTTTTAAAGCAAAATAAAAACAGACATTTATAACTTAGATATGGTTTTACTGTGATGTGCCAAGGGCTTCTTGAATCTGCGACTTGATATCTTTCATCAGTTTGTAAATTCTCCATCATTTTCCTTTCCTTTGCTCTGTTTTCTCTTTCTTCTCCAAGAAAGAGAAGCTGGCAGGAGACCCAGCTTCTCCTAACATAGGTGGAATAGCCTCCAATTTTCACTCTATGTCATCTTCAGTTTTTTTTCTCTGTTTCTCATTCCTTTTTCCCCTCCCTGCTTCAGTCTGGATATTTTCTGATCATTTACCTTCCAATTCAGCCAACCTTTCTTCAGCCGAGTCTAATCTTCTCTAAACACCCATCTTCTGGTTATTTTATTTCAGTTATTATATTTTTCAATTCTAGAAGTTTTTTGTTATTTATTTATGTATTTATTTAATTGGTGAAAGGATCTCACTATGCTGCCCAGACTAAACTTGAAATCACCATTTGCCTCAGCTACTCAAGTAGTTAGGGTTACAGGCATGTACTACCATGTTCAACTAATTTTTCTTTTTTATAGAATTTAATTCAGTAGTAAAATTAACCATTTTCTTGAACATATTAATTTGAGTCATTTAAACTTAAGAACTATGTCTATATACTTATGAGTTTCCTTCTATTGTCTATTTTTTCTTTGTATGCCTTGCTAATTTTGTTGAAATGCTTAGATTTGAGTATAAAAATAAAAAATTGCTCTGGAGATAATTTATTATAACCAGTTGCAAGTATTAAACTGGAATAAGGTTAATTTAATCCAAGCAGAGATTGAATTAATTTGAAATTAGGAGTCAGTCTTTTAAAATCCTGGTTTATTTTGAGTTTACCTTACTCCTAGGTCACAGTCATGCCGTGGTGGTGGTTGAAAGTCCAGGTTATTTCCAGGACTTCCCTTCAAACTCTCTCTCCCTCACACCATTAGAATGTTTCTAGCTCGACTTAGTTTTTCAGTCTTTCAGTACATGCTGTCTGGCTTCTGTGACTTAGGAATCAGTAGACACCTTCAGCAGAAAACTGGTGCAGAACATTAGGCTCGTGTCTGACCTCACTAAGTCCAGGCTTTTTTAGGATCCTTTTTCTGTCTAATCCTGTGAACTCACCAGAAGTTCTGCTTAGCTACTACTTCATGTTGAAAATTTGCTAGACTTTTCAGCCCCTCACTCTTTTTTATGTATAAATTGGCAAATGCCTCAGGGGAAAGTGGACTGAACTAAGTGAATTGCTGTTCTTGAACACGTTTTGGCTCTCCCAGTATTAGCTGCCTTGGTATAACTCTGATTCCATTAAATGCATCATAAATCTTTTATACAGTTTTCCTAGTTAATCTTGGCAAGAGGCTTGATCCATTGCAATCTATCTTTCATAGGCAGAGAGTGAAGTTCTATAGTATTATTATTTTTTATTTCACATGCTCATCAGTATAATCCTATTTTATGGCATTTGGGCATCTCTTGGAGCATTTAAACAAAAGCAAGTCAGCCTGGTCTGAGCTTACTCTTCATTCTACCACTTGCTAAGTTTCTAACTTTGGGCAAGTTATATAACTCAGGGAACCTCATTTTTAAAATATACGTGAGCTTTAACTCTTCTCTTATTTCTCTTCCTGAAAAATTGATACCTAAACCCATTAAGTGGGCAGAGCAAGGTAGGCATATACCACAGAGCACCTGTGGGTACTGAGGGGAGCAGGGGGCAGGAAGTGGCACTGGTGCACTGTTGGAAACTGAGCAGTGTTGTGTCTGCCTGGGAGAACAAGATGTCAGAGACCACAGTAAGGAGGCCATGCGCACAGAAGTGTGCCCTGGCATAAAAAGTCGGGGCCCAAGCTGGGTGTTATGGTCTAGATGTGAGGTGTTCCCCCAAAGCTCCTGTGTAAGACGATGCAAGAAAACGTGGAGGTGAAATGATGGGGTCATGAGAGCTCTAACCTAACGGGCGCGTGGATCCACTGACATGGATTGACTGGGTAGTCACTGTTGGCCAGGTGGGGCGGGCTGGAAGAGGCGGGGCGCTGGGGGCATGCTTTTGGAGTTTAGATTTTGTCTAAGTAGGAAAGCACGACAGAGGAAGGCAGCCCTGTGCTTCCTGACTGCTCTCCTCTGTGGTGCCCTCCTGCCAGGATTCTGCCAAGGCTCTGCTCACCCTGGGCCCAGAGCTACAGAATCAATCATCTCGGTACTGAGAACTTGTAAAACGGTGAGCCCCAAATAAACTTTTCTTCCTCTACATTGTTCTTGTCAGTTTTTTTGGTCGCAGCAACAAAAAAGCTGACTGCAACACCAGCTGAGAAAGTGTCCACCTGGGGGGGCGGTATTTGAGGAGCCCGTCCACCTGTGGGCTGTGACCTGGAGTAGGAGGTTTGAACCCTGCAGGGGGAAGCGGGAAGGCCCACCTAGGAGGAGCCTGGCACGTGGGGGAGCCAGAGCCCAGACCTGAAGAAGACATCCTGGAGATGGGGACTCACTTGAGGGAGCAGGGCCTCCACGCAGTGTGGGCGGCCTAGTATAAGACATCGGGTATGGTCACTGGGAGGAGGATTTATCACATAATTAAATATTAAGGATAATAGAAGTTAATTTGTCTGAGATTTGCTACAGATATGCAAAGGGAGAAATCAGAATAGAGATAATAGTGTAAAGCCATGGCTTCCAACAGACAGACAGATAGGTCCTAGATATACTTGCTGAATGTCCACGTTCAATATGTGGACGCACAGCATCCACACTCGGGGAGAAGGCAGTGTGAGTTGGCTGGTTTTGACCACCAGAAGGGACGAGGAAACGTCACTCCTAGAGCCATGACAAGTTCAGTTCAAGACTGTGGCTTCTAGACAACATTCCCACTGAAAAGAGTCGGGACTCCTAGGGGAAGTGACTGATTATAGGGCTGGGCAGGAAAAGCACGACATGAGCTAGCAGTCTCTTGTTGTGCTTATGATACAAGCCCGAACCTAATCAGGAGAAAAATGTCAGAGAAACGCAAATTAAAGAGACATGACAACCAGCTGCAATACATGATCCTGGACCGGTCCTCCCCCTACACAAGACGTTACTGTGCAACGAGCAAAACTTGAGTGGAAGATTTTAATATGTTTTAAGGTATATATTAATATATATTTTAAAACATAAGATTTCTCATAGTTGAATTGGAATAATATAAAAGAATTATTTGTTGGGAAAGATACACTCTAAAAACTTGGGATTATCGGACATTGTTTTGGCAACTACCACTCAAATGGTTCAAGAAAACTTTTCTGAAAGTTTGCTCCTATTCCAAACTTAAAAAAATAATAACAAAAAGGTAAAGGGTCATGACCAAGCTACTTTATGGACGTATTTTGAGGAGTAAAGGAGTTCACGCCTCTAAAATGCTGGGTATAACATCTACCACATAATAAGTGTTGATTTGCTAATTCTAACTATGGAAAGTTGTTTTTTCCTCCAGAGGTTCCTATGTATTTAATTTTATTTCCTACATGTTTTGTTACTATTTTAATGTTTAACTTTTTAAACTATGAAATTTGATTTGGGTTGGTTCTGGTGTGTAGGCTAGGGGTTTTCAGCGTTGGCACTGTGACTTTTTCTGCCTGATAATTGTGTGTCGCGGAGGCTTGGATTGTGAATTATAGAATGCTCAGCAGCACTCCCGGCTTCTGGTCACTAGACAACAGTAGCACCCCTCCAGTGCAAAGACAAAAAGGTCTTCCAGAATTGCCAAAATCACCCTAGGGGTGCTTTTGCGCCAGTGGAGAAGCACTGAGGTCCTGAAGAGACGCCTCACAGACAGACAAGCGGAGGAGGGGCAGGGGCGGTGGACACTCGGCTCCATTCTAAGTGTTCTGATTTATTCAATACCTTCCCTTCTTTATTTCTCGCCCAACTTGAGATCTTCCAGCAGAAATGTCAAGGGTATTAGGAGAGGTGAAACACCGGGGAAATGCTGAGTTTCTGTTGTGTAATCATATAAAAGTAATTAAATCTCCTATATCAAAAATTGATTCTCATATAATATTATCATTTTTCCAATCAAAGTCTCAAAATTAAGGCAGAAGTTTCCATAATATATTGTCTAAAAATTCTTAAAATGGTAAAAATTTTAAAAATACAAAAAATTTAAAAATATTTAAACATACAAAAATTCTCAAGAAGGATCAAATGTATTCTTTATTTATTTATTTATTGGAAAAAAGTGATAAATTTTTATTTTATTTATTTTAAATAAAATAAAAATTGAAAATAAATGAAAAATAGGAATTTTAGATGAACATTTCGGTAGATGCCTGCCTGATTTTAGGGGTCCTAAGGGGAGACAGGAACAAACAGACAGATGTTAGGAAATATAAGGCAGGAGGATTAGGACAAAGACAAAAATCTCTCCTAAACTGAGAAGTCCCAGAGTCTGAAGTCACTTATTTTTGGACGTCTCTCCGCTCCTCCCCTCCTCTCCTTCCTTTCCCACCACTCTCTGTTGGTGTTACCTTATGGATTAGTCAAGGTAGGTCAAATGCCATGGTGAGCAAATTCCCAGGGCCTCACCCCTCTGCCAAAGTTCGCTTCTCGCTTATGTAAGCACCTATCAATGGAGTCATTCGAAGGATCAAGCTCTACCTGTGACCTGACCACCCTCCTCAAGGCCTTCTCCAGTCAGCTAAATAGGGAAAGACAGCCAGCCTGGGAAGCTTTGCAAGCCCTCTATTTAAGTGGCTCACATCGCCTGGTCACATGACTATAGCAAACTGCAAGGGAAGCTGGGAAATGCTGTTCATCTGTGGCCCAGGAAGAAGCATAGCGCTTTGGGGACGATGACTTCTAGAAATCTCTGCCGTATCCTCAGTGTAGTTCTAGGAAGAGAGTGTGCTCAGGCTGAAGTGACAGGGACAGTTCACCAGCCAGCAATGCTTAGCCTCATGAATGAGGTTCTAATTGTGGAGCGTTCAGAAGGAACGTTGTCCTTGGTTACTGGGAACTCCTCAAAGTCCTTCAAATAGTCCCCATTTTCTCTCCACTGAGACAGTCTTGCCTTTGCTTGGCAAAGAGCTCAGCAGCAAGACTGAAGCCAGTGACCAGCTCCTTTCCTCCTGCTGATGCGTAGCATCATTGGGTGTCCCTTATCTCAGATGTGGTCCATCTCTCCCATCTTGGTTTGAGCACAAAGCCTGAAGTTTGGACATCCCTGATGCTCTGATTTGCCATGTCCAACATATTCATCTCTCTTTACCCTCATCCTTGGAAATCACTGATATTTTCACTTTCCCCATAGTTTTACCTTTTCTAGAGTTTTCATCTCACTCCACTCACAATGGCATCTATCAAGAACACAAGTAACAATAAATGTTGGTGAGGATGTGGAGAAAAGGGTATGCTTTACACTGTTGGTGAGACTGCAAATTGGCACAACCGCTCTGGAAAGCAGTATGGAGGTTCCTCAAATTGGAACCACCATTTGACCCAGTTATCCCACTCCTCGGCATACATCAAAGGATTTAAAATGAGCAGACTCCAGTGCTGCAGCCACATCAACGTTTACAGCAGCACAATTCACAATAGCTGAGCTATGGAGTCAGCCTAGGTGCCCCACCTCTGACAGATGAATGGACAAGGAAATTGTGACATGTATTGTGACATATAAAATAGCCGTAAAGAAGAATAGCTATATGACATTTGCCAGTAAATGGATGGATCTTGAGACTACCATGCTAAGTGGAATAAGCCAATCCCCCCAAACCAAAGGTCAAATGTTCTCTGATATGTAGAAGCTGAACCAAAACAAAGATGGGGAGGGGGAGAAAAGAAGTAGATTAGCCAAAGGAGAATGAAGGGAAGGGCGGGGGATAGGTATAGAAAAGACAATAGGATAGTTTTCCTATGTACATATATGAAAATGCCTAAGTAAATCCCACCATGTGTACACTCACAAGAATGGAGTCCAAATTAGAATAAGGTATATTCCTTGCTTGTATAATTTTATCAAAGTGGATTCTACTGTCCTGTATGATTAAAGAGAAACAACAAATTGTTTTCGGTGAAAAAACAAAAATAAAATTTCTTGCTTTACCTTCTCATGCATTCTTTGAAGCTCTTGCTTTGTATGCAGAGCCGGTTGGCTGATCTATATCATTTTCCTTCTCTCTAAAGAATTCCTTTGACTTTTATTAAAGGCTGCACTATTGGCCACAAATTTCCTCATTTCTTTGCTTGAGAGCATCTTTATTTCTTCACTTTGGGGGGACAATCTGTCAGGGTGCAGGGTCTTAGAGAATTTTTTTCTCTCAACACTTCCTTCTCTTCTTGCTTTCATGGTTCCTGAGTGGTCAGGTGTATTTCTCATCTTTTATAATAAGAATTTTTTCCTATGGTTTCCTTCAGGATTTTTTTCTTCATTTTTGATTTTTTTATAATTTGAAAATTAAAAGTTTGAGGTTCGGGGGGCGGTGGGGGCCTTCTCAAACCTTGTCCATGGATGTGTCTTCTCTGGAGTTGAGTTCAGACACCTAGAGGGATTTGCAATTCTCTTTTTAGAGGCGTTCCTGATCTCGGGCTCCCTCTGGCGTCTGACTGCTGCATCACAAGTTCTCTGCCTGTGCACGACAGGGCAGCCCCAGAAACTAGGGCACGTGAGGTCCTGGCAGGGACATAGTGACACAAACCAGTCCCCGAGCACCCCTCGGGAGAAGCCTGAATGTTGGCAGTGCTTTTCAGTCTTCTCTTTTCTCTTCAGGGAGAAGTTGGGGGGGGGGGTGTTGGCAGTTTCCCAGTTTGTGCCACGCTGAGCCCTGGAAGAAATGATGGCAGGAGAGTGCCACAAACATGCCCTCCAGCCCTGACGTGTGGCTTCACGCTTGCCTGGGATTCGGGAGCCTTTCAACGGGTCCCTGCATCTCTCAGAAATGGAACTGGGCCACGTATTGGTTTTGAACTGGTATCAGGTGGGAGAGAGAAAATCCAGGGCTCCTTATTGAAACTTCTTGCTGAAGTCACTCGCTAAAGAGCAATTTAAGTTCAACTAAATTTAAAGTAAATACTAATAAAGAAGGGTTTTTAGAGTCTGGTTGTTTTATTTTCAGTGTGATGAATATGTTAGACTATTTATTCTGTTAGTGGATTGATGAAATAAATATTCAGGTGTTTAGGATTGAGTGTGATATAGATTTCTTTAGAGTTGTTAAATCCATCATGACTCTTACATAATGGACAAATGGAGTTTAAAAAATAAAACACCTTTACCTGGCTTAGCTTGTTTTCTGGTGCTGTTGACCTGCAAGAGAAAATTCTTTTGCACATACAGGTGAATGTTTTTCAATTTATGTATGTAAGAAATTGTAGGCATTAAAGATATTTTATAGATTAAAAAAAGAAGGGCTTCTGCCCTTTGCTATTTGCTTTATAATTGTCTTACACCTATTTTATTTCTCAATTCCATTACTGTCTTTTTTGTGTATATCTAATTTTTTCTAATATACCATTTTGATTCCCTTTTAATTTACTTTTCTGTGTTTTAAAAGTTATTTTCTTAGGTATTAGCCAAGCCAAGCTGATGACCCTACATAATCATTCCACATTTTTGGGGGGGGGGGCACCAGGGATTGAACCCAGGGGCACTTGACCACTGAGCTACATCCCCAGCCTTTTTTATATTTATTATTACAGACAAGATCTCCCTGAGTTGCTTCAGGCCTGTTTAAGCTGCTGAGGCTGGGTTTGAATTCTCAATCCTCCTGCCTCAGCCTCCCAAGTCGCTGGGATTACAGGTGTGCGCCACTGTGCCTGGCAGTATTCCACATTTGGAGACTGGCGCCAGCTCCTAGACTGTCTGATTTTATACACAGGAAGAGGATCTACACCTGCATCATGGAACAACTGTTGCTGATGGTACAGGAGAACCCAAGAGGTTTATTCCGTGAGAAAGCCTGAACCCCACAGAGCTGTGGGGCAGCGGGGGAGCCAGGAGGTCTTTAAAAGAACCTCCGATAACCCATCAGAACATGCTGTCACCTGTTGGGCATGACTGCGGGGCAGAGGTGTGCCGTTCTCGGTGAGCTCTGCTCTCCCCAGGCTCCGCTGGTTCTCCTGCGGCCCTCCCTGGGGCACGTGGAGGGCCCTGGGCAGGTGCTGTCGCTGTCAGGCCTCCGGGGAGTGCAGGTCTTCACCACTCCCCTGCCCTTGGTGGCCACCTGGCTGCCCCAGAGCCAGGCCTGCCAACTTCCCGATGACCCCGCCACGTCCCTCAGGGACCGGGAGCAGCTCAGTGGCTTCTTGTGCCTCTGGGTCCTCAGGTGGCAAGAACTGATCTTCCAGGCACACCTTGGGCTTTCTTCTCTTTAGTTCCCATTTCTTAACTGGTCCCCGTGTCATGGCCGAGCTCACACTGACTGGACCGTTTGGGTCCCTTTCTGTTCCCTTCATCTTTAGGGGCAGAGGAGTCGGTGGCGACTCTGCGGCTGCATCAGTCTCACCTGCCAAGTGGAGTCAGGAGAGAGAACCAAGTCCTCCTCTAGTTATTTCTCTTTGCTTTTTAGTTGTTACAGTTTGCACACCAGGGAATTCGCCGTTTCAAAGTGTGCCGTTCAGTGGCTTCAAATAGAGGTTGTGCAGTCACCCTGCAGGACATCTTCATCACCCTCAAAGGAAGCTCTGTTCTCGTTAGCAGTCACTGCCCCCTCCCCCCACCCCGCCCCTGACCGACTTTCTGTCTGTACTGGCTTCTTCTAGACTTTGGAAGACAGGGGGCTTTTGCATTGGCATCTTTTCCTTAGCACGTTTCAAGGTTCCTTCTGGGTACACCCATCATCATCCTTTTGACGACTTACTGTTCGATTCTGTGGGTAGACCACATTTTAAATCCATTTGTTGGGTTCGTTTCCACTTGGGGGCTACTATGAATGAAAGTTTTTGATACGGAAGATGTCTTTTAATTCTTCTTGGTCTGTGCCCACGAGTGGCACTGCTCAGCCACGTGGTGACTCTATGCTTAATTTTTCTGAGGTTTTTCCCCATGTGTTTATCTTAGTGGCTGCCCGTTGTCTGATCCTGCCCGCAAGGCACACGGTTCCGATTTCTCCACATCCACCAACATTTGTTGCTGTTCACAGTGTTTTCTTAAATCATGCCGTTCCAAGGGCGGTGTTGATGTGTGTTTAATTTGCCTCTTCTCAATCACCAATGATATTGAGCCCCTTTCCGTGTGTTTACTGCCCATTCATGGATCTTCATTGACAAAATGTCTATGCAGATACTTTGCCTATGGTGGGGGCTTTTAAGATTCCCAATTTGGGGGGTTTTGTTTCTTGAAGAATTAATGGTGAAATCCAAGGCCTCACACATGCTCTGCAGGCCCTCCACCACCAAGCCACGCCTCCAGCTCCTTGGTCTGGTTTGAAACTGGATGATTGCTTCTTTTGTGGTTGAATTGCAAGAGTTCTTTATGTATTCTGGATACTAAGCCCTTATCAGATCTTTGTTTGAAAATATGGTTGCCTTTTCATCTTCTTGATAAGATCCTTTAACACATAAAGATTTTTGATTTTGAGGAATTAAAGTTTTGTTCTCCAGCTCCTTGAACTTTGAGTAGCCATGTCTAAAAACCCCTACCTAATCCAAGGCCATAAAATTTATACACTGATTTTTTTTCTAAGAGTCTTATAGTTTTAGTTCTCATAGTTTTAGGTTACTGTTTTGCATTAAGAATTTCCTTAATGCATTTTGAGTTAACTTTTGTCTATGATATGAGGCATTTTTGTATATGGTATAAGTCCAAATTCACTCTTTTACTTGTGGCTACCCAGTTGTTGAAGACTATTCTTAATCCATTAATTATCTTGCATAATAATTAAAATTAATTGTCAGAATTTATATTTCTTTACTTTTAATGAGACTATCTTGATATCTAGTTTATATTCTATAGCTGCCTTTTTAATTTTTAAATAAGTGTGGCTTCATTTATTTTAAGACTGAAGACAGTCACCATAGGGAATACTAGATAATACAAAATCATGCGACAGTTAACATCCTATACAAAATAACACAAAGGAAAATTAAAAAGATATAAAATTAAAAAATTAAAGAACATAATAAAATGAGACAACAGCTTAAGAGATTTAGTTCATGTTCTTGATATCCTTTTTGTTTCCATGGATATCAGTATTGCTGTCTTGTATGATAGCTTTAGAGTTAAATCTCTTCCCCAAATATTTAAAATTGTACATATTTATTATATAAATGTCTTACTGTATTTAAAAAAACTAGTTAAGAGCATCAAG
This sequence comes from Ictidomys tridecemlineatus, assembly GCF_052094955.1. Classification (NCBI taxonomy): domain Eukaryota; kingdom Metazoa; phylum Chordata; class Mammalia; order Rodentia; family Sciuridae; genus Ictidomys; species Ictidomys tridecemlineatus. Next base: position 196,446,572 of record NC_135481.1, on the reverse strand, counting down.
AAGTAAATTAAAATTTAAAATCATCAGAGACTTAAAAATTCACCACATATGGACTGGGGATATGGCTTAGTGGTAGAGTATTTGCTTAGCACGTGTGAGGCCCTGGGTTCGATCCTCAGTACCACATATAAATAAATAATATAATGGTCTATTGACAATTTACAAAACCCATAATTTTAATTGGAACAACTTTTTCTGGATCTGAATTTCCCCAACATTTTCTGTTCTTTGCAATAATCAGCTCCTACATGATATAAACATATTTCATATTTCAAGCATACTTGACATATAATTTTTGCATGTGTAAAATTGGTTTTATTTCACTCAATTTCTTTCAAGTAACGTTCACACATTCTGGCCCATTTCCAAACTTTAATAAGGATTAACATAGGCATCTCTAATTTTTTTTATTCTTAACGACTAATTTATTACCAGAAAAAAAGAAATTCAAAGTTGCTTTCCTTGAGTTTACCTAATAGCTAATAAGTTTTCCACATGCCAAACAGGACAACCAAAAATTTGGCTTCATATTCTGGACCTCAGTAGGAAGAATAGTACTCTATTTAACTTCAGTGGCCCCTGATCCTAGGATCTCTAGAAACTCAACGAGTCACTTCATCTCTTGGGCAGTGTCAAACACACAGAATGAGAACACGTTACCACCTACTGTTCAGCTAACTGGAGGCTCCTTGTGGCCCCGTGTGGAGACCTTTCCGCCCTGGCTTGCAGGGAAGACCTCGGCCTCCCGGTGAAGAGGCCTGGAGAAGAGCTGGACTCACCCTCAATCTGCCTTCTGCTCTAGGGCTCCTCGCTTTGAGCAGTTGTCACTGGAGGCAGCTTTATTCCCTCCTTGTTCTCGGTTCTTCCTTTTATGTTCAGTAACAGGAAAGCACAGCTCTGTCCATTAACCCCTTTCTAATGGTGCCCCAGCTCCCGCGTTGCTTCTTCACGAAGTCTGATTGCTTCCAGGGTAGGAGAGAAGCAGACAGTGGACATGCACGGCTTGCCCGGGGGCTCCGACTGGCTGCTGCAGTCAACCCAATGAAATCGTGACTCCCAAGAGCAGAGAGCTTTTCTCTGCTCCAGTGGGTCAGAGAGATGAGCCAGAGGGAGAGATGTGAAGTGTGGGAAAGGCTCAACTTGCTGTCCCTGCCCCTAAACAGGAAGGGAGACCAAGCAACGTGGGTAGCTCCTAGAGGCTGAGAAGAGCCCCCGGCCAGCAGCCAGCAGGGAGATGGGGCTCTTGGTCCTCCACTTTGAGGAACTGGATTCAGCCAACAATCTAAATGGCCAAGAAGTGAACCCTCTACGGGGAGGAGAGGCATCAAGGAACGAAGCCCTGCTGAGCCCTCATTTCAGATGAGACCCGAGCCAGACCTCTGACCCACAGAACTGTAAGGTAATGAGTTGTTGCTTAAGCTACTAAATTTGTGGTGATCTGTTACAACAGCAATAGAAAAAAAAAAAAAACCCACATTCATGTTTCAATACCTTGTTTAACCAGAGGCCCTGCTTCTGCCTTGGGCTTCCCAAGCCCACCTGGATGTTCCTGTCCCTCTCCTGTCCACTCCTCTAGGGTTCTTCCCACCGGCTGTTAGATGTCTATGACTTTTACAATGGGCAAAGACTGTTCTTAGGTTATTTGGCTTTATTCCTAACCTAAAGATTTCACTAAACTCCACACTTCTGACAGTCAAAGCCAAATCTTGGTAGTTGCAAACACAAGACAAGCACAGAAGAACAATTCTCCTCTCTCAAATATCAGGAATAACTTTCAACGTGATTTTGGACCTCAGATTCATGAGCGCAAATGGTTCTGTCCGTATTTGTTCATTTTGTGGTCTCTGTTCCCAAGAGAAACCACCTTCAGCTTCACGTCCTTGTTCCAATGGTGGCAGGGCTTGGTGGAAAAGAAGGAATCACAGAAGCATAAAATAACAACTTGATTAATATTTTCAATATCCTATACCTCAATATCCTCTTTTTAAATCATTAAGGCCTTTATTATAAGACTCCCTTCAAAGTTTTAAGGAGCAATGTATTTCTTTGACTTCTAGTTTTGCTACGGTTTGAATTTTCTTACTTTAACTAATTTTTTAAAGAATGACTAATTGTGTGGGGGGGTGGATAACAGGGATTGAACTCAGGGGCACTGGACCACTGAGCCACCTCCCAACCCTATTTTGTATTTTATTTAGAGACAGGGTCTCACTGAGTTGCCTAGTGCCTTGCCGTTGCTGAGGCTGGCTTTGAACTCCCGATCCTCCTGCCTCAGACTCCTGAGCCACTGAGACTAATTTTTTAACGTGACAAAAACACATAAAATAAATTCACCTGCAACTTGTGGTAGAATAAAATGTATTCTACCATATATTCACAACTGCATGCACCATAACAACAGAATGGGTCTCCAGAAGCATTACATCTTGCGTAACTGAAACGAGATACCCACTGACCAACTCTCCATTTATCTTTCCTGCAGTCCTAGGTATCCACATTCTACTTCATGATGTTTCTGTGATTGATCACTTTAAAAGCCTCGTAAGGGGGCTGGGGTTGGGGCTCAGTGGCAGAGCACGCATCTAGCACGTGTGAGGCACTGGGTTTGATCCTCAGCACCACATAAAATATAAATAAACAAAATAAAGATATCGTGTCCATCTCCAACTAAAAAACGAACATGTTTAAAAGCCTCCTAAGTAGAATCATGCGTCATTTGTTTTTTGTGGTTGGCTTATTGCACTTAGTGTGACGTCCTCAAGGTTCATCCGTGTTGTAGCGTTTGATGGGGTGTGGTGACCTCCACAGTCTCACTTTCTTCATGTCCAGGAGGAAAAAAAAAATCACACCAGAGCCTTGACCACTCTGTGACCCAATCAGCTTTAGATTGTCCCCAGCACTGACGTTCGTAACTCTATCATTGCCCCAAACATTGAAAGCCGCTGGCCCTGGCCCTGCGCCCAATTCCTTAAGCCTTCTTAAGAACGCCATGCCCTGGCCTCCTCGCTGCAGGCACTGTAGGCAGAACACCCCTTTCCTTGAAATCCATCTTGAAGAAAGGCTGCAGCATTCAATAAACAAGTCCCCCGGTGAGCGCCCTGGGCAGATCACCCTGGAATTTAGCATTTCTTTCTCTGGAATCCCCCCTGGGCCCTTCAGGACGACACGGCAGAAAGCCTAGTGGGCTCAGTCCTTACCGTCCAGAGCCTTTGTGTCTGTGTCTGCGGGGCTGATAAAGGGGCAGTGCTGTCCGTGTGTCCACATTTTACTGATCCCTTGATGTCCTTCCACTTCTCGGCCAGTGCTCTTTTCATTATAATTATTAGCACATATTAGTTGTACGAATTATTTGGACTCACTGTGATATTTCCATATTTGCAAATATCATGTGACAATTTCCATATTGTCAAATATCATATCTATTCTCCCTGCTTTTACCCTCCACTCCTTGTTCCCTACTTCCTGACGCCCTTACCAATCCCTTGTGGTTTCTCTTCTAATTTCATGTCATCTTTTTTTTTTAAACTTTCCATGCATAAGAGAAAACATATGATGCTTGTCTTTTGGTGTTTGCTTATTTCACTTCATGTGATGTCCTCTTGTTCTACACATTTTCCTGCAAGTGACAGGATTTCATTCTTGATGGCTGAGTAATACTCCATTGACTGTATATAGACCATACTTTCTTTATCCATTTGTCCATTCACAATATGCCAATTGCTCTTTTGCTGATATTGGCCAAGCCACATCTTCTCTCCTTTCCACCCCTCATGACCCAGGCTTGGCATGTGAAGGTAGGAAAGGGATATGATGTTGAAATAGGGCACCCAAGAAGACAACACTTTCCTTTTCTACTGCTTCTTTTGGGGGTATCTCTGTGGTTTTCTGTACATTTTTTTTATTAGAAAGGAATAACCATCTTCATTCTAAAGAACTGCAAGTCCTCCTATTCCCCAAGTTAAGGCAAAGCCTAATTTCTGAAGGGTGTTTACCTGAATCCCTCATTCCTGAGTTTTCCATCAACCCTTTTAGTTCCTCTGAGCAATAAAGTGCTAACTAGTGTTCTCTCGGGCCCTATCCCTTGACTGGACTTTTTCTTTGATGTGTCATATCCTCAACCTTTGGCTCGGCTATGAAGTTGATCAATACAACATTCAGACTCATCCACCTGAGACTATCTTGTCCTCTGTCCTGGGGGCCCGGGGAGATGAGGGGAGGCATGAGACTGGATACATAGTAGGTATGCCAGAAATTCCTCATCAAGAGGAAGTCACATCTTTAAAATGATTTTCTAGACATAATCCAGGAAAATTGTATGAGCAGCCCTGCATTCCCTGAAATCTCCAGGTAAGACTGCCAGGCAGAGAGGACTGACCTGATAGGCGTAAGAGGAGACTAGGATGGCAGAATCTATTCTAGAAGCTCCTGGTACCCACCTGGAAGGCAGGGTGCTTTCTATAATGAAAGAACAGTCCTATTTCTTACGAGGAAAAGTGCTTATTCTGTTGGACAGAGTGAGATGGAGGCCAGGGCCTTGAGTCTTTGCTGAGGACTCTAGCTCTGCATGAGTTCTCGGATCACACACTACCATGTGCTCAGCAATTCCATTGTCTTTTCTTGAAAACACTGCTAGACTACATTTCCCAGCCTCCTTGGCAATAGGTGGTACCATGTGATCACAGGAGGGCCAATGGAGGATGAATCACAACCATGAACTCTGCTTCTAGACCAGTCTGTGGACATCTTCTGTTTGGGCCTCTGTGCTAACTCTTTTCTCTCATCTTCTGGCTAGATGTAAAGGAACCAGCAGAGGAGGCCCTGACAAGCTACAAGTGGAAGAATTTAGGTCCTTTATGGTGCGGATGACTGCCTACTGACCACTTTGGGTGACATCTATTGTGAGTAAAGCTGGACTCACTTTGTAGTCTTGCTACAGCCATTACCCAGGCTGGCTAACACCTAGGTCTGATGAGGAAGGCAGAACTGGGCACCTATGTTCCTAAGGTAATGGGGACAAGTCTTGGGGGCTGTTAGGGATTGTAACAAGGGAAATTAAATCGTAGGGAAGGAATACAAGCTCTCAGGCTTATGATTGATGTATTAGTTTATTTGGGAAAAACCTTGAACCTTTGCAGGATGTAGAGATCGAGGAGATTCCAGCAAGATCCTCAGCTGAAGCAAGCACGTGTCCCACCAGGCAGCGTTCTCCCAGACCACACAGCCATCCTGCAGCCCACGCCTGGGGCGGGTCACACAGAACCTAGGGGTTTAGCATGGTTTTCATGGGTTCTCTGGAAGAGAAAAGCCAGGTGATTAGAAGTCAGAAGCCCTGGGGGAAATCTGTTTCCAAACTTACTAGCACCCTCTGTCCCAGGTGAGAACGGAAACTCTGTTACATCAGGAGTCACCAAATTCCAACCAATTTTTTCCCCAAGTGGTTTGCTGACTTTCCAAACAGCTGGAGATCAGGTCTCCTTGGGTCTGGTTGAGAGAAAGAGACCAGTAATTGGGTCCTTGGACAAAGGAAGGGTATACAGAATGATCTTTTGAAATACGAAATGAAAACTGGAGGAAAAAGTCGCTGTCTTGGTTATTTTGCAGAGTGGCGGCCTGGATTTAGAGACAGGAATTTGGGTGCCTGTAGTCTTCTAATGGGGTGACCACCTTCCGTCTGGTGAGTGCAGAGCAGACATCAAGCACACCCAGGTCCTAACCTCCCAACCGGCCGGCTTACTCATTGTCCAGGCAGATGTTTCCACAGTAAGTCCAGCAGCACGTGTGATTTGGAATTAAGCAGCTCAGGGACTTCGTGCACCTTTTCTCACAGAACTTTGATGGCGGCTGCACCCAGCACTGTTCCGTTTCTTTTTCTTCAACTGAAATGGAGATGGTAGAAGTTGGCAGGGTCCCTCCACTTACAACCTGAAGAAACCCGTTTCAAGCTGAAGAAACCCTTCTGGAACTCGGGCTTCAAGTCACAAACGAAGTAGTTCTCTGACCTCCAAGAAAATTCCCTCCTCAGATTCTAACCTGCATCTCTTCCCACAGATGCCTACTGACCACATTTGGTGACATGTGTCGTGAGTGAAACTGAATCTCACTTACATGACCTATGTCCCTCCGTCCACGTTACCACAGGCCTGCAGGATTCTGGGAACTGAAGACAAGGCCTGGGACGCCCTCACCATGGATGACACCACACCACCACATTCAGTCTCATATAACCTTAGTTTTCAAGGCTAACAGTATCCTCTAGCCCCAATTTCCATATCTAATTAGCAGAATGGGAAACCTGCGCTAAGGAGCATAGGAGCCTCATTGTCTCCCTTCCTGTTTGTCCCCTGTGGATACCACCAGTGAACGCGCCCTCCTCCTAGATTCCACGCTCTCACCCATCGTTAGCCTCACTTTTTAATCATACGACCCCACGAGCCATTAAAGACTCCTTCTTTGTCTTTTTCATTTTTTGTGTGTGTTCTAAGATGCTCTTCCCTTCAAATCAGATGCATGTGTTAAACATCATCCTTTAGGCCCTCATCGAGGCTCCTCCCCTTGGGGCATAGAGAAATGTGGCCTCCAAGGGAAGCTCTGTGTGGACATTCCCTTTATTCCAGCTGGATACCCTCACATTGGGAAATATTAGTCCCTGCCAGTTCAGGACTGTAGGCAAAAGCTGTGCTCCCTTTCCATGCACTCAATTTGCTTCCACGGGTGGGGAGGGAGCTTGGAGGGACGCCATCTCGCTCTGTTAAAGAGGGCTCTGGTTCTTTAAAGGCTGATCCTGGAAGTGTGGGTCCTGAGCCAGCTGTGACAGACACCCCCAGAACGGGACAGAGCACCGCCCCCATTCCCTCACCACCGCTGATACCCTCTTTGTTCCTGAAGCTTCCCAGCACGGGCAGAAGCACCGCAGCCCCACAGGCGAACATGATGAGCAGGAGAATCCCCAGCCTCATGCTTGGCTCTGCGTGTGTTGGGTTCACTTCTGGCGGAAGACGGGTCCTTCCAAATGCTGCTGGAGGTAGAAAGGGGGCCGAGGAGAAGAGGGTAGGAGAGAGAGGGAAAGTGCTTATTACTGTACTAAGTTATTCTTTCTCCTACTCTTCTTCCTCTGGTACCGAGCACAGGTCAACTCCCAAGCCAGGCACTGGCTTCCCCGAGCTGCTTCCCAACTCACATGCCATCCCGTTTCCTTTGCAAAATCATTTCTTTAAAAAAATGATTGTTTTATGATTTAAAATGACCAATCTTCAGATTATATAATTTGTAAAATAAATCCGTAGTTCACCACCTACCGACAACCAGTACATGAGTATACTTTAATGTCACAGTCATTTTTTATGAAATTGGACACATTAGGTGTCCTGGTATTTAATCTGAAAACCTATGTAATAGGGGGGTACAGTGGACACTTCAGTGAGGGCATTAAGACAAGAGGTCCTGGGCCAGACCAGAGGTGTGGAAGAGCCTCTACCACAGCCTCCACCAGGAGTCAGTGGGCTGACACCTGGGTCTTGGACTTCTAGCTTCCAGAATTGTTAGAAAATAGATCTATTTTGTTTAAGCTGCCTCATGATGGTACTCTCCTAAGGCAGCCCTGGCAAACTAACGTAATGCATGATAAGTGCCCATTAAATATTAACCAGTGTTCTTAGCCCTGTGCACTTTCAATCTAACTGTACTAGGAAAATCCTGGTTTTACTCTTAAGTTCATTTTCCAGATTTTTTTTTAAAGGTCGTAGATTGATTCCAAGTCAAAGAAACTGTTTATTCAGCAGAACTTGAGAAAAGTTGTTGGCAACAACAGGTTAGGGGCTCATGAAACACCCACAGAGACGACACCGAGCTGAAGGGATTGGAAAGAGGATCTTCTTTTTTTTTTTTATTTATTTTTAATGGTGCTGGGGATTGAACCCAGGGCCTTGTTCATGCGAGGCAAGCACCTACCAACCTGAGCTATGTCCCCAGCCTGTAAAGGGGACCTTGAAGTGAATGTGAAGGCCATCCTGAGAGTTACTGCGTGTCCCCAGAAGTGGATGGGCGCCCAGTACATTTGTGTTAGGGTCAAGAATGGAGACTCGGAAAGTGTGGGCATCTGGCTAACGTGGCTGTGGTAGCAGAGAGGCGGTGTCCAAGTTATAACTGGCCAGATGACATTTTAGGTCTCCAAGGAACCCGCGAAGCCTCCTCCAGAAGAGCCAGGAGGTGAGCCCAAAGCCAGCTTATGAGGGTACCTGACCTGCCTCCACTCTCCCCCTCCTCTCCTCTCTGTCCTGGGGGACTCTCCCCCTCCTCTCCCTCCTGGGGGACTCTCCCCCTCCTCTCCCTCCTGGGGGACTCTCCCCCTCCTCTCCCTCCTGGGGGACTCTCCCCCTCCTCTCCCTCCTGGGGGACTCCCCCTCCTCTCCCTCCTGGGGGACTCTCCCCCTCCTCTCCCTCCTGGGGGACTCTCCCTCCTCTCCCTCCTGGGGGACTCTCCCCCTCCTCTCCCTCCTGGGAGACTCTCCCTCTCCTCTCCCTCCTGGGGGACTCTCCCCCTCCTCTCCCTCCTGGGGGAGTCTCCCCCTCCTCTCCCTCCTGGGGGACTCTCCCTCCTCTCCTTCCTGGGGGACTCTCCCTCTCCCCCTCCTCTCTGTCCTGGGGGACTCCCCCCCTCCTCTCCCTCCTGGGGGACTCTCCCCCTCCTCTCCCTCCTGGGAGACTCCCCCTCTCCTCTCTGTCCTGGGAGACAGTCAGCTTGGGCAGGAGGAGCAGAAACTGGAAGCAGTAAAGTAATAGCGTATGGAGGGATGCTGACCCTGTCCTGGGACTTGTGAGGGAGGGCCACAGCTCTCAAGAGCTTATGGGGTTGTTAATTGATGGGCCTGGACCAGCCCAATTGAATTAATAAGTCGAGAAGATAGCCTGTGGTTGAAGAGTCACATAAAATTTGTCTTTTCTACGTTTTCCTGAAGCAACAAAGGAAATAACTAGCCATTTTGAAAAAATCAAAAACAAAGACTTGATGGCATCCTACAAGTCGTGCCAACAGTCCAATCATGATCACTCCTCATGTCCTGAAGGCCTGAATAGCTCCTTCCTTCTTTTTTATATTTATTTTTTAGTTTTAGATGGACACAATGTCTTTATTTTACGTGGTGCCGAGGATGGAACCCAGTGCCTCACGCAGGCCAGGCGAGCGCTCTACCACTTGAGCCACATCCCCAGCCCCCCTCTCCTTTCTTCTTGATAGAAGAATATCCAGGTAAACCTCCTTACAGCTGAAGTTTGGCACATATGATATGGTTTTTATAGCATGAGGTAATGGAGAAACGTTCCTGGACTCTGCTGCCACAAAATCGCTGCCACAATTTTCTCACCAAGAGATGAGTTGCATTTCTACCCACTGGACATGGGCTGCTCCCTCCCTGCACCTGTCCTACCCTCGGCAACACCGAGGTCATTGGTTTGCTGCTTAGTATTTTACAGAAGAAAGAATGCGGGCACCAGAGTAAGAGAGGCTTGAGCTGAATCCTAACCCCCACCTCTCAGCTCCGGAACCTGGGCCGCCACCTGAGGAGCATCAGGGAGGGAGACTCCCTACCCGCTCACCTCTGCCCCCTTCACCCTCTGTCTGCTGCTCTGTCTTCCTGAGACCAAGAAGGGAGGAGTATCAGAGACCCAGCAAAGGGTAAAATTCTGACATTGTGATAACAGGTGGTGATTGTCCATCTCTCTGAAAGTCTTTATGCTTGTTCAGAAGTTTTCAACCCAAACGGAGGAGACTCGTCTGTACTGTCCAATAGGACAGCCCTTGGCCACATCATCATGTGGGCCATCATTCAAATTTATTAAATCAAATTAAAAGTCCAGTTGTTGGCCATCTTAGGTACTCAGTAGCCACAGGTGGCCAGGGGCCATTACTTCAGGGTAACTCGGAGCATTTCTATTACCGACAAAGTGCTACTGAACAGCGCTGCTCTAGCTACCCACCAAGACTACTCTGCTGAAAAGATCACTTGAAAGGAACTGTGAAAGCTCCTTCTCCTCTCGGCATCTGTGAAATTTGGAAGTTGGAAAAATACATGTTTTAGGTACATGAATCACTAGATACACTGACTTTTAGGAAAACTGGTTTTAGAAGATTGGAGGAGAGGCAGGAGATGAGGGAGAGAAAGAAAAGGAGAAATTGTGAGCAGTCAGGTGTTAGGGGGTCTCCACTCCTGACACTTGTATCTGCTATTGGACCTTCTCCGTTCAAACCATGTCCCTGCTGGCTTGCCTCAGTGGGCAGGACGATAGAACGTTGCCAAGCTGAGAAGTCGAGGCTTCATTTACCACTGGGTGACATTTATGACAAAAAATACAGCTTGATTGGTGAAGGCCAATTAAGAGAACTTCAGGCTATCAGAGAACCATCTTTGAAGCATGGTAGATTTCCAGAAATCCTGCAGATCACTCGCATTCTTTGCTCAGGGAAGTTAACTAGCCAGGGCAGTTTGCCCAGCCTTGGAACCCAAGGCCCTGAGTATCCTGATCCTGCGAAGACACCAGCAAGCACCGTGTGAGGTGGGCATGCAGTGCTCAGACTCCGTGACCCACTTCCAGGTGGGAATGCGCGGTATGGGCCACCTGGCTGAGGGTGGGCATGGATGGCAGTGGGCGTCCGGGTTCCTGGCACCTGCCTTTTGCATAAAAAAGGAGGAAGACTGGAACCTAGAGACAGAAACCCAATAAGCCCAATAAAGCCATTGTTCTATGAGGCTGTTTCTTTGTACTCAAAAATATCATCCTAGACTCAAGTTTTCCAGAGCTTGAAGATCTGTTCATTTAGAAGGTCACATTCTTGGCCTAACATCGTGGCCCGCAAGAGGTGTTCAGGATCCTGGAGATCCCAACCCCTTTCTTTGGACTCTTTAAGAACCCTGAATTACCTCAGAGGAGAGGCCCATCATGGCGGGACCTTCTCAGATCCTGTCCAGGCTGAGCGCTTCTCACATACAGAGTTCTGGGTGAATTCTTTGGTCATCTGAGATCAAGTGCAAGATAATTAAAAGGTCTACAGGCAGCAGAATGACACAAGAGCTACTGCTGACCCCCAAAGTATGGGATCCTGGGTTTCCCAGATACTGTTACGAGAAAGTTCTGGATTTAGAGTCAGGAATGCTGGTTTTGTCCATGTCCCTTTGACTTTTCGGGACCTCAGACAGGTCACATTACCTCTCTCTCTGTTTCCTTATTTGAACAAAACAAGAGGGTGACCTAGGGATTGTAGAAGTGCTGCTCGTAGGAACACCATGGCCCCCACCGGGACGGGAACACACCCAAGCACTCCACAAGCAACCTGAACCCCACCTACCTCTGGAGGGGACTCCGGACTGGCTGACAGCTCTGTGTCTTGCCTCTTGTTACTGGGACCGGGTGACTGGAAGCTGAAACAGAGGCCAAAGAGCAGGAAAACAAAGTTTAAAGGTCTAGAAATCAATAGTGATTTAGGTATCAGATATTTGGTTCTCCCCAAAATTACTGTTGGCTGTATTACAGACATTTTTTTTTTAAGTACTCACCCATCCAGAAGTATTTTCTTTGATAGAGTCAGTGTCTCCTGTAAGCTGGAAAGAACACTGTGTACGGGTGATAGCTCTGGCTACCCACGGGATTCCTAAGTGACGCGGCTCCAAAGTCTATTGATGCGTCTGAGTCCGCCCACAGAGAGGGATCGAGGACAGAGTCTGTCTTCAGCATCCATCCTGCTCAGGGCTGATTCTCCTTTCCAATAAATCCACAGCCCTCTCTCCCACCACATGCTTCCAGATCTTCTGTAGATGAAAGGAGATTGAAGGGAAGGATTCTGGAAGATGACCAGCTAACAAATGAAGGAAACGAAACGATCAAACCCAGCGGTTGGCACAGGCTTGTTGGAAGAGGGTGGAGAGATGCAGTCACCAGACACCAGGGCGGGCATGACACCAGACCCGTCCGTGCCGTTGGGGATCTTTAGGAAAGAGTCCAGTGGACCAGAGTCAGGGGCCCGAGAGGAGCAGACTTCCTTCTCTAAACCCCTCTGCAGGAGTGTTTTACACAGAGGCAAGAGCAGCCCGGTGTCACACTTCTTCCCACAGAAAGGACCTCCAAGGACGAGCCAGTACAAAGACGAGCACGGAGCCAGAGACTGGGAACAAAGGCCTGGGGTAAACAGGGGCCACCTGCCAGAGGCTTCGTCCCCGGCGTGGCAATGTGAAGAAGTGTAGGAACTTGAAGAGACGGGCCAAGAGGGGGGTGGGTGGGTCCTTGGGGACACTGTCCTTGGGAAGGGTTAGTGCCTGTTCTGTGGATGAGTTAGTTCTCACGAGTAGGTTGTTACAACAGGAAGCCGCCCCACACTGGGGCCCGCTCTGCACACAGCTTTTCCCTTTTCACTCCTCTGCCAAGGAGGCCCTCATCAGAGGTTCAACAGACGAAACTGCCCAATCTTGGAATTTCAGCCTCCAAAACAAAATGTTTGTTTCCTTTTTCCAGTTTCAGGGCCTCGAACATGCTAGGAAAGCAGTTTACACTGATTTACATCCCCACCCCCTAATACCTTTTCTTTATAGAGTTCTCTAGCCTCTGGTATTTTGTTATAGCAACAGAACAAATATAGTGCTTAATCTAAAATAATTGAATTATGCATTTCCAAGACATTGGTTCATATGGCAGGAAAATTATGTTCTGTGCAGAGTGATCACTGTCTTTTGCTGTATCTGGTCCAGATCCTGATGGTCTTAAAAAGCCTGTTTCCTCCACAGAGTTCAAGGTCAATGACTACTTCCTATAAACTTGCCCTGAGCCCTTGGCTGATAGGTCCCACCTTGTATTAGTCAGCTCTCTGTCACTGTAACAAACACTTGAGGTAGTCAGCTTATAAAGAGAAAAGATTTGTCTTTGCCTGAAAGTTTTGGAGTTTTCAGCCCATGATTGGTTGACTCTGTTGCTGCTTTGGGTAAGGCAACACATAAGGCAGGAGCTTGTGGTAGAGCAAAACGACTGACCTCATAGCGAGAGAGAGAGAGAGAGAGAGAGAGAGAGAGAGAGAGAGAGAGAGAAAGAGAGGAAGGGAGAGGGAGACAGAGAGGTGTCCCACTACCTTCTTCAAAGGCATGCATGCTGTCCATGACCTAAAGACAAGTTCCTACCTCTTGAAGGCTCCACCAACTCCCAATAGCACCATGGCCTGGGGACCAAGCCTTTAACCTCCAGTCCTTGGGGATGTTACAGCATGTGGCTTCTCTTCCCGTCTGAGTTCTAAGACATTCATGTGCACACACACTGGCCCTTTCCTCCCACGCCCTCCGCTACCCTATCTCTCACATAGGTACCTACACACCTGCGTGTATGAGGCATATTCTAACCTCCATGACGTGCCCATACGTTTCTGCTAACTGCAGGGTTGGGTGTTGGGGTCTGCTCCCGTAGTCCCCCTTCCTGAGTCCTCCCTAGTCCGAATGACTGACAGCTATTTGCATTTTGAAAGGGGTCTGGCCTCCACAGGGGGTGGGGAGTAGCAAATGACAAGAACAGAAGCAGCACCTAGAAATACTCTTTGCACAGGGAGGCTGTAGGAGTGGCCCCAAAGGGTGCGGACCTGGTGTCTTTGAGTAAAACTGCCACACCCCGAACACAAGTTCTTGGGATGGAGAGAGTGGACGGGAAGCAGAGGAGGAGGCAGCTGGAGGGAGGCCAGGGGTCAGGAGCTGGGCGGAGGCAGGGCTACTGCGGGCTGAAGGAATTTAAATTGAAAAATGAGGTTGTCATGACTTGCAGCCACATGGGGATGAGGAAAGGCCCCCGGGGGCCAAGCTGGCGTCCTACACCTGCCTACACCTGCCCACCTGTGCTGGTCTCTAAGAGAGGAAAGCCACGTGTGGCCAGAGTTTGAAGTGGCTGTTCTGAGCTCTGAGTTCCAGTTCTGCTTCCTCCACCAATCCACACGGAGTCAGCAGCTGGGGGAGTAGTCAAATCTCTTATCTGATAAAAGGGTTTTCTTCCAGGATCTCCCTTTAGGGGGCTGTGAATCACACCCAGAGGGTGAAGAGATGCCTGAAGGTTCTGGACCTGGTGCTGTGATGTGGGGGGAAGAAAAACAGACTCCATGGAGCACCTGCTGTATGCCATGATGGTGCGGCACATGTCGCCTATTTCATCCTCACAGCTGAAGTTCAAGACACCGTGGTCCCCTGCCGTCAGATGGGTGTGACAGAGGTCACGATTGGTCTGTAGAGGTGGTGGGACTTCCCCAGTGTTCCGAGGCTGGGGAGTATTGAAGACAAGATTCGCACACAGGTACCAGAGCATAAAATGTTTCCAAAGTTCCTGACAGAAAACACCCACAAGACTCTAATGAGTCTTCTCCATTTATTCTCTGGTATTCTCCGTGATTTGCAGAAGTTAGCATGTTCATACTCTCCACAGAAAAAGGGTTTATTTGAAAGTCAAATTGCACTCTCTCTTTTTCTCTCTCTCTACTCCTGTGTATGTGGGAGGTATTGTGGGGAGGGAACAAAAGTCTACACATGAAATGTACTTATTCATGCTTCACATACACTTTATACACATAGTTTAAGGGTGATTTTGATTTTGTACAATCTTTGTGGTGCACGTGCATTTTAGCTCACTTACTCATCACAAGATCAGATTAGGGATTTTGCCTAATGCTAGCCCTCAAACGGTTTCAGAATGGGGGATTCAGAGTTTAGATCAGGGATGCTCGGCCTGTATATATGTTTGTGAAGTACCAGCTTACTTTTCAACCAGGAATTCTACCTCTTTACTTTAGCCTAAAAATATTAAGAATTTCTGAATAAAAAATGCTCAATAAGATATATTGTAAAATTTCATGAATTAGTGCACCATGAATAATGGGCAGTAGTTTTACTTTAGTGCAAGCTGGACAATTAAGAAAATCATGTTTTAGGAAATAGTCAACTATTATATAAAAGTGGCAAAAGAGAGGTAACAAAGATGGCTGGTGACAAATATGAAGGAAAAAAAGAGGATTCTTCATGCTCAATGCGTGGAGAAACCAAAAAATAATTCAATGACATATGGGCTGATTTTAAGTAGTACAATAAAAATCTTTTCAATGATATTTTTCATTGCTTCTTTCTGTAAAAAAATTTGAAATGAGAAATCAGAAATAAATCGTGTAATTCATAAAATAAGTCCCACTAGCAAGAGGGTTGCTGTGGGAGAGCGGGCGTCATCCTGCAGGAGCCCAGCTGCACACAATAGGACAGGGCGAGGGCAGACAAGAGGAGGACAGGACGCCCTGCGCTGCCCTGCGCTCTCCTGGCGTGGCCAGCAGAGACAGCCAGGAGCTGAGTCAGTGTGTCCTGGGGATCCTCCTCCTCACAGCTCCCTGGGGAAGGCCGTGCCATCCTGGCTGGACTCAGACTCATGGCTCTGGGCAGAGTCATGGCACCCCCGGCTCTGAGGCTCCCCCTGCTCCTCTGTGTGTTGCTGCTGCCGCTGGAGGCCCAGGGAGGGTACCGTGGACGTAAGTGGGCCCCAGGTAGGTGATGGCTGTGTGGGTACACGGGAGGGGCAAGAGGGACCCATCTTGGAGGACCTGGTACCTCTCTGCACACCCAGCACAGACCGCAGCACTGTGGAGGCTCTGGGCTGGTCAACGCCTGGTGTCCAGCCTGTGACCCAACCTGGGAACAGTGACGGTGGAGGAAGGTCCTGCACCTCTCCTTCCCCTCCATTCCAAAGACCAGGAACAAATGGCACATGCTGTGGGGAAAGGGGCATCGGCTCTAGAGTCTAAGGGGCCAACAGGACACGATTCTTTGACCTGTGCACATCTGTGGGGACACGCAGAGGTACTCATGGGTGGAGGAGGTGGAGAAATGGTGAGGTGTGGAGGGAAAAGACACTGGTGGGAAGATAGGGAGGACGGAGCCAAGGTGAAGGGCTTTAGGACCCTGCTGACTCCCAGGGTCTGGGTAGGGCACAGGGGAGTGTGCCAGGAAAGTGCAGGAGCACGGTGGCGGGGCGCTGGGTCCCCGGAATTGAAGCTGGAGGAGGAGGCTCTCTGGGCAGCGGCCCCCCAGCGGCTCCTGTTTCTCCTCAGCGTCCCCGTGGACTCCGTGGACTCCGGAAGCCGCGGCCTGTAAGCAGTGGCCCAGTGCTGAGGGCTGCAGCCTCCGCTGCTCCTACTTCCAGAAGTGTCAAGGGAACAGCACGTGCTGCTTGACCTTCTGTGGGAGCGTTTGCCTGAGCACCCTGTGAGCTGGGGGGCCTGCTCCCTGCCCCCACCCTCCTCGCAGAGGCTGCGTCCACCGAAGCCTGAGGACCTCTACTCACAGCACAAGGCCATCCACCCCAGAGCCACCTCCCAGGTCGGAACCCCTGGTCCCTGTCCAATAAACTGGATCGGCACCTGGCCTCTCCTGCTCCCTCAGCGGTGTGCACCCAGAACCCAGGCGACCGGCAGCACCCGCCCTCCCTGGCCCAGGGCTCCACTCTCCTCCTGTCCTGCTCTCTGCTCTGTCCCTTTGCCACACACCCCGCTGGGCCCAGGAGGCTCCGCTCCTGCGGCTCTGCTCACTGAACCCCTTCTCCCGGTGGGCACACTGCTCGTGGGCAGCTCCCCAGGGCCAAGGAGGACACGGCTGGCCCGGAGCCAGGGGACCTGGTGAAGCATCCGAAGGTGCAGGGAGAGCCTGGGCTGGGGGGGCCCAAGCGCTTTCCTGGCCCACCCCTGCCCACCTCCCGCTCTCCTTCTCCAGTTCAGGTCAGGGTTTCTTTCCAATGGGGACCTGAGTCCAGGACACTCAGGGGGGTGCCCAGAGCCACAGAGACTGAGGGGCTGTGAGGGGCCTGGAGAGGACGCTGTCTGCACGGCCTTTTGCTCACTTCCTCACATCCTCTGGGACAGGAGGCCGCGCAGGAGGGCCTGCAGCACCCCCCTCACAGTATCCGCCCCCACCAACACGGCCATCCTGAGTCGGAGCCTGACCTCGGGCGGGGATCTGAGGCTCCAGGGCCTCTGCTTCCTGAATGTTCCTTACTGACCCCAAACCCTTTCCTTTCTGCTCTTGTTCTCTTTGATCCAGAGGAACCCAAGGTGGTGGGAGAGGTGGTCCGTGCTGAGGTCCAGGCTTAGCTGGCACAGGGTGTCCAGGGCTCTTGCCTGGATCCTGCTGTCAGTGGACATCCATCCCTGGGGGACAGTCTCTGCTCCTGGGTGAAGTCACAGTTCCTGGGAAGGATCCTGGGGCTGGACCCAGGGCTGGGTGACAACAGCCACCTGGGGCCTGGCCTCAGATGTGAAGAGACCTCAGGCAGGTGGCCCTGCCCAGGGCAGCCGGGCTGCCCGAGGCTCCAGCCCAGTGCTGGCTGCTGGGCTGCTCCAAGGGAGGGGCAGAGGGGGAACTCCCCCGACCAGAGCCCCTGACCTGCCTCATAAGCTCTCGGGGCCCAGGTATTTCAGGCTCGTCTCCACCTCTGACAAGGGCTGCTCTTGGACAAGGGACCTTAGCACAGATGCAGGACCAACCACCAAGACAGACGTCACTGAAGTCTCCCTCCCGCAGCCTGACTGTCCAAGCACCTTTCCAGCCAAGGGGAAGGGAAGTGCTGGGCTGGCCATGCCCTCTCACTGGCTCAGGACCAGGGACATGGGCTGACTGGTGTGGGAGGGGCCCTCGGGACACCCCTCCGTGCCCCAGAGACCCAGAGGCTGTACCCAGGTGCTGGCTGTGGAAGGAGCCACCCCTTCCTGGTCACGGCTGTGCTCTGCCTGGCGTGGAAGCATCTGTGTGTCCCCAGGTGAAGCAGAGCCTGGGAGCGAGGATGTAGGACTCCTGGAGACTGGAATCTCGTGGGCAGAGGAGGAAGCCAGTGGGAGTCTGCAGGCTCTGGTCTCTAGATGTCAGTGCCGGCTGCAGAGGAGCCAGAGGGGTCTGTTGGAGACCAGGGTTGCCACGGCTTTGCGTTTTGTTCTCCTGTGCCCCAGACCTGCTCCTTTCTCTATGTGATTAAATGAGAAGATTCTAGAAGGATCTTCTCCTCACACCTGCACCTGAAATTCACAGATGGGTGTTACCAACACGTCACCAGCAAGGTGTGTCCTACTCCTACCTCTGGTAGCGGTCTGCCTCCTCCCAACCCCAGGCTGCCTAATTCATGCACAACAATAAGTCATTTGAAATGCAAAGGTTGAGTTTGGTGTCTTAGTTCTCTGCCAAGATTTCATGTGTTAATAAAATCCTGTTGGCACAAAACCAGTTAGAATGCCCCTGGTATAAACGATTGAAGGTAGGTCTTCTGTCAGAGGTGGTGGTTGCTGAGTCTCTATAGGCTGATCACTAGCGTTGGCAGCGTTGTTAAAATGGGTGATTCCAGACTCTCCCTCCGCCCACTGATGCATTGAATAAACATCTGTGCACAAGTCAGTTCCTTCCTGGAGAAGCCAAGTCAGCCAAGGGACTCAAGCCCCTGTGCATCTAGAAAACATCTGTGCCAAGGGGTAGGAAAAGCTGAAGCCTGCTCAGGCACAGACCCTATCCTGGACCTTCCACCACAGAATTAGGAAAGGAAAACCCACCATCCAGGGTGTCCTTGAGAAGAGAAGAAGACAATCGTAGAAAGATCTGTAGAGCTGAGGGAAGGGACAAGGGAGGAGAGAAAGAAAATGGGAAGTACTGGGGACTGAATTAGAGAAAATTGTATGTCATGCTTTTAATAATTATGCCAAAATGAGTCCTAATGTTATGTATAACTAAAAAGAATTTTAAAAAAAATGTTCCCCCACCAAAGTGGGGACCCTGCCTATCTCTCCAGCCTCAACTGGAACCACCTTCCTCTCTTCTCCAACCACACTGAGGTCCAGTTTCCCTACCTTAAAAACAGTGAGCTCAGCAGACCAGAAGAAGATGCGGGGTCAGCACTCCAGCAGAGAGGCACAGGCAGCGAATCCTCAACAGAACCCTAAAGCTCAGGAAATAATGTCAACAGTTCATAAATGGGATGGCATCAAGTTAAAAAGCTTCTGCACAGCAAAGGAAACAATTGAGACTGGGAAGAGGAACCTACAGAATGGGAGAAAATCTTTACTACCTACTCTTTGGACAGAAGATTATTGTCTAGAATATAAAAAGAAAAAACTTAACACCAATGCCCCCCCCAATAACGCAATTAATAAACGGGCAAACGAGTTAAACAGACACTTCTCTCTGGAGGGCACTGGGGATTGAACTCAGGGGCACTCGACCACTAAGACACATCCCCAGTCCTATTTTGTATTTTATTAGAGATAGGGTCTCACTGAGTTGTTCAGCGCCTCGCCATTGCTGAAGCTGGCTTTGAACTCGCGATCCTCCTGCCTCAGCCTCTGAAGCTGCTGGGATTACAGGCGCATGTCACCGCAGCTGGCTCAAACAGACACTTCTCAAAAGAAGAAATACAAATGATCATCAAATACATGAGAAAATATTCAATATCATTGGCAATTAGGGAAATGCAAATCAAAGCTACAGTCATAAAGAATACAGACAATAGTAAATGCCAGAGAGGATGTGGAGAAAAAGAACACTTTTACACTGTTGATGGGGTTGTACGTCAGTATAACCTATGGAAATCAGTATGGAAGCTCCCAGAAGACTAGGCACGGAACCACCGTATGACCCAGCTCTTCCACACATCAACATTTATCCTGAAAAATTAACGTCAGCATATTATACGGATACCTGCATACCCACGTTTATCACAGCACAATTCACAGTAGCCAAACTATGCAACCAGCCTGGGTGTCTTTCAGCAGGTGAATGGGAGAAGGAATGTGGTATACATGCAGAATGGAGTTTTACTCAGACATGAAGAAGACGACACTATGCCACTTGTAGGAAACATTATATTAAATGAAATAAGCGAAACTCAGAAAGTCAAGGGTCATGTATTTTCTTTCATATGTGGAAGATAGAAAGGAAAAAGGAAGAGAAAGGCGCAGGGCGTTGAAAGGATCCTAAGAACAGTGAAGGGAGGTCTGTAGACTAGAGGAAAGGGACCATAGGGTGGGAGGAGCGTCGGGAAAGGGGAGGTGGTGGGAGCGATATTGACCAATTCTATTGTCACATTGTGTGATTGTGCAAACATGTAATAACAATCCCACCATATGTACAAGTATAATGCACCAATAAAAATAGGGAAAATAATAGGCCAAACTCACAGAAGTAGAGGATCAGTGGTGGTTACCAGAGGTGGGGGACAGAGATGGACGGGAAAGAGGAGATGTTGATCAAGGAGCACAAGATTTCAGGAAGACAATAGGAACAAAGTTTCAGTGATTTTTTTTTTTGAACAGAATCATGACTTTAATAAATGCATTGCACATTTTGAAATTACTAAAATGTAGATTTAAATGTTTTCACCCATGAATAAGATAAAGTTTGTGAAGTGATGGATTGTTAAATTATCTTGATTTAATCTTTCCACAATGTAGACATGTATCAAAACATCACATTGTACCCCATAAATACATGCAACTATTGCTTGACAATTAAAAATAGTAATTTTAAAGGGAATCAGTTTGAAAATACTTGCAAAAACATGTTAAGCTGACACAAAATTACTCAAAAGTTTAGTCAGATTTTTTAAAAAGTTTAATTGCATTTTTCTTCATTACCCACTTTGTGTATTGTTAATCTTAACTATGGATAACAAATCTACTTAAGACCATGTTTTAAAAAAAGAAGAAGAAAGAAAACATGCCTATCCACTTGCTCACTTGATTCTTATGGTCCCAGTGGGTTGTACTCTATTATTCCCGTCTGTACATGTGATTGTGAGTTTCAGAGAGACACAATAACCTGCCAAAGTCACACAATTAGCAAGTGAGAGAGTCAGGTTTTAGGGCTGTGTCTGATAAGCCTACACATTAATCATGGCACTACAGCTGTGTGAGCTTCCAACATCCCATGGCTCCTCTGACTTATCCTCTGGACCAGCCAAGGTGAGGGTCAGGATGAGGGGAAATGGGCCGACCCATACTCTGTTGGTGCAAATAAAACCCACATCTTGTAAAAAGGAAAAATCTTGTAAAAAGACTGAATCGTGTTTATTTCCATTTTTATTTCTATTGTCTTTCCCGAGGAATAAAGAAATAACTCAAGGAACTAGTTACTCGTGTAACTAATGATAGTGACATAATTTATTACCAGGAGAAACTAGAACCACCGAGATGCCCAATGACTGGTGATCAGTTATCAGAATAGTCTGTCGATCTACGAAGTTTTATAACATATTTAGGACTATAAAATATCTTACCTGTTACGATTTTAAATATTTACAGGATTATCCACAATTTTTAAAAAAATAGATGTGCATAAGGAAAAAAAAGACTCCGAGGATATATACATAAATATCACCACAGGGTAACAAATGAACAGTGATTTTGGAATTTCAAAAGTCGTCTTTATAGACCCATAAAGTTTATGCACTAAGCTTGGATTGCTCACTAATTAGTATGAAAGCAAAAAGTGATGCTGCAAAGAAACATTTTTTTTTTTTTGTACAGAAAGACGTAAGTGAGACAAAGAGATGAGGGGCCCCACAAAGAGGTCAAGACCAAACATACACTGTAAAGTAAGAAGAGGAGGGAACCGAGCTACAGAAGAAAATATTAGGGCCACCCATAGGCTTTCCTTCTCCCTTCTTCTTCCTTCTCCTCAATCTAGCCAGGTAATTCTGGGGATGCCCCACGCCCCAGTCAGGACTTACCCAGAGCTTCCACAGTCAACGGGCCCCTCTCGCTCCTCTGCTATCTCCTAAGAGCATCTGGAAAGAAGGCTTGTGGGATGGGAGTGGACCCTAGGTGCAGCCTGGCTTCCAGGTTCGGGAGAAACCAGGGGCTCCATCATCGGCCATACCTGGCCCAAGACTCACTTCCTTCCAAATTCTCCATCTGCCACTTATTGGCCATGTGGACTTAGACAAGTTGCTTAACTCTTCTGTGCCTCAGTTTCTGCACTTGCAAAAGATGAATCTAATAGTACTAAACTCAGGGTCTTTGAGAGTATCCATTAGCAATATTAAATATTTTATGCTTAGTGGGATTTGGTACCAAACTGGGTGATTCTGGTACTTGCCTTGGCAGCACACATCACAAACTGTGTGATTCTGGATACTTCCTTGAGTGTTTTGTTGGTCTATTTACCAAACTTTACACAGCACTCCCTACCTATCCGTCATTAGCGCTAAGCACTCAATGGATGATTCATGGAATCCCCTCAAGAACGCTGTAAGGACAGTGATGTTTTTTTTTTCCCCCACTTTGTGAATGAGGAAACGGATGCTCAGGGACGATTAGTGATTTGCCCAAAATAAATAGGAGCCAGGGGGCTGGGGATGTGGCTCAAGCGGTAGCGCGCTGGCCTGGCATGCGTGCGGCCCGGGTTCGATCCTCAGCACCACGTACAGAGATGTTGTGTCCGCCGGAAAAAAAAAAACTTAAATAAATAAATTCTCTCTCTCTCCCCTCTCTTCTCTCTTAAAAAAAAAAAAAAATAGGAGCCAGGATCTGCATCTGGTTTAACTCTTTTAACTCTCTGCCTTCTGTGGCCTTTTCCAAGCCCTCTTGGAAAAGGTCCTGTATCGGCTCAAAACCACAAGATATTGGTGGTACAGTAGTGTTAGGATGGTGCTAGCAACAGAGAAAGGATATAAACCTGGACAGGACTTCACAAAGGCCATCCAGCAACGTTATAGAAAAAGATATTCATTTTTTGAAGCTATTGTAAATGGGGTAGTTTTCCTTATTTCCCTTTCAGAGGATTTGTCACTGATACACAGAAATGCCTTTACTTTATGGGTGTTGATTTTATATCCTGCTACTTTGCTGAATTCATTTACTAGTTCTAAAAGTTTCCTGGTGGAACTTTTTGGATCTTCTAGGTATGGAATCATATTGCCAGATCAGATAGAGCACTAATCACTTGGGTATATAAAGAACTCCAAAAGCTAAACACCAAAAAAACCCAAATAACCCAATCAATAAATGGGCCAAGGACCTAAGCAGACACTTCTCAGAAGATGATATACAATCAATCAACAAATATATGAAAAAATGTTCATCATCTCCAGCAATTAGAGAAATGCAAATAAAAACTACTCAAAAATTTCATCTCACTCCAGTCAGAGTGGCAGCTATTAAGATTACAAACAACAAAAAGTGTTAAAGAGGATGTGGGGAAAAGGCACACTCATACATTGCTGGTGGGACTGCAAACTGGTACAGCCAATATGGAAAGCAGATGGAGATTCCTTGGAAAACCTGGAATGGAACCACCATTTGACCCCCTCTCCTCGGTCTATACCCAAAGGACTTAAAAACAGCTTACTGGGGCAGTGGGAGAGCACCTGCCTCACACATGTGAGGCACTGAGTTTGATCCTCAGCACCACATAAAAATAAATATATATTTTTAAAAAATAGCATACTACAGGGACACAGCCACATCAATGTTTATAGCAGCACAATTCACAATAGCTAAACTGTGGAACCAACCTAGATGCCCTTCAGTAGATAAATGCATAAAAAAATTGTGGTATACATACACAATGGAATATTACTCAGCAATAAAAGAATAAAATCATGGCATTTGCAGGTAAATGGGTGGAGTTGGAGAATATAATGCTAAGTGAAGTTAACCAATCCCCCAAAAAACAAATGCTGAATGTTTTCTCTGATACAAGGAGGCTGATTCATAGTGGGGAAGGGAAGGGGAGCATGGGAGGATTAGATGAACTCTAGATAGAGCAAAGAGGTGGGAGGGGAAGGGAGGGGACAGGGGATCAGAAATGATGGTGGAATGAGATGGACATCATTATCCAAAGTAGATGTATGAAGACTTGAATGATGTGAATATACTTTGTATACAACCAGAGATATGAAAAATTGTGCTCTATATATGTAATATGAATTGTAATGCAACCCCCTATTATATATAACAAATTAGAATTTAAAAATTAAAAAAAAAAGAAAAAGAGGGGCTGGGGATGTGGCTCAAGTGGTAACACATTCGCCTGGCATGTGCGGGGCACTGGATTCGATCCTCAGCACCCATAAACATAAAAAATAAAGATGTTGTGTCCTCCGAAAACTGAAAAATAAATATTAAAAAACTCTCTCTCTCTTTTCTCTCTCTCTCTCTCTCTCTCTCTCTCTCTCTCTCTCTCTTATCTCTTCTCTCTCTCTCCCCCCTCTCTCTCTTAAAAAAAAAAAAAGAAAAAGATATTCCTAGATCCTTTCTCTACTTCCACAGTCACCCAGACTGCTGTGAGCGTGTCTCAGGGGAGGAGAGTCCGGCAGGTTCACATCATTCTCTCTCTGTCTATTTTGCCTGCAGCAAAATGAATTTAAAAAAAAAACACTCCTTGAATAGAAAACCAGGGTCAATGTTCTGTATGTCCCCAATTTATGATTTGGAACAGAACTCGCAGATCTGTCACAGCCAGCTGGATGATTAGAATCTGCGTTATGGGAATTCATTCTGCTCCTCACTTACCCTGAGTGCTTGGGTCCCACAGGCCTGCAGGTGAGGTCAAAGAGCTGCTGGCCACACAATTACACAGCACCTCCGGTCAGACACCTTCAGAGGTGAGTGGAGATGAACGTCCTGGGCTGTAAGTGCGAGAGCCTGTGAAAGCTCTCGTTTTGGGTTTGCTTCATTGGGCCCCCAGTGCACGTCCTGTCCCCTCACACCGGCACTGTTTATGGGATTAATTGTTGCTCTTGTTGTTCGAGTAGAGAAACAGAGAAGGTTGGCATGGATGGGCACTGGGTGCCTCCACATCGCCACATAGTGGTCCCATGGACAAGATCTACCTTGAATCTAATTATGAATAAATCTCAGACCAACCCCAAGTCAGGAATGTTCAATTAAAAGAAAAGTTTGGCTGTATTCTTCAACAAATGTAGACAAATATATTATCGGGTAAATTGATAAAACGGAATACTCATAGTAGATTAAATTATATTTTATCGGCATTTAAATGAAGTTGCTACTTATGCCATGATCATCAAGAGAATTACCTTTTTGTTAAGAGGTAATTACCCTTTTGTTACAGAAGCGATTAGAAATGAGAGCTATGGAAAATAAAATTTACTCTCAAATCATTCAGAAAAAAAAAAGATATGAGAAACAGAGAGGGAGACATAGAGACAGAAACAGAGAGGAAGCAACAGAGGTAAATCCTTAAAAATAGGTGAATCTGGGTAAATGGTCAATAGATGATCTTTGCACTATTCTTACTCTTGCAACTTTGAAGTTATTTCCAAAAAATATTTTTTTAAATTTTTTAATTTATTTTATTTTTTTAAAATTAAAGGCAATTCATTTAAAGTTTCAAATGGCTCAAAATTTATTGTTATTTTTTATAATCTTTCATATATGCCAAGAGGAAAATGAATTTAGCTCATCTCAAAAGTTGTGCACCTTAAATAAATAAATACATTCTATATATAAAATTTTGCCCATTGCAAATTCCCAATTTTGAGATTTGAAGGGATTTCAATGAATGCATGGAATGCCTGTAGGTTTTCTTCTGCTTGGTTGAAAATGTTGAAGCAAAAATAAAGACTTTTTTGGAAATGGTTCACTTGCAGGAACAGGTTCCATGATGCCTTCCATGACTACGTAATAGCCAGATTTCTCTTTTGTATTGACTTCTCCTTGCATCTGCGTCTTCTATCTTCCTTCAGGAGAGGAAAAAAAAACAGCTGGGAATAAGAGAGTAGTAAAGAAGGGCTGGGGCTTTAAAAAAAACACCCCTTAGGGCTCAGGCCACAGCTCAGTGGCAGAGGGCTTGCCTAGCATGTGGGAGGCACTGGGTTCTATCCTCAGCACCCCGTAAAAATAAATAAAGACATTCTGTCCCCATCTACAACTATAACAAAATTAAAAAACCAAACCAAACCACGCTTAACCTCCTTCTTTCAAGCCCCAGCTTCACCAATGAGCTGCTTAAAACAAGAGCCAGCATTTATTCTGCCTACACTGTGTTTACTTTGCAGATCCCACACCCTTTCCTAGTTCATTCTGTTCTTCTTCACACCGATACACTGTGTATTTCTTTTCTGGATCCCCTTTACTCCCAGTTTCCTCTGCTAGAAGTGAGCTCAGTGAGAGGCGGGTTCACAGCTGTACCCTGAGTCCTTCTAATAGTTCCTAGATTACAGCAGTCACTTTACATAAATCCTTGTAGGTTGAATGAATGTAGGCTGGATAAATGAAGGTAGAACCTTACTCAGTTGTAAGAATTTATTTCAAGTAGATTAAATAAATAATTGATAAAAATTTTGAAGTCCACAACAAAGTCAATGAGACTTAATAACCTTTACCCTTCTACGGGGAGAAAAAGAAGTCTAAGTTTAATAATAATAACCAACATTTATTTTGCAAGTACTGTGAGCCAGGCCCTATGCAAGTGCTTTGTGTATTCAACATTTGCAATGTGGGCATTAATAGAACTCACATTGTAGATGGAGAAACTGCTATGTCAATCGCAGAACTTCTGTGGATTTAAATGTATTAAGGTTGAGAATCAAGCCCAGGCCCCTCGGACCCCAGTGCCCACGTCTAGACAGCACCAACAATCTTCAGTAAGGTGGCGAAGGGGAGAGAATTTCAGGGAATATCTGTCATCTTTCTTTGCCATAGTTTAAATAGGGGTTGTCCTCAAAATTCATGTTGCATCTTAATTGCTCCATGTGGCAGTGTTAGATAGTGAGGCCTCGAGGAAGGGGTTTGGGTCATGGGGGCAGAGCCCTCAGGAATGATTAATGCTTTTTCCATGGACATGGGGAAGCTATCACGAGAGTTTCTCTTTTCTTCTCCCTTCCTCATGCACCCATTTGCCATCTGTCATG
The DNA here is from genome assembly GCF_052094955.1 of Ictidomys tridecemlineatus. Lineage (NCBI taxonomy): Eukaryota > Metazoa > Chordata > Mammalia > Rodentia > Sciuridae > Ictidomys > Ictidomys tridecemlineatus. The sequence goes on along the minus strand of NC_135481.1, from coordinate 196,419,683 downwards.
AGGTTCTCAACAGAAGCCAAGCAGACGCTGGCTCTGGGCTCTGGATTTCCCAGCTTCCATGCCCATGAACCACAAAAATTTATCTTCTTTCTAAACCACCCAGTGTCAGGTATTCTGTATTAGTAACAGAAAACAAATTAAGACAGAAAATTGAAAACAAGAAGTAGAGATGCAAATGAATCACCAAACTTGAATCATGAAGAAATAGAAAACATGAATGGACAAACAATAAACCACGAGACTGAATCAGAAATGAAAAGTCTTCCGTCAAAGACTAGCCCAGGACTGATCTCTTCACTGCAGAATTCTACTAAACGTTTAAAGAACTAATATCAGTTTTCCTCAAACTACTCAAAAAGATTGAAGAGGAGGAAATTCTTTCAAACTCCTTCTGAGGTCAGCATTGCATTGATACCAAAACCAGATACAGACATAACAAAACAAGAAAACCATAGGTCAATATCTCTAATGAACATAGATACAAAAATGCTCAACCAAATACTAGCAAACTGAATTCAGTGGCACATTAAAAAGATCATTCGTGGGCTGGGGATATAGCTCAAGTGGTAGTGCGCTGGCCTGGCATACGTGCGGCCCGGGTTCGATCCTCAGCACCACATACCAACAAAGATGTTGTGTCCGCCGAAAACTAAAAAAAATAAATATTAAAAAAATTAATTCTCTCTCCCCCCCACTCGTCTTTAAAAAAAAAAAAAAGAAAATATAAGGGAAATTATTGGGTCATTGGCCCCAGGCAGTTATTTTTTGGTTGGGAGCCCAGATATACAGACAAAAATAACAGAAATTGACAAATACCATATCAAACTAAAATGTTTCTGCACAGCAAAGGAGCAATCTACACAACAAAGAGATAACCTACAGAACGGGAGAAAATATTTACAAACTATATACCTAAGCAACCAAGAAAATCTCAACAGCAAAACAAACAAAAATAACCCAGTTTTAAAAGAGGTTAAAATATGAATAGACGTATCTTAAAACAAGATATAAAAATGGCCAAGAGATGTATGAAAAACTGTTCAACATCACTAATCACTAAGGAAACTGAAATAAAAACCATGGTGAGATACCATCATATCCCAGGGAGACTGGCTATTATCAAAAAGACAAAGTAAAAATAACGAGCTAGTGAATATGTAGACAAAGAGGAAATGTACACACTGTTGGTGCAAATGTAAATTAGTATAGCAATGATAGAGAACAGTATGGAGGTTCCTGAAAAAACTAGAAACAAAACTATGATACAATCTGCAATCCCACCACTGGGTACATCCCAAAGAAAGTGAAATCAGCATGTTGGAAAGACACCTGCATTTCCATGTTTGTTGCAGTATTATTCACAATATTCAAAATAAAAGTCCTGGCAGTTGAATGGACATTTTATATATATTTACATATATATGTAAGCTATGAAGATAATGTTTCCCAGATATATATCTCCAGTGGAATACTATTAGCCATAAAATGCATGAAATCCTGTCATTTGGACTTGGAGCACATTATGTTATGTGAAATAAGTGAGGGACAGATAGACAAACACCTTACAATCTTCCTCATAAGTGAAATCCCAAGAGTTGATACCATCGAGGTTGAGAGTAGAATAGTGTTTAGCAGACGCCGAGGAGAAGGGAAAGGAGTCGAGATGGGGAGAGGTTGGTCAGTGGGTACAAAATGGTTGTTTGAGGAGAAGGAAGGGGGGCTGGTGTTCTTGGGCCCAGCAGGGTGCATACAATGAACAATAATCCATTACATATCTCAAATTAGAAGAGAGGAATCTGAATGCACTCACTATAAAGAAATGGAGGTCTGAGGTGATTGACATGCTAATTACTGGAGTTGATGATTATCCCGTGGGTTCATGAAGCAAAACGTATCTTGTACCTCATGACTACGTAGGACTCTGTGTCCATAAAAGTAAAAAGATACATTGAAGAAAGGTTCAATAAAAACAAGAGGGAATTCACCAGACTACACTGCCTTACGAGAAGTGTCAAAGGGAGTCTTTAAGTTGAAATGAAAAAAAAAATTACGTGTGATTTCCATTTTCTGAAACGATTCATATACCTATCCAGGCACATATGTAGAGTGGAATACCATAGGCCCAAACAGTAAGTCACTAGAAATATCTCGCTTTCTTTTTTGTGCGTTTTAAGTATTTTGTAAGACGAGTCTGAATTACCTTTTAACCAAGGGAAGGCAAGACATTTAAAAAATGTCTTACTCAGGAAAAAGGAACGCATGAGCTGGGAGAAGAAAAGACGGCGTGGGGCAAAGGCAGCTCTCCGCTAAGGTGTGAGTCTGTGGCGGGAGGTAGAGGGCGACGGAGGACAGCCAGAAGGTAAAGTGTGGAAAGTCTATGAGCACTTTCCCTCCACCCACCCCTTACCTCCCTCTCTTTACCTCTTGATCTCTAGCCTCAACTGGGAAGGAAAAGAAATCTCCCTCGCAACATACTCTGCTCCCGTGGTCAGCATCATGAAGTCCCGGATGCCCCCGTCCTTGACACTCCTGTGTGTGGTGCTGCTGTGCGTGCTGGGAGAAATGAAGTCAAAACATGATGGTAGGTGTTGAGACTCGCTGGGAACCCAAGGAGAGGGCAGTGCTCATTCCTGAGCAAGTGAAGGGGCATCACATCTGGTGGACCTGACTCAGGACCCATTCCCAGAATCACCCGCTGGAGAATCACTTTGATATGCACAGAGATCCAAGACATTCCCAAGCTGAGGTCCTTTGGTGTCCCCTCTTCCCACCTTGAAAAGAGCAATGAGCAACTTTCAACGTTATACAAATTCTGTCAGCTATGGAGATGATGATTCCCCACGTCTTTGAGGTTGGGTGATGATACAAAGCTGTTCTACTTTCCGTAGTTCCATAAGCTCTTGCCCTAATATGTTCGCTCTGATGAGGACCAAATGGGCATGCAATGTATACACACCTTTCAGCATGTGACAAGATGGCAAAGAGGCATGAGAATAAAATGAAATCACTGGAGAGACTAAGAAAATTGACCAAGAGAGATAAGAATTTGGAGAGAGACCGAGTTCTGAAAGGCAGAGGCAGCAAGGAAGAGAAGGAGGGAGAAAGTCGGGTCTCTGCTCTGCTGCCAGACCCTGGAATCTCCTGTTAAGTTAGCACAGATTTCACGGGAGGAGGCATGAATGCTGGGGTTTGCGGAGTCTGGTCTCCAGGAGGCTCAAAGAGGGCCCAGGACCTGCCACACTGGTGGGACCTGGGGGCGGGGGGGGGGGGGGACAACGTGGTCCACAAAGAGGCAGCTCTGAGTAGGAGCTGAGGAGGCTCAGAAAGGGAATTTTCTTTTTAGGCAGATGGATAGCTGGCTGGGGGCTGGGGGCAAAGATTCTAGAAGGAGCAGTGTATGGAGGGTTCCTTCTCTAGGTCTGGCAATGACGCAGCCTTACGCACCTCTTTAAGTTCCACTCTCGGGAGATGAGCTGCTGGTGGAGGAGTGCTCAGGAGAGCCAAACATAGTAGACTGTGCCCAGAAGTGCTCGAGGACCTTCAAATGTGCCCAGAAGAACCACGTGTGCTGCTGGACCTACTGTGGTAACATCTGCTGGGAAAAAGTGAGTTGGGAGCTGCGTGGTTGGGTCTGTGCCTTCACCCACGACCGCCCTCTCTTCGGAGCCCATGATTCCTAAACAAATGACTGGAGTTTCCCAAACCCAAGACACAGAAATAGTAGGAGACAAAAGTCCCCGAAACCTGGAAAGCAGCTCACTGGCAAATACAAAGTGGGAAGAAAGAGCTGAGAGCCCACAGCCTCCGTCCTTAGGTAATCGTCACGGTCTGTACAGGGCTCTTCCGCTTTGCTAGTCCAGCTTTCTGACCACTGCCTCCGCGCGCAGTCAGACTTCCTGTGGGCCCCTTTGGCTTAGCCAGGCCCAAAGCTCCCTACCCTTCACCGGGTCAAGGGTGGACACTTTCTGTTGTTCCATTAAGAAATTCCTGCCTGTCGGCTGGCAGGTGTGGGCACGGTCAAGCCTGGGGATTAATGCTTCTTTCTCAGAGTTTCTTGGCCTCTGTCTAAATTTTTCCTCTTTCTCTTACAGGAATACCTTGAAAACCTGTGAGAATCTGGACTTCCCACTGGCCCACCACCTGTGTCCACTGGGAGATGTTTAAGAGAACCCAGGGCAGTGTTGTGGGACCGTGGGACTGCTGAGCTGTTCTTACTGAGAAGTGAGCCGGAGGAAACCTTTGATAAATATACGCATTTACCAAGAGTGGGAATTTTTTTCCTTCCCCCTTCATCCTACTATCTCTGACTACCTTTATTATAATCCCCAAAATTGTTTCCATCCCATAATGTACATAAGCTTACGATTTTTTGCCACCCCATTTAATGATCTTAGAACTGATAAACGAATCTCCTGGGCTTCTTAGAATAAAAGTTCATTTCTCACTTGCCATTTCAACCTGGGAATTGGCAAGCAGGCCTTTCTTTGAGTTTTTTGGAGAGGTCTTTGGTAAATTCTTCATGGAGGTTTGTGTTCACAGTTCTGAAACAACTTTACATGTAAACAAAATCAAACAAGCAAATAAATAAATGATCAGAGTCAGGTTTCTAACTGTTGGTAAAAATAGATTTTAAACAAGTCTACGTCAGACTTGCTAAACCAGCCCGGGTGGCCTCAGGCTCTGTGCTGTGCCTGGAAGCCCCAGTCACTAGGCCAACCCCTGTGGACCTTGCCTTCAGGCCCCCCAAGCAGAGGCAGCCCCTAGGCTCACCTGGTGTGCCCAGCTAGCCCATGGCCTAGGCCAGTGCACTCCACCCAGCCTCCAGACCAATCTTAGTTTTACAAGATTGAACCAGTCGCCCACAATGTGGTCAGACAGTGGTGCACCACCACCAAGAAGCCTTCTTTCTCCACAATAACGTCATGGCTGCTTCACATCCTCTTCCTGGGTGGTAACACCGTCCTTCTTCAGGTCCCCTATGAATCTGTGTAAGGTTGCCTTGCGTGGACTGGTGTCGTAAGGAATCTCGTGTTCCAGTACGTGACTTCCACAGGAGCAGGGCAGTTCATCTGAGCCTTGTGAATTTTGTTAAAAAAAAAAAAAAACACTCAATGAAGGATTTTTTAAAACCTTCTGAATACAGAAATGATGCAAAGTAACTGAAGTCTACTTCAACAGACTCCTCTAGAGTCTGTTTATCCCCAGAGCTTTGCGTCTGAAGTTGGGAGGAAAGGGGAATGACAAGAACTGCCAACAGGAAGCAGCAACGAGGCCTACTCTGCCCAGGTCAGAACTCTTACAAGGTGCCCTGTGGATTTCAATTCCATGTTTCTGTGTCCGGGTCAACACGACAGGGCGCTTCGTGGTGGAGTAGAAATGAATTTCTGCAGTTCACGTGTCTGCATAGAGGTAGCGCTGTGCCTGCGGGACTCTCCACTCTTCGAAACTCCAGAAACGTGTGACCAAGAGCACCACAGAGCTGAGGAATAGCCTGCTCCTACAGCAGGTCCCAAAGGCAGAGCAGTGTGGCTGCACAGAGCAGGTGGGAGTGGTCGTCTTGGATGGTAGCAATGCAGGTGGCATCGATGTCACCAGACCTCCATGCAGTGAGTCAATGACAGAATCCTTGAATCGACATGTTAAGGGGCAACCTTACCCAGCGAAACCAATTCAGAATGAGTTCAGAAATCAGAAGTTTAATGCACTATGACTTAGAGTCTGGCTTCCCCATTTTACCACCCCTCTCTGAAGAGTTTCAAGAAGAGAATTCTTCCCAAAACAGTGGATATGTTAACTGATGGGTATTCTTTTAAAAATATTTTGTTGTTGTTGTTGTAGATAGATCCAATACTTTTATTTTATTTATTTAGTTTTATATGGTGCTGAGGATCAAACCCAGTACCTCACACATGCTAGGCAAGCGCTCTGCCACTGAGCCACCACTCCAGATTTTAAAAAATGTAACTTTACAGTTTCAGAGTTAGGAACAACTTCATCTGGAGAGAAGATTGTTCTTGAATGCCACGTGCAGTATATATTCTAATGGTATTTTGTCTGATACACTTTTCTTTTTACCATTATTTTTATTTGTTCTCCTTAGCTGTACATGACAGCAGAATGCATTTCAATTCATTGTACACAAATGGAGCACAACATTTCAATTCTTTGGTTGTACAGAAACGTGTGACCAAGAACGTCATTCATTCCATCATATATGTACCTAGGGTAATGATGTCCATCTCATTCCACCATCTTTCCTACCCGATAACCCCTCACCACCCTCCCCTTTGCCCAAAGTTCCTCCATTCTTCCCATGCCCCATCCCCATCATAGATCAGCATCCACTAATCAGAGAAAATATTTGGCCTTTAGTTTTTGGGGATTGGTTAACTTCACTTAGCATAATATTCTCCAACTCCATTCATTTACCCGCAAATGCCATAATTTTATTCTTGTTTAATGCTAAGTAATAGTCCATTGTATATATACCACAGTTTTTTTTATCCATTCATCTATTGATGGGCATCTAGGTTGATTCCTGTTTAGCTATTGTGAATTCAGCTGCTATCAACATTGATGTGGCTGCGTCACTATAGTATGCTGATTTTAAGTTCTTTGGGTATAGACCAAGGAGTGGGATAGCTGGGTCAAGTGGTTCTATTTCAAGTTTTCTGTGGAATCTCCATACTGCTTTCCAAAGTGATTGCACCAATTTGCAGTCCCACCAGCAATATATGAGTGTATCTTTTTCCCCACATCCTCACCAACACTTATTATTGCTTGTATTCTTGGTAACTGCCATTCTGACCGTGGAGAAATGAAATCTTAGAGTAGTTTTGATTTGCATTTCTCTAATTACTAAAGATGTTGAACAGTTTTTTATATATTTGTTGATTGTTTATATATCTTCTTCTCACCAGTGTCTGTTCAGTTCCTTAGTCCACAATTGATTGCTATCATCTTTTCGGTTCTTTATATATCCTGGAGATCAGTGCTGTATCTGATGTGTGTGGTAAAAATTTGCTCCTATACTGTAGGCTCTCTCTTCACCTCAATTCTTTTTTTTAATTTTTTTTATTTTTTAAAGAGAGAGTGTTAGAGGAGAGAGAGAGAGAGAATTTTTAATATTTATTTTTAGTTCTCGGCGGACACAACATCTTTGTTGGTATGTGGTGCTGAGGATCGAACCCGGGCCGCACGCATGCCAGGCGAGCGCACTACCGCTTGAGCCACATCCCCAGCCCCAATGATTGTTTCTTTTGCTGAGAAGAGGCTTTTTAGTTTGAATCCATCTTATTTATTTATTTATTTATTTATTTTTGAGAGAGAGAGAATTTTTTAATATTTATTTTTCAGTTTTTGGTGGACACAACATCTTTATTTTATTTTTATGTGGTGCTGAGGATCGAACCCAGCGCCTGTGCATGCCAGGAGAGCATGTTACCGCTTGAGCCACATGCTGAGCCCTAGAGGTTTAATCTCATTGTGTTCCATATGGATTTCCCCTTTTCCCAGCACCATTTGTTGAAGAGGCTATCCTTTCTCCAATGCATGTTTTTGTCTGATGTCAATCGTTGGTACTGGGTTCAAAACTAAACCCATTCCTTGCATTTCAAATGACTTACTGTAGTGCATGAGTTAGGCAGCCTGGGGTTGGGAGGAGGCAGACTGCTACCAGAGGTAGGAGTAGGACACACCTTGCTGGTGACAGTGTTGGTAACACCCATCTGTGAATTTCAGGTACAGGTGTGAGGAGAAGATCCTTCTAGAATCTTCTCATTTAATCACATAGAGAAAGGAGCAGGTCTGGGGCACAGGGGAACAAAACGCAAAGCCGTGGCAACCCTGGTCTCCAACAGACCCCTCTGGCTCCTCTGCAGCTGGGACTGACATCTAGAGACCAGAGCCTGCAGACTCCCACTGGCTTCCTCCTCTGCCCACGAGATTCCAGTCTCCAGGAGTCCTACATCCTCGCTCCCAGGCTCTGCTTCACCTGGGGACACACAGATGCTTCCACGCCAGGCAGAGCACAGCCGTGACCAGGAAGGGGTGGCTCCTTCCACAGCCAGCACCTGGGTACAGCCTCTGGGTCTCTGGGGCACGGAGGGGTGTCCCGAGGGCCCCTCCCACACCAGTCAGCCCATGTCCCTGGTCCTGAGCCAGTGAGAGGGCATGGCCAGCCCAGCACTTCCCTTCCCCTTGGCTGGAAAGGTGCTTGGACAGTCAGGCTGCGGGAGGGAGACTTCAGTGACGTCTGTCTTGGTGGTTGGTCCTGCATCTGTGCTAAGGTCCCTTGTCCAAGAGCAGACCTTGTCAGAGGTGGAGACGAGCCTGAAATACCTGGGCCCCGAGAGCTTATGAGGCAGGTCAGGGGCTCTGGTCGGGGGAGTTCCCCCTCTGCCCCTCCCTTGGAGCAGCCCAGCAGCCAGCACTGGGCTGGAGCCTCGGGCAGCCCGGCTGCCCTGGGCAGGGCCACCTGCCTGAGGTCTCTTCACATCTGAGGCCAGGCCCCAGGTGGCTGTTGTCACCCAGCCCTGGGTCCAGCCCCAGGATCCTTCCCAGGAACTGTGACTTCACCCAGGAGCAGAGACTGTCCCCCAGGGATGGATGTCCACTGACAGTAGGATCCAGGCAAGAGCCCTGGACACCCTGTGCCAGCTAAGCCTGGACCTCAGCACGGACCACCTCTCCCACCACCTTGGGTTCCTCTGGATCAAAGAGAACAAGAGCAGAAAGGAAAGGGTTTGGGGTCAGTAAGGAACATTCAGGAAGCAGAGGCCCTGGAGCCTCAGATCCCCGCCCGAGGTCAGGCTCCGACTCAGGATGGCCGTGTTGGTGGGGGCGGATACTGTGAGGGGGGTGCTGCAGGCCCTCCTGCGCGGCCTCCTGTCCCAGAGGATGTGAGGAAGTGAGCAAAAGGCCGTGCAGACAGCGTCCTCTCCAGGCCCCTCACAGCCCCTCAGTCTCTGTGGCTCTGGGCACCCCCCTGAGTGTCCTGGACTCAGGTCCCCATTGGAAAGAAACCCTGACCTGAACTGGAGAAGGAGAGCGGGAGGTGGGCAGGGGTGGGCCAGGAAAGCGCTTGGGCCCCCCCAGCCCAGGCTCTCCCTGCACCTTCGGATGCTTCACCAGGTCCCCTGGCTCCGGGCCAGCCGTGTCCTCCTTGGCCCTGGGGAGCTGCCCACGAGCAGTGTGCCCACCGGGAGAAGGGGTTCAGTGAGCAGAGCCGCGGGAGCGGAGCCTCCTGGGCCCAGCGGGGTGTGTGGCAAAGGGACAGAGCAGAGAGCAGGACAGGAGGAGAGTGGAGCCCTGGGCCAGGGAGGGCGGGTGCTGCCGGTCGCCTGGGTTCTGGGTGCACACCGCTGAGGGAGCAGGAGAGGCCAGGTGCCGATCCAGTTTATTGGACAGGGACCAGGGGTTCCGACCTGGGAGGTGGCTCTGGGGTGGATGGCCTTGTGCTGTGAGTAGAGGTCCTCAGGCTTCGGTGGACGCAGCCTCTGCGAGGAGGGTGGGGGCAGGGAGCAGGCCCCCCAGCTCACAGGGTGCTCAGGCAAACGCTCCCACAGAAGGTCAAGCAGCACGTGCTGTTCCCTTGACACTTCTGGAAGTAGGAGCAGCGGAGGCTGCAGCCCTCAGCACTGGGCCACTGCTTACAGGCCGCGGCTTCCGGAGTCCACGGAGTCCACGGGGACGCTGAGGAGAAACAGGAGCCGCTGGGGGGCCGCTGCCCAGAGAGCCTCCTCCTCCAGCTTCAATTCTCCACAAACCCGGGACCCAGCGCCCTCCCCAGACCCTGGGAGTCAGCAGTGTCCTAGATCCTCACCTTCCCTGACACCCCTCCTCCCCTGAAGACATCAGTGGCGGGTCGGCCTGGGCCTCTGCAGGCACATCCACCAAAGACCTGTCCCCCACAGACACGGCCGTGGTGAGGTCACCCCCATGGAGTCTACACTCTGGCCCTGGGACCTCAGAGAAGCCTAGACACCTCCCAAGCCTCCCCAGGCTGCAGGACTTGCAGATGCAGAGGGGAAGCCGACCTGCCTGTTGCCCCTCTCTCCTCTCTCCAGGGTCATTCTCCAGCACCTGCTCCTCCAGTGGCCCGCCTGACACTGCCACTCTCTGTTCCCTCGGATGGTAACTTCACCTTGGCTTCGTCCTTCCTATCTTCCCACCAGTGTCTTTTCCCTCCACACCTCACCATTTCTCCACCTCCTCCACCCATGAGTACCTCTGCGTGGCCCCACAGATGTGCACAGGTCAAAGAGTCGTGTCCTGTTGGCCCCTTAGACTCTAGAGCCGATGCCCCTTTCCCCATAGCGTGTGCCATTTGTTCCTGGTCTTTGGAAAGGAGGGGAAGGAGAGGTGCAGGGCCTTCCTCCACTGTCACTGTTCCCAGGTTGGGTCACAGGCTGGACGCCAGGTGTTGACCAGCCCAGAGCCTCCACAGTGCTATGGTCCGTGCTGGGTGTGCAGAGAGGTACCAGGTCCTCCAAGATGGGTCCCTCTTGCCCCTCCCGTGTACCCACACAGCCATCACCTACCTGGGGCCCACTTACGTCCACGGTACCCTCCCTGGGCCTCCAGCGGCAGCAGTAGCACACAGAGGAGCAGGGGGAGCCTCAGAGCTGGGGGTGCCATGACTCTGCCCAGAGCCATGAGTCTGAGTCCAGCCAGGATGGCACGGCCTTCCCCAGGGAGCTGTGAGGAGGAGGATCCCCAGGACACACTGACTCAGCTCCTGGCTGTCTCTGCTGGCCACGCCAGGAGAGCGCAGGGCGTCCTGTCCTCCTCTTGTCTGCCCTCGCCCTGTCCTATTGTGTGCAGCTGGGCTCCTGCAGGATGACGCCCGCTCTCCCACAGCAACCCTTTTCTCTTGCTAAAGAAATTTTTCTCAAAGATATAATTTGTGTATTCTCTTATGAAGTAATTCACAGAAATGAAAAGAGAAAAAATATAATTTTTGTAAAGGATGATAATCTTATTTGTAGAATTAATCTGTTTTGTTGTATTATCTTGTCATTTTGTATATTAATATAAATAATCTTGGTTTTCACATTTTAATCAACTCTGTTACCTATCTCCTGTCACCCTTATTTATTCATGAAAATATTTATGATGTCATTTTTTTCTCAGGAAAAAAAAAACACATGATTTTTCACTGTGTCTCTCTTGACACCCATTTGAGATTACCAATATTGAATTTCTTAATATTATGAACACTTTTATTCAAAATTCCTAGATGATTTCTTTGGTCCCAGAAGTGGAAGCTAGGTTAGTGTGACACATATAAGTACATGATTCATGTGTGACAGGTACATGGAGAAACAAACAAACAAACATGTTTGCTTCAACAGAGAATGAGCATCTATTTTCTCAAGTCCTGCAAGACACTAGAGTTTAAATGGAGAATTCAGGCAAAAATCATTGTCTATACAAATTTGGGTAGCAAAACATTGTTATAGCCTTTATCCTCAGAAAGATGTGAAGTTGAGTCTTGACTCCAACATTCACTAGCTTTGTGTCACCGGGAAAATGTGAGACCTCCTTAGACTAAATCTATCCACATTTTCCTGGCGGCCAGCGGTGAGGATAGGAGCAGGTGACATATGGAACCCCCCATGGGGTCTGTGCTCCATAGGGGTTCAGTGTTACTTACTGTCTTCTCCTCAGTCTTGTTCCCTAAAAACATATGGCAAGGATTCAGAACGGCTCCTTGATCTCTTAATCCACATTAGGAATAGCCAGACCTGGAGAGCTGAGGGTCAGGAAGACTCACCTGCTCGTTCTAGTGAACCCACAGACTCTGCACAAACTGGTGGCAAGGCCGGGCAGAAACCAGAGCTCAACACAAGAGTCCAAACCCTGGCCGTAAGTCGTGCTCTCCTAAAGGAGGGAATAGGTGGAAAGGCGTTTTGGTGTCACAGGGTGAAGAAGTGAATTCTGGTTAGGAAGATGGCAGTGAAGATCAGCACCCTCCACTGTTCTGAATCTCTAAGTCCCCAGATGCGGGTGTGCCTGATGTTCGTGTCTCTGATCTACGGTGACACGGTGCTGTTGACCTTTCCTGAATGTTCTTTCCCAGTTTTTTTTTTTTTTTATTTTCATCCACTCATAAAAGAGACCTTCTAGAGATGGGCCCTGTCGTGCTCCCCAGCCGAGAGGAGCCGTACAGATGTACAGAACTTCCCGAATAGGAGCTGCCTCGTTCCAAACCCCCCGTGGCTAGCTTGGCAATGAGTGCATTGCACCCAACAGACTGAAGGCAAGAATATCTGTCCCATCCGGGTCACGGCCTTAGGAAGATAAGTGTTCTTTGTAAAAGCTTAGTAGAGAGGACCAAAAGCTCTCAAGCACGGTGAGACCAAAGGGTGAGAGGAGCCTAGACCCTGGGCCACCACATGGAAGAGAGTCCCCGGTTGTTGTAGAACACCCATCAGGAGTCATTGTGTGGGCCAAGAAATAATTCTATTTCATTCCCTATATTTTACAATGGAGCCTCTCTGTTTAGTCTATCCTAACTAATTATACACGGCGGAGGCAAAGCCAAACATTTCCTCCTTTGTGATACCCAGGTTTTGGACACACTGCTGTAGGGCACTGGAGATCCAGTTCAAAGGAAGCCCTTGTCCCTGCCTAGCTATTATCATTGGCCCCAGAGGCCAACTCTGTGGGGACATCCATGGTGTAGAAGAACACTAGGTTATCATCTAGTGATTCATCTCTTCAACAAACTCCGAGGCCCAAGTCCTGTCTCTGACTCACAAAAGCAATGAAAGACTCAAATGAAAGTATTCACTGAAATGATGCTTTTTAAATTCCTATGCGCAGGACAACGCCCTTGCTGCTGTGTACTGCAGCATGGATCAGATTCTGTTCCTGGTTCTATAGGATCATAACATAGCAGAAGAAAAAGGAGATTACATAAACACAATGCAGCATGACAAGGACTACAGATGGAGAGAAGAAGGTATCGTGGAAGCCCAGCAACTGGGAGGAATCATTGAAGAATTCCCGAAAGAATGATCCTTTAATGTGGAACCTTAGGGAGGAGTAGAAGGCAATCCTCATCTTTCAATAACAACATTTTAGAGAGTCGGCAGAAGGAGATTATAGGAGCAGAGTTTTTATTATTCATATTTAAAATGTATCCATTTCAGAGCACAAAATGACAATTCGTTCTCTCATGCCCATTAAGAGATGTTCCTCATATACATCAACAGAGATGGGGGTAAACATTTTGTTCTTTACAGACTCTTACATTATGTCTGTAATAGTACTAGATTCGATTTTACATTCTAAGTTGATCGATATGTAGACAATCTTTATTAGAGCATTATAGTTATACATGATCATTGGGTTCATTCCAACAAAATCATCCATCATGAAATTCGACTTCAGTTCACAAGCCTCTCTTTCCCTCCTGTCATCCCCCTTTGAGTTTCCCCACCCTAATCTCCTTGCTCTGCTCTTCTAGACTTGCTTTCAGGATCAGACGGTTTATATTCTTTTGAAGCTAAATTGGCATGAGTTCAAACTAGATTCAAGTTTGAGAAGGTAATTGTAATCCAAATAGTAACTGCTAAAAAATTAACTTTAAAATGTACAAAAAGAGAAATAAAGAGGAAGTCAAAAATAATACACTGGAAAAAAAAAGTCAAATAGACATAAAAAAAGGCAGTATTGGATCCATTAAGGAATAAAAAGAGAGCAACAATAGTCAAAGTTAAATCCTTCTTTATAGTAATCACTTTAAATGTAAATGAATTAAACTCACCAATTAAAACACAGAGGTCAACAGAATGGATTTTAAAACATGAATCAACTATATGCTGTCTAAAAGAAATTTACTTTAGCTCCAAAGACAAATAAGTTGAAAAATCAAAGTATGGAAAAATGTATTCTACACAAAGGATAACAAAAAAAGCAGCTACTCTAATATTGGGAAAAAATATACTTTAATTTGGAGAATTAATTTGGAATGTGTTACAAGAGAAAAAAAGGTGATGTGAAAAAAGATTGATAGAAAAACAATTCAGGGGAGGGGGGATAGTAGGGGATAGGAAAGGTAGCAGAATACAACAATTACTAATTGGGCATTATGTAAAATTGTGGATGTATAACCGACGTGATTCTGCAGTCTGCATTTGGGGTAAAATTGGGAGTTCATAACCCACTTCAATCTAATGTATGAAATATGATATGTCAAGAGCTTTGTAATGTTGTGAACAACCAATAAAAAAATTAAAAATTAAAAAAAATATATATATAACCCCCCCCCAAAAAAAAAAGAAAAACAATTCATCCGCAGACATAACATTATAAATATAATACACGCCAAACTTGAACACATATGAAGTCAATTGCTATCTATCCCCAAAGGTCTATGTGGTAAATACTTGGTCTCCAGTATGGTGCTATTGGGGCCTGTATACTACCAAAATCAACATACACTTTCAATGCAATCCCCATCAAAATGGGGTCCATCACAGGTACGGGCACTGACTTCCTCAACAAGACCCTTAAAGCTCAAGATATAGACCAAATATATGTAAGTAGGATGCCATCAAATTATAAGGTTTCTACACATAAAAGGAAGCGACTAAGAGAGTGAAGAAAGAGCCTATAGAATGAGGAAAAATATTTGCCAGCCGCCCCTCTGACAGGGGATTAATATCCAGAATATATAAAGAACCCAAATAACCCAATCAATAAATATGCCAAAGAACTAAACAGAAATTTCTCAAAAAGAAGAAACAGAACCAGGCACAGTGGCACATACCTGCAATCCCAATGATTTGGGAGGCTGAGGCAGGAGATTGCAAATTCGAGTCAGCCTCAACAACTAAGTGTGGCCCTACCAACTTAGTGAGACCTTGTCACAAAACAAAAGGGCTGGGGATGGAGCTCATTAGTAAAGCACCTCTGGGTTCAATCCCTAGTACAAAAAAATGAAGAAGGAGAGGAAGAGGAGGAGGAGGAGAAGCAAAAAAATGAAGAAGAAGGAGAAGGAGGAGGAGGAGAAGGACAAAGAGGAGAAGAGGAGAAATCCAAGTGGCCAACCAGCATATGAGAACATGTTTAACATCTCTAGCAGTCAGGGAAGTGCAAATCAAAACCACACTAAGATTTCACCTCACCTCGGTTCAAATGGCAAATATCAAGGACATGAACAATAATAAATGCTGGTGAGGATATGGGGGAAAGTATACTTATACACTGTTGGTGGGACTGCAAATTAGTAGAACCAGTGTGCAAAACAGTGTGGAGACTCCTTAGAAACCTGGGAATGGAACCACCATGTGACCCAGTTATCCCACTCCTTGGTATTTTTCCAAAAGAATTAAAATCAGCATACTACAGTTACACAGCCTCTTCAATGTTTATAGCAGCACAATTCACAATAGCCAAGTTATGGAATCAACCCAGATGCCCATCAATAGATGAGTGGATCAAGAAACTGTGGTCTATACACACAATGGAGTTTTACTCCGCCATAAAGAAGAATGAAATGATGACATTTGTTCATAAATGGATGGAAATGGAGAAGATCCTGCTAAGTGAACTAAGCCAGACTCAGAAAATTAAGAATCGAATGTTTACCTCTCACATGTGGAAGATACAGCAAAATAAGTGGGGGAAAGGTGGCAGAGGAAGAGATTGGGTACCATAAAAAAATAAGGTGGATCAGTAAAGTGAAAGGAGGAGAATGAGAGGGAAGGAGGAAAGAAGGAAAGGGGTGGAAATAGGGAATGAATGAACATAGTGCATTATATCCACATACAAGTGTCCCAGAAAGAATCTCACCTGCACGTACACATAGGAAAGCCAATCAAAAGTAAATAATTAAATAAATAAACAGAGGAGTGGAAGGAGAAGAGAGAGTGGGGGGGGAGGGTAAGGGGAATGGGATTGAAATAAAATTCCTTGCATATATTATTTTGTCAAAATGAACCAAAAGATTAGGTATAAGTATTTTTTAAAAGGTGGAGCCTAGAAATTCAAAAAGACTCCAATAAATAGAAAGACATCCCATAATCTAGATTGGAAGATTTGAAATTATTAAGATGGCAATACAATGCAATGTCATCCTAATCAAAATACTGAATTCTTTCCCTTCCTTCCTTCCTTCCTTCTTTCCTTCCTTCCTTTCTTTCTTTCTCTCTTTCTTTCTTTCTTTCTTAAATGGAAAAGCTTATCTTCAGATTAATGTAGACCTGCAAGAGGCCCCAAATAGCCAAAACAATCTTGGAAAAGGACAAAGTTTCAGGACTCCTACTTCCTGATTTCAAAACTTCCGACCAAGTTTCAGTAATCAGAACAGTACGGTTCTGACATAAGAGCAGACATACAGACTGACAGAACAAAATTGAGAGTCCTGAAATAAACCCATACCGCTGTAGCCACTTGAATTCCACAGGACGATAAGACCGTTCAATGGAGAAAACAGTCACTTTATCTAGTGGTGCTGGGACAATGAATATTCACATGCAAAGAAATGAAACTGGACCCACCTCCTACCATATGCAAAAATTGATTCAAAATGAATCAATGATTTTAATATAGGAACTGTGAAATACATAGAAGAAAAACATAACTTAATCTTCATTATCTCGTATTGAGCAATGAGTGGATCATTAGAAATTATACAAGTGGGTAAGGTGATGCACCCCTGAAATCCCAGCAACCTAGGAGGCTAACGCAGGAGGATCACAAGTTCAAGGTCAGTTGGGCAATTTAGTAAGTCCTTCAACAACTTAGCCTGACCCTGTCTCAAAATAAAAAGAACTGGGGATATAGCTCAGTGGTCAAGCATCCCTGGGTTCAATCCTCAGTACCCAAAAATAAATAAATAAAGGAATCGGAAAAGAGGGAGGGAAGAGGAGAGGGAAAGAGAAAATACTGTAGATTAAAGTGGAACAAAGTATATTCCATGTATGTATGACTATGTCAAAATAAATCCCAATGTTATATATGATCATAATGCACTTATTATAAAAATATCTTTAAAGAAAAATAAATAAAAATTTAAAAATAAATGGTGCCAAAAACAGCCACAAAAGAAAGAAAATCGATAAACTGAACTTCGCTAAAGTTAAAATCTTTTTCCGATAACTCTTAATAACATGACTACATTAGATAAATTCTATATTTTGAGATATTTGTAGCCTTTTGAGTCTGTGGTCACCAGGTCAGTCTTTATGCAAACATAACGAAGGAAAAAAAAACTGGGAGAAAAAAGTTTAAAATTTTTGTATATCCGAATGACTTGTCCAAGAAACGAAAGAACCACCTATAATACTGAAAAATCATATATCTCATAAGGGTATCCACAATAGCTAAAGAACTCTTTCAATTTAAGAATAAGATAGAAAACTCAATCACCAAATGGGCAGAAGATTCAAATACAAATTTCTCCAAAGATTTTTTTTTTAAAAGGCCAGCAAACACAGGAAAATATGCACAACGTCTGTTATCGTTTGGATGGGAGTGTCCCCCAAAAGCTCAGGTGTGAGAAAAGGCAAGAAAGTTTAGAGGAGAAATGATTGAGTTACGGGAGCCTTAATCCCCTGATGGAGATTAACTAAGTGGTAAGTGAAGGTGGGTAAGGTGTGGCTGGAAGAGGCGGGCATTGGGACGTGGCTTTGGGACACATTTTTTTGTGTGTCTGGCAGGTAGAGTCCCTCTCTGCTTTCTGGTCATCATGTGAGCCACATTCCTGTGCCACACTCTTCCGCCATGATGTCCTGCCTCTCCGTGAGCGTCCAGGAATGGAGCTCGCCTTCTATGGACTGGGCCCTCTGAAACCGTGAGCCCTCTAAATAAACTTTTCC
Source organism: Ictidomys tridecemlineatus (assembly GCF_052094955.1). Taxonomy (NCBI): domain Eukaryota; kingdom Metazoa; phylum Chordata; class Mammalia; order Rodentia; family Sciuridae; genus Ictidomys; species Ictidomys tridecemlineatus. The sequence goes on along the minus strand of NC_135481.1, from coordinate 196,401,852 downwards.
TCTCCTAAAATTGTTCTTCTCGGGTCTTTAAGTCACATTAGCAAAAAAGCTGACTAAAACAACATCATCAGTTAGGAGAGAAGAGCAAGCAAACCACAGTGAGATGCCATTCAGATGAATACAAATTTTTTCAAAAAGAAAAAAGTGTGTAGGGAAATTGAAGTCCTGTGAATGTCTGAAAGAAAGTTTAAGTGATTCGGCTGATTTGAAAGGCTTGGAATCCTCAAAAAGTTGAACATTAAATTAACTGATGATCCAAGTTTGCTGGATATTTTTACCCAAAAGGATTTAAAACAAGTACTCAAAACAATACGTGTACATAAATGTTAATAACTGCACTATTGGCAATCAGCAAAGGGTGGAAATAGCTGAAATGTCTCTAAATAGATGAGTGGATAAGCAGATCGTAAGACACATATACAATGGAATGTTATTTAGCCATAAAACTTTACTGATTGTGGTACATGGTAAATGAACCTCAAAAACTACTGGAATGAGACTTCTCATTTGTTTTGGCAAACACTCAAAAGCATGATGATACATTCTATCAGTGAGGCCGTGGGAAATATGCTTCCACTGTTAGTGGCGTAGCAATGGTCCACTTGATGCTCTGAATACAGCCCTTGCTTCTCTAAAATTGACATCTTTTTTCTTCCCGACCTTCTCCTCCTGACGTGCTCCTCCCTGATCCTCTCCTCTTGATCTTCTCTTCCCTGATCTTCTCCTTCCTAATCTCTCCTCCCTGACCTTGGGAAACGGAGCACATGGGAATGTAGCCTTTGAATCACCGTTTTCCCCCTGATGGGCAGAATCACAGACTCTGCGAGAGGCGTCCCCTGTATTTCTCCTTTGGTAGCAAAGCAATAAAACTTTTTTTTTCTTTTTCTCAAAACTGGGTCCTCATTTATTGGATTGGCATCAGGAACAAGGATGAAGCTTTTGGTAACAGTAGCAGTACAAAATGGTGCAGCCTTAATGGAGTGGAATTTGGCAATATCTAATAAAACTATATATGCATTTCCCCTATCTTTTTCTTTTCCAGTTTTTTTTTTTTTTTTTTGCCCCCAGCACTAAAGATTGAACCTAGAGCCTCGCACATCTAGTCAAATGCTTTACTGCTGAGCCCTTCTTATTTTACTTTGAGATAGGGTCTTGCCAAATTGTCCAGGTTGGCCTCAAATTTGTGATCCTCTTTCCTCAGGCTCCCGAGTAGCTGGGATTGCCAGTGTGCACCACTGCACCCAGTTTATGCCTTTACCCTTTAACCAACAATCACACTTAAAATTGCTACCCGATGCCATACTTCCAACATCACAGAAAACATACCCATGCTTTTTCATTGCAGCATTATTTGTACTAGCAAAATCTTAGAAAGGAGACACATGTCCATAGAATAGAGACTGGCTAGACGACAGGGTGGTGCGTGCACATGGTGGTATGGAAATGCAGCTGTTAATGAGCGGAGCATCGCCGTGAACTGCTCTAGACTAATTTCCAGGATGTATCGTCAAACCAAAGCAACAACATGAAAGTAAGTATGTTTGTGCAAGGAAAAAAGGGGGAGTGATGAATTCCAAAAATTAATTATCTTTATCCTACACAAAACTTCCCAGAGAATTAATTAATAATAAATTAATTACGCAGCACATCCAATGAGGGCTGATACCATCCTGGTACCAGAAGGGAAAGTTACAGGCCCAATTTACTTATGAACATAAACGTTAAATCTTTAAAAATTAATAAATGAAGGAATGACAGAAAGATGGGTAGAGTAGAGGGGGGAGAAAATGACAAGAGGGGAGGGGAGGAAATGTAAGGAACTGGTGATTGAAATCAAATTCCTAGCGTGTATGATCTTTTCAAAGCAAATCCAAATACTGTGTATAACTACGATCTCTAGTTTAAAAAAATAAAACACACACACTTTCAAAAATCTAACCAAATACACAAAAATCACATTACCATAAAAATGCAAGAAGAGCTTTGTGTTAAAAAGTCTTTATCAGCGTAATTCATTACATTAACAAATTCACAGAGGAAATGATGTTATCTTCTCAACGAATGTAGAAAAGAGCAATAGAAGTCATTTTACATAAATTAATGCAAATCTTCTGGTTATGCCAAGATGAAAGAGAACTTTCTAAACCTGGTGAAGGGTGCTTACGAGAAACCTAAAACAGACCACACAAAAAGGAGAAATTTAAGAAGCTTCCATTTTAAATTGGGTGTTAGATTTCTATTCAACAATATACTAGGGAGCCTGCCCAGCTCAAGACACAATAGAAATGGTGTGAAGCTTTGACAGGAAAAGGACGACCGTTATCATCTACAGATGATGAGCTCTGAAAAGAAGACACGGGAACCTTAGGATGAACCCTGGGAGAACACAGCCAGCGCAGACCCGGAAGCGTTTCTCCTCCTCCAGCATCATACAAAAGGAAAAAACCAAAAAGTTATGATACTTTTCACAATTTCATTTTTAAAATGTAAGCCTCTGGGAATAAATGTAACAAAGACATGTAAGATCTCCCCAGGGAAAACTTACTTTAGACACATTTTGAAGTTGTAAATAAGACTTCCATGGTAGAACATGCGCTTGGCATGCCCGAGGCCCTGGGCTCCATCCACAGCATCATCCGAAAAAAAACCCTGTGTAGACAGAGACCTCCCGGATGGGCTGGAGGAGGAGTGGACTTGGAAACACTGCGGGCCCTGCACTGGGTGTGCTGGGGAGGTGCTTGGGTTTCTGCCAGGCCCCGCCTTGATGGGAATAGACAGAAGAAGCCAGGCCCAGGAGGCCTCCCGGGCCGGGCTGCTTTCTCCCTCTCCTCCTCACAGCAGCACCTGGTCAAAACCAGCTGGGCCAGGACGTCCCCACCCATCCTGGTGGCACCATGGCGTCTTTGCTGCCTCTCCAGTTCCTGCTGCTGCTCTGTGTGGCACTGCAGCAGTTGTCTGGGAGTCTCAAGGAGCGCTTTCTGAGTAGGTGAGGGGTTGGGGTCCAGTGGGGGGCAAGCGGCCTCCGCGGAGAGGAGAGGATCTGTGAGCAGACCATCCAGGATATGTCATGAAAAAACAGGGTCGTGTTCAGAGCGCGAGCTTTGTTGTCAACAAGATCTCAGTTTGGATCTCTGCTGTTTGGTGACTGCATGACCCTGGGCCAAGTGTCTGGATTGGCACTGAGATAGTTAGGAGGAAAAACTGAAATAATGTGTGCAGGGAGCTCTCTCCCTAGACCTTGGTACATGTTCTGTAAGTTTACTTACCGTGTTATCAGCCTCCTCTCCACTCTAGTCTTGCTGCCCTGGTTCCTTCCAAGAGGCTTGGTCCTACTTTTCAGGCATTTAAACAGGCAGGAAAATGAAATGGTAGAACTCAAATTGCAATCTACACAGCTTTGGCCTCGGAGCATGTTTGGGGAGGAAGAAGTCTTTCATTGTATTTCACTTTTTAAAAAAAAGTGGTGGAGGTGGAGCTGGGGCTCAGTGGTAGTGCACTTGCCTGGCATGCGTGAGGCACTGAGTTAGATTCTCAGCACTGCATGTAAGTAAATAAAATAAAGGTCTATCAAAAACATATATCAAAGGTAACATATGTACATAGATGTATGTATATATATGTGTGTGTGTGTATATATATCTTCAGAGGTAGTGCGCGATCTCCAGGAATTATCATCAACTGGACAGTACAGTCTATCTCAGCCACCATGGCTGTCCAGCTCAACCTAACAAGGAAAGTAATGCTAACCTTGACCTGAACAACAAATGGGAACAGAACTACTATTCTTCCTGAATGCACTCTTCTGTGGGGAAACCTCTTCAGAATATTTGGGGCTGGGAAAAGGAACGTGTCTGATAGACAGGTTTCAGAGCAGGATAGGTCCTGTTTCAGGAGCTCGGGGCAGACACGATGTAGGAGGACTGGAGGGGCTGAGCCAGCTGCAAGAGCGTAGGAGTACCCAAGGCCAATTAACTGGGAATCAAGGGCTATGATTTGAGGAGAGACGCCAAAGTCTTTAGGGAAGACTGGCACGTGTTGGAGTGAGACTGGAACCAGACATCGGACAGGAGCAAGACCTGAGGAGAGCGACCTCTCTGAGATCCCTGGCTCATGGCCTCCTTTCCCACACTGCTCCACTGAACCCCAGGCTCTTCCAACTGGAGACTGGCTCCAATGTCTCGCCCTGCCCCAGTGAGCTGTGTCTGGGAAGTGCAGAGTGAGGGCTGCTGACTGATCTCTGGAACTCAGCTGCTCTCACCCATCTCTAGTGCCAGTTGTTTAAGTGACAGCCCCAACCTCCTTCTTCATTCATCTCTTTCAGCTCATCAAGATGTCCTACAGATCTCCCGTCTAATTGCAGATTTTTTCAGAGCAGTCAGCCAACTAATTGGCAAGAGATGCCCCGTCTATGAATTTGGCCCCAAGAAAGGACAAATCATAGAATACAAAAATGAGGGCCTGGTACAGGTTGGGGAGAGGGGTTAATGGGGCCCCAACTTAATGCCTTAGATTCAGGAACAGAGAGGGGACTGTGAGTTGGGGCATTTGGATGGTATCTCTCACGGGAAGTGGGTCTAAGCTTTGAGATGAGACGTGGGGGGTGTCAACATGAAGATGATTCTTCTTTAACAGTAGGAAGCAGGGCATCCTGGGCTCTGGGCTCCTAATCAGGAGGTACCAGAGGAAAGAAGACGAATCAATGCACCACATTCTGAAATTCACTCCCTTCTCACCATGAAAGAACAAACTATGATGTTAAAGAGAAGGTTTACGGCTTCTTAAGACCACCCAATGAACAAGTGAAGAAAGGGTACACAATACCTCTCGTTACTCACCTTCCACCTTCTACTCACACCCACGACTAGACCCAACCAGAGTCCATGGGGACTAGGCAGCGGACTTACCGTGGTCGTGAATGACCCATGGATTCAGGTTTCTGCCAAACTCTGTCTTTGATCAAATATCCAAACCCTGGTTCACCGACCAGAACTCAAGGAAGACAAACCCGATTCCCTCCCTGGGGACCACACAGGAGAGAGTAGGTGGCAAGTTCCTGGGCTTTCTGAGCTTTGAGTGTGACTTCAGCCTGTGGCTCAGGCCCTGCGCCTACTTATTCTTGTTTCAGAATACATCTTGGAGCCTCCACCCTGCAGATCAGAACCTGAGGACTGTTCGAGTTTCTGCACGGTCCAGGAAGATTGCAAGGCCCAAGGACTTAGCTGCTGTGCTGCCTTCTGTGGGGCGATCTGTTCACTAAACATGCCTCCGGAACCCCCAAACTGAGGGACCGCCCTATCCTAGAGCTGCCGGCGGGAGCCCAACAGAAGAGTCTCAGCCACTGTCACGGTTCCTTATTTCTTTATTTTTTGGTTGTTATTGCTCACATATTACCAACACTCCTTCTCTTTCCAAGATTAAGATTTCCACCAAGTCCTGACTAGAAGAGCCTCCTCCAGTCCTAACCCTTCCTCCCCACCACTGCATTATGAAATCTCTGACTCTGCTTCTCTGAACACACCCCAAAATGACTGCATCCACAGACCTTCCCCCGGCCCAGAATCCACCTTTACCCCAGACTGCCTGGAACACTATTCCTGGGGTCTGGAAGTGTCCTCAAAACCCCAAACAAGCGTGGGTCTCTGCTTTGGCCTGCCCTCCTGCCACCAGCCGTCATTTAGGGGACCCTGCATTCTGACCCTGGAGGGCCAGCTCCGGGAAGCTGTGGTTAATGGCCCTAAATCTGCTAAAGGGAGAATGCTCTGGGACAGAGAAAGAACACGAAGGTGCGGAGGAGACTTCTGGTTTTGAATCTTGCTTTGGGAATATGTCTATCACCTTCAGGAAAATGATTCCTCACTTTTGATCTTTGTTTTTCTCATGAATAAAATGCAGACTCTGTTTTGTTTTGGTTTGGTTTGTTTTTTTTCCTGCTAGCAAGACCAGTCTCAAAAACCCACAGTAGGAAATTGACCAAAGAGCTTCTTGAGAGAAGCACGACTGTCTTGTTCTCCTCTGTTTCCCCTGCCCAAGCGCAATCCCCAGCCTATGAGACAGGTTTGGAACTCTTAGGTATGCACTCAGAGCCAAATACCCAGTCTCTACCACTTCTTAGCTGAGTGACCTTAACAAACTAACCTCTCTATGGGCATTAGCCTCCTCATTTTAAAGACGGAACAATATTAGTGAGATCAAGATAAACAATCCATATAAGCTTGAAAACATTGCTTGGCACATAATAATTGCTCAGTAAATTTTAGTGATCAGATAACCACTTTTCTCTCAAGAGACTGGCCCTTACAAATAATCCTTATACATCTTTCGAGGCTTTGGGATAGAACACCAGAAGCCAAAAAGATGAGTCACTGAGGTTTTTGAGGTTCTGCTTGGCCTATGGCAGGAGAACTCCGCTTTGTGGTCTAGTTTCAGTGGTGGAAGTCATAGAAAATAAAAATCAAGTCTCCAAGAATAAACTGCACTGGATGTCACTTGAAGACATTTTTCGTCAGGGACAGAAATGTTAGTGAAGGAACTTTGGAGACCCCATGCCTGACAACTGAGGTATGTTCCCCCAAAGCGCTTTGTGGGTGCAGGCTTGCCTGGCCTCTGGGATGGCATCTCCCGGGGCTGCTCCTTTTCCTCCTGTGGCCGCCCAGGGTCACACGAGGCCAGAACAGTCTTCTGAAGGCCAGTCTGCCTGGTCTTCCACCCTCCAGGTCCTATCCCTGTGCTCCCTGGGGCGGGGTACAGTCCCAGGAGAGTTCTGCAACACAGAGCAACAGAGGGCAGAGCTATGACCCAAGGGTGCACAGGGCACTCCGATCTGAGGCTCTGCCAGGAACAGGCTCTTCCTGCCTCCAGGGTGACAGCACCCTAGGCAAGGAGTCCAGCCGAGCGCTTCGTGTGTGTGACTTTGGTCATCCCACTGTACTTCCCCAAGACCGTCGACTCTTTCATGTGGAAGATGACAAAACATCCATGCCTTGGGGGATTGTGGGGACACACAAAGCCACATGGATGAAGAACTTAGGCATTTCCTTAAAAAAAAAAAAAAAAAAACAGGTGGAAGATCACCTTTAGAACTTTCTCAGTGTTATAAGCATGGGGAAAAATGCAGGCTCCCATAACTCCACCACCCAAACAATAATAGTCATCACAATCTGGTGCTTTTGTTTCAAGGACTTTGGGGGACATTAGGAATCGAGGGTCCTCTCATTGTCCTGATATCACTACAGTAAACGTGGTGTTGAGCTGGCGCTGTCTTGGAGCTTCACGCTTGTGCTAAGCGTGGACAGTGTACACTGGCAGGCGAGGGACAGTGCAGGGGCACAAGTGCATGAACTCCTGCTCAGGACCCCGTGGGCCCGTCGAGCTCACTTCTTGTGGCACCTTGGGCACAGCTGACTGCTCACACCAGATGTCAGCCACCGTCCCATGTGTCTACGAGGTCAGATCCTCAGGGCTCCTGCAGCAGGTAAGTGGTAAGAACCCTGCTCTTAGACCCAGGTAAAGGCCAACGAAATGTGGCTGATGACACTATATTTTTATTGCCATGTCAGGGTCAAATGGCCACACAATGGGTACATATGACTTTGTAAGTCTCACTCTAATGCTTTGCCCAATGAGGCAGAACTTCATCTTGGACAAGCAGGAAAACATGATCATGAACCTGAGATGTCTTCCGTGGGAACTGGAAGTGCCGACCCTGTTATCTTCTGATAGGCTTCCCTTAGCACATTCACTGTCACACCTGCGGTCTCCACGGGTCCAGAGTTCCTCCCCTTCCCCAGCAGCCATCTCCTGCACACTGCTTGCTGTGGACAGGCCTGTGGAGCTGGGTGGGCGGGCCCGGGGAGCGGGAGACGGGGTGCTGGAGAGGGCCTCCCAAGATGCTGAACTTGTTCCCAGAAAGCACAGTGTTGAGTTCTGCAAGGCCACCTGGAAGGGAGGACCCCGGGGCCAGGCCGGCCTTGTCATAGTCTTCCACCAAACCGTGGGCTCTGGAGACTGTGGTTAAGGGCTCCCAACTTTTTAATGTCAACTAACGTTGTAGGCCATCTCATTCATTCCTCACCGCGGCCATGATTCTCAGGTCACAGACAAGGAACTGGGAACACAGAGCTGAAGGGATCGGAACCGTCTCCATCAACTAGCGGAGCAAGGGTCAAAACTCAAAGCTTGAGATATCTAAATGCCCTCCCCAAGGGCTGGCCACGGGCGGCTCACCTGTTCTGAGTGGGTTTCCTGCTTCCACTCAGTTGATCCTCTTCCCCCTGCTTACAACTAGGCCTCATAACTCCTCAGTCCCTTTCTACTAGGAGCTGCCCACTGGACCGTCCGTCTCTCTGTCCCCATGCAGCCCCTCCCTCCACATTCTGCCCTCGCTCTTCTCTCTGCCCTCCCTGGCTTCCCTCCAGTTTCCTGCTGAGCTACTCCTTAGGCTTCAAGGTTCACATTCAACTTAAAACTCCATGGAACTTTCACCAGCTCACTCCAGACAAAACCAGTCGCTCTCTGTGTCTCCTCCCAGTGTCCTTCCACCTACCACAAACCATGACACGCTGTGTTGTGGTTATTTAAGTGACTATTCTTCCTGTCTGGAGTCTGAGTCCCACGGAAGCAGAAACCATGTCTGATTTTGCCCTAGAGCCCTGGCACCTAGCGTCACGTCTTGCACACAATAAGGACAGAATACAGACGTTTCCAATAGAAATGAGAAGAGGCTGTGGGAGCAGGTGAACCCTGACCTCCCATGAGCTGTTCTTGCAAGAAAAATCCTCCTCCCTGAACGATCCAGAGTCCCTCAGATGGAAGTGCCCACTTCAGTTTCCCCCTGGAGTCAGACTCAGTCTTTAAACTGTTTTTAAACTGATTTATATTTGCTTATAGAAAATTATAATATATAGGAAAACAAATAAAAAAGAAGTTTAGAGGATCTGTTCACACAGGGATGAGAAGAGCAAGGGTGAAAGGTCCCTGCTACTCTGTGGGACTCGGTCCAGCTCTGCCCTCATCATGGTGATGCGGAGCCTCTCCTAATCCTCACAGCCCTAGTCTGTCCACCTGTAAATGGAGATTAAGAATTCCTATTCTTCAGGTGTGTCGTGACGATGCAATGAGGTGACACCAGAAACTCTCATGCTAGATTGCCGGCAGAAGGCCTAGGAAGAATGTTACTGTTATTATTCAAGAATGCCAATCCTTCCTTTATCCAAGATTCTTATTTTTTTCATTTCTGCATATTCCGAATAAATTAACTCAAGTTAATGAAAGCAAGTACAGTATTTTCTGAGCTACTAAATATCATCTCAAGAAGAAGCAAGGCACAGCTGTAGAAAGTACTGCATCCTTGAAAGATGCTGCGATTAAACCTCACAATGAAGGATCAGCAGATTTAACAGTGACCTCAACTTCTCCACCAAACGTCTGATGAACTAAGCCTCCAAATTCCTTTTGAATGTTGCCAACTTGAAAATTTATGGCAACTACTCCCATAATTCTGCTTTCCTTTCAATTACATGTTTCTGTGTATGAAAATTTCTTGAGATAAATTTATCACAAGTCCATCCTTACTCCTTGATACTTTTCTAATCTGGCTGACTTCCTGGTAACCCCTGGACCGGAGCAGGAAGAACTGTTTGGAAAAGTCTGCAGGCTTCTGAACTCCAGAAACTGACCGGATATGGTTCAGGTGACCTGAGTCAATGTACAGGTTGACCCATTCAGAATACAGCAATCAATACTTTAATAACTGAAGTTGGGACTGGGGATGTAGCTCAGTGGTAGAGCACTTGCCTAGCGTGCATGAGGCCCAAGGTTCCATCCCCAGTACCAAATTAAAAAAAAAAAAATTGAAGCTTGATCTATCTGTCCAGTACTATAAGCACAGCTCACAAGGACCTCTTAAATGTAAATATATATTTATTATAACACAATAAAATATTCAGTGAGTTTCGCAGTCTTGTCATTTCAAACATTTAATAACCATGAGTAGTTGTACTATACCTCTCAAATAGAGAAAACCTCCATCTCACAGGAAGTTCTAATGGAAAGTACTGCTTCAAGCTACATAAAGTTGATGTTCATGTAATGATAGCAAATTAAAGATCGCAGTAACAGATAATTTTACCAAGGTTTTATGGTTTATAAGAAGACTTTTTTACATGTAGTGTATTAGTGTTTAATTCTAATTATTTGTGAAAGAAATAAAATTCCAATATATTTATACTAATTGTTGAAACATATATTTGCACTTTGTACTCTGGAGACAATGTAAGAGTGTAATATGAAAACAATATGAGGAAAGTACAGGGAGTAAAGAGATCCGGAAGTGAAGATTTCCTATTCCACAGGCAACCACCGTACAGATTGTCCAACTGGAAGAAAGAGATGACACAGTAATAAGCCTGTGTTTTTGGAGGACTGGTTGGGTGTTAGGACTGGAGGACCCGTAGGCATCACACCAAGTAAAGATCATGTCTGGAAAAATATAAGGATGAAATAATGATGTGGGCAAAGATGTTCATCCATATTATTTATAAATGCAAAAACATTTGAAACAATTTTGGTACTCGATAGAAGACTAGGTATACTGCAGTAGATTCATGGTATAAAACATATGCATGTGTGATCATTATGCAATCAGTTCTCTCATATTTTAGCTGACACTTCAAATCTAGAGACAATTATTAATGAGCACCCATCCATTTGAAAAGTAAAGTATGAAATACGTGTAAAGAGACATGTTCAGAAGAGGCCAGAGTAGTCCAATGGTCACCACCAGACTAAGAGGAGGTTAGTGTTTTATCATAAAGGAGAGGATCTGTGGAGATATTTCGTAAGGATGCTACAGTACCAACGAGTGTTGTTCTCCCTTCCACGAAACCATATGAGGGACTTTAAGAAAGCCAACCAAGCCCAGCTAAACTATAGAACTTCCTAAGTGCCCTTTAACAGATGAATTTTTAAAGAAAAAAAAAATATATATATACACACACACACACACACACACACACACACACACACACACACATACAGGGATATTACTCATCCATAAAGAAGAATGATTTTCTGACATTTGCCAGTAAACGAATGGATCTGGAGTCTATCATGCTAAATGAAACAAGCAAATCCAGAGGTCTAATGTTCTCTCTGATATGTGGGTACTAACACACGACAAGGTGGGGAGGAAAAATAGAAGTTCATTGGATTAGCAAAGGGAAATGAAGGGAAGGGCGGCGGGGGACCAGGAAAGACAGTGGAATGAATCAGACATGACCTTCCTATGCTCATATTTGAATACACCATAGTGAATCTCCACAACATGTGCATCCCCACGACTAGGATCCTAATTAGACTAGGATATACTCCATGTTTGTATAAATATGTCAGAGTTGGCTCTCCTGACATGTATAACTAAAAAGAACAAGTTTAAAAAAAGATGCATCTTGTCACGGCAAAAATGTGAAAGTCAAAGGAGTACATCCAACCTGCAAGAACATTTCAAGCCTGAAAACATCTCTTGACCAAAGAAAGCAAGAGGCAGGAGCAAGTTAAAAGGTAGGGAATACAAAGAAACTGCAATCTGCTCTCTTGGAGGCCACTGGAAGAATGTAGATATGCAATAATATTGATAAGATAATTTTTAAAAGAATAAGATGAACTTAAATACTATAAAAATATGATAGGTCTAAAATACTCATCTATTCCTCTTCAAAAAAGAGTAATGCTCCTTTTGAAGAGCCCTTAGATTTTTAGAAAATTGTGATATTTAATAGTGTTTACGAAAATGATACGAGAAGTAATAGGCAAGATAAGGGGACTAAAGAGGGTGGAGCAGGAAGTCAGGAAGGAAAGCTGGGCTTCTGATACTCCGTCTTCAAATGATATTAAAAGAAGAAAGAGCTAATCAGGTGGTCCCAGTCAACGTGGTGAAAGAGACTGGAAGCCAGATGAACAAAACCATGAGTAAAGAGGATGTGGTCTAACCAAAAGGAGGAGTCACAGACAGCCCTGGTCGGAATCCAGGACTCTCCTGATGGGCTCTCCGTCACTGTCCTTTTGTGCCTACTCAACACATTTTTATGGGAACAACTTCCCACTTTAATTCAACCAAAACTAAATGAATCTCTGAGTAGTTACAAGAAGTCGTTTCAGTCAGAGATTCTGGAAGTGAGGTTTTCTGCCTTGCAGGAATGCTAGATAATCAGAGAAGCTGGTCCGAGGAGTTGAAAGTCCAAGGAAAGAGTTGAATGCAGAAACTTCCCGTTAGACAAATCCAGGGAATCTTTTGGAGCAATGGTGGAGAAAAGTGTTTGACCTGAAATCAGCAAGTGGTGTTAGACTTATAAATAAAATTGATGAATACAGTGTCTTGCATTTGGAGTCACCAAAGGAGCAGAAGGAAATCCCAGTGGGATTGGTGGGTGGTTCTTCTCTGTGAAGTCGGTGGGTTGGTGTCCTGAGTGGTTGGTCGTAAGGATGCCCAGCTGGCTCCTTAAACGTCAGTCCAGGGCGTGTGGGTCTGCCAGGGTGTTTCAAGAAGGCATTAACACTTCAGTGAGGAGCTCAGTAAAGCACATGGCCCTCCCCCAGGTGGATGAGCATCGTCCAGTCCCTCAAGAGCCTGACTAGAATAAAGAAGTGGAGAAGGGCTGAATTTGTGGTCTTGCTGAAATTGAGCTGAGCGATGACCTGCTCTCAGTGCTTCTGGCTCTAGACCTCCAAAGGACACCACCAGGAGGTTTCCAGTTTATAGACGACAGACCGAGGACTCGGTGTCCATTGTGTGAGACAATCCTTACAATAAATTAAGAAATAAATACAAGTTGGCTCTGCTTCTACTGATTCAGGATGGGCAGTTTCCATACGGCATATGGTGAGAAGGTCAGAAACCCCTGGGCTCAGTCCTTAAGGAAGAAATGCAGAGAGCGTGTGCATTGTGAGTGCCCAAGTAACACGGAGTAAACTCCCTGGGTCCGGGGTCTCTTCACTCTAGGCATGTAACATACAGGGCGAGGAGGTGGGGTAAACTACAATAGGATGGGGGATAAAGTCCACTGTTTAGAAATCCCAAAGGTTAAGGTCAGCAACACAAAAACTCTTAACAGCCTTAATAGGAAACAGAAGTTTAATCAAGATTACTGGGAAACAGCAAATAATCAGCCCCAGATGCCTCTGTTCATTTTTAAATCAAATCAAATCCTCATTCCTGGGCCTTCATTTACTCTAGTACGTCCCCACACTAAGTTCTTATTTTTGGCCTCCTGATCCACACCTCTTATAACTAAAGAGAAGAGCTCCGGCACCATGGGCACTTCTCAGCCTCAGGACTCCCTCTGCATGTTGTGAGATGCTTACTTTGAGGACACACAGTACCCTCCCGTGCCTCTGTAGTCAGAAATCTGGGCTCATACCCATTGCATTCCCCTTAGGTGGACTTCAGGCAGCTGAGCTGAAGCTCAGTGAAGCAGCACCTGGATCGGTGTTGAGAGCAGTGCCCAAATGCATTCAATTCAGCACCAGAGAGTCAAGGGAAAAGTGTGAAACTCAACGAATTAGGTATAAAAGTAATGTACCTCAGCATGATAAAGGCCATGTTCAAACACTTCAAGCCCTTCCTCTAGGATCTGGCACAGACAAGGCGCTCAGTTTCATCACTTCTGTTCAGCACAGCACTAGAGTCCTGGCCAGAGCAATCAGATAGACGAGAGAAATAAAGGGCATCCCAAACTGGAAAGGAGGAAGGCAAATGATCCCTATTTTCAGATGACATGATCACGTATACAGAAAACCTTATAGACTCCACTAAAAAATTATTAGAACTAATAAATTCAGTTCAGTTGCCAAATATAAGTTTGGCACAAAAATCAGTATCATTCCAAATACCAATAATAAACTAACTCAGAAACAAATGTTTATCTACTTACTTTTTGGTACCCAGGACTGGACCCAGAGTGCTTAACCCCTGAGCCACATCCCTAGCCCTTTTTTCATTGTTTATTTTTAAATTTTGAGATAAGGTCTTGTAAATTGCTTGGGGCCTCATTAAGTTGCTGAGGCTGGCTTTGAACTTGCAATCCTCTTGCCTCAGCCTCCAGAGCTGCTGGTATTACAGGAGTGCCTGGTTCAAACAGAAGTAAAGAAAACAACCCACTTATACTAGCTAAAAAAATTATTTTAATTAATTAGGAATAAATTGAGTTGGAAGATATCCACAATGAAAACTACAAAATATTAGGGAAACAATTTGAAGAGGACACAAATAAATGGAAAAGATATTTTATGTTCATAAACTAGAAAAACTAACATGTTAAAAGTTTTATACAACCCAAAGTGATCTACATACTCCATGCAATCTTTATCAAATACCAATAACATTCTTCACAGAAATAGACAAAAATTCCTAAAACTTGCACGGAACCACAAAAGACCCCAAGTAACCAGCACAATCTTGACATAAAGAATGAAGCTGGAGGCATCATACTACCTGACTACAAAACATACCGCAAAGCTGTGGTGACCAAAACAGCAGGGTCCCGACATAAGAGCATTCACTTAGACCTATGGAACAGAAGAGAGAACCCAGGCAGAAATCCATACAGTTAGAGCAACTGCTTTTCAATAAAAGCACAAAGAACACACATTGGGCAAAAGACAGTCTCTTTAATAAATGGGGCTGGGGAAACTGGGTATCCACAGCAGAAAAATGAAACTAGATCCCTATCTGTCAACACATGCAAAAATCAACTTGAAATGGATTAATAGAAGGAAGGGCAACAGGGAGGGTGGTATGATAAAGTACAGGGTATGCATGTCAGAAAAAGTTCCAAAGAAACCCATTATTTTGTACAATTAATATGCACTAATAATTATACTCTTAAATGGATTAAAGACTTAAATATTAATACCAAAACTTTGAAACTGCTAGAAAAAAAAAACGTAGGGGAAGTACTTCATAGTATTGTTCCAGGCAATGGTTTTTTGGGTAGAGTTCAAAAGCACAGTCAAGCAAAAATAGATAAGTGGGATTACATCAAACTGAAAGAGCTTTTTCACTTCAAATGGTCAATAGAACGAAGAGACAACTGACAGAACTGGAGAAAATATTTGCAAACTATGCATCTGACAAGGCGTTCATATCTAGAATATATAAGGAACTCAAACAACTCAATGATAAAATAAATAATCCAATTTTAAAATAGGCAAAAAAAAAAAAAAACACTGAATAGATATTTCCCAAAGGAAAACATACATATGGCCAAGAGGTATACGGGGGAATGTTCCATATATCTGATCAAAACCCCAGTGAGATACCACCCCAGTTACAAAGGCCATTATTAAAAAGATTTTTTTTAAAATGCTGGTGAGGATGCAGGGAAACAAACTTTCATACACTGTTGATGGACATGTAAATTAGAACAGCGATTATGGGGAAAAGCAGGGGTGTTTCTAAAAATTAAAAAATAGAACTACCATATGATCCGGCAATCCCACTATATGAGAATGGAGGATATTACACTAAGTGAAATAAGCCAGACACAGAGAAGTAAATACTTCATGATTCCACTTATATAAGGCCCCTAAAGTAGTCAAATTTATAGTATCAACAGTGGAATGGTGTTTGCCAATGACTGGGTAGAAGAGAAATGAACAGTCCAAAAGTTTTAGTCAAGCAAGATAAATAAAATCTAGAGATGTGGAATACAATACCATACCTATAGTCAATATAATGTATTACACAATGAAAAATATATTAATAATCCTAATTAGAATAAGTTATATTCCATGTATGTATAATATGTCAAAATACACTCTACTGTCACATATATCTAAAAAAACTAATTTTAAAAATTACTTTAAGTAAAACAAGGATTTAGAAAAAAAAAATAGGAAACTTGAAGAGTAAACCAGTAATAAAGCTAATAACTAGAGAAAATCTCCCCAAACAGAAAACACAGAGTACACATGATTTGCAGAAAAGTTTGCTCAAACCTATAGGAACAGACTATTTCAATTCAAGTAAGATCTTCCAGATGCTAGAAGTAACTGTTTGCAATTCAGTCTTTGAGGCCAATATAATCTTTACACTCAAACCAAATGAAGACAGGACAGTATGAGAAATGAAATTTACTTACCAACCCTACTTACAAGCACAGATAGACAAATCTTAACAGTTTACTAGAAAAAAATCAGTAGTGTATAAAAAGATTATACATCTCAAGAAACTATAGCATAATTCACCAAATACCAAAGAAAATGTATGGTTCTCCAAAAAACACAAAAACTAGTTTACAAACTTCAAGGTCCATTTACAGCCAACTGAAGTGGCACAGGCCACTTCAGTCTCCTCCTAGGGAGACTAAAGCAGGGTGATCACAAATCTGAGAGCAACTTGGACTACTTAATGAAATTCTGTTTCAAAATAAAAACTAAAAAGGTCTGGGGTGTAGCTCTGTGGTACAGCACCCCTAGGTTTAATTACTAGTACCACAAAAACAACAAAGATCCATCCGTGATATTTGAACATGTTTTAGCACATGGGAATAGAAGGAAATATCCTTGACAAGATAAAACCCTAATGTGTACATCATTCTTCAAGGTGAAACTATTAGAAAGACTCCCTTAAGATCTGAAAAAAGAGAGAGATGAACATTCACGGCTTCTATTCCACAATGTACTCAAGACAGTATCTAGAGCAATAAGTAAAAAAAAAAAAAATTAAAGTTTGGAACTCATAATTAGAAGAGAATGCACAAAACTGTCATTAGTCACAGATAATTGCCTTTATAAAAGGCAAAAAAATAAAATAACATGTAAGTTTTAGGAATAATGAGAGAATATAGGAGTGTGGCTGGATATAAGATCAATATATAACATCTATCTCATTTTTGTATAACAAAATAAACAGAAAGAAATATAATGTTTGAGATACCATTTACAAAATTATCAAAAATATAAATAATATTATAATATCTACATGAGAAATATCAAAAACCTTTCTTGAAAGATTCGTGGAAAAACCGAAAGAGATGGAAAACTACATTCATAAGACAATATTGTTGTGACACCAGTCCTCTCAAATTGATCTCCAGATCCAATGCAACTCAAATCAATGCCCAGGATCGGTTTTCTGAATAACTTATCAAGCTGACTCTAAAATTTATATAAAAATGCAAAATCCTAAGGTAATATAAAGTACAAGATATTAAGTGTGGCTTTGAGACAGAACCATTCAGTGGAGTAAAATAAGGAGCTCAGAAAGAGTCATTCGTATGAAACATATGAATGATTGTATTTATATCATGATTCATACATATAATACATATAGTAAAAGTTATTATATGATTAAATAAAAGAGGAGTTCATTTATAAATGGGTCTAGAACCATTAGAAAATCTTAAAAAAAAACACTTCAGGGATGGGGATGTGGCTCAAGCGGTAGCACGCTCGCCTAGCATGCGTGCGGCCTGGGTTCGATCCTCAGCACCACATACCAACAAAGATGTTGTGTCCGCCGAGAACTAAGAAATAAATATTAAAAATTCTCTCTCTCTCTCTTTCTCTCTCCTCTCTCACTCTCTCTTAAAAAAAAAAAACACTTCATATTTTGTCAAAAAAAATCAATGTCAGGTGATGTTAGGTTGGTGTGTGTGTGTGTGTGTGTGTGTGTGTGTGTGTGTGAGAGAGAACCACTGCTTTGATTTCTTCTCTGCCAATGAGGAAAATAAATGTACCTACCTCATGGGGTCTGTGTGATGTTTAAATGATTAATCTTTATAAATTACTTAAAATAGTTTGTGGCATGAAGGAAGTACTTTGGCAACCATAACTAACCCTATTACTGAGCACTTATTACATTCTGGTGTGTTAATTTTTTTCTCTGCTGTAGATGGTTGAAGAGTAGAATGCCTTGTGGTATGGAAAAACTCAAACTCATCTGTATGTCCTCCTGTCCCTCTCTGCCATCGGCACAGACTTAACTCCCCTAAACCTGTTGGGACCTGATTCCCAACAGTTGGTTTTACCAGTGTGTGGGGCAATCTGGACTTTCCAGTGACGTCATTGAGAATAGTGTCCCTCAGAAGAGCAGCAGTTCCTTTTGTAGATTGTGGATCTTCAGATTAATAATGTTTGCCATTTTCCTTTCATTTCCTGAAAGTCAGGGTCGGCTTGTGAAAAGTTGTTAACATGCTAAGTGTGAAATGTCAACCCTCACTCTAAACTTTCCCTATTCAGAGCATCAAATGAAGACTTCATTGGGTTTAATAGTGGCTTTCTGATTTTGGTAGTCCATTCAAGAAGGGAGTTTGAAAGTTGTTGTATACTGTTAACGATTGTCTGCCCATGTCCTGCCTGAAATACCATGATTGTTTATGAAAAGTATCTTTAATAAAGCTGGATACAGTTTGGCTTGGAAAAAAAATAAAATGTCTTGCTCTGATGGTTCAACTCTCTGGTTGAACCTTCTGCAGAAGCTCTGATCCTTAGGTTTCTATGGTTTCTACATGAATTTGGGACTTACTATCAGGGGTCTGATCGGTTTGGGACCTTCAGCTTCATGGCTGGGTACTCAAGCACTCAGTGTTCAGCTCAACACCTAGCAGTGCCCAATCCTGGCCCTTGGGGTGGGTAGACTCAGCCCTTTTAAGTATCAAGGCCAAACCATAAGCTAGTGGATACCAAGATCCTCCAAGACCTGCTCTTACTGCACCATGAAGCCTGCTAAGCTGGGATTTCTTCTCTGGCTCTTCATCTCCTGCGCTCTAACTACCCCTGTACTGGGTGGTATGGCTAACACTTTTGATAGATTATGCCAAGAACACAAAGGTATGACGTTAAGGCAGAAAATAAATCCAAAAGCTAATTATGAATGAGGAAAGTGGCCAAAAAGTGTGCCATCTAGGTGGGCCAGTAGGTCCTCTTCTGTGGCAATATCCATAGATTATTAGTCTCTTGATTCAGGGCGCTACCGAGGGGCCTCATAGATGTTTCATGAGGAGAAGAAAACGGAAGCAAGTCATTTCCAGATAGACAGCTTTTTGTAGGAGGTCAAAGAGACAGGAAGTATTTTGAATTAGGGGTTTTGTGATAGATTTCAAAGAGGGCCAACCTTTCAAGAATATATATTGAACTGGGCATGATAGAACATGACTGTAATCCCAGCAACTGGAGAGGCTGAGGCAGAAGGATCACAAGTTTGAGGCCAGCCTTAACAGCTCAGCAAGACACTGTCCCAAAAAAAAAAAAAAAAATTAAAGGCTGAGGATGTAGCTCAGTGGTAGAGCACCCCTGGGTTCTATCCCTGGTACTAAAAAAATAAAATAAAATAAAAAAGTATTTTTGGAGTAGAAGAGAAAGGGTTTTAAAGACTGAGAAGATTCCAGCATTTGTAATATCTAGGCTCTGAGCTTATAGAGAGCACTTGAACACATGATCCTGGCTTATAGGAGTTTATAATGTGGATGTGAAAAGCAATGAGACTTTCTTGTACATTTATATGTACAGGCTCAGTGCTCCCAGAACATGACAAAGAGACACAGTCTACATCTTGAGTCAGACTGCAGACTCCCGTCCTGTCACTTAACAGCAGCGTGCTCTTGGACAAGTCACTAAACCATTGATCAGGGCTTAGTCTCACTTTTCCCATGTGTAAAAATGAAGATCAAAAAAGCATCTACTTTAGAGGGTGGTTGTGAGTATAAAATAAGATCATACGTGGAACTGTGCCCAAACAGCTAGTTTTGACAGAGAGAATAAGTTCCAGACTGGCTACTGGATTAGGGTAGCATTAATTGCTAGGTTGCCAATCCAACCAGGATTGTGCCTGTTTCGACCATTTACCAATAAAAACGGAGTGGTGCCTCTGGGAAGGCAAGAAGGGGAAATGACAGGGAATGAGGGTGAGCCCCTCACCCCGTGGTCATGCATCCTGCTTTGGGAACAGTTATCTGAACCTTGGGGTGGAGAAGTGTTGTGAAACTGGGGAGTGAATGTTCTGCATTGTAGGTCTTAAGTAGGCAGTTAAAGGAAATGAGGGTAGGGCGAAGAAGGAGGGTAGTAAACTTCAATAAATTGTAAAGATGTGAAATGTGGGGGACCTTGTCACTTTGTACAAGCTCCTTTTTTGATAGTTCAGAACTTTTCCAAGTTATTGACCACAGTCATAATCTAGAGTTAAAAGCAGGTTGCATCGCTAAGCCACCCTGATTCCAAGAGAAACGGCCCTGAGTCTGAGAATGTTTCCAAGCTAAAGTGAGGATTTTCAAGAGCCCACAATGGCAAGCCTTCCTGGTATATCCCACTCATCTTCTCCTAACTCAATGGGAACTTCTCACGCAGATCCCTGTGTGATGGATGTGAATCCTGGAGACTGCTTTGATATTTTTATTAGATATTTCTACAACCATACTTCCAAAAAGTGTGAATACTTTTACTACAGTGGCTGCAATGGCAACCTTAACAACTTCGTGATTAAACTAGACTGCCAGGTGGCCTGTGAAGAAGAATTCAAAAAGTAAGGAATTCTTTACTATCCTTGGTCTCCTAGGGGATGGAAAAGATTGGGTCTGAGAGCTTGGGAGAGAAAAATAAATTGGTCAGGGTTTAACCCTGCCTTGGGATGGGAAGAGGGAGGATTGTTCTAACTCAAAGGTTTAACATTTGGGTTGGATCTCAGAATCATTTACTCATTTTGCAGATAGAAAATCAAACATCCAGAGAGAAAATAGTAGACAGCATCTCATAAATAATTACCATGGGCCAGGCATGGCACTGAGCAGCTAATGTATGTTGATATGACTTTAAAATAATATTATGTACATAATTTTAAAAGTAGATGTATATTATTATTTTCATGTGACCGATGAGGAAACCAAGCCCAGTTGTAGTAACCAACCAGCTCGAGATCCCATGAAATGGCATAACAAGTCTTAGACATCTCGTATGTGCTAAGATCACACAAATCAAATCCTTGCAACCCCAGACTTTTAAAAATCTTCATAGCAACATGCTGTTCTATAAAACTCAGCTCCCAACCTATTTTCAGGACAATGGAACGTAATGGGCAGTAGTATGGGTGATTTCCTGGACAGTAGCCTTAGGAGTAATTCAAAAGCATGAGTTTTGTTTGACTCGTTTTGTATGTCTAGTGAATCTTTCCAATGCCTGGAACATCATAGGCAATAACTAAATTTTGAGTGGATGAAAGAGTGAGAGATTAACCAATGAACAGAAGGAACAGTGAAAGACAATGGATCCTCTAGGCTTACCTTAAAACAAAACAAAACAAAAATGATCTGCCTTAATCCAAGGAAACTTTTCAAAATCTGTAACACAGACTTATTTTTTGCAGGGGCTGATGAGAGGATGTGAGATGGAGTTTCTATGACCTGCCATCTGAATTAAAGATATAAGAAAATTCAGACTAAATTTGAAATCTTTGTGAAATTTCCATTTGTCTTTCCTAAGAAATGGCTGAATAACTATTAAAATGCAAGAGCCTTTGTGTCAGCTCTTTCTCCTCTTGGAATTTCCCTCCATCTTCCTTACCCAGAAAATGTCAACTGGCCCCAACCATTAGCTCCCCCACACTCCTGAGTCATTCCTCATCCATGAGCTACAGGAGTGTAGCTGGCCAAATCTGTGTTCATTTATATCACCTCTCCTTTTAAATTGAGCTGACAAGTAGGAAAAAAATATCAAATCTGTGCTCCTTTTTTACTCTGACACCAAACCCAGCAGCAGCCCTCACATTTACATGGAGCATCCCTTCACTCATAACAAAACTTGCTTTGTCGGTTTCCCTGATTCATGTCCCCCAGGCCATGAGCCCCACTGGGTTCAACTGCCCCCCTGACCTGGCCCATGTTTATGAGTATATATTTGGACATTTTTATGGCCTCAGTTATTGAAATTTGACTTGGTTATTGGCAGACTTTCTCAAAAAGGAACACTCAACTCCAGGCCAGGAACTGTTTTAGTTACCAAAAGAATGCTGATCCAAACACTGAAACACAGGTCTCCTAAGTAGAATGTCACCGGACTCAGCTTGCTGTGATCTGCCCAACTACAGGATTCTCGGGTTGACCGTTTCAGACACCCCAACTAAACCTGCACTGAAGTAAGAATGCCTCTCCTGATACCTGTAATCGCCCTCTGCTTGCCTGCCCTTCCACCTCACAGACAACATCCAGTCCCCCACCTGTAAATCACATAGGGATCAGTGGTAGCTCAGACCAATATCAGAGAGATCTTAAGCCATTGAGACCCTATAACTAGACACACATCCTGAGGAATCTCAATAATGAGATTTTTAAAAAAAAAAAGACAGCAGATGGAGCAAAAGTAAAAGCTGATACTTTGAGAGGCTTAACAGAAGAAATAAACCATTGGAAAACCAGTCAGCCAAAAAGGGAAATGTTTACCAACAACAGAATGAACAACAAATTACTTCATATTCATTCAAAGATGATGTGGCCAAACAATAAATGAACTGGACCTCCACAAAGCAACATGGATAAATATTAAAACCATGATTCTGGGTACAAAAGGCATGTATCCAAACCAGGACTCAGCAAATATCTTTAAAAGTCAAGATAGTAAACATTTCAGACTTTGCAAGCCAACAGGCAAAACCAAGGATATTATGCTAATATGAGAAAATAAAGCCAGGTACAACGGAACATGCCTGCAGCCTCAACTACTCTGAAGGCCAAGGCAGGAGGATTGCTTAAGCCCAGGAGTTTGGGTTAGCCTGGGCAACACAGCAAGACTCCATCTAAAACAGAGAAGGAAAGAGGAGAAGGAGAGAGGGAGGGCGGGAGGGAGGGAGGGAGGGAGGAAAGAGAAGGAAGGGGGTCCAATGGTACAGCAATTGTCTAGCATGCATGAGGCTTTGGCTTCAATCCCCAGCATCTCAAAAAATGAGAAGGAGGGAAAGAGGAGAGAGAGAGAGAGAGAGAGAGAGAGAGAGAGAGAGAGAGAGAGAGAGAGAGCAAAGAAGTAAACACCATCAAAATTTTAAGTAAGAAAATTTAGACCAATTTGAGATCTTTGTTTAAAAAAAATCCTACATAAGCAAACAAAATTAATTTCCATTAAAAATTTTACTGAAAATATTTAAATACAAAAATAAGAATTGAAAACAGATTTTTATAATACCAGTCTACTGATCAATAAAATGGAACTCAGGTTTTTTGGGAGGAGGGAATAAACATTTTGCTTAATAGGAATTCAAAGTTAGTGTTTCTGATTCATCAAAATTGACTTCAAATGCTGATCTTTTTTTATGAATTTTTTCTATAAAAATGTCTTTTTACACAAGCAGGTACTGCTAGGTATTTCAATTCATGACCATATTAATCACTTCTAAGCTATTTATAGAATTCTATTAGAGTCTTCCCTTGGTACTTTCCTTTAGCATACCATCGTATAGCAGATTAATCACTTCTAACCATACGTTAGGTAGAAGCAAATATCTGAATTCTGGCAATATGAATATTACTTTTTTTTTCTTCTCCAACAAAACTTTCTTCTGGGGTCTGACATCATGGGACCTACACAACCTACCTGGGAATTTTTCCTCTCTCTTATTAAGGGTTGTACATACTGCATGTGAGTATAATCTCCTTCTTGAAAAGATTTTCAGAATAATCCTACAGTAGCGAAGCACTTTTAATAATATACTCTGCAGACAAACACTTGGAGGCAATGATGACCCAAAGTCCATTCTAGCCTTAGGCTCTCAGATGCATTCTGTGCTGTTAAGTTATTGCTCAAAGTTCTTTCTTACTCAATTCTAGATTTGCCTCTAAGAAAAAGATATGTGTAATGCTGTCTCTGGTGCTGAAGGAAATTTTTCAACACATGCCTATTAAAACTGGAAAGGAAAACACAAACCATTGAACACATGTGAGTCTTAAAACAAAACCACACAGACCCGTGGAGCTTGGGCCCTGCCAACACCCGCAGAGCCTCACGCTGGGTCCGGAGACAGCTTACAATCACAACACTGCATGCTACAGAGCTGCATCTTTGAACACATCATTCAATGACACCCCCCTGTCACCCTACCCAACCAGACACTCCTTCGCTGAAAGCAGCCACCTCCCTCTTGGGACACCTACACAGCTATCTTTAGTTGGGGCAACTCCTAGCTTGGAACACTGGCTGGGCAGGTACTGATAATCCTCAACTCCCCCCTGCCCCAGTAGCCGCTAAGCCTGCACAGTGGCTGCCCGATTAAGAAGTAGAAAGGGAGAGAGTAAGATACAGTTCAGAGACTAAATTAGAGACCAAGAGTGAGATCTATGGTGATATAAGGAGATAAGACCAGGCACTCACATCACAGAAGTGGGCCCCAAAGGAGATCCTCAGAGTGCAGTCCCTCATCAGGGACCGGCTGGGACATACCCCACTTTCAGGTTACCTGCACCCAAGACCAACCCTCCCACCCTGGTAACCTTCCTCATCCTGAGGGTGAAGATACCAGCAAACAACAGACAAACCCACCCACTGGATGAGAAGGGAAGCAGGAAAGACCCTGATCTCCAACGAAAACAATCCTTGTTTCTTCCTTTGATTTTTTTTTTCATTTTTTCTCCCTCTTTATTCTCCTGCCCTCAGATCCCCAACATATGTGAAAAGAGTGTAGATCACACAGTAAAGATGGTAAGAAGCCATGAGGAACGTTCAAGAAATATGGAATAATATAAAAAGACAAAATTTAAGAGTTATTGGGATGGAGGAAGGCATAGAGTTCCAAACCAAAGGAATGAACAAACTATTTAATGAAATCATAGCAGAAAAGTTTCCAAACATGAAGAATGAATTGGAAAACCAAATACAAGAGGCTTACAGAATGCCAAATGTACAAAATCACAAGGCATATTATAATGAAAATGCCTAGTATGTAGATTAAGGAGAGAATTTTAAAAGCCACAAGAGAAAGCAATCAGATTATACGTGGGGGAAACCAATCAGGATCTCTGCAGGTTTTTCAACCCAGACCCTGAAAGCTAGAAGATCCTGAAACATATACCAGGCACTGAAAGAAAACGGATGCCAACCAAGAATCTTATATTCAGCACAATTAAGCTTTAGATTTGATGATGAAATAAAAATCTTCCATGATAAACAAAAGTTAAAAGAATTTACAGCTAGAGGGGCTGGGGTTGTAGCTCAGCAGTAGAGTGCCTGCCTAGCACATGCAAGGCCTTGGGTTAGATCCTCAGCACCACATAAAATAAATAAATAAAGGTATCATGTCCAACTACAACTAAAAAATAAATATTTTAAGAAAATAATTTACAGCTAGAAAGCCTACACTATAGAACATCCTTGGCAAAATATTCCATGAGAAGGAAATGAAAAACAGCAATAAAAATCAGCAGAGAGAGGTATGACACTAAAGGAAAAACTAATCAAAGGAGAAACCGAGTCAAGTTAAATACGAAAAATAAACAAAAATGGCTGGGAACACAAATTATGTCTCAATAATAACCCTAAATGTTAATGGCCTAAACTCACCAATCAAAAGGCATAGACTAACAGATTGAATAAAACAACAACAAAAAAAGACCCAACAATATGCTGCCTCCAAGAGACACATCTCATAGGAAAAGACATCCACAGACTGAAACTGAAAGGTTAGGAAAAATCATACCACTCCCATGGACTGCAGAAATAAGCAGAGGAGTCCATCCTCATATCAAATAAAGTGGACATCAAGCCAAAGTTAATCAAAAGGGACAAAGAAGGACATTTCATACTGCTCAAGGGAACCATATAACAACAAGACATAACAATTATAAATATATATGCCCCAAATAATGGAGCATCTACATTCATAAAACAAACTCTTCTCAAGTTCAAGAGTCAAATAGACCACAAAAAAACAATAATTCTGAGTGACTTTAACACACCTCTTTCACCACTGGATAGATCTTCCAAACTATAGAACTTAATAATACAATCAATAACTTTGACTTAGCTGACATACACAGAATATTTCAACCTTCAATGAGTGAATACACTTTCTTCTCAGCAGCACATGAGTCCTTCTCTAAAATAGACCACATATTATGCTACAAAGCAATGCAATTCTTAGCAAATACAAAACGCTATATTCTACCCTGCATTTTATCAGGTCCTAATGGAATGAAATTAGAAATCAATGATAAGATAAAACATAAAAGCTACTGCAACACCTGCAGACTAAATAATATGCTACTGAATGAACAATGGGCCACAAAAGACAACAAAGAGGAGATTAAATAATTCTTAGAGGTAAATGAGATCACTGATACAACATATGGAAATCTCTGGGACACTATGAAGGCAGTACTAAAAGGAAAATTAATTGCACGGAGTTAATTCCTTAAAAGAAGAAAAAGTCAACAAATAAATGACCTACATTACATCTCAAAGCCCTAGAAAAAGAAAAACAATGTAACAAAAGCAGAAGATAGGAAATAATTAAAATCAGAGATGAAATTAAGACGAAAGGAATGATTAAAAAATTGACAAAACAAAAAGTTGGTCCTTTGAAAAAATAAAACTGATAAACCCTTACCAATGCTAATAAAGAGGAGAGAGAAACTCAAATCACTAACATCATGATGAAAAAGGAAATATCACGACGGACACTACAGAAATACAGAAGATAATTGGAAATTATTTTGAAAATTTATGCCTCAATAAAATAGAAAATATTGAAGGCATCAACAAATTTCGTCAGTCATATGATTTTCCCAAACTGAATCAGGATGATATACACAAGTTGAACAGATCAATTTCAAGCACTGAAATAGAAGATGCTATCAAAAGCCTACCAACTAAGAAAAGTCCAGGACCAGATGGATACACGGCTGAATTCTATAAAACCTTCAAAGAAGAACTAATACCAATAATCCTCAAATTATTTCACAAAATAGAAAAAGAGAAAACACCTCCAAACTCATTCTATGAAGCCAATATCACCCTAATTCCAAAACCAAACAAAGACACATTAAAGAAGGAAAACTTCAGACCAATATCTCTAATGAACATACATGCAAAAGAATTCTCAATAAAATTCTGGCAAATTGAATACAAAGACATACCAAAAATATAATGCACCACCATCAAGTAGGGTTCGTCCCAGGGATAATTGGGAATAAATCTAACAAAAGAAGTGAAAGACTCCTACACTGAAAACTGCAGAATATTAAAAGAAAGAAATTGAAGTAGACCTTAGAAGATAGAAAGATATCCTATGTTCTTGGATAGGCAGAATTAATATTGTCAAAATGTCCACACTACCAAAACTGTTACACAGCTTTAATGAAGTTCCTATTAAAATCCCAATGACATTCTTATTTTTTTAATTTTTAGTATGGATGGACATAACAACTTTATTTTACTTATTTATTTTTATATGGTGCTGAGGATCGAACCCAGTGCCTTACACATGCCAGGTGAGTGCTCTACCACTGAGCCATAACCCCAGCCTCCCACAATGCCATTCTTTATAGAACAAGAACAAGCAATCATAAAATACATTTGGAAAAATAAGAGACCCAGAACAGGCAAAGCAATCATCAGCAACAAGAGTGAAGCAGGAGGCATCAAAATACCAGATCTTAAACTACACTACAAAGCAATAGTAACAAAATGGCATGGTATTGGCACCAAAATAGACATATAGACCAATAGTACAAAATAGAAGATACAGAGACAAACACATACATATACAGTTATCTTGTACTAGACAAAGGCACCAAAAACATACATTGGAGAAAAGATAGCAGGAAAACTGGAAGTCCATGTGTATCAAAATGAAAGTAAGTACAGTCCTGCTAAATCTTGATTCCAGACCTTCGGCCTCCAAAAATGTGAAGAATAAATTTTTGTTGTTTTAAGCCACCCAACTGGTGGTAACTTATTACAACAGCCTTAGGGAACTGGAAGTGCCTTTTAAAGAATGAAATAAAGGGGCTGGGGTTGTGGCTCAGTGGTAGAGCACTTGCCCAGCAAGTGAGGCACTGGGTTTGATTGTCAGCACCGCATATAAATAAACAAAATAAAGGCATATGTCCAACTACAACTAAAAAAATGAATGATATAAAAACACAACATGCAAAACACTATGAGGTACAGCTAAAGCAGTACATAAAGAGAAATGTATTGCTGTAATGCCTACTAGAAAAGAAGAAATTTTAAATCAATTCCCTAAAAAAAAAAAAAAACTAGAAAAGAGAAGCAAACTAAACCTAAAGCAAGCAGAAGCAAGAAAATAATGAAGTTTAGAATAAAATAAATAAAATATAGATTACAACGAGAATATGCAAAGTGCACAAGACAAAAACTGATTCTTTGAAAAGACGAGCAAAAATGATAAACCTTTAGCTGAGTGACCAAGACAAAAAAAAAGGAAGGAGACTCAAATTACTAAAATCAGAAAATGGGACAATCAGAAACAATTCCACCACCACTCTAAACATAAATAAAAATAATAATAAAGAAATACTACAAAATCTATATGCCAAAAAAAAAGTAGATCACTTACATGAAATAGATAAATTCTTTAAAAAACAACTACCAAAATCAACTTTTAAAAAATGGGGAGTCTGAACTCTAAGAAGAGCTTGAATCAATTTTTTTTTTAATCCCAAGACCAGGTGATTGATGTGACTGCTGAATGTTTTGAGATATTTACAAATTTAACACCAATCATTTACAAACTCTTCTGAAGGGCAGAAGAGGGTGGGGCAATTTCCAAATCATTCTGTAAGGTCAGGCCTCATTTAAAAACCACAGACATTATTAAAAAATTGTAGAGCAATATTCCTCATGAATATAGACAGGAAAATCACCCAAAAGTAGTAAAAAAAAATTTTCAACAATGCATTAAAAAGTTTATACACCATTATTAAATACCTTGGAATTTGTCTTTAGAGTGCAAGTTTATGTGAACATGCAGAAATCCATGTTAAACACCATATTAATAGAGTAAAGGACATAATACACTTAATAGACACACAAAAAAGCGTTTGGCAAGATCCATCACCCTTTCATGTTACAGACATTCATCAAATTAGGAACAGAAGAGAACTTCTTCAACCTAAAAAAGAACACCATGAAAAACCCACAGACTATCTTCACCAGTTATCCTCTCTTCTTTCTCTTTATTTATCTTATTGTTTTTGTTCCGATCTTTCAGGCTCAAGGATTAGTTTGTTGACTAAAATTTTCACATTCACTTAATAAAAAATTTATTTATGACTATTCATTAAAATGATATTGATGTGCTTCCTGCTGGGCATGGTGGCTCACACTTGTAATCCCAACAACTCTGGAGGCTGAGGCAGGAGGACTGCAAGTTTGAGGTCAGCCTTGGCAAATTTGCGAGACCCTATCTCAAAGTAAAAAATAAAAATGGGCTAGGGGTGTAGCTCAGTGGTACAGTGCTCACAGGTTAAATCCCCAGTAACACACACAAAAAAATATTTATCTATCTATCTATAATTAATGTCCTGAAATCTTAGTGATCCTGGGCTATACAGGAGGTGGACCAAGGGAGGCTGAGTTTCACCCACAGAGCTCTAACAAACCATTGACCTTCAAGCTCTATGGCTGGGTGCCCAAGTACTTACTGTCCTATCCACGAGACTGATTCTGGATGCACCCGAACTCTGCCTTCAGTGGAGCCCCGGGGAAATGAAAATAGAGATATAGGTTCACAAGAGAAGGATCTCCACCTCAAGATATAATCTCAGCACAGCCCGGGACTCTCTTACCTGCTGTTGGGAACGCCATGAAGCCCGAATGGATCCGCTTTTCTCCGTGGCTCTTTGTCTTTTCCATGCTCCTCCATACACTGTCGGGTGATCTGGTGCCTAAAGACACCAAAAAATACTTATGTTATAGTGGAGCTCTTGGAGGTAAGGCCAAGTGCGAAAAGACAAACCCGAAAGGAATTGTGAAGGAGAAGGGGGTCTAGGCAGAATGGGGGGTGTTGCTGCCAATAACCAGGATCAAGTCCTCCTTTGATCTCAAATCTTAGGGCTCTAGGGCATCCGACTACACTGAGCGCCCTCTCTGTATTGAAGAAAGAAAACAGAAAGTGGAACCAACTTAGTTTCTTACCAAAGGCTGTCAGTACAAAAGGAGTGGGGATTATGAAAATTGGGTTGATGTCAAGCATATCCAAGAAATTTCTTTGGAGGGGAGGGTTGTTACGCGACTTTCCGTTCTATCCAACACACGTGTGTAGACCAGGGTCACATTGCACTGATGCAGAGATGCAGACAGAGGCCATCATTTGCATGTTTAGGGTACTCTCATTCTACTTTCTTAATTTTTTTCTTGATTCAAATTATAATGGGCATGTATGAAACACTGCAAGTGAGAGAGACCGAAGCTCTCCGTTGGGGAGAGGGACTGTAGTTGGACTTCAAAAAGATGGACGTTAACTCCTTCTTTGTCTCCAACATGGTCATCATGGCTCCTGCTCCAACCACCTTCATCCGCGGTCTCAGTGCGCCCAGGTGAGTCTGGATGGGTAAACAAAAGGGAAGCAGAGAGACAGAACACCAACTCTGAGTGAGGAAAAGATGGGCCAGACTAGATATTTTAAGCCTCTCCTTCAGGAGCTTCGTGTTGGTGGTAAAGGGTTTTTCTAGTGGGTATATTTGCAGAAACTCTGGTGGGGATAGGGGCAGTAAGGTCTCTGAAATGGTGTGTCCTGAAGGGAACAGGTTAGAGGTCACTTTCAGTGCCCTGGGGAGTATGGAATATGTCTCCTATGAACAAGAATACCGAGACAGAGGGGATGTCTCCAGGGCTCTCTGCCTCGAGGTCTGCTGTCAGCTTAGAGGAAGTACAGCTGCCGTTCTGTCCTTCGCCACCCACCTCTCTGCATCTTTGACACACGCTGTAGCCCAGAATCATTGCCCCACGTCGCCTACACAGTAAAATTCATACTTGAGGAACTGGATCTTGTCTCCAGTGATAAAATCAGGTAGATTCACATGGGTGGACGGACTTCAGAAGTCTGAGCCTTTGAGAAAGAGAGTGTCAACGAGATGGTAAGGACGACCTAACTCTGGATTTTGTCTCCCAGACTACTGCAACTATCCTCCAAAGAGCGGGACGTGCAAGTGGATTTTTGTCAGATATTACTATAACACTCTAACCAAACTATGTGAGCCCTTCGTATTCTCTGGCTGTAGAGGCAACAGAAACAACTTTCAGCAGAAATATCTGTGTGAAAGCTACTGTGTTCCTGAAAAGTAAGTCTCCTGGTATTTTATCCCACCCTTAAGGATGCTGAATAGCAGAGATCATGTCCCCCCGCCCAACCCCCAGGAAAAAGCAAGTGAGAGGCTAAGGGAATGAACAAGGAAGCAAGGAATTACATCTGTTGAGGCTGTGCCCAAGGAACAAATTTCAGTGTCCCTCATCATTTAGTCCGGCACTTTCTTGAAATTATGAAAACTGAAGCCCAGAGAAGCTGATGGTTTGTTTAAGCACCCTCTGAGGAAGGGCACAGGTGCAGAGCCCCTAACTCTTCACCCAGCATCTTACTACTACCATGGGGGCCTCAGGTCTTTGAGATCCTGTCCAGTACCTTATTGTTTCACAGTTTAAAGAAAAACTGAGAATGTTAGGACAGTAGGAGAAGACACCAATCATTGTTCTGTATCTAAAGTGAATGGCTAAACAATGATCTCAAGAGCAGAAACACTGCTTTATTAATATGCATATCCTCAGAGTAAAGCACTGTATTTGCTTTTGAATAGTTTATGGCCAGAGGCAGTGGAGCATGCCTAAGTTCCCAGCAGCTTGGGAGGCTGAGGCAGAAGGATCATGAATTCAAAGTCAGCCTCAGAAATTTAGTGAAGCTCTAAGCAACTCAGCAAGACTCTGTCTCTAAATAAAATATTTTTTTAAAAAGGGGTTGGGAATGTGTCTTGGTGGTTAAGTGCCCCTGGATTCAATCCCTGGTATCAAAAAAAAAAAATTATGGATAGGTATATGGATCTGGAGGGGTATTAGCACTAATGACATCTGTGAGTTCTGCTGATACATAAGGGCCCATAATTGAGTCCTAAATAATAGAATGACCATATGAACATAGTATAATCACAAAATCTATTTGTTTATTAACAGGGATCATGAAACTCAATAATAGGTCAGAAGGAAGAAACAAAGAAAAGGAATATGAAAAACTATGCTAAAATTGTTCCTAGTAAATAAATTAAACATTTCTGGAAGTTTCTTTGATCTCAGAATTCTTGCTAATTTCCTTGCCCACGTTTACCTTTTATAATAATTAGATGTATACATTTTTAACTGAAAATTGACAGTCCATCATCTCTGATATGAATTCATTCATGACTAAATGCTTCCCACATAAACTACAGGTGACCTCTGCAGGCTCCGTTGATCAGCCTGTCTCTCTTCAGGGGGACTGACCAAAACTGAGGGGTTTTTTCCATGTTTCACAGACTCCAGTGGATTTCCATGTAAGTGGCACTAAAATAATTGCCATTAAATTCTTCCATCTTCCACAAACCAATGACCATTCAACTCCTAATGATCCCCATGGTCTAGGGAAATGTGGCTTTACAGCTAGGCACTCCAAGTCTTAAGCCAAGGGGAAGCTCGGGTATCCCCGCATGGAAGGTGATCCCGCTCTGCTCTGATTGCCCTATTCGCATTCTCGTTGGACCTGAGTCTCACAAATGAATCCACTGACATGAGCCATGTAGGCCACCCGCCCAGTGGCCATGAACAGTCGGGAAAACTGAATTTGCTTGGGGTATTCTAGCTCAATCTCAACAGCAGCAAACCCTGATCCTGAATTATAGACACAACCTTGGGGAAATCTTGGGAATTAGCAGAAAGCATGGATTAGAGACATCGCAATACCTGTCCCCTGCCCCAGGAATTTTTCCTGTTCAGGAAAAAAGAGGATAAAGGCAACAAGAAGGTTCCCTTAGCCCATAAGTCAATGTCCCTGATCCCAAACCATGCTGAGTCCCATGAAAACTTTGTTCTAGGAACTTACAACATAGCATATACTTCACCTGGTGTTCATTCATGGATTCTGAAGAGCGTCCTCTCTGATCATTGTGAACCACAGTGTTATATAAAGAAGACCCAAGAGTCATTTCATTGAAGGTCTTTTGGGACTATATTCTAATTTAAAGAATTACTGTGAGTCAAGTGCTCCCTGGAGACAAAGAATTGATGACCCAAGCCTTTCCAGGCCCAAGTTTTCAGATCTCTTCTGGACACTTGAGTAACTGCCCAGGTTTTCTTCTCAATTGATCCTAAATTTGCTCTCAGTAAAAGGTATCCATGTGTATGTTTTCTGTAATACTATAGGAAGATTTTCACAAATATGAGAGAAGGGTCAGTAACAAAGCACAGAGCCATGGTTATATCATAGGCCTTTGTCCGGAACCACTCATCCAAGGACCAACACGGATATAAACCCACAAGAAACCCAAGTTGGTTTCATGTTAAATTCAAGTGAGATATTTTAAAGGGACAAATCACTGAAAAAAGAGGAACAAAGGTCAGAACAAGGTCTTAGGGTATACACCAAAGCCAGAATGGAAAGATGGTATTTCTGACTCTATTCTCTTCCCTGAGTTGTGTGTAGTCACTAGAACCAGAGAAACTGGAAGGAAAAAGGAGAAATTAAGAATGATTCTAGTTCCTGGTTCCAAGAGTCCCTACAAGGAAGGATCTGGTGAAGTGGGATCTGGAATGTAGAACACAGCATGCCAGAGGGATTCAGGTATTGTGCCCTCCCTCATGTCTGGGTGCAGAGCAGGACCTGACCGAGGATTAAAGAGGGAAGGTTTGTGATCATCGTAGACTCTTAACTCCTTCCTGTCCAACATTTCTACTCAGAAGAGACAGATTAGAAGAGAACCTCTAATCCCCAAGGCGGGCCCTCATGGGTCTGATGAATCACTCCTTCCTTCTCATCTCCATATCCAGCATCCTGACACCAGTTTCATGATGCCAAAGGCTCCTTGTTGGGCTCATTCATGACTTAGCTACTTCCAAATCTCATTAAGCCTATCCGCTAGTCCCAGAATAATTGTTCTCTAGGGTCACTTCTATTTTTCAGGCCGCTGATCTAAGACATGAGGTGTCTTTGGTGAAAAATCTTACTTTCACCCATGTCTTAAGTCCCCCATGTCTGTTCCGTATGGTTGTTGTTGCCCATAGTATGCTTTTGTCTTGAGTTTAATGGGTATCATAGATTTTGAAGACTGAAAGTGACCTAAAAGATCAACTAGTTCAACATTTGAAACTGCAGATTTGAAATGTGAGATCAATTGACATACGTCTCCTGGCATCTCAGTTTCATAGAGTACCCTGCCCCTCGTTTGGGGAATATCTTCCATGTACAATTTAAAACCCCCTACTTTTCACGTACTAAACACATTTATGAAGCACCCACTGTGTATGAGTCAGACACCATATGAGGCATGTGACAAAGTGATGAGCCAAGAGGACCAGGCCCTGTGGTCATGGAAGGGACAGTGTAGAGAGGACCAGACAGTACTCTGATAACCACTCAAGTGTTTTATGTGAGTCTTGATCGTCAAGAAACAAACAGGATGCTATTAGCAGGGGTAGGTGGGGGATTCAGTCTACCCACAGACTTTGCAGATTCTTTCCAGAGGAAGGGATATTTGAGCTGGCGTCGGAAGCCCAAGCAGACCAAAAGGAGACAGGGTGCTCTTCAGAAGGAGCTGTGTGTGCAAGCCTTGAGGCAGGACAGAGCATGACATTCTCAAAGAAGGGCCCCAGAGGGCTGGAGGCACAGTAGAGGTCATCAGGATCCCGGTCCTGAGGGCTCGATAGGCTGTGATGGGCAAGAACAGAGGGTTTCAAGGACAGTGATGTGTTTTAAGACCATTCGGGGAATTCTGGGTCTAATAATGGCAGAATAAGCGATATCAGACAAACTACTGCACAGATAGAAATTACGATATCTTAATAAAATGTAAAAAGCAACTGCTTTCATGCACTAAAGAGTGACCAAAAATAGGAAGAAACTGGGTAGACAGGAATCCTACTGGGAAAGATCCATCTTGACATGGATTTTTCTTGGAGGATACTACCGAATCCAACCAGCTAATGGCATCTAAAACTCAAGCAGAAAATGCCCTGAGGATGTTTCAGATGGACTACCAAAGCAGCTATATATTAAGGGGGGAAATCCCAGAAAGGAAGGAACCACAGAAGGTTCCAATATCTTCTTGCAAACTTCTCTCAGATCCTTGGTTGACTCCTCGATCTCTTCTGTGCAGGCGAGATTCCAAGAATCCAAGGTAAACAATACTTGGAAGGCCGAAAAATTGAGCAGATATTTCAACTGCTGCCCATCAGAGAAGTTCAGATTTTTGAACCCTGATACGCTAGAGAGGTAAACCCCACAGCTTTAAACTGAAACCCTGGGAGAATAGTGACTCAATAGGAAAGGCTACGTTTCGGGGCTAAGCATCCACTCCAGAGCTAGGAGTTGTTGAAATACGTCTGCCCCCCCCACCCCCTAAAAAAGCATAAAATGAAGCCATCATAAATCCAGGGTGATCTGTCGGTAATCTAACTGCCTGCTAAGACAAAACACAATCCTATTTGGCAGCTCTTGGAAAAGGCGATTTACCTCTGAGCCTATGTTCTCATCAGCTAAATATATTAACCACTGCCTTTATGACTTCATTTGATATTGAGTAAAATAGGCCCAAACACTAATGAAATAAGGAATATCAGAAAATGGGAGAGAATATTTAAAGTAAATAGAGTGAGAGAGAAAAGTGCCGACCAACAGAGTGCAAAATCCTAGAAAAAGGCAAGGGCCAATCATGTCCAATCCACGTTCTTATCTCCAATGTCCAGAAACAACGAGTGTTCTATAAACACTTATTGAATGAAAGATCAAAAGCATATAAAACTACCCAATGGAGCGGCAGGACGTCTCGGGACACACACTAGAGGGAAGGAGAAAGGTCTGGTTTAGATCTGGAGGACCTACCAAATCTCATGGGTTAAAAACCAGTCTGCAGAGCTATTGGAAGAAGATGGGACTTTTCGAGGGTGGTCTCCAGCAGGAAGAAATTGTCACTGGGGTGTGTCCTCGAAGGGTGTATTGGGACCTCAGGCCCTTCCTTTTCCTCTCTCACTTCCTGGGAGCAGTGTTGCTCCACCACACACTCCTGCCACCCTGTGCTGATGGCCACACGCCCAAAGCCATGGGGCCAATAATCATGGACACCAACCTCTGAAACCACGAGTAAAAATGAGTCTTTTCCTCCTGCTTTTTTTGGTGTGTGTGGGGGGGGGTGGGGGGCGCTACTGGGGATTGAACTCAAGGGCACTTGACCCCTGAGCCACATCCCCAGCCCTATTTTGTATTTTACTTAGAGACAGGGTCTCACTGAGTTGCTTAGAGCCTCTCAGTTGCTGAAGCTGGCATTGAATTTGCCATCCTCCTGCCTCAGCCTCCCAAGCCACTGGGATTGCCGGCGTGCGCCCCTGCGCCCAGCAATCTTTTCCTCTTTTAGGCTGTTTATCTCAGGTGTTAAGTCACGGTGATAGAAAACTGACTAACATAGAGAGGATTTTAAAAACAATGGAAATTCAATCCAACTCAAATATTTTTAAATGCTTACTGTGTGCAAGGCACTGTGTCAAGTGCTGGGAACTCACAAAGATAATGGAAAACGTGAAGGAGCCAGGTGTGGCGGTACGAGCCCGCCATCACAGCAACTGCAGGGAGCATCACAAGTTTGAAGCCAGACTCTGCAACTTAGCAAAACCCTGTCTCAAAAGGGGCTGGAGATGAAGCTCCAGGGTAGAGCACTCCTGGGTCCAACCCCAAGTACTGCACAGAGAGGTTGGGTGGGGGGTGGCAAGAAAGAAAGGAGGTAGAAGAGAGCCAGAAAAGAAAGGGAGGGAGGAAGAAAGAGGGGAGGAAGGAAATAGGAAACAGACACCAGACCTTCTTAGGATCACTGGGATTACGTACGTATGTGTTTGTTTGTTTGGGTGCTAGGAATTGAACCCAGGGGCGCCTAACCACTGAGCCACATCCCCAGCCCTTTTTATTTTTTATTTAGAGACAGGGTCTTGTTAAGCTGCTGAGTGAGGCTGGCTTTGAAGTCACCATCCTCCTGCCTCAGCCCCTGAGCCACTGGGATTATAGGCATGTGCCACTGCGCCTGGATACACCCTTCTTCAACCCCCTTCTTGCCTGGTTGCTGGAGTACAGATGCGAATGGAACGCAAGAAGCCAATCTAGACCCTAGAATAGATGCCACCTGCTGGAGTGGGTGGACTAATAAAGGAGCAAGATTCTGAGTGAAACTTCATGAAGCTGCCCAACCAGCCCTGGTTGAATCGCCAATATAATTCTTTTAAACTTTGATTAAATCATTATTTGGCGGCGTCTCCTGTCGTATGCAGACCAATTTCATTTTAACTGATACCCACAGCCCTAGAGCTGCCTGACCCTCTCCAACAACTCCCAGCCTCTGGCTTCCACCTTCCAAGGGCACTGCACCTTGAAGCTGGTGACTCTCCCTGCCCCGGGACACCCTCCCGCCCTGGAAGAAAAGAAGGCCTTTGGGCCACTAGCACCGACCTCTTACCTGTCACCAGGGGCCAGACACCAGGGTGTGTGTGTGTCCTTGTCCTGGAAGAAGGCATAGATGGGCAGCTCCATGTGGACCAGGGATGATTACCACCAGATCCCAGCCCAGGTAAGAACTCTCAGACTCTGCGTAGAGGCCCAGGGCCCAGCCCAGTGGAAGTCCCAAATTACCTTAGAGATTTTGAATTTTGATATGGAAATTTGAGTACTTTTAAGAAAGAAAATATTGCTTTTGTAATTGTTATAATTGTGTGAAAAAGGAAGAAAATAGCATGAGAAAGACAATAATATAATTATATAATTATATTATTATCATATTATAATAATATTATTATATTATAATAATATTATAATTTATATATATACTTTTTTTAATACCAGGAATTGAACCCAGGGGCACTTAACCACTGAGCTATATCCCCAGCCCTTTTTATTTTCTATTTTAAGACAGGGTCTTGCTAAGTTGCTTAGGGCCTTGCTAAGTTACTGAGATTGGTGTCAAACTTAACTATCCTCCTGCCTCAGCCTCCAGAGTGGCTAGGATTACAGGTGCATCTTCTGCATCATTTATCTGACTTCCATCCATAGAACATGAAATGCTCTGAGCAGGGATCTAAATAGCCTTAGAGACGCACAGTGAGATGTCAGTGTCCCTTTCTCCTTCCTAAGAACAGCCTGTTTCTCTCATGGAAATCTCTCTCCCTACTTCACGATGTCTTGTGTGAGGGCTGTTCCAGGTGCCTGCTAACCACCCCAAAGCTGGGGACATCATCTTCCCAGTGCCGCTGTGTCCTCCAACAAGGGACGCAGAACGTAAGTTAAGACAGAGGTTTTCAACCCGAGGAGAAGTTTTACCCCAGGGGACATGTGGCAGTGTCTGGGGACATTTTGGATTGTCACACATGAAGGAGTGAGCTACTGGCATCTGGTGGGGAAGAAGAAAGGATGATGCTAATGTCATAATACCAAGACAACCCCACACGCAGGATGCACACACAAATAACCATCCAACGCAAAATATTAATTGGACCAAGGTCAAAAACACTCAGTTAGCAATTATATTCTCCCTCTCTCGGGAAATCGGAATCTTGAGAGAAGGAGCAAGAAGAAACAGAACACTGGAGCACCGCTGTCAGAGCTGCCCTCTCGTGACCAGACTCTTCCCGTCTCGACGACATGCTTCCTCCCGCTGGGTGCCTCAAAGTGCCAAGTTCTCACCACGGAGCCCTGGCTCTCCATGCATCACGCTAGCCCCAGTACCCTTCCAGCACGTATGAAGACACACATGGGGTGACTCTACTTTGTATACAACCAGAGAAATGAAAAGTTGTGCTCCATATGTGTACTATGAATTGAAGTGCATTCTGCTGTCATGCATAACAAATTAGAATAAGTAAATAATTTTTTTTAATCACGTCGGTTACATATCGTGGAATGACAAAAGCCTTTTACAGCCAGGCACAGTGGTGCACGCCCATAATATCCGTCATCAGGAGGCTGGCAGGAGGAATCGTAAGGTGGAGGCCCGCTCTGGCAGTTTAGTGAGACCTTGTCTCAAAATGAAGCCAGGGCAACGGCATGGTCTCAGATCAGCCCTTCTGAGGACCGCTTGCTTGCAAGTGTCCATCCGTCTGTGCCAAAGCAACAGCCTGCCCCAGAGTGGGCACGACATCACGGGAGGCAACTGGGAGGCGGCCTGAGCTAGCCACGTCAACTCAGCTCCACGCCACGGCGGGATTTTGAACATTCCCCCCACCCTTTTGTTTTGCTATGTTTCACATTCCTGTAACCCATCCCAGCAACTCGGGAGACCGAGGCAGAGAGTTGCAAGTTCAAGGCCAGCCTCAACAATTTAGCAAAAACCTAAGCAAAAACCTAAGTGAAACCCTGTCTCAAAAATTTAAAAGGCTGAGGATGTGGTTCAGTGGTAAAGCACCCCTGGGTTAAATCCTCAGTACCAAAAAAAAGAAAAAAAAAGAAAAGAAAAACGATAAATAGACAACTGTAAAAACAATGAAGATTAAAAAGGGCTGGGGATGAGCTCAGAGCACCTCTGGGACCAATCCCCAGAACAAAACAAACAAAGCCTATGATAGAAGAGCCAGAACAGAATGCCCCCTGTCAACATTGCCTGTCTGTCATTACAGTTTGAATACAGGTCCCACGACCCCCAAGGCTTCATGTTCTGAAATGTTATTCCCATTAGGAGGTGCCCAGAGAGGGAACCTGGCCACTGGAGACGTAGCTCAGTGGTAGGACCTGTCTAGCTTGTGTGAGAGCCTGGACCCAATCCCCAGTACTAAAAGAGAAGGAGTAGGAACTTAACCTGACCACAGTGCTAAGAAGTGGGCCTTGGAAGGGAATTAGGACTAGACAAGGTCATTGAGTTGAGTCCTCAAGATTGAATCCTGGCAGCTTCATAAGAAAAGGAAGGGAGACCAGACAGACCTACAGACAACACCGGCATGCTCCCTGTCTATTACCATGTAATGCTCTGTGCCCCCTCAGAACTCTGCCCCCAAGGCTGGCATGATGGTGCACACCTGTAATCCAAGCGACTTGGCTGAGGCAGGAGGAGTGCAAGTTCAAGGGCAGCCTCAGCAACTTAGTGAGACCTTAAGTAATTTAGTGAGACCCTGTCTCAAAATAAAAAATAAAAAAAGGGTTGGGGATGTGGCTCAGTGTTTAAGTGCCTCGGGGTTCAATCTCTGGTACCAAAAACAAAAACAAAAAACTCTGCTGCCCAGAAGGCCATCATTAAATGCAGTTCCTTGACTTTGAACATCCAGAACCACGAGCCAAAATAGACTTCTTTTCTTTATAAAGTACTCTACCTCAGGGTCTTTCATTATAGTAATGAAAATGGTGTGATACATATACATAGAGCAAACCTGGAAGAATGCTTACCAGAATGGGAGCGGTACTTATTTAGAGCTGGAAAGATCTTCTCCTTTGAATTGTTCTGTATTACTTGAATATCACAACAGTAATTCTGCATCCTTTTTTAAAAAAAATTTTAAAAAAATCACAAATTGAAAAATAAAAAGAAGGAGGACAAAATGGAAGAGGAGTAAAAAATGTAATAACAGAAAGCCTCATGATGCAAAGTTTATAAACAGCCCTGAAGTTACAAGGAAGATGGGGAAGGGGAGAGGGAGAGACAGAGAGAGAGAGAGAGAGAGAGAGAGAGAGAGAGAGGCTGAGACTCAAGATCATCAAACCAAGCTCCAACCCCACCATCTGGACTTCCTGGTCTCCAAATGCAAAGGTGAAACCTCAAGCTCCATGACAGAGACGGACAAGATGGACCAGGCCTGGGAGGTCATCTGCCTGCCCTCTCTCACCTTAGCTCAGAGAGAAAACGGGTCTGCTCTGCGGCTGCACAGGGCACCGGACCTGTGGCTTTGGGTCAGAGACACGGTGGATAAGGCCGTCCATATGAACATTGCCCAGAATGCCGAAGCATGCCACATCCTCTGAAAAGGAGAGGCACAATATCAGGCCTTAACCTGGATATTGTTACTCATGTGTAATAATTAGGCAGAAGGGATGGATCTCATTGTGCGAATGTGCACTGTCCTAACATCATTTGGTCAGTCCCCAGGACTCCCGCTGTGCGCCCTTCTCTGGGTGATGGCCTGTCTGCCCACTGGCCTCCCTTCTATTTCCATGAGTTCATTCTTTCTTTCTTTTTTCTCTCTAGGTTCTACATGTAAGAGAAAACATGCCCCGGGGTTCTCTGAGTCTTATTTCACGTAACGTGATGTTCTCGAGTTTCATCCATTTTTCCTGCAACTGACAATTTTGTTCTTCTTAATGACTGAACAAAACTCCGTTGTGTGTGTGTACATCCTGTGTGTGTGTGTGTATAAATATCATTTTCTTTGCTCATTCATTTGTTGACAGACCCCTAAGCTGGTTCCATAACTTGACTGCTATAAATTGTGCCACTCCAGCAGGTATGGATGTATCTCTGTAGGATGCTGACTTTAATTCTTTTGGATAAATACCAAGGACCCATTCCTAGCCTGTTGAGGAACCTCAAAAGAAATCACTAATTTCCACAGTGGCTCTCTACTAATTTACATTTTCACTTACAGTGTGTAAGAGTTCCCCTTTTGCCAGGCATGGTGGTGTAGGCCTGTAATCCCAGAGGCTGGGGAGGCTGAGGCAAGAGGATTGCGAGTTCAAGGCCAGCCTCAGCAATTTAGCGAGGTGCTTAGCAACTCAGTGAGACCTGTCTCTAAATAAGATACAAAATAGGGTTGGGGATGTGGCTCAGTGGTTGAGAGCCCCTGAGCTCAATCCCCGTACAAAAAAAAAAAAAAAAAAGAGTTCCCCTTTCCCCACAGCCTCACCAGCATTTATTGTTGTTTGTATTCTTTTTCTTTTTTAATATGTATTTTCTAGTTGTTGATGGGCCTTTATTTTATTCATTTATTTATATGTGGTGCTGAGAATCGAACCCAATGCCTCACACATGCCAGGCGAGCGCTCTACCGCTGAGCCCCAGCCCAGCCCCATGTTGTCTGTATTCTTGATGATTGCTATTATAAGTGGAGGTGAGATGAAATCTCAGTGTAGTTTCAATTTGCATTTCCCTGATGGTAAAGATGTTGAACATTTTTTCATAAAATTTTTGGCCATCTGTACTACTTCTTTTGAGAAATGTCTATTTAGGTCATTTGCTGATTCATTGATTGGGCTTTTGGATTATTTATTTGTTTGTTTGGTTTAGGTGTTAAGTTTTTGGAGTTCTTTATATCTTCTGAATATTAATCCTCTGCTGGAAGAGTAGCTGTAGACTGTTTACACTCCTGACTTTTTGCTTGTTTGTTTGTTTACTATACAGAGGCTTTTTAATTTGATGCTGTTCCATTTATTGATTCTACATTACTTCCTGAGCTACAGGAGCCCTGTTAGAAAGTTGTTGCTGTGCCTGTGTGTCACAGTGTTTCCCCTATTCTCTTCTAGCAACTATCAAGTTTCCGATCTTATTCCTAGGTCTTTAATTCATTTTAAGTTCACTTTTGTGCAGAGTGAGAAATAGGAATCTAGTTTCATTCTTCTACATAGGGATTACCAGTTTTTCCAGCACCATTTTTAAAAAGCTATCTTTTCTCCAAAGTAAGTTTTTGGTGGTGACGTTGTCAAAGATCCAATGACTGTGTTTCTGTGAGTTCATCTCTGTGTCTTCTATTCTATTTAATTGGGGTATGTGTGTGTGTGTGTTCTATTCTATTTAATTGGTCTCTGTGTGTGTCTTCTATTCTATTTAATTGGTCTGTGTGTGTGTGTTGTATTCTATTTAATTGGTGTGTGTCTTCTATTTAATTGGTCTCCGTGTGTGTGTGTGTGTGTGTGTTGTAATCTATTTAATTGGTCTTTGTGTGTCTTGTATTCTATTTAATTGGGGTGTGTGTTCTATTCTATTTAATTGGTTTGTGTGTCTTGTATTCTATTTAATTGGTGTGTGTGTGTTCTATTCTATTTAATTGGTCTTTATGTGTGTGTGTGTGTCTTCTATTTAATTGGTCTCTGTGTGTGTCTTGTATTCTATTTGATTGGTTTGTGTGTGTGTCTTCTATTCTATTTAATTGGTGTGTGTGTGTATGTGTTCTATTCTATTTAATTGGTCTTTGTGTGTGTGTGTCTTCTATTTAATTGGTGTGTGTGTGTTCTATTCTATTTAATTGGTGTGTGTGTGTATGTGTTCTATTCTATTTAATTGGTGTGTGTGTGTGTCTTCTAGTCTATTTAATTGGTGTGTGTGTGTATGTGTTCTATTCTATTTAATTGGTCTTTGTGTGTGTGTGTCTTCTATTCTATTTAATTGGTCTGTGTGTGTGTTGTATTCTATTTAATTGGTGTGTGTCTTCTATTTAATTGGTCTCCGTGTGTGTGTGTGTGTGTGTGTAATCTATTTAATTGGTCTTTGTGTGTCTTGTATTCTATTTAATTGGGGTGTGTGTTCTATTCTATTTAATTGGTTTGTGTGTCTTGTATTCTATTTAATTGGTGTGTGTGTGTTCTATTCTATTTAATTGGTCTTTATGTGTGTGTGTGTGTCTTCTATTTAATTGGTCTCTGTGTGTGTCTTGTATTCTATTTGATTGGTTTGTGTGTGTGTCTTCTATTCTATTTAATTGGTGTGTGTGTGTATGTGTTCTATTCTATTTAATTGGTCTTTGTGTGTGTGTGTCTTCTATTTAATTGGTGTGTGTGTGTTCTATTCTATTTAATTGGTGTGTGTGTGTATGTGTTCTATTCTATTTAATTGGTGTGTGTGTGTGTGTCTTCTAGTCTATTTAATTGGTGTGTGTGTGTATGTGTTCTATTCTATTTAATTGGTCTTTGTGTGTGTGTGTCTTCTATTCTATTTAATTGGTGTGTGTGTGTTCTATTCTATTTAATTGGTGTGTGTGTATGTGTTCTATTCTATTTAATAGTTGTTGATGGGAT
The DNA here is from genome assembly GCF_052094955.1 of Ictidomys tridecemlineatus. Classification (NCBI taxonomy): domain Eukaryota; kingdom Metazoa; phylum Chordata; class Mammalia; order Rodentia; family Sciuridae; genus Ictidomys; species Ictidomys tridecemlineatus. The sequence goes on along the minus strand of NC_135481.1, from coordinate 196,357,730 downwards.
CTGCTTATTTATATAGATGTTGATGGGATCTGTCGTTATAGAGTCATACATGCATATAATGTAACAATTAAGTTAGCCAATATTACACCCCAACATTTCCCCCCTCCCTCCCTACCTCTCACCCATTGACTGGTGGAGTTTTCTGGGTCTTCTAATATAGGATCACGTCATCTGCAAACAATTATAATTTGACTTCTTCCTTTCCTGTTTGTATCCCTTTTCTTTCTTCTCTTGCCTAATTGCTCTGGCTGAAATTTCAAATACTGTATTGGATAGGACTGTATTGGACCTCTTTGTCTTGTTCCTGACTTGAGAGGAAATGCTTCCAGGTTTTTCCCTTTCAGTATGAAATTGGTTTGGGGTTTGTAGTATACAGTATACAGTTTGTAGTATACAGAAGTTCCATCTGTCCCTAGTTTCTTCAGGGTTTTTTATCATGAGCAGGTGTTAAGTTTTGTCAACGTTTTTTTCTGCATCTCTTGAGACAATCATGTGAGTCTTGTCCTGGATTCTATTTACGTGGTTCACCTTTATTGATCTGTGGATGTTGAACCATCCTTGCCTCCCTGGGGCAAAACCAACTTGATCATGAGGCTCTGACCTCATGATCAAGTTGAAGTGTCACTGAATTCCATTTTCACATATTCAAGATTTTTGTCACTATGTTCATCAAGGATAGTGGTCTGTGATCTTCTTTTCTTGATGTGTCCTTATTCTGTTTTGGTATCCAGGGATTTATGGCTTCATGGAATGAGTTTGGAAGTGTTCCCTCCCTTTCTGCTTTGTGGAATAACTTGAGGAGCGTTGGTGTCAGTTTTTAAAGATCTGATAAATTTCAGCTGTGAATCCATCCGGTCCTGGACTTTTCCTTGTTGGGAGGCTTTTTATTACTGCTTCAGTCTCATTGCTTGTTATTAATCTTTTCCAGTTTTCTATATCCCCTTGGTTCAAATTTGATAGGTTGCATGTGTCTAGAAACTTATCCATTTCTTCCAGGTTTTACAATTTATTGGAATATAGATTTTTCAAACAGTCCCTTGACCAGTCACAGTGGTGCAGGCCTGTCATCCCAGCAGCTCAAGAGCCTGAGACAGGAAGATGGAAGGTCTGAGACCAGCTTCAGCCATTTAGTGAGACCTTCAGCTGTGGGGAGCCGTTCTCACACGGGACTGGGCGACTCCCGGTTTGGGCCTGAGGCGCTCTGGCTGGGTGGGAGCTTTCCCGGCCCTCTCCTGATGAGAGAACCCGTCCGTGTGGGGGTGTGACTGACCACTGACCCAGGGGGCCCAATCACTGACCCTGACCTTGGAGTGCGGCCCCCCTCAACCTTCATTGGGTGGAATTCTCCCCTGAATCTCTTGTTCCCCAATAAAAGGCTACTCCCTGGCGTGCTCTCTCTCTCTCTCTCTCTCTCTCTCTCTCTCTCTCTCTCTCTCTCTCTCTCTCTCCTGCTAGCCCGGAGTAACCCTTGCTGCCCTGCCGGGCAGTTAGAGGTGGGAACCAGAGAGGGGAGCCGTCTGGGACCTGGTCACAGAAAAAGGTAACTGAGTCTGTGTGCTGTATTTCCATCTCTGCTAGCTAACTTTTATGCCAAGAACCTCATTAATGAAACCATTGCACTGGCCGCATGGTGGATTCAACTACTTAGTGAGACTCTGTCTCAAAAAATAAAAAGGGCTAGAGATGTAACGCAGTGGTAAGGCACCCCTGGGTTCAATCCCTGGTACCAAAAACCAACCAACCACAGTCTAGAATGATTCTCTGAATTTCAGTGATATCTTCTTGTAATATCCCCGTTTTCATCTCTAAGTTATCAATTTCTCTAAGTCTCTTTTAATTAGTTTGACTATGGGCTTATCCATCTTATTTATGTTTTCAAAAAAAACAAATATTTGTTTCATTGATCCTTTGTATTTTTTCATTAATTTTAGCTCTTATCTTTATTCTTTCCTTCTACTAGTTTTAGGATTGGTTTGTTCTTATTTCTCTTAGTAGGGCTTTAATTTGTTGTGTAATTTAGCAGGGATCCAAGAACACAGAGAGATAGTAAGCTTTTCCTTTAAGCACCCTTCTAGAATGTCGTTTTATTTTACAGTCTATGACTTGGACTTATGTTGCCCTCTAGTGACTCAGAGAAAAAAGCCCTCGGCCAAGAACGCTTTCCACTCACATAAGGGCTTCCTCATTCTTTACTTGTGAATCTCTATGAAGCTGACAGGAGGGCGTGGCGTGGGCAGGAAATAGAAGACTCCACTCAGGAGCAACTTCCCACCCTCTTCACACCACAGACCCCACTTACTGAGAGCATAATGCCCCACCAGACACAGCAGTGAGATCTAGAACCAAAGCAGAGAGAGATGGTATTGATCATGTGGAGTCAGATTTCTACAATCAGATTCTCAAAAAAGTGGGTGAAAAGGGGAGAAGCTGTGAAACTCACAGGCTCTGGTCAAAGAGCAGGACATCGTCAGCCTGGCTTAAGGAATGGCAAATCTCAGAGCCCAGGAAGTCTGCCCACCACGGGGAATCTGAGATGGGGAGGTGCGGGTGGCTTTTCACCGTGGCCGAGAGCTAATTGCAGGGCTGGGGTGGTAGTTCATTCAGGGGCAGAGACTTGTCGAGCACATGTGAGAAACCGGGTTCAATCTTGAGCACCACAGAAAAATCAGTGAATAAAATAAAGGCATTCTGTCCATCTCCAACTACTAGAAAATTAAAGAACTAACTGCAGGATGCAGGGATAAGGGGACCGAATTAGGATCCACTGAGACATTTTTGCAGAACTGAGGTTGGAAGCAACTTAAATCTTGAGGAGGATGGTTATGGGGCCTTCTTTGGTTTAGGGTACATCAGTAGGAAAAGCTGTCCAGAAACCCCTAGTGGAAGTTAAGGGGAGATCTAGATTTGGCCCCATCTTCACGCCCCACTCTCTCCTTTGCTACACCCCTCTCCCCTCATCCCCACCCATTGCCACCCACAGGTAGATCAGCAGCTCCCACCTGAACAAGGTGGGTGGGCCAGATAAGGAATGATCTGGAACGGCCACCCGTCCCACTTACTCAAACTCATCCCCACAGCTCCCTCTCCAGTCCCACCCACCACCAGACAGGAAATCATCCTACAGTATTTTAAGATTCCCAGACTGGTTTTTGTTTTGTTTTGTTTTGTTTAGTTGTAGATGGACACAATATCTTTTTTATATATTTTTATGTGGTGCTGAGGATCGAACCCAGTGCCTCACACATGGGAAGCAAGCGCTCTACCACTGAGCTACAACCCCAGCCCCCAGATTATTATTTCTGTTGAAAGTTCTACCATTCCAATTTGTTAAACTTCATGTGCATAAAGCTGGGCACCTGTACTCCCAGCTATTCAAGAGTGGGGAGAATCACTTAAGCCCAGGATGTTCAAGACCAGCTTGGGCCACAAAGTTAAGTTCTTTTCTCAAGAAAAAAGAATATCTGTGCATGTGTGTGTGTGTGTTTGTGTGTACACAGGTATTATTTTAGCTTTTTAATAAACAAATGATAAGCAAAATAGTGGAAAAGGATTTATTAAGAATTTTGCAACTATGTTCATCCTCATGATATTAGTCTAAAGCTTTCTTTCCTAGATTGTCTTTGTCTGGTTTTGATATCAGGGTGATATTAGCTTTATGAGTTTGGAAGGGTTCCCTCCTTTTTGATTTCATGGAATAATTGGAGAAGTGTTGGTGTGAGTTCTTCTTTGAAGGTCTGGTAGAACTTAGCTGACCATCCACCTGGTCCTGGGATTTTCTTTGTTGGTAGGTTTTTGATGACATCTTCAATTTCATTGCTTGAAATTGAACTGGCTGTATCTCTATGTTCTCCTGTTTCAAAATCCTGGCATATTGAATATAAAAACATATTAAAAAGATAGTGCACCACGATCAAGTGGGATTCGTTCCAGGGATGAAAGGTTGGTTCAGTATATGGAAATCAGCAAATATAATTTATCACATCATTACATTTAAAGACAAGAACCATATAATTATCTCAATAGATGCAGAAAAAGCATCTGAAAAACTTCAGCACCCCTTCATGTTCAAAACACTAGAAAAACTAGGGAGATTAGGAACATACCTCATCATTGTAAAAGCTATCTATGTTAAGCCCAAGGCCAACATCATTCTAAATGGAGAAGAATCTAAAGCATTTCTTCTAAAAACTGGAACAAGATAGGGATGCCCTCTTTCACCACTTCTATTCAACATAGTCCTTGAAACTCTAGCCAGAGCAATTAGACAAAAGAAAGAAATTAAAGGGATACAAAGGAAAAGAAGAGCTCAAACCATCCCTATTTTCCAATTACATGATTCTATATTTAGAAGACCCCTCCAAAAAAAACTCTATTGAAAAACTTCTTGAACTCATAAACGATTCAGCAAAGTGACAGGATATGAAATGAACTCAAATCAGTTGCATACCTATACACCCATGACACATCAGTGCAGAGAAGTCAGGAAAACTATTCCATTTAAAATAGCCTCAAAAAATACTTGGAATCAAGCCAACAAAAGAGGTAAAGACCTCTACAAAGAAAACTACAAAACACTGAAGAAAGAAACTGAAGATCTTAGAAAATGGAAAGACCACCTCCCATATTCTTGGATAGGCACAATTAATATTGTCAAAATGGCCATACTACCAAAGACACTACACAGATTTAATGCAATTCCCATTAAAATTCTGATGTTCTTCATAGAAATAGAAAAAGCAGTCATAAAATTCATTTGGAAAAATAAAATAGCCAAAGTAATCCTTAGTGAGAAAAGTGCAGCAGGAGGCATCACAATACCAGACCTTAAATCATTCTACAGAGCTATAGTAACAAAATGGCAGGGTATTGGCACCAAAACAGACAACCAATGGAACAGAATAGAAGACAGAGACATACCCACATAAATACAGTTATCTCATACTCGACAAAGGCCCCATAAACATACATTGGACAAAAGATAGTCTCTTCAGCAAATGGTACTGGGAAAACTGGAAATCCATAAGTAGTAGACTGAAATTAAAGTCACCCTACACAAAACTCAAAGTGAATCAAGGACCTTGGTATTAGACCAGAAACCCAGCACCTACTAGAAGAAAAAATAGGCCCAACCCTCCATCATGTTGGTTCAGGAACGTACTTTCACAATAAGACTCCTAAAGCGCAAGAAGTAAAATCAAGAATCAATAAATGGGATGTTTTTATTTATAGCAAAGGAAATAATCATACATAATGGAAGGAAAATCTTTGCCACTTGCACCTCAGATAGAGCATTAATCTCCAGGATATATAAAGAACTCAAAAAACATACCAGAAAAAAAATTAATAACCCAATCAATAAATGGGCAAAGGAACTAAGTAGAGAAGTCTCAGAAGAAGAAATACAAGGGTCAAAAAATTTATTTAAAAATGTTCAACATCTCTAGCAATTAAAAAAATGCAAATTAAAACTATACTGAGATTCTATCTCTATGAGATTGGCAAGTAGTAATGAATACAAGTAGAATACAAGCAGTAATGTTAGCGAGGATGGGGGAAAAATGTTCACTCATTGCTGGTGGGACTATAAATTGGTGTAACCACTCTGAAAAGCAATATGGAGATTCCTTAGAAAACTTGGAATAGAACCACCATTTGACCCAGTTATCCTGATCCTTGGTTTATACTCAAAGGACACAGTCACATCGATGTTTATAGAAGTTCAATTCACAATAGCCAACCTATAGAATCAACCTAGGTACCCTCAACAGACGAATGCATAAAGAAAATGTGGTATATATACACAATGGAATATTACTCAGCCATAAAGAATAATAAAATTGTGGCATTTGCAGGTAAATGGATGGAACTGGAGAATATCATGTTAAGTAAAATAACCGTGTTCCAAAACATTCAAAGGCCTGGGGCTGGGGTTGTAGATCAGTGGTAGAGTGCTTGCTTTGCACCTGTGAGGTCTTGGGTTCTATCCTCAGCACCACATATAAATAAATAAATAATAAAAGATATTGTGTCCATCTACAACTAAAAAACAAAAAGGCCAAATGTTCTCTCTGATATGTGGACATGTGGATGCTAACCCTTAACAAGGAAGGGTAGGAAGGGGAAGTAGAAAAAGGGGAAAGAAGGGAAGGAAGGGGATGAGAATAGGAGATTGTGGAATGAGCTGGGCCTAACTTTCCCACGCTCACATATGACACACACCCAGTGTAAAACCACATCATGTACAACCCCAAGAATGGATCAGAAAGGGAACACGTTGATTCCACGTAGGTATAATGTCAAAATATACCCCACCTTCATGTATATCTAAAAACAACAAATAAATAATTTTTTTTAATTCTAAGATGCACACACAAAAAGAATATATGTGATAACATAAAAGATCTCCAAGATACATAATGTGGCCCATTTTGGGTACACACATAAGAAAAACCACAATTTTTCAAAATCACCTTGTTTACCTGGAGTGAGACACACGGAGGGGACAAAGTGCCTTCAAGGAAGAAGGCCTAAAGTGGGGACCTTCAGGCAATAAAGTAGCCAGCCTCCCCGCCCCCCCCAGCTCACATTCTCCAATTTAAAAAGGTCGGGGGGCAAACAGGCCCCAAAAGAGGAACTCCCCCAGCCCCACCTCTGCGTCTACTTCCACCCATCTCTTTCCCAGCCACACCCAACCACACCCATTTTTATGGTTCCCCCAGCCTCCCTCAGCAGCCTCCCAGTCCCGCCAGCGCACAGCCTCCAGCCCCGCCTCACCTGAGCCCAGACACACGGACAGGCCAGCACCAGCCTTTATTGGGGAAGAGGTGCACCCACACCCACCCCAGCCAGGACTGCTTCTCCTGTGCTGCAGGCCAGGGAGGGGGAAAAGCAGAACAGAGAGGGCTGTGAGGGCCCCTGGGAGTGTCACAGGCCCCAGGATGTCACCCTCTCCTGGCTGCCAGGATAAACCTCCAGGAGTCACTAATGAAGTTCCAGACAGATCAGGACAAGTAGGGCACCAAGGCCTCTGCAAATAGAAGAAAGATCAAGTCACACTGTGCCTCCGGCTCCAGCCACCCACTGTGTCCTCCCTCCACCCTCAAGAACCCTGGCAGACACTGCTCTCAAAAGTGGACATGGCTACCTGCTTCCTGAATACCCAGCTGCAGCCTCTGGTCACACAGAAGTCCACCTTGTATCCCCGTCATTAAAAAGAGGAGATATGCCTATCCCCTTATCCTCTGTCCCTCAGCCCCCACTGCCCAGCCTTTCACTCCCCTAACCATCACACCGCCTGTCCGGCACACTGTCTGCACTAGCCCCACCTTGACACACCCAGGTCACACCCCATCTCTACCTTCCCACCTGACACCTCCAAGCCATACCGACCACAGCAGGTTCGCTCGGTGACACAGGGTCTTTCTCCCTAACGTCTTCTGAACCTTCAGCAGTCCCCTTCCGGGACCTAAGCTGCTCCTTGCACACGGCGGTTAAGTCTGTTACCTTGATATTGCTTGTTGAGGGGACTGTTCTCACCTAATTCACATCAGACCTGAGGGTCCTGTTGAAGTTCAAGGACTTTTGGGGTAGCGGGACCGGTGGGACACAGAAACGGCCGCATCCTGACTTGCAGCACTTCTTCCCAGCTTGACAGTTCTCGTCCATCATGCATTCCACGATACACAGGCCTACCAGAAAGGTGGGACAATTCCCAGCCCGCCCTGGGGGGAAGGACAGGTAGGGAGACAGGGCATTGGCTCCACTGTCCCCAGGTTCCATCTAGAACTCAGACACGGGGACTCCCAGTGAGTTGGCTCGGAACCCCTAACTAGGTTTCAACCCATCTGGCTGAGAAGCCAGGAAGCTAGAGTATCTGACTCTGAGCCAAGAGTTTTCAAATAGTGTCCCAAAGAAACTCGCTGGAGTCCCTCAGGGGTTGGTGGCTAGGCAGGTTTGGGGTAGGGACAAGTGGACTGCAGGACAGGCTCCCCTCTCCCCTCTCTCTCTCATGCTTGGGCTTGGGGGCATCACTCTCTTGTCCACCGCCCCTGATGAGGGCTGGTGCGCTGCGGCGTGCTTGTGAAGCACCCTGTCCCCGCCTCTTCTCTCAGACTTTATTGTTCAGATGGTCCCCAGCTCATGATGAAGGATTCTCAACTTTGGATGGTGAAAAGACGTACCTACTCAGTAGAAGCCACACTTCAGATGTTGAATATTTTCCTTTCCCAGACTACTTATAAGCAGCACACTGTTCTTGCAAGGCTGGGCAACTCAGCCACAGAAGGAGGTGGACACAGAACCGAACCTCTACAGTGGGCCATGACAGTGCTGAGCTAGAGGGTTTGGTAGGGTTGGGGTACTAAACGTACTTTCTACTTATGATGTGTTTATTGGGTGTGAGCCCATCATTAAATCAAGGAATATCTGTAATTCCTTGTTTAATTATCTGTATTCCCTGACAGGTTACATGCCACAGAAGGACAAAAGGCCAACACTTGGAGCAATTCCTGGGAATACCAAGGGACTAGACAAATCTGGGCCAGTGATTCTGAAGTGGAGTTCCACAGTACACAAAAGGAGTACTTGAAAATACACACAAGCTTTTTGGTAATATTGAAAAACCAAAGGAATTGGAACAGGAATACCCACCCGGGCCCTGTGGCCCTGGAAGGAAGGGTTGCCTTAGGCTGCGGCCTGGGGCATAGGAAGGTGACAGCTCTGGCTCCTCCCAGGAGGGAGAGCAAAGGCGGCCAGGGAGGGCTGCGTCTCAGGTCGATTCTGCAACCCAGGGAGCACTTCAGAACTTCTTCCCACAAGAGCCACCATCCCTCCCTAGATTCCTCATAGTGCAACCACCATTTGACCCAGCTATCCCTCTCCTCGGCGCAAACCCAAAGGACTTAAAAACAGCTTACTACAGTGACACAGCCACATCAATGGTTAGAGCAGCTCAATTCACAATAGCCAAGAACCAACCCAGGTGCCCTTCAACAAATGAATGGATAAAGAAAATGTAGTATATACACACAATGGAATATCACTCAGCCTTAAAGAAGAATGATATTATGGCATTTGTGAGTAAATAGATGAAAATGGAAAACATCATGTTAAGTGAAATGAGCCAGTCCCCAAAAAACCAAAGGCCAAATGTTCTCTCAGATATGTGGGAGCTAACACATAACAAGGGAGGGTGGGAGGGGGAGTATTTAAGTTCTTTGGATTAGACAAAGAGGAAAGAAGGGAAGGAAGGGGAATGGGAATAGGAAAGACAGTAGAATGAACTGGACATAACTTTCCTATGCTCATATATGAGTACACGACCAGTGAAACTCCACATAATGTACAACCACAAGAATGGAATCAAAATCTTAATGGGCTGGACACAGTGTGCACGCCTATAATCCCAGCAGCTCAGGAGGCTGAGGCAGGAGGATTATAAGTTCAAAGCCAGCCTCAGCAAAAGTGAGGTGCTAAGCAACTCAGTGAGACCCTGTCTCTAAATAAAATACAAAATAGGGCTGGGGACGTGGCTCAGGGGTCAAGTGCTCCTGAGTTCAATCCCCATACTCCCATCCCAAAAATTGTAACAGGCTGCATTCCACGTATGTATAATATGTCAAAATACATCCTAGTGTCATATATATCTAAACAACAGATAAAAAATAAATTAAAAGAAAACCCACCTCCCTTGATGTCTCCACGGCAGGTGTGGCCGCAGCCGGTGCTGCAGCATTTATGGCCCAGAGGGCACGCCGCATCCCCGTCACACTGCTCCTCGCAGGGAAGGGGGTCGTCGGGACATCCGCCGTCAAACCCTGCCAGAGAATCAAGCATTGAAATCCAGAGGCTCTCAAGTCCCGAGTGGGAAAGACACATTTCACTGTGTCATATGTTAACACATACATATATGTATATAGGTACATACTTACTCGTGTCCTGTATGCCATGTGCCCTGATGTTTCATATTACTTCTATTCTTTTTTTCAGTGCTGGCCATAAACTGATTTTAGCACTCACAGTCTGAAAACCCCTGTCCAGCTCTAAACCACTAGAGTCCTTCTGCCTTCTTTCATACTGTGGAAGACATTCACACTAGTCTCCTGGCACTCGTGCCCCGGTAAAGCCAGTCCATAGTCACTCTGAACCAAGGCTTACTTCCACCAATGGGACACTCACAAGAGTGACACAAGCAGAGACTTAAAAAACACTCCATTGGGACTTGTCCTCTTGGAACCCTTCTTGGAAACCAGCTGCCATTCTGGAAACCAGCTTGAGCTAGATTGTGAAATGAGGAGATCCCCATGGACAGAGAAGCTGGAGTGGAAAAGCCATCCTGGACATGCCAGCTGCACTCAAGTGCCCTGAATGGGTGACCTCAGCCTCCCATGTGGGTAGGTGAACCCCCCAGCTAAGCCCCAGTCAATCCCGTGAGACAGAATAAGCTGTTACTACTTTGGGCCACTACATTTAGAGATGGTTTGTTACACTGCAATATATAAGTGAAACGCTCCTTAATAGAACCCCATGTTTGTCCTGAGAGGCAATAAATCCACTAAAATGATTCACTTCTCCGTATTCTCTGGAAGTAGGGGTGACCAAATTAAAACGTAAATTAGAGAAACTTGTGCATTTCTGATACAAATTATCGCCTCATTCTTCCTTCTTCCAGTCCAAAGACAGACCATGTGGAAAGGGAGAGCAGCCTTCTTCAAGACCAGGAGGCAACTAGCAAGAGGACACAATCAGGAATTGCCAGGGAGAATGAGAGAAATCACTCTGTCTTGTTTGCACCACAGAGCCACCAGACCAGCCCTACTTCAGGATTTCTCATTGTGTGAGGACAAGGAACCCTGCTCTATTGAATCTTCTGTGGTGGGTAGCTAAACATATTCCAGACGTTCCCCCTCAACATCCCTGTGAAGATAATGAAATCCGGAGGAGAGAATGAGGCTTTCCCAGAATGACAGCTAAGAGTAACAAAATTCAGCCTCTTAATTTGCAATGAAGTACTTTCTGTGACACCATCCTTAAAACACGCAGTCAGCTAAGCCAGTCCTCAGGAGCTGGCCCACCCAAAGAAGGCCTCATCCAAACCAAACCAACTCACCATGACACATGTGTCCTAGTGTTTATTCCAGGGTTTTGTTTTCTTTTTTAAAATGGAGAGAGAGAGATGACAGGCAATTAATGGCTTCCTAGAAAACCAGACCAGGAGCAGCCCGGTGCTCTGCATAGCAACAGGTAAGTGTGCCTGCATTGGGTGGCCCCAGGAAGTCTGCTCGGGGAGAAGAGCAAGGGCTGGACTCCAGGGGGCACAACTGCAGCTGAACAGCGGGCTGTCTGACCTCCCCCTGGGATTTCCCAAATGTTTCGTGCCATTGTGAACTCAGGCAAGACTGGTCCTGAGTTTTCATTCAGAAAATGTGGTCACTGGAACCACCTGACACACCTCCCACACCTCCTCATCTGCTTGACCAACACTCAAGTTCCGTCTAAACAAAGAGCAAGACTTTTGTCCCACAGTTGAGAGGGCTGAGTGTGAAATCTCCCTGGTGGAAAAACCCAGTGACACACACTTCCGGAGTTACGCCATGAACCCTAGGGAGAGGGGCCGAGAGCACCTACTTCCCAGACTTCACCATTGTGCTGAGCAAGGTGCTGACGTGGCCAATGCCAAGAGCATCTCTGCTCTCCAGCCTCATTCCAGGACAATGCAGAGAGGCCCTATCTCTACTCCCTTCCATGTCGGGTATCCTTGAGGTCCCTGGGATTTTGCCAGGTTTTAGAAGCCATACAGGTCCTGAGGGTCACAGCATACCCCTTTGACTTGTGCCCGGCAATAACGTCACCCTGACTTTCGCTCAAATACCTGCCAAATAATTCCTTTCTTTCAGCTCAAACATCTGGAATTAATGAGGCCTTCCTTCCTCTTTTTGTCTTTTTTTTCTGTTATTGTTTGTTCGGTTGGTTGGTTGCTTGGTACTAGGGATAGAACCCAGGGGTGCTCAACCACTGAGTCCACAACCCTAGCCCTTTTTATTTTGTATTTTTTACTTTGAGATAGCATCTTGCTAAGTTGTTTAGGGCCTCACTAAATGGCTGAGGCTGACTTTGAACTTTCTTTTTTTTTTTTTTTAAATATTTATTTATTTTAGTTATCAGCGGACACAACATCTTTGTTTGTATGTGGTGCTGAGGTTCGAACCCGGGCCGCACGCATGCCAGGCAAGCGCACTACCGCTTGAGCCACATCCCCAGCCCTGACTTTGAACTTTCAATCCTCCTGCCTCAGCTTCCCAAGTCACTGGAATGACAGCATGTGTCACCGCCACTAGCAGACTACATCACTTTTACACTCCAGCAAGGCAGTCTTTATCGTCCTTTATACTCACCTGGAATCCAGTTCTTTCGAAATTCTATCCACTGGTTCTTTTTCTATTACCAGGACCTTTCAAAAACATGCCTCCTTCATCTCTTGGATAAGATCCTCTGCCTTTCACTTTGTCGGGCTAGGTAAGCTCGGTTCCTCATAAAGCATTGGTTCCCCATCACCTCTTAATGATCTTATGAAGAATCAGGATGAGAAATAAGAATGGCAGCCCAAAACTGGGATGGCCACCCAATCCCTGCATCTATACCTCTCCCAAGACCCCAAGGGATCACACAAAAAAGTAGTAAGCTGAAGTCCAGAAAATGCAGGCTTACTGCCGCCTCATCCCACTCCCACTCTGACTTCACCTCTACTTTCTTCCAGAAGGATGCCAATTTTTGTCATAAAAGTGAAATTTCAGAACATCTTAAGCCAAGAAAGGCCCTCTGAACTGTCAAACCTACTCCCCTTTTCTTGCAATCTGAGGTCAGTAGCAGCAGAATGAGGTCCCATTGATGGCAGGCACCAGGTCTTATGTCTTTTGAACCACATAATTTTCCCCTACCCTTCAGTAAGGATCACTCAAAAAATAATCAACCAACACTGAGACCCACTCTAATACTGCCAAAAGAGAAGATCCAGAGGCCGGCAGTTTTAGGGCTTTGGAAAAGTTATAAACCAGCATGTCAGGAGCCCTCAAGACCACTCACAGCCTCAGTGATTCCTCAGAGGACTCAGCATATAGTCATACTCATGGCTGTGATTTATTAGAGCAAAAGAATACAAAGCAAAATCACCAAAGAGAAAAGGTACATGGGACAAGTCACAAGGAAGCCAGACAGGTTTCTAAGAGCCCTTTCAGGGGAATCACACAGGATGCACTTGATTCCTCTAGTAGACAATTGTGACAATGTATGGGAAGCGTCATCTCCCAGGAAAACTCATTCGAGATTCAGTGCGCACAGTTTTACTGCAGGCTGGTCATGTAGGCACCCTCTGCCCAGCACATACCAAAGTCACACTCCCGGAAAGGAAAGCAGGTATTCAGCCTAAGCCACATTGCTTGCACAAACAGTCTGGGCACAATGAGCCACTGTTATCAATTAGGAAGGTAGCAACACTCCCAAAATCCAACTTCCCAGAAGCCAGCCAAGGGCCAGTCTTGCCAGCAGACCTTTCTAAAAATAGACTCCATCTTGCTGTACTAACTCTGCTTTGTACAACCTGAAGTGGAGATTTAGAAGAAGGTCGGCCAGCCAGGCATGGTGGCATAAGCCTGTAATCCCAGCAGCCCTGGAGGCTGAGGCAGGAGGATCGTGAGTTCAAAAGCCAGCCTCAGCAACAGCAAGGTGCTAAGCAACTCAGTGAGACCCCGTCTCTAAATAAAATACAAAAAAGGGCTAGGGATATGGCTCTGTGGTTAAGTGTCCCTGCAATACCCAGTACCAAAAAGAAAAAGAGAGAGAAAGAGGTCAGCCAGACACAGAGGAGCCCAAGCCATCAACCCATACAAAGGACATAACATAACGCATGTGTTATAATAAACAAAGCAGGCTCACAGGGGATCTGGAGTGATCCAGTTTCATTCACTGCGGAGGTGAGCTATGCAGAGCCCACAAAGACAACTCCTGGACCTTAATCTTAACCTTTTCTACAAAGTCTCTTCCTCCCCAGGTTCTCCCATCTCAGTCTAGAGCACAATTATCCCCCATTGCTCAAGCCTGACTTAACATCGTTCTTGACACGCCCTTTCCAGAGCCACTCACTGCTTTAGTAATGCTGTCAACTCCATCTTCAAAAGGACTCCAAGTTTTCTGAGGAATCTCCATACTGCTTCCCATAATGGTTGCACCAGTTTGCAGTCCCATCCTCAGACCAGAACTGAGAGCAAGCCCCAGAGTCTACCCATGCCCTCGGGCAACCTGACTGCCCCTCCACCTTGCCAAACATTCTGGCACTACCCATGGTAAACCTCTGGCAATGTCAGAGCTTAAGGAAAGCAGGAATTTTTCTTAGCCCAGGAAGAAGAGTTTCCTAGCAAACAGTCCCACTGGGTGAGTAGCCAGCCCTTCCCAGGAATGGAGCTGCAGAAAAATAGTTAACTACCAACTACTGCTACTAACAGACAACCTCACCTTCCAGGCTGGGGACCCTGCTCAGCCAGCAGGCTCTGAGACAGTGTCAGATCACCATTCTGACCTGCCTGCCTAGCTCCAGGGGGGAAGGAAACCCTTTGGGCCAGCCAGGGCCAGAGCAGTTCACAAAGGTACTGTGCTTGAATGCCAGCCTCGCTCTCAGCCCCGCAGTTCAGCTCTCAGCCTCAGACACTGGGAAGATAGCACCAGAATCTATGAGCTGCAGTGAGTGATCCGCCTAAGACAGATTCCCAGGCTTTGATTCCAGAGCTGAGCCTCAAGAGTCCAGGCAAGGAGTACAACCTTCTATTCTCTCATACAGGCAGGCTGCCCAAGACGGCTGCCTAAGCCAGGCACAAACAGCCCTAGTGGACACTGGGAAGGCATTTGCTACCTGTGGAGGCTTGGCTGAAAGGAAATGTCATGTGCTTGGAGCTTCAGAGTCTCTGAGAGGAGGTAATGGGGAAGGAGAAATTGATCCTGGTTCTGGGTAAAAAGGACAGGTTAGACACTGTACTTCTGACTGGGCCCCCTTTCAATGCCAGGAAGAAGAAATCCACTGTACATTAAGGGCCAAACATCTTAAATACTCTGAGTCATCAAAACAACCCTCCAGGGTTTATTCTTTCCATCTTACAAATAAAGGAACTGAGGCTCAGAGAAACAGAAGAGACTTGCCCAGGGACCTGCTGGCCAGTAGCTGGTGAACATCAGGCCTGATCCCAGGCCCCTGAAATCCCAGACCTGTGCTTTCCACTCTAACATGCTGCCACATGCACTCAGTGAGAGAATGGCTGTAGCTCCTTCAGGAAATAGAAGACCCCGTATTTCAGACAGCAGAGACGCCTAGGTGTAAACTCATTGATAAATATTTTAAAACTATGAAACAACACAAAGTATACCGAGTACACTCGAACAATAGGAAGAGATAAAGATTCCACATTGTAATAGTTAATTTATATAACTAGCATCACTTCAATAAAGTGTCCTTAAACATAGGCAATAAATTAAAAGTGGCCTTATAAGTAGGTATAATAAACAAGCAGTCTAATAATAAAATATACTGGGAAGCACAAACAAGCAGAAGTAGAGGAAAATCCTAAAACAACAGGAAAATAAAAAGGGGGACTAGACATGGAAGATGTGCCTAATTTCTAATACCTTTTAGGAGCCTCATGGTGAAGGAGCTGAAGAACACAGCAGAAAGCTGTCACTTCAACCTCCATAGTCTCCGACTGCCACCTCCATAGTGTCAGAGGTCTCCATCCTCGGCTGGCTTCACTCTCCCCCTTTTGCCTCTATGCCAACCACACCAGCTTGTTTTCACTTTCTTAAATGGGCGACTCCTTGTCATCTGAAGACCTCGCCACCTGTGTCTCACTCTTCCTGCCATATCTATCACCCCTTCACCTGGCTGACTTCGGCTCCTTCTCCAGGCTGCAGCCAGGCATGGTGGTGAACGTCCGCAGTCCCACTGACTTTGAGGCTCAGCAAGAGAATTGCAAGTTCAAGACCAGCCTCAGCAACAAGATCCTGTCTCAAATTTTAAAATAAATAAATAAATAGGGCTGGGAATGTAGTTCCTGGATTCGATTCCCAGTATCAAAAAAGCAAACAAACAAAAACAGTCCCTACCTCAGACACACCTTCCTCGACTCCTCCTCTGAAGCCAGTCCCCCCATTATTCTTTCTCTCAGAGCCTTATCACAGTTTGACCTTATGTATTTACTTACATGCTTGTTTGTTAATAATCTCTCTTTCTCCCCTACTAGGTGATAAACCCCATAAATGCATGGACAGAACTACTTTGTTCATTATCATATACCCAGAACCCATCACTGGATCTGATAAACAGAAAGCATTTAATAAAATTTGTTGAAGGAATGAATGCATAAGTGGAGAAATAGAACCCTGTAAGAGGGAAATTTTTCTTTCAAATATCTCTCCACGAGAACCAGAATATACAAGAATCCATTTTCAACGGGAGATGGCCATCTCCTGTGAGTGCACAGAAGGGGTAGAGTCTCAGAAGCAAATGATCGGAGTCTTCCAAATAAGCACCCGGATTCTATTTTACTATCTCTTTACATATTCTTGAGCTAAGGTTTTAATAGAGAATATTGCAACTGGGAATTGGAAATTACCCAATGGCTTTCAAACCTGCCTACAAATAATAGGCCCCCATCAACCTTCTGGCACCTTCCTCACCTAGCTGGGCCACATCCTACCAATCATCATGGCTTCAGTACCATTTGCATATCTTTTTCTTAAAGTTCTCATAATATAATAGACACTTAATTATTGTTTCTCAAAGTGAAGTAGGAGTGCCAGAGGGTGTGTGCATTTTGAGAGAGAAACCAGCGGGTCAATCAGACCTCAGGGTGCGGGGGTGGGATGTCTTACCCAGCTTGAAATGAGAGACTGGGACCACACAGGCTGTGCTGCAGCCAAACGTACAGCACTTCTTTACACCTGGACATGTGTCATCGGTGGTGCAACTTTTAAAACAGGATCGTTTCCGAACAATCCTGGGACAGATTCTTTTCATCCCTGTAAAGAAACAGAGATGGCAACAGGAGGGAGATACGGTGCCCTGTAACACCTAGAAGCACCGCGTAAAGGAGAAGCAGAGGAAGGGTGTCACTAAAGCCACCAACAATAGTCAACACTTATGAAAACATCTATTGATATTCACCTTTTCCCAGGAACAACACATTTGATTCTCACAATTATCTCTATTTTACAGATGAGGAAACTGAGGCTATCACTTAAGATGCGATTGAGAATGTAGCTCAGTGGTAGAAAGAATGCTTTGCATGTGCAAGTCCATGAATTCAGTCCCCAACACACACACACACACACACACACACACACACACACACACACACACACACAAAGAACCTTAAGATTTTAAAGTTTGTTTAAGGCTTAAAAGGGTCTGTCTGCTCCTAAGAGAAATCACTGTCTTAAACAGGCTCCCCTTCAGAACTCTACCCCTCTTGTGACTTACAGGAACTGAGTCCAAAGTAAAAGACATTGACAATCAGTGGTGTGCTCTTTCCTGATAAAAGGCAAAGAACTGGAGTGCTGAATAATAAAGAAAGGACTCCTGGCTGGGGACGTAGCTCGGTGGCAGAGCAGTTGCCTAGCATGCACAAAGCCCTGGGCTCAACCCCCCATGCCAAAAAAAAAAAAAAAAAAGACAAATCAACTTATGAGGAAAGGAGATCCCCTCTTTTTTTTCCAAAAAGGAAAAATAAGAAGTTCTTTAGGCAAGTTAGATAGCAAGAGCCAATCTGAGAAGCAGGAAGCTCTTGGTTTTATCCATCCCAAAGGCAAGGCCAGAGAGCATACTGGTATAGTGTACTCCATGCCAACATACCTATAGGGATGTATTCTCGGCAGACCTGACCACAGCCCGTGCTGCAGCACTTCTGCCCAGGAGGACATGACTCATCATCCTGGCACAGCTCTTTACACGGGTTCTTATCAGGAGGGCACTCTCCCTCTTTCACTGCAAAAGAGAACAAAGAAAGTTGGGAAACCTGATTAGGCCTTGGGAAATGAGGAACGGAGCCCAAGAGTGCTTCAAGAACTTCAGCATCTCCAAGCATTCCTATCCAAAATATCTCAGCACCCAGCTTCTCCTCCTCCCACACAACTACTAACTCCCTTTCACCACTCCTAAAGCACCAGCTGTGCTGCACATTCAGAGCTGGGGTGATCCTGGTGGTCTCATTTAATGAGCTCTAAAGAATAACTGGAACTTCTAGTAAGTCCTGTCTCCTTGTCCAGAGAAGGAAAAGAAAGCCAAGAGGATTTACCCTTACTGTCCTAAGAATCTATTTATCCAGTCCTGTCCTACAGAGATGATTGTCTCCACAAAAGAGGAACCTCACACTGGGAGCAGGCAGGGGAGACTTCTCCTCTGGTCACTTTATGTTAGCCAGGGATCCCAAATGATAGCTCACCATGCTCTTCTGCTGTTACCCAGGATGCCAGGAACCCAAAAGCTAGAAGTGCCTTCAGAAGAAAGAGGTAGCTTAACATCCTGATGATGCTGAGGTTGAGATGTGAGCCCATTTCAGGCCAGAGGTGAACACCTTCCCAGAGTATCAACCAAAGAAAGGGCAGGACCAGAGAATCTACCTCAACCCAGTCCCAAAGTCTTCCCTTATGCAATACTGCCCAAGAATGTCTTCTCCTGACAACAAGAAGAGTGATTGGTTGGTGATGTGTGGGAAAATTCCTGACACTACCATAGGGCACATGTGATGGGGTGATCAAATTCTGTAATGCAGTTTCACACAGTACCCCTAGACAACAGTGAGGATTCTAGTGGGAAGCTGGAAAAAATGGAGGGAGAGTCATTGGATAGAGGATGAAGAGAGCCTCCAGGTCTTTCGAAGGACTTGGGTGAAATGACAAAGGGAAGGACTAGAGGCATGACTTAATAAGAGAACAGCCAAGCTAAGCAAATAACAAAGTTTACCAACATTGTAGTTCCTGCTCATCAGAGCAATCTACAAGAGACAGAATGAAATGGCCCCTTAGAAACTATAAAAAAAAAAACTATAGAGCAGCACTACTTGAGTTTGTTCAAAGCTAATGCGAATGCACCAAAACCCTACATTTTGGCTAGTTGGTAAACTCGAGAAGAGTTGCTATGACTCACAGCACATATGTCCCCTTCCCCTATCTCTTCTTCCTCTGTTTTTATTTTATCTGTCTTACTCGTGTATTTGGTCAGCTAGTGGTGTCCACTGGCACAACTTAGCACTGTAGGGCTAAAGTGAGGGAACATTAAAAGTACAAGGTAAAAATCTCCTTAATACAGCCAAAGAGTTTGGTGCAAGGAAGTTGCCCTCAATGTTAAAAGGCTGATGTTGGAGCAACGAAATAATTAAAACTTGTTTAATATCTAGTATGTTCTTCATATACATTATTTATTTTAATTCACACAATAATCTTGCAAAGGTAAGAAACTTGATATAAAAGTCAGGTATGGTGGTGCGTGCCTGTAATCCCAGCTACCCAGGAGGCTGAGGCAGGAGGATCTCAAGTCCAAGACCAGTTAGGGCAACTTAGTGAGACCTTGCCTCAAATTAGAAAATAAAAAGGACTGGAGATGAAGTACCCAGTATAAAAAGAAGGAAGAAAGGAAGGAAGGAAAAATTGACTCAGAGAGGCTGGAAAGAATGTTAATAAATGGTAGCCTCTGGAACATTGGAACAGTAACAGTATTATTTGAAGGGCTAGTTGTACCATAGTTTTAAGCACTTTGTATGGGGGGATGGGATGTGGATCAGTGGTAGAGTGCTTGGCTGGCATACATGATGCTCTGGATTTGATCCCCAATACCAGGGGGGTAAAATTAAGTGGTTTGTAAGAATTAACTCATTACTCCTCATTACAACCCTCTAAGGCAGGTGCTATTATTCCCACTTTACAGTTGAAAAACTAAGACACAGAGTTTAAGAAAGTGGGTCACATAGCTAGTAGGTGGTAGAACAAAAGTAGGTAGTCCAATTCCATATCCAATATTTTTTGGAGGATGGCAGGGGGCGTTTACTGGGGACTGGACTCAGAGGCACTCTGCCACAGGGCCACATTCCCAGCTCTATTTTTTTTTTTTTTAAGAGACAGGGTCCCCTCGCCTTTGCTAAAGTTGGCTTTGAACTCGCGATTCTCCTGTCCCAGTCTCCTGAGCCGCTGGGATTACAAGCCTGTGCCACTGACCCGGGCCCATATCCAATATTCTTAACCACCATTCCACATCACATTTGAACCCTGATCTTTCTGACTGCAGAACTCCTGCACTTTCTACTACCCGATATTGTCATTTTCTCTACCACCCATAAATGAATCCAGTTCTATTCGGGGACATCTTACCTCTGAGACAGAGCTATGGGGGGCCTGGGGAATGCCACAGTTAAGCCCATCCTCCCAGCTCATCCCAGAACCACTCCTCGGGGAAGAGAAGCCCAGCTCTCTGCGGGCAAGGGAGGCTCACAGAGCAAGACCCAACCTTCATTCTGCTGCCCTGGAGACAGCCCTGAGGTCAGAGCGAGGAGAGAGGCGGTGCGTGTTTGGGGTGGCAC
Source organism: Ictidomys tridecemlineatus (assembly GCF_052094955.1). Lineage (NCBI taxonomy): Eukaryota > Metazoa > Chordata > Mammalia > Rodentia > Sciuridae > Ictidomys > Ictidomys tridecemlineatus. The sequence continues at coordinate 196,337,124 of NC_135481.1, read as the reverse complement.
AGGCCCCGCTTTCCCATGTGGGGCTTCTGGTCCACGCATTAGGTCCCTCCAATTTTGGAGGCTCCGAAGGAGATATATTAGAAGCTGTAGCCCGCGCGGTGGCGCAGCCTGTCATCCCAGCAGCTTGGGAGGATGTCATCCCAGCAGCTTGGGAGGACGGCGAGTTCCAAGCCAGCCTCAGCCAGAGCAAGGCTCTAAGCCACTCAGCGAGACCCTGTCTCTAAATAAAATACCAAATAGGGCTGGGGGTGCGGCTCGGTGGGAAAGTGTCCCCGAGTTCAATCCCCAGTACCTGACCCCCCCCCCAAAAAAAAAAGCTGTAGTGTTCAAAGACCCAACTGCAGGTGTCACCGTCGGACCGTGCGTCCCCTCAGCTCCCAACCTCAGCCCGCGGACACCTGCTCCGCTCCTCCTCCCCCGCACTCGTCCCGGGCCTTGGCCCAGCGGGGAACGGCCCTGAGACACCCACAGTCCCCCGGAGGCTCAGCGCTCCAGGGAGGGAGCCCCAACCGCCCCACACGCAGGGTCTCCGAGGGCCCGCGACCCGGGTGGCGGTTCGGTTCCCATGGTAACCCCGCAGCTGCCGGCGTCGCGCTTTCCGGGCCAGTGGGCGGCGCGCTCCGGTGACGTCACGGCGCCACTTTCCGGCCGGTGGCAGAGTCGGGCTGAAGTTGTGGGGGCCGGGGGCGCCATGGGGGCCACTGGCGACGCCGAGCAGCCGCGGGGACCCGGCGGGGCTGAGCGGGGCGGCACCGAGATGGGTGACGCGGGCGCAGCGGGGCAGCTGGTTCTCATGGTGAGGGCGCCCCGGGTGAGGCCTGGGCTCGGGCCGGCCAGGGCCTCGGGCTCCCGGGACCCTGGCCCGCGGGCGAGAGAACGCGGCGGCTGGTGCTGCCGAGGGGTTGCCGTTTTCGCAGTCCACGACCTGGATTCAAGTTCTGGCGACGCCCTCCTGGTTAGGTGCTGAGGGCCAGCCTGGCATCCCCCAGCCCGGGCTTCTCTCCTGTAGGGCGGAGATGATTAGTACCCGCGACCTCGTCGAGTCGTGGCGAGGGGATGGTAAAAGCCCTAACGCGCCCGGCAAAGCAGCCTGCCACCGAGTGGGCTCTGGGTGCTCCTCCTGCTGCTCCAGGAAAGGCGGCGCTGGGACTTTGAGGCAGGAAACTTTTTCTCGGTTCTTTTTCCCTAGCAGCACCTTCCAATCACTGTCCTCCCCTTCTCCCCAAAGTGGGAGAGGGGGCGAATGGATCCGAGAAGGGATTTCTAGGCTAGCTTCATACTCATCCTCCACCATCCCAGTGTCACAGGCCTTAGTGACATTTGCTCCCTTGATTCCCACAGAACCCTTGGAACATAATGATAAAGCACCGGCAGGTGCAGCGAAGGGGCCGGCGCTCACAAATGACAACAAGGTAAGGCTAGCCCTTAGTGGGACTTACAACCCAGGCACAGAGGTGGGCGAGAGTGTTGGGATCCCCACTGCACACGGCTGAGAAGAGATCTGTAAACAGTAGAGAGCACTGGCCTGGGAAAAAAGAGACTCATTCTCAACTCTGTGTACTTGAGCAAGTCACTGATGAGTGACTTGCTCTGACTTCCCTCTCTGAGCTCATCTGGAAATGGAGGGTAGAGAGGTGGATTTAACAACAGTATCCAAGATCCTTAACATTCATTGAGGCTGCACTTGGGAGCTCTAAAGACGTCAGCATGGAGGTTAAAAACACAGGCTCTGGAGTCAGACAGCTGTGTTGTAATACAGACTTTGTATTAACCGAGTACCTAACTCTTGGACAAGTCCCTAACCTCTCTGAACCTCTTTTTTCTTAGTCTTGCTGGGGGTCCAATAGTAATATCCAACTCAAGGAAGTGAGGGAGTGATTCACTCAAGGAAGTCATGGGCGTTAAGGATGCCATTTATAATTTTTAACCTGGGTAGTGATTGGTCATTCACCATAATTGTTGAAGTGTATGTATTTTTCTGTATAAATATTATATTTCACTTTGAAAATAATGCCCACTTTATATTTATGAGAATGAAATAAAGTCAAGCATCCATGTGATCTTGCCCAGAATCTGAGCACAAGACTAGTGTTTAGTGAAAGCTATCTAGTATTGCTGCTAAAGAATCCTATGTCGCTGGGCATGGTGGCACCCACCTGTAATCCCAGTAATTCAGGAGGCTGAGGCAGGATCATGTGTTAAAAACCAGCCTCAGCAATCTTGCAAGACCCTGTCTCAAAACAAAAAATAAAAGGGCTGGGGATGTGACTCAGTGGTTAAGCACTGCTGGATTCAATCCTTGGTACCAAAAAAAGAAGAAGAAGAAGAAAGACTGAACCCTATGTCAATAATTGGCTGGGCACACTGGGAAAGGATATGTTTAGGCCACAGCTGCTGACTCTGTCTCGCTCCTAAATGCAGTTTCACAGATCCTGCCATCTCCATGGACCTCCTCCGAGCTGTCCTGCAGCCGAGCATCAATGAGGAGATCCAGACTGTCTTCAACAAGTATATGAAGGTGAGAAGGACAGAGAGAACACTCATGGGGAAAGACTCCTGAGCAGCCAGGGCTTCCCTGCAGCACCACTCTCTGTCTATATGGCACTCAGACATCTCAAGCTTTCTAATTCTGCCAGCTACCCCCCAAGAACTTTTTCCCCTCTTGGAGGTAATTCAGATATCTTTTTTGCCAAGTTTTTGTAAGGATGAAATGACTTAAGTGTAATGTGCCCACCATCCTTGCTTGGAACATACCAAGTGTTCAACCAGTATTTTATTACTTGATTAACATTAGCACCATTTTTGTCAATTAAAATTACTTTCTTAGCCTATCAATAAACTTCTCCATAGCTCTACCTGCATATCCCATGGATGCTTCAAACTCAGTATATTCAAAACTGAACTCTGAATTTTTTTGAGGGGGCGGGGCTGATACTAAAGATTTATTTTTTTTTAATTTTGAGACAAGGTCTCGATAGGTTGCTGAGGACCTCACTAAGTTGCTGTGGCTGACCTTGAATTTATAATACTCCTATCTCAGCCTCTGGGCATACAGGCATGTGCCACCATGCCCTGCCAAACTCTGTTTTCTTCCCAAACCTTCTGCTTATGTATGTTGTTGTTGTTTGGGGGAAAAAAATTATTCCCAGCACATGCCAAGGCCCAGGATTTGATACCCAGAACCCATACATAGACAAAAAAAAAAAAAAATATATATATATATATATATATATATATATATATATATATATATATATATATGTTTAGCTACTACCATACTGCCAGACACTGTTCTAGGTTTTAGGAATGCAGAGTGAAAATAACAGACAGAAACCTTGTTTTCTTTAAGCAAATATGTACTACTTTAGGGAATGAGAGAAGAGAGGACCTCTGGGACATGGGGTTGCTTTTTTGTTTTATTTTTCAGAGGTGCTATGGATTGAACCCAGGGCCTTCTTCATGCTAAGCAAGTCCATTTTATTTTATTTTGAGATAGGGTCCTGCTAAGTTGCTGAGGCTGGCCTCAAATTTGGTGATCCTCTTGCTTCAGCCTCCCAAGTAGCTAGGATTACAGTCATGTGCCACAATGCCCAGCAAGATTGCTGTTGTATGTTTTGTGACTAAGAAAGAGAAGACATTTGAATGGAAACCTGAATAAAGTGAGACGAGGCAAGCCATGCAGACAAGTAAGAGAAAAGTGGTCTAGGCATAGAGAAAACGACAGAGGCCCTGAGGCAGGAGTGTGCTTGGCACATTCAAAGCAATAAGTTGACCAGTGTGGAACAGACTAAACTGGGAGAGTAACAAAGTGCTTGGGAGGTAACAAGCCTAGCTCTAGTAAAACTTTTGAAGCCACAGTGAGGATTTTAGATTTTAGGCAGTTGTGGTGTTGCACACCTGTAATCCCAGTGAATTTCAGAGACTGAGGCAGAAGTATTGCAAGTTCAAGCTCAGCCTCAGAAACTTAGCAAGACCCTGCTTGAAAATAAAATAAAAAGGACTAGGGGGGCTGTGGTTTTGGCTCAGTGGTAGAGCGCTTACCTAGCATGGGTGAGGCACTGGGTTCGATACCCAGCACCATATAAAAAAACTAAATAAACAAAATAAAGGTATTTAAAAAAAGAAAAGAAAAAGGACTGGGAATGTAGCTCGGTGGCTACATTCAATCTCCAATACCAGAATTTTAAAAAAGTTTTAATAATACAAGTTATAAAAAATATTGATTACAAGATGATTTATGGATGGATAGATGAGTACATTAATAGATATGTGTGGAGAAACATAATGTTAATTGTAGTCTTAGGTGGTGGGTATTAGCTATTTATTAAATATTCAAATTTTCTATGTATTTGAAATTTTTTAATAAGGAAATACTAATTAAAATTATACAGCCATGTGTGGTGGTTCAGACCTGTAATTCCAGTACTTAGGAAGCTGAAGCAGAATGCTCACACATTGAGAGTCAACACGGGCAACTTTAAAAGGCTAGGGCTGTAACTCAAGTGGTAGAGTGTTTGCCTAGCATGTGCCAGCCCCTGGGTTCAATCCCCAGTACCACATACACACACAAAGATACTTTTTAAAATAAGAGCCAAAAGTCACTAAAATTCATCCCAAAGATACCAAACTCAGTTTTTTACATGAGTATGTAGGTTGTGTACATGTTTATATACACATATACAAACTGTTCTGTAACTTAATTTATTTCACTTTTGGTCATGTTTTTAGGTCAGTGCACAATAGCGCCCCCTGCTTCTCTTTGTAATAGTTGCAGAGTAGTCTGTTGTATGGATGTTCTATAATTTAATTAGCTAGTCCCTAGAATATTCAGTTGTTTCCAGTTTTTCCCTGTTTCAAACAACACTGGAATAAACATCTTTGTTCATTTGTCAGACTATTTCTGGGGATAAATTCCTAGAGATGGAATTAGTGAGTAATAGGGAAAAAAGTCACTCTCCAGAAAGGGTGTGTTATTTTGCATTTCTGCCTGTGGTGCTTGCAGACGCTTCATTTGTGTTCTGATTTCGTTCTCAGATCCAGAGGTGGTTTACATTCACCCCATATATCCATTGTACTGCTCTCCCACAGACTGCTTGGAAAGCATCCAGATTATTTTAATTGAACTTTTCCCCTAGCAATAATTAGCATTGAACACCAATACTTATCGCCAGTTTTCAGATTTTTGTTTTAAAGTCAAACTCATCCATATTGAGAATATAGCTCAGTTGTAGAGTGGTTGCTTAGCAGATCCCCGGCACCAGAAAATCAGTCAGCCAACATCCAGTCATTTAATTTGGCATGAAGAATTTTTCCTAAACACTTGAGGTCTCAGATTCAGTCTTTTCACACACTTCTTGATTTGATGTTATCAACAGAGGCATTTGACTTTGCCTAATATAAGGTGGCAGTATCTCCCCAGAATTGTCTCCCACAGTAGGAGCATTGATAAAGTTTTCCTCTATCCCAGAGAGAACTGATACTTTCTTCTGGAGTCACAACGTGGACTCCTAATGAATGTGTTTTCGGTACCTCCCAGGTATGTCTGGGGACCCTATTACCTTATCCCCAGTGTTTTAGGAAGTATTTCAGGCTCAAGTTCTCCCTCTAACCCAGAAGAGGAACCTTCTGCCAGGTTTCCCTTTCCTTTGCTGGTATCCAAGGGCCTTTGCAAGGCCACCCTTCTCCCATCCCACAGATTGGGGATTGGGCAGTGAAAATCCTAATAGGACTTTTCTCTGTCTTGATCTTTTCTGTGCCTGTTCACTTTAGGCACAAGCTTTCTGGGGTTTTTCCTCCTATGGAAATACTACATGTACATTATAAAAATTAAGAGGCTATAGATAAGCAAAGAAGAAAACAATCATCCACAATATCACTGCTGTTACTTAATATATTATCCTTAAGTTCTTTTGTCTCTGTTTTTTTGCTGTTGTACATAAATAAGCTTGTTCTGTACCAAACTATTTTATAACTGCTTGCTTTACTTGTCATTTTATTAAGAATTCATTTTCATGTCAAAAATATGTTCTACACTATCCTTACCATGATTTTTAATATTTGCATAGAATTTCATAATTTATTTAAGCTATGCTTGGACATTTAGGTTACTCTTTGGTTTTGTACTGTTTGCACATTAGTTTTTTGGGCACCTCTGTGATTATATCCTTAAGAGAGGAATAGAGGCGGGAGGTAGAGCCCAGAATACGAATCTAAATCTGTCTGATCCCAAAGCTGGGCACATGATCACATTTTCCTTCTTTTGAGAGCAGGATAAAAACTTCTGTTTTATTTTTCAGTTTCCTTCAGGTTATTGTAAATTAGCACAACTTCTGACCTTGTCCTCTGTTGTGCGTCCCTAGTTCTTCCAGAAAGCAGCACTGAACGTGCGAGACAACATTGGGGAAGAGGTGGATGCAGAGCAGCTGATCCAGGAGGCCTGTCGGAGCTGCCTTGAACAGGTGAGACCAGAGAAGCCAAGATATGCGGGCACAGGGTTCAGCCCTCAGGGTTCTGCTAAGAAATGTGATCCTATCATCAGTGGTATGCCCAGAAAGCCACTTATCTCCAGGGCTTAGAACTGTTGTTGACAGACAAGGCAAAAGAAGTAGGTACTAGGTGCCAGGTATAGTGATAGATGCGTTATTTCATTTATGCCTCAGAAGAAACCCTGTTCATAAGGTGTTGTTTTTTTTTTTTAATCTCTATTTTACAGATAAAGAAATTACACTTAGCAAACTCATGGAAGCAGAGAGTACACTGGTGGTTACCAGGGAAGTAGGGAAATATTGGTTAAAGAGCACAGACTTTTGGACTGGAGTTGTGACTCAGTGGTAGAGTACTTACCTAGCATGTGTGAGGAACTGGGTTTGTTTCTCAGCACCACATAAAAATAAGTAAATAAAATAAAAGTTCATCCGCAACCAAATAAATATATATATATATTTTTTTTTTTTTTTAAGAGAGAGCAAGCACAGACTTTCAATTTAGATGTGATGTATATCAGCGTGAGTGTTGCTAATAATACTTTATCGTGTGCTTGAAATTTACTAAGAGAGTATATCTTAAATGTTCCACACAAAATACCTATATAGTGATGGATGTGTTGGTTATTATGATCACTGTTTCATAATATAGGTATATATATATCAAATAATCACATTGTCCACCTTGAATATATAATAATTTCTGTTTGACACTGGTACCTCAATAAAGCTGAAAAAAAATTAAATTGGGCAAACCAAAAGAAGAAAAGTAAATTGTAACTTAAGACACAAGAATTAGACAGCTAAGATCTGTCTCACCCCTGAGGGTGCTTGGTGGATCACCTTCAAGTTGTTGTAGTCCCTTTTGGGATCAGGAGAATATAGCACACTTGCTATCTCCCAGCCTCTCAGGTGTGGTCAGGAGGCATGACATCAGGTCTATAAATGACTGTGTTCCCAAGACAATAGAGAACATCAGCTACTGTTATTAATAGGAATTGTCAACATCACCCAGATTCTTTGCTTTACTGTGAAACTATTAGCTGTGAAAAATGGAAATTTCTTCATAATCAGAGCCATAAGGATTATTGTGAGTTCACTCCTATGAGGTAATTGTAGTGATATGAAAGAAAAATGCCTTCTAAAAGGCTGGCTGCCTACTCAGATGTAGCCTCAGAAAAAAGCAAGACCCCAGCTCTTGAAGAGCAGAACCCCATCCTGTCTGTACAGAGAAAACCAATCTGGTTCTCGTGGGCAAGTGCTATGAGAAGTTCTGATACTCAAGTTTAAGCTAACCAGATTCCTAAGAGGCCAGATTCATTAATTCACTCCATGACTTCAGTGTGTTATGATCATGTATAACAGCTGCTAATAATAAGACAGAAATAATTTGTGTGTGTGTGTGTGTATTTTTTTTTTTTCGGTACCAGGGGTTGAACTAAGGAACACTCAACCACTAAGCCACATTCCCCAGCCTTATTTTGTATTTTACTGAATTGCTTAGGGCCTCTTATAAATTGGAATTGAATCAAGATTAGATTGATGCTAGGTGCTGTGGTACACACCTGTAGTCCCACCAAGTCAGGAGACTGAGACCAGAGGATCCTGGGTTCAATCCCCAGTACCAAAAAAAAAAAAAAAAAAGCTTAAATTGATAAAACATTTACTCACTTGCATCCCAAAATACTTTCTTGAGTTTATCTCTTTGACTGATATTATTGAGGGCCTACTGTGTACCCATTACTGTGCTGCTGTGCCAGGCCCCAACAGTGGTGTGCAAACAGGCATAGTCCTTACCCTTAAAACTCTTGACATTAACTCAAGTAATCACACAGTGTATCTGTAGTTACAATCTGTTACAAGTGTGTAAGTATGGAGACAAGACCAGAGATCAAAGGGAATGCAGAATGCCTAAAAAACAGAAAGAAGCCAGGGAGGCTGGTTTAGAGGGTGGAGAGAGTGAAACATGATAAACTGGAGATGCAGGCAGAAGCAGATTACACAGAGCATGAACCAAATTATAGATATGGAGTCGTAACCAGAAGAGTGGCCTAATGAGATTTGCACTTTGAAAAGACTTCTCTGACTGCCTTAGGAGATTGGTTTGGAAGGGAATTTAGGAGACGTTTGAGGGGTTCAGGTAAAAGATGAACTTAAATTGGGCATAACTTGAATTCAATAAATGGTTATACCTTTCCAGTCTCCTGAATCCCCATGTTCACCCTCCAGAGCTGGCCCTTACCAGTACTGATAAGAAGCCAGAATATGGAGTAGAAGGCTGTGTGGTCACCATAGAATCTGAGCACAGGGAGGTGAAAAGCCCAAAGAGTCTCATGCTCACCCAACAGGAAACGAGACAAAAAAAAACTTCAAGCAAGTCTTTAACCTTTCTGAGCTTCAATTTCCTCATCTCTAAAATTAAGAATAAAGCCACTCCCTACAGCCAGTGGTTTGATGTGGAGATTAAATGGGAAAATATACATAATCAAAGCATAAGTGCATGTGATGCAGAACAACTGGATATTAAATACATTGTTACATTCATAATTACAGAAAGTATTTCTTACATCAGAGCTTAGCTTTCAGATGGCCATCAGGATAGTTGGAAGGTCTTTGGGGTCCACTTGTCTAAACCATATGCGGAATTTCTTGTTACATTAGAGATTCTTCAGTCAGGTGGCAGTGGTGCACTCCTATAATCCCAGGTACTTGGGAGGTTAAGGCAGGAGGATTGCAAGTTGGAGGCCAGCCAGGGCAATTTAGCAAGGCCCTGTCTCAAAATAAAAAGGGCTGGGGATATAGCTCAGTAGTAAATCACCCCTGGGTTCAATCCCCAGTACAAAAAAAAAAAAACCAGATTCTACAGATTCTAGACTGGACATGATGGTGTTCCTGTTGGTGTGTGGTGTGCCTAGAAGGGATGAGCAGTGGGCCAGGAAGAACCTGAGGAGATAGAAGAGGCAAAAATACAGTAGGTGACATGCTTTCTTGGGAATACCAAGCAGAAAATGCAGGCACACCACACACCAACTGGAACACCCTCCACCGGAACTTCACCAACCAACGTGAACTCCCCAGGAATCCCTGGGAGAACTCCAAAGTAGTGGGCGCCAGGCGGGCAGCAGGGGTCTATATACAATTGAATACACAACTTGTTTCAATCCAGCATCATCTTAATGGCTCGCCTCTCAACCATTACTTCTGGCAAAATGCCAGGGGCCATTCCAACTCCGGCTGTGGCTCTCAACACACACCAATAATCCCAGCTACTTGGGAGGCTGAGGCAAGAGGATCGTAAGTACAAGGCCAGCCTAGGCAACTTAGCAAGACCCTGTCTGAAAATAAAGTTTAGAAAGGGGTCAAGGATATAGCTCAGTGGTAGAGTGCTTACCTAGCATACAGGAAGCACTGGGTTTAGTCTCTACTCTCATAAATTTTAAAAATACATTTGAAAAATCTTGGGCTGGGGATGTGGCTCAAGCGGTAGCGCGCTCGCCTGGCATGCGTGCGGCCCGGGTTCGGTCCTCAGCACCACATACAAACAAAGATGTTGTGTCTGCCGAGAACTAAAAAATAAATATTAAAATTCTCTCTCTCTCTCTCTCTCTCTCTCTCTCTCTCTCTCTCTCTCTCTCTCTCTCTCTCCTCTCTCTCTCTTTAAAAAAAAAAAAAGAAAAATCTCACTACCCTGCAATAACCACTAATAACATTTTCTGCTTTCTCCGGGTCTTTTTCCTATATGTGTCTTTATAATATGGCTTATTCATTGGGGCACTAGGGATACAGTGGTGAGTACACAGACCACCCTGGAACCTGCAGTCCCTTCAGCTGCTACACCGTTTCTTTGTTCCCATTTCAAGCCCACTTCAAGAATGGCTGTCAGCAAGCCGAGTGTGGTGGCACACACCTGTAATCCCAGCCACTCAGGAGGCTGAAGCAGGAAGATAACAAGTTTGAGGCTGAGGCTAGCCTGGGAAACTTCGTGAGACCCTGTCTAAAAATAAAAGTATATTGCTTAGTGGTAGAGCACTCTTGGGTTCAATCCCCCACCCCCACCAAAAAAAAAAAAAAAAACCCAACGGGAGCTGTCAGCAATCACTGGCTCCCTTTCTCACCCACTGTCGTTCTCTGCTTGCTGTGTTTGGCTTGAGTTCTCACCACTTCACCAGGGAGCCTTTTAGCATACCCCGTGCTGTCATCCCTGTGGGTCCTGACTGTGCTCAGCTGACTCATGTGGCTTTTGTCACGTGGGCTCGGTTCATGTCTCTTGGAACATTCTCCCGCTCTTGGTTCATTTCCTTTTGTCCAGCCTCCAGCTAGTGCTTCCTGCCTCCCTGACTTGTAGCGCTGCTGCTTCCTGAGTTCCGTCCTCAGACCCTTTCTGTCCATTTGCTTCCTAAGATGAGTCCATCTAATCCTCTGGCTTTGAAGTCATTTGGACTGATGATGATTCACAGATTTATATCTCAGGCCTGCGCTACATCCACTCTTACCTGCTTCCAGTTCCTTCTAGCAGCAGCAGACTAATCTCTGTAAAGATGAATCAGATCATTTACTCCCTCTCTAAAACCCGCTAGTGACTTCCTGTTACAGATAAAATAAAACTCTAGTGCCTTCCCTGATCCACGGAGCCCTCCTAGACCAGCTCCTGCTGCGTGTTGACGCATCTCGCCCTGCCGCCCCTCTCGGCCTCCTCCAGCCATTCTGACTCTGACCCGCTCCTCCAGAAATGTCACTTGCTATCCTCCTGCCCAGCACGCTCTGCCCTGACATTGCTTTTCTTCAGATCTCAGCTTAACTGTTACTCGTCAGCCAGCCCATCCCTGACCACTCCATTGCAGCCCCTGTCTCACCTTCAGTCACTCTCTGCATTTGCACAGGTTTATTTCTTCTTTTTTTTCTTTTTTTAATATTTATTTTTTAGTTTTCGGCAGACACAACATCTTTGTTTGTATGTGGTACTGAGGATCGAACCCGGGCCGCACACATGCCAGGCGAGCGCGCTACCGCTTGAGCCACATCCCCAGCCCTGCACAGGTTTATCTCTGACATTTATTTGAACCTGAAATTATTATGTTCACTTGCTTATTTTCCACCTTCCTCTCAGTCCTTCCCCTACTCTGCTGAAATACTGAGCTTTACAAGAGTTCAGGCACAGTCTTTTTCATCATTGTACTCCCAGCCATGGAATATGACATGTACACTAGGTGTTTGCCGAATGTTCCAGCAACTGAATGAATTAACAGGCAAGTGAACAAACAGGCTTCCTGCCCTCATAGAACTTACAGACTAGTTAAGCAAAGAGCTAAGAATCATTATCCACATAAATGTGTGCATAATTAATTACACATTGAGACTGGTGAACTCTTTTTTTCCCCTTTTCAATGCTTTATTCACTCAAATTACTCAATACAATTTCACTCTATAGGTTCTTAAGCAATCCTTAATGCTAGGCACTGCAAAAGACATAACCAGTTCCCAGTAAACAATTCTAGATTAATTCTAAGCACTACGAAACACACTTAATCAGACTGGCTAATGACAGACATTCTCTCTGCATGCTAAGTTCAAAAGTCTTAAGCCTTAGGCTTTAAGTCCAGCAGATGCACACTCACTCAGACCACAGTAACCAGGTCCGGAACCAAGGCAGGCTTCTCCTGGCATGGAGTGGATGACCAGTTGAGGAAAGGGTTGTAGGGAGAAGTTGCGGCTCTCACCAAGGTCCAGATGAGGTGTAGAGTTTGAGAGCGGTGAGGATCACTCAGAGGCTCAGGCAATGGTGACAAATGATGGAATGTCAAGTCCTCATCAGGCTCTCCAGCTCAAGTGCATCCTTGTTTCGGCTGGCTCAAGACTGGTGTACTCTTATCTGAAAAGGAACAAAATTTGGCAGAGACAATCATGAGTCCAGTTTTGGATTTAACAAAACTGGGACGTCCAAGCACGTGCATGGGGCAGGCCATTTGGTTTCTAAGTTTGGACCTCAGAGGATATCCTTTCTGCCACAACTGAAGATTTTTAAAAATCACAGAGTCCTCAGTTTGTGGATGTTAACTGCAGCTGTGAGCATCAATGAGAGTAGATAGAATATCTAATCAAAGAGGATGGAATGGAAAGAGGCAGATTGAGGAAGATAAGCCAGCAGATGAGGTTAAGAAAGAGTGGTCAGAGGAGGAGAACACAGGGAGCATGGTCTCAGAGGCCAAGAGAAGAGCGTATCCAGAAGCCCCATCAGTGCTGCTTCAGAGCTGTTGAAACTCAGTTCTGCGCCTGGCCTGCAAGGCCCCTGCCACCCTCCACCTGGCCTCCCTTCCCGGGGTTCCTCGCTCCTCACCTCCCTTTGCCCATTACTTGCCAGGCCAATCTTTTCTTCCTTGCTTGAACCGAGTCCCCCCTCCTTGGGGGTTCTGCACTTCTTTCTGCTGCCAAAACACACCTCTCTTCAGCTCTGCTTTTATTTTCTTTGTTTTAACTTTTCTGACCTGGAGGTATCACTGCTTACCTAGGCTGGTCCATCCTCCTGCCTCCACCACCTGGCCAACCCGACTGCAGCCATGCCTCACCATGCCCAGCTCTGCTCAGCTTTGTTCTACAGCCTGCTCCGTCTCAGCTCAGGGGTTGCCTTCTCCATAGGACCTTCCCTGAGCACCCCCCCTTAAAATAGAATTCTTCTCTGATGACGGCCACTTCTACCTGGAGTTTTTCTTCTTTGCTGTATTTACCATGACCCCAAATCATCTTGTTGATATATAAAGCAAGGAACTCCACAGTATCTTACTCACTACTATGTCCCCAGCAGTTATGTCCTAAGAATTCAAGATTTATTAAATGAAAAACAGCAGTTATTGAGGAATATGTAGGATAGTAATGTATTCAGTTAAAAAAGCATGAATATATTTAAATGGGAAAAGTGAATTAGGATTTACATTGAAAAGTTAGTGCTAGTTTTCTGTGAATAATGAAATTTCAGATTTGATTTTTAAATTTTGCTTCATTACATTTTCTAACTGTTCAACAGTGATCATTACTCAGATTATTTTTTAAAATAAAATAATATAGGGCTGGGTGTGGTGGTGTACACCTGTAATCCCAGCTACAGGGGAGGCTGAAGCAGGAGCATCAACAGTTCAAGATCAGCCTGGGAAACTTAGCAAGCCCCTGTCTCAAAATTTTTAAAAGGCTGAGGATATAGCTCAGCGGTAGAGCACCTCTGGGATCAATTCCCACTTCTGCCAAGAAAAAGAAAAGGCTTCCCACGGACCTCCCCTTCCCCTTTACTTCAGCATGCCCTGCAGGCAGAAGAGGAATGTGCTACCAACGAAGCCTCGGATTTACTTTTTGTGAATAAATACATGTATTTATGTCTTTCTATTTTATCTTTTCTTTTAAATAAATATATGTAACCATGTCTTCCCATACGGACTATGAAAGGTTTTAGGACTTTTTGTTTGTTTTTTCATTTGGGTACCAGGGACTGAACTCAGGGGCATTCAACCCCTGAGCCACATCCCCAGCCCTATTTTGTATTTTATTAGAGACGGGGTCTCACTGAGTTGCTTAGCACCTTGCTAAATTGCTGAGGCTGTCTTCACTCAAGATCCTCCTGCCTCTGCCTCCCAAGTTGCTGGGATTACAGGTGTATGTCACCACACCCAGTTTATGGAAAGCTTTAGACCAGTTTGGAGTTCTGTCTTAAAAAATACAGGCATTTGGGCTGGAGATATGGCTCAAGTAGTAGTGCGCTCGCCTGGCATGCATGAGGCACTGGGTTCGATCCTCAGTACCACATAAAAATAAAATAAAGATATTGTGTCCACCTAAAAGCTAAAAAAAATAAATATTTTTTAAAAAATAGAGGCGGGGGGCTGGGGTTGTGGCTCAGTGGTGGCGCACTTGCCTGGCATGTGTTAGGCCCTGGGTTTGAATCTCAGCACCACATATAAATAAATGAAATAAAGGTTCATCAACACTTAAAAAAAAAATGTTTACCAACCAAAATAGTGATTGTTAACACTTGATCTTTTCCTTTCAGGCTAAGCTACTATTTTCAGATGGAGAAAAAGTAATACCTAGATTGACCCATGAGCTTCCAGGAATAAAGGTTAGAGGCACTGTGTCCGGGGGTCTTGGAGGGGAAAATAAATCGGGCTGGGAGGCATAGGAAGTATGTAGGCTCAGAAGTTTCCTGCACCACCCATTGGTAAGGTCCAGGTCAAAGAGTACCCGAATGGGCTGCAGGGGCCTGGGTCGGCAGCAGCCAGAGGACTACAGGCCAGGGAATCTGTCTTCTATACCCCAGAAGACCCACAGCTCCCAGGCAGGGCCTTCCACTGATTCCCTTCCCTTTTCTTCCAGCGTGGCCGGCAGGCAGAGGAAGAATGTACCCATCGAGGAAGCCCCGTTCCCAAAAAGGTAAGCCATTTTCTAGCTGGGAGAGGGTGCTGGGCTTCCTCGTGTACTCTAGGCTGTTCTAGGGACCGGAGGCCGAACCCTAGAAACAGTCACACTGTTTCACTCCCAAGCATCATTTGCTCTCTCTGGAAAACTGCCTTCACCAGGGGACCCTGGACATGCCGTCAGGGCGGGGTGGGAGGTTGGTGGGAAGTGTTCCCCAGGGCCAGGGCTCTGACAGCTGTTCTTTGTGGCAGAGGAAAGGACGGCCTCCTGGACACATTCTGTCAAATGACCGGGCAGCAGCTGGCATGGTGTGAGTAGAGGCCGCCAGTGTGGTGGGAGCAGAGGGACAGTTGTGGTCTCGGAGGGAAGGAGGCCACAGTTCTGTGCCTGTGAAATCAGACCTACCTGCTTAATCCCAGAGGAGTGTTTCCCTGGTCTAGGAGTGAGGAGGTGCGCAGTGAGGATTTTATCCTGGTTTTGCCTCAGAACAGTTCAGCCCAGCTTGAAACAGTCGTTTTCATTGTGGTGTATATCAATTGCTTGTGGTTGGCCTAAGATACCTTTTGGACTTCCCTTTTTAATCCTTACAGCCACCCCCTTAAAGAAGGTATAATTCATTTAGCAGACAAAGAAAAAGAGAAGAAAACAAGAGGAAAAAAATAGAAAAAAAGAGAAAGACTCAGAGAATTACTTGCCCAAGGTCATACTGTTAGTAAGGGGAAACTATACCACACTGTCTATGGGATGAACCTTTGCAAAGTTTTGTTTGTTTGTTTCACATTATTAGGAATTTTGAACCCAGAGCTTCACACATGCTGGACAAACACTTTGCCACTGAGCTACATCCCCATTTTTTTTTTTTTAAGAGCACTTTTAGGTTCATTACAAACAATGGAAGATAAAGAAGTATTCCATATACTCCCTGCTTCCCCGTTCGCATAGCCTCCCCGTTATCAATCTCTGGCACCCACATGGTACACTGGTTACAATTGAGGAATCTACTTTGACGTTACACCAGAGTCCACAGTGTACATTAACACTCACTCGTGATGTTGTTCATCTGTGAGTTTGTACAAGTGACAAGTATCCACTGTTGTAGTATCACACAGAGAATTTTCACCAACTGAAAGTCCTCTGTGTTCTACCTGTTCATCCCTTCCCACCCCTGAGGTTTAAAGAGTTTTGAAGCAGCAGAATCTTTTTTTCAAACACAACTTCATGGAAACTCAGTATATGAAGCAGATAAAGTCATTCCTCTGGTAAAGGGGAATAAGGATAGTTTGAAACCACTGACATAGGAGAGAGAATAACATTAATTGCCATCCCTTAGATTTGTCTCCTCCTAGGTCCGTTTGGTTCCTCGTGAACACAAAATGGGTAGGGCAAGGGCTGGGGGTGTGACTCATGGATAGCGCACTTGCCTAGCACGGGTGAGGCCCTGGGTTCACTCACTCCCCAGGTGGCACAAACAAAAACAAAAACAGGGCAGCTGCTGCTCTTATCTCCTGCAGACAGATGAGAAAGCTGCAAGCTCCTGGACTTGCCCTCCTGCCCAGTCATATCAGAGCCAGGGCTGAAGGGAGACTGTATGAGGCCCTACCATCATTAGCAACCTTCCTTCGAGTCTTGGCCCACCTGGGAGAATTCACCTTTCTTCTTTTCCTTTCAAGCAGATGGAAGCCAAAATCCTCTGAACCGATTCGCCGGGAAGGCCCCAAGGTATAATTTTGTAAGCATGTTGTGTGAGCATGGCAGTGACCAGTATCCCAGAGAGACTCAGCCAAGGCTCTGGGGACCCAGTGAGGGAAAGGGGCAGGGGTAGTATAGGATGTGTTCACACATTCCACAGCCATGTTCCCTTCTCTACCTCCAGCAACTGGTCCTCCTGAGAAGATCCCACGTGAAAATTGGAATGAGGCACAAAATAAAGAAAGGGCCAGGCTGGAGCTGAAGCTTAGTGGTAGAGCACTTCCCTAGCACGCACAGGCCTCGAGCTCCATCCAAGAGAAGCAGGAGTCCCTTATTCCACAAGTTCACGAGCGGTCTGATACTTTGCTTATTACCTAATATTGACAGGCACTGCCTAAATCTTTGTTTGACTTATCTCATTTAATCTTTATATCAGATTTATGAGATAGGTTCTATTATCATCTTGTAGTGAGGAGCTTCCTTTCCTGCCAACTCCCCTGCAGGTAAAATTATCATCTCAGTTATCTTATGCTCTTAATACACTTGAGTTTTGCCCAAATCATACAACTAGCGAGAAAGAGCCAAGTCTCAGGCCCAAAGTCTGTTGACACCACTAGCCTGTGCTGCTTCCCAAACAGTTGTTTACAAGCTTTTTTAAGGATTGAATCCTTTATTTCAATAAAGTAATTGCTGGAAGCCCAGTAAAATAGATAAAAGTACTGCAGTCTTCTTCGGAGCTGTGTCTGGAAGACACTGGCCACCTCTTCCCCCTGGTCCTCTCTGCTTTCCCGCTGGTTGTCACGCCTGCCTTCTAAACTCTGCTTACTCCCTTGAAGCTGGTGGCCGTGAGCTCTCCAAGATCTTTCTGTTCTCTCCAAATCTCCCTCTGTCTTGGTGACTTCTTCCTCGGCAGTGGCCCTTGGTTGTCCCCAGAATACTCCCCTTGGCCCACTTCACCTAAAGCTTTTCGACGAATGATCTAAATCATCCACTCTGTGGTTTCAGGGACCACCATCTGCTAAACTCCCCAGTCTCTTTATCACAAACCTTTCTTCTTTAAAACCTGTAGATCCTCCTGTCTGCTAGACCTTTCTGCCTGCAAGTTCCATAGGCATTTCAAAAGCAGCATATCTAGGGCTGGGTTGTGGCTCAGCAGTAGAGCGTTCACCTAGCATGTGTGAGGCCCTGGGTTCAATCCTCAGCACCACATAGAAATAAATTTAAAAAAATAAATAAAGGTTGTTGTGTCCAACTACAACGAAAACATAAATATTTTTTAAAAAAGCATCATATCCAAAATTGAACTTGGAATCTTTCCTCACTGACCCTCCCTTACATTGCTGCCCTCAGTCATCGTCCCTGTTCCTTTCCACTGCCTCCTACATCCACTCAAGTGCTGAATGACTCCACCTTCTGAGTAGTTCAATCCCTATTACTTCTTCCTCCTCCTGACTGCTGCCTACCTCAGCCCTAGTCTTGCTTCAGTTCTGCTTGATCACAGCAGCCTCTAGACTGCTCTCCCTGCCTGTCACCATGACCCTAAACCCATCATCCACACTGCTGGAAGGTGAGCTGTTTTTGAAGCATGGCTGACTCTTATATGTTCAGAGGCCTTCAACAAGTCCCCAGTGCCTGAATAAAGAAAAGGACAAACCCTTAAAGGTGGCTTCCTGTGACCGCCAGCTCCTCCGTGTCGCTCTCTCCCGCCTCAGCAGTTCTGCTCCCTGGCTGGCTTTCTCCTTTAGCAACACAGAATTGCTCATGGCTTCTCCATCATGCCAAGAGCTCCCACCTGCCTTTACACGTGCTACCCTCTGTCTGGAATGCCCGTCTCCTCCCCTTGACCCTGTCCAGCTCATGCTCACCTTTAAGAATTAACTTGAGGACCAGCTCTTCAAGGAAGACGCCCTGACTGACCATCTGCTTTGGCACCACACACAGCCAGCATTCAGCCTTGTCATTGCCCCATCACATAGTGGCCTGATTATTTGTATCTATGTCTGTTTCTTATTCATCTCTTTATTTCCACCATCTAACACAGAGCCTAGTATATTAAAAGTACTTCATTTCCTAGTAAGCTATTGAACGAGGGATAAGGACAATGGTGAGAAGTGGTGGGAGCAAGAGTGTTTCTGTCCTGCTCACCACATTAACCCCACCCTCACCAGCCTCTCTCTGTCATACAGTGGGACCCAGCCCGGCTGAATGAAACTACCACCTTTGTGTTGGGCTCTCGAGCCAACAAGTGAGTCTAAGAGCTTTGGTGCTAATGGGGGGCAACTCGGGCCTCAACTACTAGAGGCTCTGCCTGATGGAATCCTTACCACTCATCTTTTACTTTCAGGGCCCTAGGGATGGGGGGCACCAGAGGGAGAATCTACATCAAGCACCCACATCTCTTTAAGGTAGGTGAGTGCTAGGAGGTTGGCAGGCCATTGCATTGGGAGCAGATGGCATTGGGACTTGTACATAGCACAGACAAGCTTGGAACACACACTGATCTGGGTTCTGGTTGCTTCTTCCTCATTCACTTTTTTACCTCTTGTGATTTACTCAGACTACTTTGCCTCAGTGATCACAGCTGCTTTCCTTGCATAATGATTGTGTGTCAAACACAGTTTTAAAAGCCACACTTACATGATGTCTACAATATCTTTAAGATAGATATTGTAGCCAGGCGTGGTGATACATGCCTGTAATCCCAGCAACACAGGAGGCTGGGTCAGGAAGAGCACAATCAGACGCCAGCCTCAACAGCTTAGCAAGACCCTGACTCAAAATAAAAAGGACTAGTGATGTAGCTCAGTGGTGCAACACCCTGGGTTCAGTCTCCAGTACAAATATATATATGATGGCATTAGCCAGGTGTGGTGATGTGAACCTATAATCCTAGACGTGGGAGGCTGAGGAGGGGGAACTGCTTGAGCCCAGGAGTTTTGAGGCCAGCCTGGACAACACAGGGAGATCTGCCTCAAGGAAGGAAAAAAAAAGTATTGTTATATTTATCCAAAGGTGAAAAAAGTAGATGTCTGGGAAGGCTAATGACTTGACCAGAGTTACTCAGCTGGTAAGTAATGAGTCAGAATCAAATCCAGGACTGCTGTCACCAGAGCCAAGCGCTCAGCCCCTGTATCCAGTTGTCTGTGAAATAAAGCAGCTGGAGCAAGGCAGGCTCCCCTCTTCAAAAATCAGCAGCTTGCTGTGATTTCCACTGTTTGAGGAAATAATAGGGGAGATCTTAAGTTAATTCACTCTTAGATGGATTTGTATTTCATCAATTACAAAACATCCACATAGATTAAAATATAGTACACTGGCACACACCTATAATCCCCGTGGTTCAGGAGGCTGAGACAGGAAGATCACAAGTTCAAAGTCAGCCTCAAAAACTTATTGAGGCCCTAAGCAACTCAGCAAGACCCTGTCTCTAAATAAAATACAACAAAGGGCTGGGGATGTGGCTCAGTGCTTAGGTACCCCTGAGTTCATTCCCTGGTTCAAAAAAAAAAAAATAGTACTGCATATTTGTTCCAGACAGTTTTTTGCACCTATACATAAGGCTTGCTGCTTCTTGCCAGAACTGTGTAGCCCCTTTGGGATCCCAGAATCATAGGATCTGCCTGCCACACCCTGTGCAGCTCTTTGAGTGCTTTGAGGGGCAAAACTGCTGGCTGTTTCCCAGCATTCTGACCCAGGGCTTCCAACACACAGAAGTAGCCAACTTGCTACTTTATTTTCCTCTCTTAGTGTCTTTACTTCTGCTGTTCCCTTCACCCAGAAGAACTTTCTCCTCCACTTTATCTTCCTGTTATTTAACATCTGCCTCCCCCAAGAACCCTACTTGTGTCCTCCCCTAGATGGATATTCTCTGGGACTTGCTGTGAATTCCCATCAACATGGTTAAGAGTATGATTTCAATCCGGGTTCTATCCCTTACCAGCTCAGCCATGTGACCTTAAGCAAATGGCTCCACATTTCTGAGTCTGTTTTGTCATATACAAAATGTAAAATGAGAATGATGATAGACCAACCTCTTGGGGTTAATTAAGAGAGAATGTAGTAAAGCACCCAGCATAATCCTGTCACATACAAAGGGACTCAGCAAGTGTTAATCATTTTTATTAGCATAGTTCCCCAATTCTAAGACCTATTTTCTGTAATAAGCCCCCAACCCCCTTTCTCTTTACTGTGGGTGTTACCTCTTTTTTTTTAATTTTTTCATTCTAATAAATGAAGGGAAACTTTTTATTGTTTTCCTTCACAGTTCTCTGTTAATGATCATAAGCATCTTTTTAGTTATTTACAATCTATTTGTATTTGTTCTGTAAACTGCTTAGTACATTTTGGCCTATTTTTCCATCCTTCAAAAGACATTATTTGAATTCTTCATTTCCTCTTTTAAACTTTGTAATCACAGAGATATAAATTCATTCTTCTCATTAAAAGATTCAAGCAATACACAGGAGGTAATAGGGAATAAGACACGAGTGCCCCTCACCCTGAGGTCACCAGCAACCACAATGGTACATATCCTTCTCTGTGAGCATGTGCCTAGAGTGTGTGTGCAGGCATAGTGTGCATGCCTGTGTCCTTGCCCTCTACTGATATTTTACTTATTCAGATGATACTGTACATAGTTATCTCTGGTTTTATTTTTTTCACCCAAAAATTGATTCTATGTTTTGAGAAAGGAAGCGTGTGAGGATTCGGAGTGTATTATTAAATCTTTGGGATTAGTTCACAATCCCTGGCTGCCTGGGCTTACTCTGGAGATTAGTGAGGCCTCTTTATGTACATGCTAGACAAGGTCTTGTGATAAGAACTGCTCAGGGACCAGGAGGAAGGCCCTTCACACAAGGCTAATGTCTCCTCGTGTAACTTCATCCCTCACAGTATGCAGCTGACCCCCAGGACAAGCACTGGCTGGCTGAGCAGCATCACATGCGGGCAACAGGCGGGAAGATGGTAAGTCTTGTTCACTCACTGCCCAAGGCCCACCCTGCACAAGGACCAGGATTCTGGCTATTCGTGACAGCTTACCTTCAAAGTCTGTAAGATTTCCTAAGCCTTAAGGATGTGGCAAGGGACATACAAGGCCCATTGCTTCACGCTCAAGAGCAGACCGTAATCCCTATGTTCCCTTCCCTATCAGTAGTGTTCTTTAGCTCCTCACTTTCCCTCCCACCCATTTCCAAGACCACTTTTTTTGGATCGTATTAGTTGTACATAGGAATGGGCAGTTTAATACTTCATAGTACTTTTCCCTTGCATGCCCATGGGTGCATTTAACTCATTGATCACCACAGTCTTCTTCTAAACAGCTCTAGAATCTTCTCAACACAGTACTCCAGGCAGCACTCGTTGTCAGTAGGAGTTTGCACGTACAATGAAAGGTGTGCCATGCCCGGCAGCCCCTCCCAGGCTCGCTTCCACTCTAAGAGTTCTCAGTTAAATCGAGCAGTAACCTTAGGAAAGCTGTTGTGGTATCTATCCTAAAATAATTTGTAGGGCTTTGCCCATCACATGCAATGTCACCTGATGACTCAGTCCCTCTACTGGGACCACTCCTGATAGAATCTAAAGGCCTTGTAAACTGGTGTGCCATCTCCTTTCTGACAATGAAAGCTACTTTTATTTTATTGTATACTGTGCCCACACTTCATTTGACAAAATATTTAAAGAAACTTACTACTTATATATAAATAATAAATTGATGGGTAACGGGAACAGAACTTAAAGTTAAGCCACCCACCAACAGTAGTTTAGGAAAAAGTTGGGTTTTTTCCCATTGCTGACCTGGGAGACCTTCTTTGAGTAGTTGTGGATTCATCTCTAGGCCCCTTTCAAGGACACTTGATCTGTTACATAGTTCACAGAACCCACAAGATGAAGGCAAATTACTTAAGGGACTCACAATTAGTCCTGACCCTAAGACTGGAACCAGAGTGTCCCACAGAAGAGTTTCTTCTATGGTGAATAACATCCCCTGTAAAGTGAGCTCACAAGAGGACCCTGGCCCCCTGCAGACCACAGCGGGCAATGCCATTCTACAGGGCCCAGGGCAGTACAGTGCAGCCCCATTACTAGACCACAGTGCTATTTATCATGTTCTCTCTTTTGCCACAAAGCTCAAAACAAGTTATCGTAATTGCCCTAGGTTCAATCCTCTGCACCATAAAAACAAAAACAAAATAAACCCCCCCATCTCAAAAAGAAATTCTTTTTTATTTAAAAAATAGTCACCAGTCCCTATTCTCCCCCACTAAAGTTCACATGTGAGTGAAAGATTTTCTCAAGGAACCATTCTCCTGACAGCCTTTCCATACTTACTCTTCCCTACTGAAGCAGGCGCAACATGTTTAATAAAGTGTTATCAAGGTGGCATAAAATGAAATGGGCATTGGCTATTCTCCTTTCTTCCTGGCAGGCCTATCTCCTCATCGAGGAGGACATCCGGGACCTTGCTGCCAGTGATGACTACAGGTAAAGCCAGCAGGTCTTCTGTCCCCCACCCTCTCCTCTGCCTCAAAAGTGGCCCCTGGGATGGGGCGAGGCCCACATCTTCCTTTGCTTTAACTTTCCTCCTCAATGTCTATTGTAGAGGATGCCTGGATCTGAAGTTAGAGGAGCTGAAGTCCTTTGTCCTACCCTCCTGGATGGTTGAGAAGATGCGAAAGTACATGGAGACACTACGGACAGAGAATGAGCATCGCTCTGCTGAAGCACCTCCACAGACCTGAGGCCAGGACCCCTGGCTACATTTGGCAGCCCACCTCTAAGACCCTCTTCCCCACACAGCTGAGGCCACCACTGGGTCTCTTCCTAGGTGGATCTCAGCGGCATTAAGCTGTGCATGGGCTAGTTTGCAGTGACTCACTGCAGAGCACCCCCAGACTGGCATATGGTTCTATATTTGTAAAGTTATTGGGATAAGAAGCAATTAAAACAGTTTGTAATAAACACAGATGGTGAGCCTGCTGGGTAGTCTGCCTTGTGGGGGCTGACAGCACATCAAGGGCTCTGGAAGTGGGTGCAGGAAAGAAGGACAAGTACTTCTCCCCCATCTCATTGACCCAGGTTTTAGAAGACAAAACTGGGAACATATACTTTGCCATCCTTCCTTGTTCCCGGTTTCTTGGGGTTTTTTCCAACTAATGCATGAATGTGGCAGAATGCGATGGCTTGTGTTTGTTTTTGGTACCCGTGATTGGACCCAGGGGCGCTTAACCACTGAGCCACATCCCTAGCCCTTATTATTTTTCATTTTGAGACAGGGTCTCTCACTAAGTTGCTTAGGGCCTAAGTTGATGAGGCTGGATCTGAACTTGCCGTCTTCTAGCCTCAGCCTCCCCAGCCACTGTGATTACAGGGATGCATCACCACACCCAGCTTTTTTTGTTCCTTTTTTTTTTTTTTTTTTTTTGGTTGTTTTGTGTGTGTACCTGTGTGTTGGGCCGAGGGGGTGCTGGGGATTGAACCCTGGGCCTTGCTCATGCTTTGTTCCTACTTAACTAACTGAGCTACATACATCCTCATCCCCACCTTAGGGGTTTTTTTGGGGGGGGGGGGTTGTTTTTGTTGTTTGTTTGTTTTCGGGGTGGTTTTTTTTGTTTGTTTGTTTTTTTGTTGTTGTTTTGTTTTTGAGATGGAGTCTCACTAAGCTGTTTAGGGCCTCGCTAAATTGCTGAGGCTGGTTTTGAATTTGAGATCCTCCACCCTCAGCCTCCTGAGCCGCTGGGATTACAGGTTAAAACAGGGCGGGGCGCAGTAGTGCACGCCTATAATTCCAGCTACTCAGGAGGCTAAGGCAGAAAATTCCAGCAGTAATTTTAAGAAGACTTTATCTTAAAAGGCGGGGGAGGGGAGGAGATGTAGCTCAAAGGTAGGGTGCCTGGGTTAAATCCAGGCGGGCCCAAAGTCACAGCAAACCAGTTGGAGAGGCACGATAAATTCTCTAGTAGGGAGTCTGCTGTTCTAAACATCAGCCCATTCACCCGTTTCCTAGGATTTTCAAATAATCTGGGACTGCAACAAAGGCATCCGGGTCATTGTAATAGGGGAAGCAGAGTCTTCGGCTTGGGGAAGGGCACCAGCACTGCAAGACTGGAGACCCTACCTCCTCCAGGAAGAAGGGATCTGGCCAGGCGTGCCTGCTATTTCCCAGCAGAGCTAGGCGTTGACCTTAAGCCTCATCCCACGTGGACGTTTTCTTGGCCCTTTAATGGTCGGCGTTTTCCAAAGGCCACCAATCCACTGCAGGTTCGTTAGTTAGCGGCAGCGTCTCCTGCCAATCAACCTTCAGCGGCAGAACCACCGCCGCCCAATAGTGATGCGCTGGTGGGCGGGCCTAGCGGTTGCGCAGTGACAGAGAGCTCCGGGGCCTCGCATTGGCTGGATCAAACCCAAGCGAGCCTAGGATTGGCCGACCTTACCGGAGGGTTACAATTCAAACGCGGGCGGGCGGGCCCGCAGCCCTGCAGTTGCAGTCCTGTTCTCCGAGTTCCTGTCTCCCTGCCAGCGCTGCTGGGATGGCCTCGCAAAACCGGGACCCAGCCGCCGCCAGCGTCGCCGCAGCGCGTAAAGGAGCCGAGCCCAGCGGGGGCGCCGCCCGGGGCCCTGTGGGCAAGAGGTGAGTGGGGCGGAAGTAACGCTCGCCCGGCCTGGCATGTCCTTGGCATGGGGACCCAGAGCGAAGACTTCCGGGACCCCCTCCTCCTGGAGCGGGTAAATACCCGAAGGCGGGAGCACCCGCCAGGAGCTCACGGCCTGGGCTTCCTTCTGCCCGCTCCCGGAGCGGGTGGGTAGGTAGGGGCCACGCCAGGAACTTAGGCTGCTTTTTGAGACTCCTGAGGGAAGACGGGAGGGAGGGTGAGTACGCTGCCAGGATTCTCCCAGAAGACGCCAGAGTAGTGAGGGTTAAGAGCCTGCCAGAGTCAAACTGCAGGAGCCGGGAATTAAGAAGGGTGAAAGCTCACCAGGGTCCTCCCGTGGGGATGATGAGTTAGACCTGGGAGAAGGGGGAAGCCTACATGACAGCTGCTCGGAGCAATTCCAACAGGAGAAGATGCTCCACCTGGAAAACTGACCCATCCAGACTTCCAGGTGACTCTGAATTCTTTTTTGCAGGCTACAGCAGGAGCTGATGACCCTCATGGTAAGTAACTAAGATGCGGTTCTCCCATCTCCACCCACTTATCTGTAGCTTCCTTCCTCTATCAGTCAGACTCCTTGCTAGGTAAAAAGGTTCAGTATAATTTATTCCGGGAAGCCATTTATACTCCCACCTGTACCTTTTCTTACAGCAGTTCTAGCCCCACCACAAGGCACACAAGTCCTTCCCGGTTCTGCCGCTTTTCCCTACCTCCTGGCCACAAGCTTAACCCTTTACCCACCCCCAACTCCCCACCTTGGTATTTCTAGTCCGTTTCTAGCCCGGTCTTACCTTGGGATTCTCCCTTCCTAGTTGTCCTTTGCTAATTAATCGCTAAATATCGTATATTTCGATTATTAGCAACAAAATGCAGAGTTGGCCTCTGCTTCCCTTACTACCTCTCCCTCCCTAACCTGGTGATGTATCTGTTGGTTGGGTTGGTGGCTCAATTTGGGAACAGAGTATGAGGAGATCAGGGCAGGGGATCACCCATGACCTTGCTAAGCCCTAAAGTATATGCTGCAAATCAGCAAGGGTTGTGTTTCCTCCCCAGATGTCTGGTGACAAAGGAATTTCTGCCTTCCCTGAATCAGACAATCTTTTCAAATGGGTAGGGACCATCCATGGAGCAGCTGGCACAGTAAGTATAGGGTTGGAGTGGATGAGTGTCACTTTGCTGAGTTTGGGGGAAGATAGGAGGTGAGATCCAAGTGCTAGGTCTGCTTTAGTCTGTTAGCTGGGCGAGAGAGTTCCCTTGTGTCTGTTCACAAGCTCTGGGCCTTGTGATGACCTTGTTATGTTATCTCCTCTGTGCAATGAAAGGGTAGGTTTAAAGCAAAACTGTCCAAGGGACCAGACAACAGTGAAGTAAAAGAACAAATACTGGCTAGTGTGAGGGCACAAGTCTTAAAAGGCAACTTCCCATTGCTGCACATCTGGTTTAAGATAACCAGCTAGGCGTGGTGGCACATGCCTATAATCTCAGCAATTTGGGAGGCTGAGATAGGAGGATTGCAGGTTCAAGGCCAGCCTCTGAAAAAAAGTGAGATGCTAAGCAACTCAGTGAGACCTTCTCTCTAAATAAAAATAGGGCTTGGTGTGTTCTAGTGGTCAAGTGCCCCTGAGTTCAATCTCTGGTACCAAAAAAAAAAAAAAGATAACTCAGACCAGGCATGGTGGCACTTGCCTATAATCCATGAACCTGGGAGGCTGAGGCAATAGTTTGAGGCCAACCCCAGCAACTTAGCATGGCCCTTCTCAAAATTTAAAACATTGTGATTTAAAAAGCAGAGGTAGAGCCTGGGGAGGTGGCTCAGTGGTAAAGCACCCCTGGGTTAAATCCCCAGTGCAAAAAAAAATAAAACTTGGAAATCCAGATCTGTGTCAATCCAGTCTTTTCACGTTAGCAACTGAGACACTAATGGGACTAAAGCACATCTGTGGCAGCCCTCGGGGTGCCAAGGTAAACGTTTATACTGAAGGGTCACTGATGTCCCCCTCAGATAAGAGGAAGACCCCAGAGCCGATGAAACAATTTGTCTACTGTCCAGTCTCAGACAGAACTTCAGAAGGCCCTCCCTGGCAAGCCCCTGGGTGGCCTGGATTGGGCGTGAGGACAGGGCCAGCTGCTCACTTCTCCCCTCTCCTTCCCACGCCAGGTGTATGAAGACCTGAGGTACAAGCTGTCCTTAGAGTTCCCCAGTGGCTACCCCTACAACGCTCCCACGGTGAAGTTCCTCACACCCTGCTACCACCCCAACGTGGACACTCAGGGCAACATCTGCCTGGACATCCTCAAGGACAAGTGGTCTGCCCTGTATGACGTCAGGACCATCCTGCTGTCCATCCAGAGCCTGTTAGGAGGTGACTTCTGAGACCACCCCTTCCTGTCAACAGGGGCCTGTCGGCTTTCTGTGGGTCGGCCTCTTCTACCCCTGACCGTTCTCTCTCCCCCCAGAGCCCAACATCGACAGCCCTCTGAACACACATGCTGCTGAGCTCTGGAAAAACCCCACAGGTAGGCCCTTCTTGATTATGGGATGATCCCTCTCCAGCTTCAAAAACTCCCTCAGAAGGAGCTCAGTGGGTGGGCCACTTCTGTCTCAGCCTTGGTGCATTCTAAAGTGACAAGTTAGTCCCCTCCTTGTTCGTGGAACTTGAGGGGCTTTTGGTAGAATGGGTCACTGGCACCCTCCCCATCTTACTGGAAGCAAGTCCAGCAGGAGACGATGTCCCCTGGGAGGGAACAGGTGCACCTCGAGTGTGATTCCCGGTCAGCTGCCCTCTGGCCGCCTCACGGGCTCTCCCGTCTCCAGTCACTCACCCGAGACCTGCCCTTCTCTTCCAGCTTTTAAGAAGTACCTGCAAGAAACCTACTCGAAGCAGGTCTCCAGCCAGGAGCCCTGACCGGGGTTGTCCAGCTCTCTGTGTTGATTTCTCCTTAGGTAGCCTGTCCTCTTCTTGGTTTCTGTATAGGACTATGTATCTTGAGCTGTGGTATTATTTTTGTTTTGTTTCTGTCTTTTAAATTAAGTGTGGTTGAGCCCCTTCAATGTATATTAAATAAATACATTTTGGTTGGTTTTTGTAAAGTTGCTGCCTTGCAATTACCCTTGGGTTGGAGGTGCTCGGAGCAGGCAGAGGTCTGGCTTAAGACGGACTCTTGCCCTGTTACAGGGGTTGAAGCAGCTGACAGGCTGTGGGGCAATTTGTGACCTTAGTTATTTTACCACTGTTTATTCATCTATAAAATATGTCACAATAATGCCTGTTGGCTCGGGGTGTAGCTTGGTGGTAAAGTGCCTGCTTTAGCAGGTACAAGGCCCTGGCTTCAATCCCCAGCACCAAAATAGCCATGGCAGGCACCAGGAACGTCGGCATTGGGGTGGCCCAGCTGTGTTGATGAGGCAAACCAGGCCTTAGACTGAAGGGTACACCTGTGTGTGCCCTCAGAGAGGGGAGGGCCTGCCACCCACTCAGTGACAGCTGTTATGGCCCTGAAGAATAAAACTCAGGTTACCCTACAGCAAGTGCAGAGTCTGGGGAGACCACCAGGGAACGCCCTCCCACTGTGGGAATCCCCAGGTCCCCATGGAAAGCTCCAGAGAACACATTCACTTCCTGCTCCATCTCCACTAGCGGCTCCTCCATCTGCTATACCCAGGTCCCCAACCGTTTAGGTTACCTTTCCTCTGGCCTTGAGACCCCTGGAAGGAAATGTCTGCAGACCTGCTGGGTCCCTGCAGGGGCAGGCCCTGGGAAGAGCAGCCTGAGGTGATGGGCCCAGCCCAGGTCCTGCAGGAAGAACTGCAAGGAATACAGGGGCTCCAACCCGCCTGGGTCTCTGCCTCAGCACCCAGCCTGGTGCCTGTCACGATGATTTTCACCCACCTCTTTGACTCCTGTTGGCTAAGGTCCTTTGCCCTGTGTTCCCCATCAAGCAAGGTAAAAGGAATTGAAGTTGTCGGGTCTGGGGTAAGAACTTGAGTGTCCTCTGTCTGAAACTGTGTTCAGTTCTCTCTTATGCATACAACTTTCTCAATTTAACATACATAGAAACCTACCAAGGATCTTGTTAAAATGCAAATTTTGGGGCTGGGGCTCAGTGGTAGATCACTTGCCTAGCACATGTGAGGCACTGGATTCGATTCTCAGCACCACATAAAAATAAAGTTTCATTCACAACTAAAAATGTTTTTTTTTTTTTAATGGTTTTTTTTTAAAATTTTTTTTTTTTTTAAGGGGTAAGTTTGCCTTTTGATGTGTGGTTCTTCCAGGAACAAGGGCACCCCCCTGGAACTTGTTAGAAGAGCCAATTCTAGTTCCCAACAAGCTTTCCAGGTTCTGATGCTTTCAATTGTCAAAGTCACCCAGTTAGAGGATGCCTGGGAAAGCAAAGCTCAGAACCTGGTGCTAAACTGGTTCTAATTAAAAGCTAAGGTGGTGGTGCAGGCCTGTAATCCAGCACCGCAGGAAGCTGAGGCGGGCGGATGGAAAGCTTGAGGCCAGCCTCTGAAGCTTAGGCAATTTAGTGAGACCCCGTCTCAAAATAAAAAGGATTGGGGTTTATAGGTCAGTGGTTAAGCACCCCCCGGTTCAAGCCACAGTAACCTTTCCCACCTCAAAAAAAAAAAAAAAAATGGTGGCGCACACCTAGAATTCCAGCAGCTTGGAAAGTGAGGCAGGAGGATCACAGTTCAAAGCCAGCCTCAGCAAAAGCAAGGCCCTGAGCAGCTCAGTGAGACCCTGTCTCTAAGTAAAATAGAAAATAGGGCTGGGGATCTGGCTCAGTGGTCAAGTTGAGTTCAGTCCCTGGTATAAAAAAACAAAAAAACCGCTGAGATATACCTATTTTTATCTGCCATGGAGAAGCATCAAAATGGGGTCCTTGATCATCATGTTTGACCATCTAGATGGCCACTTGGCCTACTCTGTCCATCACTAGGATCCAGCACTAAACTAGTTAAGAATCAATCACTTTTCTGGAATTAATCACCAAGAAAGCAAAATCTATTTAGTGGAATTTCTAAAAGAGGAAGGAGTCAAGTCTCAGCTGCTGGTGAAGACATACAATCGAAGAAAACCAACAAAACCAAATAGATGAATTGGAGACAGATATTTCCAGTCAGTGGCTTGGCACACCAGTTCCATGAAACGTGCCATTTTGCTTAGATTTCTGACACAACAAAAAGAACTCTGAGCAGTGTATCCCTATAATCTCAGAGACTCTGAAGGCTGAGGCAAGAGGATGGCAAATTCAAGGCCAGCCTCAGCAAATTATCTCAGTGGTAAAGCATTCCTGGGTTCAATCCTTAGCGTATGCGGGGGGGGGGGGGGGGCCGCACACCCACACACACACCCACACAACACACACACACATATAAATATGTATATTCCAGGAAATATCAGATGGTATGATATTGTTCCCATTCATGTAACATAATTGAAAGCCATGAGAGATGTGAAAAGCCCATTTCTCAGCAAGCACTTTAGGGGTATGGAGTGAAGGGGAGGAATCCAGGCTGCAGAGGTAGCTGGATGTCAGGTCTCCCAAGGATCTGAAAGGTCATATGAAGCTAACAAGCCTGAGTTTGATCCCAGTACTAAAGAAGAAAAAAAAGGGGGGGGGGACTTTGAGCGTATTTTGTGAGAACAACAGGAAGCTAACAACCTGTAAACAGGGCGGCAACTGGATGAGACTGGTGTTTAGAAAATCCTGATGGAAGGCTGGGGATGTGTAGCCCAGCACTGCCAAAAAAAGAAACAGAAAGACGCTGCTGGCTGCTCTCTGGGGAGCAAACCACAGGAAAGAGCCAGGCAAGCTAAGGCAAGCTAGTTATGCTGCCAAGTGGGCCTGAGAGGACAAAGCAGCAGGGCTGGCCAGACGCAGTCGCACATGCTGGGACTCTGGAGGCTGAGGTGAAGGATCCCGAGTTCAAGGCCAGCCTCAACAAATTAGCAAGGCCTTAAGCAACTTAGACTCTGTCTCTAAAAATAAATAAAATGTAAAAGGGGGAGTTTGGGATGAAGCTCATGGAAAAGCACCCCCAATTTCAATCCCCAACACCAAAAAAAAAAGGAAGTAATAGGGCTAGATCTTTTAGAGGTGGAGACTGAGTGCCAGAATTCTTCTCTTGGGCCCCATCCTCAGTATCAAGCCTGAGATGGGGAACACAGGAGAACCAGACAGAGGGGAGTAGGATTCATCCATTTCAGGCATGGATTTAATCTCCTCAAATGTAAAGTGGGAATAACAGCATCTGCCTCTAGGTGTGTTGTGTGGGTGAATGAGACAATGGCTATAAGGCAAGAGCACAGCCCAGAGTGGGCACTCAGTAAATACTGATGGTTACCAAACCCCAGCACCAATTTCTGGCTGAAAATACAAGCTGGGAAATATATGAATAGAACAAAAACAAGAAATAAACAGGACAGGAATGGAGAAAGAGGGCTGTAGCAAAGAATACGGTAACAGTGGGGTTCAATTTCAAGAATGGTGATGATGTCTAGCATATATATCATATATATACTTCTTACATATAATATTTGAGGGTTTGTTATTTTTGTGTTTTGGTACTGGGGATTGAACTCAGGGGAGCTTTACCACTGAGCCACATCCCGTCGTCTTTATTTTCAGACAGGTGCTTGCTAAATTGCCAAGGTCGCCTGCAATCCTCCTGCCTCTGTCTCCCTAGTCACTGGGATTACGGGTGTGTGCCACTGAGTCTGGCTAGCATTTTTAAATATTTACTATGTACCAGGCACTATTCTAAGCACACTGCACACAAGAACTCATTCTTAAAACCCTGTGAGATTAGCACTAATCACTATGCTCATTTACAGGTGAGGAAACAAGCAGAGTGGCTGAATTTGTCAAGGCAGCGAGGATTCAGACCCAGCCTGGCTCTACAGCTCAACTTCCTCTACACTCAATTAGCTATAAGGGGGCACCTGCTGTACTGAGCTGCTGACAGAGAGCTTTGGGAGCTATATCCCAGCCAGCCAGGGCGGGGATCAAGTGCAGAGATGGTATCTTGTTGTGAGTTGAAGAATTTATAAGAAGGAGGAAAGCATTCTAAGGAGTCAGAACAGCATGTGCAAAGGCCAGGGGCCTGGAAATGTGCCCTGGTCCACAGGAATGAGCAGTGGGAAGGTTGTGAGGGAGAGGAGCTGGTTCTAGAAGTTATGGAAAGCCTTGAAGCGTTTCAGAGGGGGAGTGGCCAGGGCAGATTTCATTTTTGCTCCATTATGCTATTGGCCTCTATGGAGTGCTGTGGAGGGGGCTGAAGGCAGGGAGCTGGAGGCAGACCGAGATAGGGGTCCTGGGTCGAGATGATGAGCTCAACCTCTTCTGAGCTCCCCACCCTCCCCTACAGCAAGACACCTAGGAAGCTTGGAAAGTCGTTCAAGCAGCAGTAATGCTGGCTGAGATGGATGGACACCCCGACCCCCCCCAGCCGGATGGCCCAGAAGGAGGCAAGTCGGACACCCAAGACCCAAAGGTTCCAGAAAAGAAGGACAGTGGAGAAGTGAAGAGACTTCACCCCTCTCCCCTGGAGCGCACCTTCATCCTACCCGCCGTCCTGGGCGCCCTCCTGGGGCCACCGGCTCCCCTGGACTCAGTTCCAAGTCCCTGCGGTCTCCCCTCCCCTGCCAGGTGCAACCGCTGGCCCAGTGCCCCTGCCCGGAGCCGGCGGCTACCCGCAGGGCGCACCCCGCAGAGCGCACCCCAAGCCCCCCGGGCCGCGCGGCCGCGGGTCCCCCACTGCTGTGCAGCATCCCACCCAGGCGGCCCGAGAGCCGCAGTCCAGGCCACCCGCGTCACTCAGGTCACGAGCTGAGCTTTGCAACTTGTGCTTTTATTCCCTCATGACGCAGCCAGAAGGGCCGCGCCTCCGGGTGGGGCAGGGACGACCGGTGGGATGGCGCTGCCCGCGCCCAGGGACGCGCGGTCTCGGGGGAGGCGACGGCCGGCTGCTTACTGCACACCCTCCATCATCTTCAGGAACTCTGCGGGAAGGGAGGAAGGGGTCAGCGGCCCGCACGGCAGCAGAGGGCGCCCCCGGCCGCCCAGGCAGCGGACCAGCCCCGGGGCTGGGAGGGAGCTCGGCGGCCCCACCCACGAGGCCAGGGCCCCGCGTGGGGGCCACCCGCACTGGCACCGTGCCCCAAAGCTCCACGTGGCCCCTGCGGTCACCGTCGAAGTCGATGCGGCCGTCGTTGTTCTTGTCGCCGTCCTTCATCAAGGATTCGATCTCCTCGTCCGTCACGTGCTCCCCCGAGGCCCGGAAGATCTCGGCCAGCTCCTCGGCGTCGATGTAGCCGTCCGCGTTCCTGCGAGGGGACAGGGCGCAGGGCGGGTCACCTCGGCCCCGCGACACCCGACCCCACCCGGGCCCCGGTGGGCCGCCGTCCCCGCGCACCGGTCGAAGATGCGGAAGCACTCGGCCAGCTCCTCCTCGCTCTTGCCCTTGGCGTCCTCCTTCATCTGGCGCACCATCATGACCAGGAACTCCTCGAAGTCGATGGTGCCGCTGCCTGGGGGACAGGCGCGCTCAGCCCCGCCGCCGCCGGCCCTCCCCGCCACCCGCCTCGGAGGGCCCCCGCCTACCGTCCTCGTCCACCTCCTCGATGATGGCGTCCAGCTCCTCCTTGGTGGGTGTCTGGCCCAGCATCCTCATGACGGTGCCCAACTCTTTGACGCTGATGTCCCCGCCGCCATCAGCATCAAACATGTCAAAGGCAGCCTTGAACTCTGCCAGGGGGAGGGGAATGGGGGGCTGAGGCGAGGCTGACCCTGCCCAGAGGCCAAAGCGTTCCCCGGCACACCCGCCGGCCCCTGGCCACAGCTGCCCCAGCCACTCACCAGCGATCATCTCCTCGCTGAGGTAGGACCGGGCCTCCGCCTGCTGGTCCGTCTGCAGAAGACAGAGCCGGTCAGAGAGCAGAAGGGGGCAGGTTCTCCCCTGAGCCCCATTCTCCTCCACCTCCACTTTTTAAATTTTTATGTTTTGTGTGGGGGCAGTACTGGGGATTGAACCCAGGGGCTTTCTACCACGGAGCCACAACCCCAGCCCTTTTATTTATTTATTTATTTTTGAGACAGGGCCCCCCTAAATTGCTGAAGCTGGCCTCAAAATTGCAATCCTCCTGCCTCAGCCTCCTGAGTTTTGAGGATGGGCCACTGAGCGCAGCCTCCATCCCCATTTCTGTAGGGAAGTGCCCCTGAGTCCTCCTAAAGACCAACTTGGCACACACTTCCTGGGATGTCTCCAAGACACCTGGGCTCCAGGAAACTTCACGTTTTGTCTTCTGACACCCACTAACTGCCCCTCAGTGCACCCAGATCAGGCTGAAGGAGACCCAGAGACTTCTAGCAGCACATTCTGTGCTAAGGACAAGGGGAAAAAAAACAAAAAAACACCAGGGTCTTTTCACTTGTCCATCGGAGGCCAGGTCAGGAATCCCCAGTGACCTCGGGCAAGTCACTTTGCATACCTTGTCTCAAGTGACTTTGGGGAGTAAGGTGAAATCAGGAGTGATGAAGGGCTTGGTATCCTGCCAGCCCACTCTAGCATGATCTTCCAGTCTCCCCCTGTCCCCTAATGGTGGCTTGTACTTTAGTAGTTGCTCAAAAAACATTTGTTCCCAAATAAATAATAATGCAACACAGTTATTGAGCACCTGCTAAGCGTTAGGCCTCAGACCAGACACTGACCACCAAGAAGAGATGGACATACAGTCTCTCCCCTCAGGGAATTTGCAGATGGGCAAATTTTAGGTTTCCTTCTCATACCTCAGTCATTGGAGTGGATGCCTCTCACAGTGGGCAAAATGTTATGAGGCTTTGGTGTGAAAATACAATTTCTGTGGGGACTTCCTGGGTCGGGGGCTTTGGGCTGAGGTTGGTGGTGAAGAACCCTGAGGTATCCAAGGAGTCCTTTGGCCAGCTGGTCCTGGCCCCTCCTTCTCCCTGCCCCCTCCTTCTCCCCTCCCTGGTCCCTGCCAGGAAGACAGGCTATTTTTAGGTGGTCTGGGCACAGCAGCTGGCCTCTGGGGTCTAGTTACTCCTTGAAGCCAAGCAGGGAGGGGACCTCAGAGGAAAATGACAACCCAAATCAAGACCCCTTCTGGGAGGACGGGGTCTCTCTAGTCTGTCACCTTTTGCTTCTTCTGATCATGCTCAGGACCCTGGGAGCCCTGAGACTCGGAGACCACCAAGAAGAGGTGGACACATTGCCCCTCCCCTCAGAGAGCTCGCAGACATGGGGATCTCGGGCTTCCTTCCTGCCGTTCGGCCATTGGAGTAAACACCTCTCAGACAGCCAGCCCCAGACCCTGTGGCCTTCCATCCTCCAGAGGACAGGAGGGTTTGGCTGGGCTTCCAAAGCCCACCCCCGCCACGGGGCCGCTGGCCAACTCACTGTGGCCCTCAGGGTCCGAATCTCCACTGTGAAGGAGACAAGCAAAGACCCCTCCTAGCTCTACAAATGCTGGAAGGCTCAGAAGGTGGGCAGGGGATCTAGGCCCTGAGGATCCGACCCTGGACCATCCCAGCCCTCCTCATCCACGAAAACTCAAAGGCCTTTTCCTGGGATGTCTCCAAGACACCTGGGCTCCAGGAAACTTCACGTTCTACCTTCCGACACCCCTAACTGCCCCTCAGTGCACCCAGATCAGGCTGAACGAGACCCAGAGACTTCTAGCCAGCCAAGGAAGGAAGTCCCTTCTTGTCCTTACCATGGTTGCTGGTCACTGGGACTCCTCTGCTGTGGGTCACCTCCTCTCCACTCCACCGCCCAAAGATGCTCTGGCCCACGCCAGCCCCCAGGATTTGTAGGGGCACCCTCTCCTCCCACCTCCCTGCTCCCCAGGACTGGATATCTTGCCCAATCAGATCCTGGGGTCACCAAGCCCCACCCCTCCCAGAGTCCTAGCCCATTACCTAATTTAGCCAAGGTCCCTTGCAGAGAAATTTAAGCCTCTGAGCAGGTGGCAGGCCTTGACGTCGTCCTAGATTCTTCTGAGGAGGGCGCGCCCTGCTCCACTCCCTTGGAGCGCCCCTCCTCCAGAAGCACACTGGCTTGGAGATGGTAAGGATGGCAGAACAGTGACAAGGAGGCAGCACGGTGGGATGGGAAGAGCACACAGCTTGAAGTTCAAGATTCAAGTCCCAGGCCTGCCTCTGCGAGCTGCCTGACCTTGGGTGACGACCCTCTGAGCCTCCTTTCCTCATGGTTCCTCATAAAGAGACCATGGCCTCTGGGTGTGGTGCACACACTGCCATCCCAGGAGGCTGAGGCAGGAGGATCACCAGTTCAAAGCCAGCCTCAGCTACTTAGCAAGGCCCCAAGCAACTCAGGATACTCTGTCTCTTAAAAATAAAAGAATATATAAACGGATGGAAATTTGACTCAGTGGTTAAGTGCCCCTGGGTTCAATCCCTGGTACAAAAAAAAAAAAAAAAAGAGTATGGCAAATGGGAGTCCAGGTATAAGTCACCTACTGGTGCCAGGTCCATAGGGCTGGTGCTTAGCAAGTGAAAGACACATCTTTGAACCCTGGTAAGTGCTAGGGGACATGGTAGTGGTTAAGAGGAGAGTGATGGGGAGGCTACCGTTGGTTGAACTTCACCACAGGACACACACTGTACTAAGCATTTTAACCACATGACCTCATCCTATGAGTGGCAGCTATTACAGTCCCCATGTGCCTGGAGGACTTTGTAAGTCAGAGTAAATCATAAAGATCTACAGTAAAGATGACGATTTTTCTTTCCTCTTAAGTCTTTCTTTGAGACGGAGCCTCTATTCATCCAGCCTAGAGCTCCTGGGCTCAAGCCATCCTCCTGCCTCAGCCCCCCAGAAGCTAGGACGACAGTCATGGGTGCACCTGGATTTGGCAGTTCTCATCAATCCTGACTGGGGAGAAGGTGGGACAGTCCTCAGGGACCCTTCAGAGGGAGGAGGATCCAGAGGGCCAAAGGAGAAGGGGTAGGCTTTTGGAGAAAGAAGCATTGAAAACAAAGATTCTTCTCTCAGGTTACCTCTCTCCAGGGAAAGGGGATTTGAGACTCACTTTGGGGGAGGTAGAAGAAAGTGCTCTAAGTGGTAAAGGGAGAGCTGGCCCCTTCCTAGAGCTCAGAAGAACGTGGAGGAGCTCAGGTAGCCCTCTGGAGAAGAGGGGGTGGGGGATCTAGTCCAAAGGAAGCCACCCTGAGAACCCTTAGGTTCATGCTAGGGCGGGCGGAGTAAAAAGCAAGGCTCCCAGAAGTGGCAGTCAACAGGAGGAGCGCTGGACACCAAGAGCAGGGACAGGCCAGGAAAGGGAGACTGCACACAGGGGAAGTCAGATGGACAGTCGCAACTGGGCTGCCCCCGCCCCTATATATAGACATTCCCAAGAAAAGCTCCAGGAGCGAGCCAGGCTAAATAAGGCCTCCGGCCAGGCGGGGCCAAGGACTGCTACTCAGGATTCCAATTTGGACAAGAAACACTGGAACCACTCGATTCCTTTGGAACAGAAGGTCTGGAACCCTCCTCAATCACTATTCATTAATTTATTCTTAGGTTTACTCAGAGAAATAGATAAGGATCAAACTCCTTAGTGTGACCGAGCAAGGTCCCACTCACCGTCTCTCCAATCTTCCTCTTTCTCTCCTCCCTCAGTTGCAGGTTGCTCTCCTCTAGTCAGACTTAAACATGGCGGCCGTGAACCCCACCTTTTATGAACCCCAGGGCCTTTGCATATGATGCCAGAAACGCCCATCTTTCCTCTCTTCACCTGCCTGCTTATCTGTCATCTTTCTCAGTTTTAACATCTTCTAGTGGGCATGGTGGCACATGTCTGTAATCCCAGCAACTCAGGGGTTGATGCAGGAGTATCACTCTTTAGCAAGACCTTGAACAACTTTAGCAAGAGCTTGTCTCAAAATGAAAAATTTTAAAAAGGGCTGGGATATAGCTCAGTGATAAAGTCCCCCTGGGTTCAATCCCCAGGCCCAGAAAAAAAATCACTTCCTCCAGGATTCCCCTTCCCTACACCCAGCCTGGAGGTCCAAGGTGGTCTCCAGTAGTTCCCTCAATCAGAGCACTGAACATGCCTTACAATCTGTTTAGTCTAATTTTTGTGGGGAAGGGGGTAGCAGGGATTGAACTCAGGGGCACTCAACCTCTGAGCCACATCCCCAGCCCTATTTTGTATTTTATTGAGAGACACTTAGTTGCTTAGCGCCTCACTTATGCTGAGGCTGGCTTTGAACTCGTGATCCTCCTGCCTTAGCTTCCCGAGTCACATGTGCCACTGTGCCCGGCTATTTTAGTCAGCTTTTATGTTGCTGCGACCAAAGATCTGACAAGAGCAACATGGAGGAGGAAAAGTTTATTTGGGGCTCACAGTTTGAGAGGCCAACTCCATAGCTCTAGGCCCAAGAAAAGGCAGAACCTCATGGTGGAAGGGAATGGCTAGAGGAGGCAGTCACTGGGGGTGTGCCTTTCTGGGTTTGAATTTTGTCCTTGTGAGCGGAGCTTCCTGGTGGCTGTGTTCGGGCTGCTTTCCTCCTCCACACTCTTTCACCATGACCTGCCTCACTTCAGACCCAGAGCAATGGACTTCACGATTACAGATGAGATCTCTGAAACCCTGAGCACCAGTGAACTCCTCCTCTGAAATTGCTGTCAGGCTTTTTGGTTTTTGTTTTGTTTTGTTGTACCAGGGATTGAGCGCAGGGGTGCTTCACCACTGAGCCACAGCCCCAGCCCTTCTTATTTTTTATTTTGAGACAGGGCCTCACTAAATTTCTTAAGGCCTCACTAAATTGGTGAGGCTGGCTTTGAATTTGTGATCCTCCTGCCTTAGCCTCTTGAGCCCCTGGGATTACAGGTGTGCGCCACAGCACCTGGCTCGTGTCAGGTCTTTTGGTCACAGCATCAGAAACATTGACTTCATCAGGATCACAACCGATTCTGAGTTCCATGGGCCAGAGAAAATTTCTTATTCAACATCAAATCTCACCAGGCACGGTGGCACACACCTATAATTCTGGCAACTCGGGAGGCTGAGGCAGGAGGCTTGTAGGTTCAAAGTCAGCCTCAGCAATTTAGCAAGGCCTTAAAACAACTCAGTGAGACTCTGTCTTAAAATAAAAAATTAAAAGGGCTGGGGATATGGCTCAGTGGGTAAGTGCCCTGGGTTCAATACCCAGTACAAAAACAAAAACAAACAAAAAAAAAACCTCCCAGGACCTAAGCCAGACACGGTGGTGAACTCCTGTAATCCCAGCTATTAGAGAGGCTGAGGCAAGAGGACCATAACTTCAAGACCAGCCTGGACAATTTAGCAAGACCCTATCTCAAAATAAAGTTCAAAAAGAAAAGAAGAGGGATGGGGTGTAGCTCAGTGGTAGAGCACTTAGCTAGCAGGCAGAAGGCCCTAGCTTCAATCTCCAATACTGAAAAAGGAAAAAATTCAGCACGAGAAGCACGCGGAGGCAAGTGTAGAGTGGAAAGTAGAAGCTTTATTAAAGGACAGCGGCAAAGACTTCTCCTGGAGGAAGAAGGGGACCAAAAGGCAGAATCCATGGAAGGGGAGGTCCTCCCTCTTTTACAGCTAAGGTCTCCTGTTAGTCCCCCCATACTCCTGACCTCGGTTTCCCTCGACCTGCAGTGATGGGATGAGGTGGGAAGCCAGAGGTGGAGACAGTGGGCGGGAGGAGTCTCTGGGCAGGAAGGCCTGGGGCCGTCTGATCAGCACCTCCCAGTTTGCTGGGAACTGTTTCATCAGCAGTTCCTTAGGATGGGTTCTGGCCCTTGGGGACATTGACATTTCAATGTCCCCAAGTACTGCTCTGGTTTCCTGGACTTCATTTTCAATATGGCCTCCATTTTCTTTATCTTACTGGATATTAGACCCGATTTACCCAACTACACTAACCTCCTATCTTTAAATCTGGCTTCACCTGCAGCGAGTACTGAGCAGGGTTTAATACTGTATTCTGTATAAGAATAACTGAACGGTTGAACCATGAACCCAAATCCACTATTACACATAGCTATAATGCACTAATAAAAGCATTAAAAAAAAAAAAAAGAGTAGGGCTGGGGATATAGCTCACTGGTACAGTGCTCACATCACATGCACAAGGCCATGGGTTCAATCCCACCACCACAGGAAAAAAAAAAAAAAAACTTGAACTGAATGTCATTTGATTCTTTAGAAGGAGGAACTTCCTAACCGTCGTGGCTGAACCGTAACAGGAACCGTTGGCTTCAAGAGGTAATGTCAATGAGTATGTACAAGTGGGAGACGAATACCCATCTCTTAGGGAGGCTGAGGGGAAATGCCATGCAGAATCTAAATGGTGGAGACGTCAAGAGAGCTCCTTGTTCTGACCTGTTTATATAATGAAGCATAAGTCCCTTCCCCTCACTAAGCCTTAGTCGATCCACCTGTCAATGGAAGTGACAGGACAGATTTCTGAAGGACCCTCCTGCTCTGATACCTTGAGTTTATGAGCACCAGTTTTACAGCCAGACTTGAGAGACAATGCCAAGGACAAGTTGATATTCAGCCACAGTTGATGAGTGAGTGAGGGTTGAGTGAATAAAGGAAGTGCATCTTTTTTATCCCAACATCCTTCCTGCAAGCCAAAGGAAGAGGAATTAAATCTCTGAAATTATGGACTTGAACTTAAATCTCAGCTCCTGTATTTCCCAGAGGTGGATCTTGGGGAAGTGAATTTGCCTCAGTTTCTTCATCTTCAGAATGGACCATGATTGCCCATCCCACCTCCCCAGGATGTTGTGAGGGTGAGACATGAAAATATGCAAAGAACCTAGAACTGGATGTAGAACACAGTGGAACTGAAAGATGAGAACCTTCTGCTTTATGGAGGCCAGGGAGGGTGGTTCTCATTCAAAAGTATTTCCCCAACCCTCTCTCCTGTGTCACTCAAATATAGGAGGTGCTGCCAAAGAGATTTTGTTTTATTGTGTAACTAGCAAAATCTGCCCTGCTAGGGACTCATATTTAGATCTTCTGAAAGGAAACAAGAAGAAATTTTTCTTGACCTACAGGTTTCCCTGCAGTAAAAGATAAACCACAGAGCTCCAGAGAAGCTACTGAAGTTACCAGGACCAATGCCTGGGAAAAGAGCAATGTGCAGGAACCTCCAGGAAGCTGTGTGATCTTGGACAAGCAACTCAGCCTCTCTGGCTGTTTCCCAGCGTGCCTACTTCTCGTGTGTGAGGCTCAAATGACATTGTGAAAATCTGTGAACACTGCAGAAACAATGATCACTGTGTAATTGCTGTGTGTGAGGCACTAGACTAAAGCTCTTTAAAAAGCTGTAAAATCGGGAGCTGGGAGTGTGGCTCAGTGGTGGACTGCTTGCCTGCTATGCACAAGGTCCTGGGCTCAATCTCCAGAGCCTACACAATAACAAACAATAAGCCAAAACTAGAAAATGCTTCTTATTGTTCCAGTTCTACGTAAGAAATTTCAGGCTCTATGAGGTCATGGCTTAGTGACGTTAGAGCCAACCGAAGACTTTGATTTTTTTCACCAGAGAAATGGGATCCCTTAAATCGCATAATCACATTGTAAAATTAACGAGTGCCAGATGCCCTGCGCTGTGATCCAAGTTACTCGCGAGGCTGAGGCGAAGGCAGCAGGGTCCAAGTTCAAGGTCAGCCTGGGCAGTCTAGCGAGACCCATGTCCAAGTTTTAAAGCAGGTAAATAAACAGGGCTGGGGTGCAGGCCGGTGGTGGAGCCCCGGGGTTGGGGCATCCCCAGTCCAGGGCCGGAGAAGCCCGGGGGAAACTGGGGTGCCCTGGGGCTCTCCGGGGACCCCGGGGAGACGGGGCTCCGCCGCCGCCGGCCCAGGACTCCCAGGTCTCCCGAGGACGGCGCCGGGTTCCCGGGAGCCCGGGGAGCGGGCGGGGCCGAGGCGGGCGGCGGCAGGAAGCGGCCGCGGCCGGAGCCGCCGGGCAGGTCAGCCTCGCTAAGCCGCGGGCCGCGTCGGGACCCCTCGGAGAGGCGCCCGGGAGTTCACCCCGAGCGCGGGAGGCAGCGGCGCGTGACGGGGAGAAAGGGGCGGGACCAGGGCCCCGGGACCCCGGGAGGGAGCGAGGGAGCGAGGGAGCGAGGGACCCCGGGGCTGGCGGCGCCCGCAGCGGCCGGGGGCGGGGCCTCCGCAGGCCCCGCCTCCTCCGGCCTGGGCCCCGCCCTTGCTCTCCCGCCGGGCGGGGGTCCTCCTCCCACCCCGCCCTGGACCCGGTGGCGCCCGCTCCCCCCAGGGTGCCATGGCCTCGCGGCTCCTGCACCGGCTGCGGCACGCCCTGGCCAGCGAGGGCCCCGGGGAGGCGGCGGCGGGCCCGGAGGCCGAGCAGTTCCCGGAGACCTCCGAGCTGGAGGACGACGACGCCGAGGGCCTGTCCTCCCGTCTCAGCGGCACCCTCAGCTTTACCAGCGCGGAGGACGAAGAGGACGACGAGGACGAGGACGACGAGGAGGCCGGCCGCGACTCGCCGTCTCCCGGGGACAGAACACCGGGAGAAGGGCCAGGCAAGTGTGGAAGGCGGAGCCGGGAACGCTGGGGTGGCTGGGCCTCGGTCCGGCCGGCCGCGGAGAGCATCCCGGCGCGGAGCTGAGCCAGCTGACACGCCGACACTGCCTGCAGCGCCTCCGATGTCTCAGCCTGTGACCTTGAGAGTCACCACCCCTTTGACCCAAGAATTCCCTTATGTCAAATGAGAGATCACTTCCATCTCGGGGTTTTAAGCCTATTAAGCGCGCGGGACCTGGGATAGAGATGGAAATGATGTGCCAGCCATGTTTTGGGGATGTTGTCGGCCGGGCTTGGTGTTTGGTACCAGGTGCCTCTCTGACCCTCAGTTCTTTAAAAATGGGGAATAACGCCCACTTCACCTTGGATGAGTGAGGTCATGGCATACCGTGTATGTTGACCTGAGGTCCTTTGATATGACTGGTCATGTGCTTGTGCAGAACGGTGTCCCCCACCCGATGGGCAGCGAGGCAGTCAACTCCTGGCCCGGCAGCTACAAGATTTCTGGAAGAAATCCCGGAACACCCTGGTACCCCAGCGGCTGCTTTTTGAGGTGACCAGCGCCAATGTTGTCAAGGACCCGCCCTCCAAGTACGTGGTGAGTGAGGTTCCAGGAACACCTGGGCTGTGAGTCTGGGGAAAAGAAACCAGGGAAGATTCGAACTTGAAGGAAGTTCTGGCTGTGTAGTTATAAATGGCTGCCCTATTTACAGCTGGGAAAACTGAGGCCAGAAAGGGGGTGTGACTTTATGTGAGTTGAGCAAGTCCTCAGGCAAATGACTTAGTTTCTCTGAGACTGAGTAAAGTGGTAGATTAAGGACCTGCTTTCTGTCCCAGTTTTGAGACTTTGAGAACTGGTATGTGTGCTTCCACCTTTCCCTAAGGTTTTTGCAAACTGGCGAGACACAGACTGAGAGCCACAGGTTAGTGGTCAAGGAAAGGTGCTTTGGACCCAGGTCAGCCTTGATTCACATCTCACTTTTCATTACCAGCTGTCTGACCTTGGGTGGGCTGTGTGATTTTTGTCAACCCC
Organism: Ictidomys tridecemlineatus; assembly: GCF_052094955.1. NCBI lineage: Eukaryota > Metazoa > Chordata > Mammalia > Rodentia > Sciuridae > Ictidomys > Ictidomys tridecemlineatus. The sequence goes on along the minus strand of NC_135481.1, from coordinate 196,293,309 downwards.
CAGGTTTATCATCTGAGCAATGAGGATAATGCTGAGGATTAGAGCAGGAGTTAAAGGAGGCAATGCAAAAAGAGCCCTTAACATTGTGCCTGGCATTATGAGGTGCTCAATAAAATGATAGCTATTCAGGTTCCACATTACTTCAGAATCTGAAACTTTTGAGTGTCAACATGATGCTACAATTTAAATTCCACACCTGACAGTCAAAATACAGACACACTAAAATACTGAATAAAACCAGACTGAGGGCAAGGGTTATAGCTCTGTTGGTAGAGCGCTCGCCTAGCACATGTCTCTGGGTTCGATCCTCAGCACCACAAAAAAATAAAGATATTAAAAAAAAAAAAACAGACGGAGGGTGTATCTCAGTGATACAGCGCTTACCTAGCATGCTCAGGATACCCTAGGTTCAATTCCCAGCAACACACACACACACACACACACAGTATAAATAAATTTTGAACTTATATTTAAGTTTCATCCCCAAGATACCTCATTATGTATAGAAAGATTCTACAATCCAAAATCTGAAACACTTCCAGACCCAAGCATTTTGAATCAAGTCTTATTTAACACTGGATTGGAAATGTCAGGCATCTAGGGCCTTCTGTGGCCCCCTCATAACTCAAGTGAATCTATTCCTGTGTGGAATAATCCTACTGTTCTGCATGGAATCCTGTGTGGAATAGGGGGTTCCATAGGGGTTAGGGTGAAGAACACTGCAGAGAGGGCCTTGGTCTGTTTTCCTTGCTATGGAGGGAGAAACTGACATGCAGAATGAGGGCTGCCAGGTTCTGCTCCCCGTGGAGCCTGCAGCCCAGTGGGTGACTCTTCCCGACAGTGGCAGCTCCCTGCTTCTCACTCCGTCTTCACTACCCTCCTCTACCTCTGACTCAGCAGGAAGGGGGCCCAGAGCCTGTCCCACATTTGGGCCTCTCCACTCCTCTCTGTTGCTGTTACTAACAAAGGCCACACCCATGGGGTGGCTGTTCCAGTTTGAGCAGGGATTGACTCTGATGATCCAGCCTTTGTGTGTGCACACTGGAGACTGACCCCAGGTCCTTCTGCATGCCAAGTCTGTGCTCTACCACTGAGCTACCCTGCTGCCCCTGATGGTCCAATCTTAAGTGAAAAAGGTCCTAGAACTCTGGAGTGGGCAAGGGGTCATACACAGGAAAGGAATATCAAAGATCAGTCATCAAGGAGCACGCAGCTCAGAATAGGAAGGAATGGAGGTGACTCTGGGTACCCAGATGGGAAGAAAATGACAAAAAAAAAAAAAAGTAGAATGGCAACTGTTTTATCCCGGCTATGGAGAAGCAAGTTACCTCCTCTGTTCAGTGGGCACCCTGAGTTTCCATAGAACCTGTGGGGAGGGCGACAAGCAGAGGTTCTGGAATCCTATCAAATCCTATCCTGGGTTTGAATGCCAGCTAGGCCATTTGCCAGCTGTGGTACTTGGGGCAAGTCTTTGAGGCCTTTACCTCCTCTTTGAGCCTGCTTCTTTGCTGACAGAGATAAGGACACACCTTCCTTGGAATGCTGTTGTGATTAAGTGAAATCATAGATGGAAAAGTGCTTGGTATAGTACAAGGCCCAGGGTAAGTGTTCAGTTAATGGAACTATATCATTATTCCCTGTGTTGGTGGGACATTACAAGGATTACATAAAATAATGAGTATTTTAAGCCAGCTGGGTGTCTTAGTGCATGCCTGTAATGCAGTTGACTCGAGAGGCTAAGGCAGGAATATTGCAAGTTCAAGGCCATATTGTCACCTGAAAAAAGATCCTGACCTGAGAATTGCCTTTTAAAAACCAACCTGAAGCCTGGCACAGTAATCCCAGGGACTGAGGCTGAGGCAGGAGGATCAGAAGTTCAATACCAGACTCAGCAATTTAGCAAGACCCTTAATAACTTAGTGAGGCCCTGTCTCAAAAAATAAAAAGGGCTGGGGGGTGGGTAGCTCAGTGGTAGAGCCCCTGGATTCAATCCCCAGTACCAGAAAATAAATAAATAAACAAACAAACAAATAAATAAATAAAACCCAAACTGAGAGCTTCTCCGTTTACAGTCAGAGATTTAAAAGGAAGTCAGGAGTGGTACCACACACCTGTAGTCCCAGTTACTCAAATGCCTGAGGCAAGAAGATTGCTTAAGCCCAGGAATTTGAGGCCAGCCTGGGCAACAAAGGGAGATGCTTTTCTCAGATAAAAAAGATGAAAAAGAAAATTAAAGAGAGGAATCACTTCCCATATCTGATGCAGTATACTCTGGTATATCATCTTTAAAAACTCATGTACTTGCCAAGTGCAGTGGCATACACCTAAAACCCCAGTGGCTCAGGAGGCTGAGGCAGGAGGATTGCAAGTTTGAGGCCAGCCTAAGCAATTTAGCAAGGCCCTAAGCAACTTAGTGAGACCCTGTCTCAAGAAATAAAAAGAGCTGCGGATGTAGCTCATTAGTAAAGCACCCCTGGATTCAATCCCCAGCACCAAAAATAAATAAACAAAGGGCTGGGAATGTAGTTCAGTGGGTAAAACACCTCTGGGTTCAATTCCCAGTTACCCCTCCCCCCAAAAAAAAAACCCTCATGTACCAACACTTGCACTTGTTCATTCATTAAAGACTGAAGTAGACCCAGAGGTAGACTGCCTTGCCTGCGGTCACAGAGGGAAGGAGAGAGGCTGACCTTGGGTCAGCACTTGAATCCTAATCCAGTAAACTCCTGGTCCAATGCTCTTAGAAAAGTCTGAGGACCTGTCCTCCCTCTGGTTTGGAATAGCCTCTCCAGCCCTGTGTGTGTTGGGGGCCCTGTGCATAGTGGAACAGTGCTCCAAGCTGGTCCTTAAGTTGGCTCAGCCCCAAGAGATTGATCTGGGTTTCAGCTCATCCCTGGTTTTCCAAAGGGCCATCAGAAGAACTAACTGCCCCATGGGAAGAGGTAACTTTCCTGAAGTGGGAGTAGGGGTAGCAGCCCCAAGCACTGAAGCTCATCTCTTTTTCTTTCCCCGTGCTGCCTTGGGCCTGGGTCATTTCAGACAAGCCTCAGGTAAGATGCCAGTGGGCCTCCTAGCCACTGCCCCACCCTCCTGGGTCCAGTCCCAGAGGAAGGGAAGAGGTGGGGGATCAGAGCTGGGATGGGAGTAGGGAGGGAAGAGGCTGGTGGTCAGTTTGCCCCTGCCCTGACCCCTGCCCTTCCTGCAGCTCTACACCCTCGCCGTGATGGGTCCAGGGCCACCAGATCGCCAGCCCGCCCAGATCTCTCGGCGCTACTCAGACTTTGAGCGGCTGCACCGAAATCTGCAGCGGCAATTCCGGGGCCCAATGGCTGCCATCTCCTTCCCCCGTAAGCGCCTGCGCCGGAATTTTACCGCAGAGACGATTGCCCGCCGTAGCAGAGCCTTTGAACAGTTTTTGGGCCACCTACAGGCGGTGCCTGAGCTACGCCATGCCCCAGACCTGCAGGACTTCTTCGTGCTGCCAGAGCTGCAGCGGGCACAGAGCCTCACCTGTACCGGCCTCTATCGTGAGGCCCTGGCGCTCTGGGCCAATGCCTGGCAGCTGCAGACCCAGCTGGATGCACCCTCTGGCCCAGACCGTCCTCTGCTGACCCTGGCTGGGCTGGCTGTGTGCCACCAGGAGCTGGAGGACCCTGTGGAGGCCCGGGCGTGCTGTGAGAAGGCCCTACAGCTGTTGGGAGACAAGAGCCCCCATGCTTTCCTGGCACCCTTCCTAGAGGCCCATGTCCGGCTCTCCTGGCGCCTGGGCCTGGACAAACGCCACTCAGAGGCCCGGCTCCAGGCCCTGCAGGAAGCAGGCCTTACACCCACGCCACCCCCCAGTCTCAAAGAATTGCTCATCAAGGAGGTGCTGGGATAACCCTTGGCTAGTCTTAAAGCCACTGTGGGGAGAAGGGCTGCCCCAGGATTTGGGGGGGCAGGAGACTAAAGAGGAGAACATGGAAAGCAGCTAGAAGGCTGCGTACTGAGAGCCCTCAGAAGTTCCACAGAGAATTTGCAGTGGACGGAAGAAATGTTGTTGTTGAGATGGGCTCAGGACAAGCTTTGGCTGGGGGTTGGTACCCAGGGAATGGTACACGGAGGGAGGCTGACACAGCCCCTCCAGCTTATTCGCAGCCAAGTCAGGCTGAACGCGCCCTTTTCCTTGGGCCTCCAAGCCAGCAAGGCAGCCTGGCTGAAGTCTTGCAGTTGAGAGCCAGAAGAAGGGCTATAGTTTTGGCCCAGGGAAATTAAAGGCCAGCCACTCCAATGGTGTCAGTCTCTTTATTAAGTGTGAGGGGCAGAAGGTCCAGCCCTCCACATAGCCCCACCTCAGGAATGGTGGTAGAAGGGAGATCCTTGAAGACCGAGGCAAGCTGATACCTCTGGCTACAGCTTGCTCTCTGACACTCTGGGCTTTACTCGGATGACGCCTTCCTGGGCACAGGACACAGCCAGGACCCCATCCCGACGCCACAGCCGCCCGTGGACTAGCCCCCGAGAGCCACCTGTGGGTGAGGAGAGGGGTGAAAACAGCCTTCTTTGCTCTAGCGCAGCCAAACGCACTTCTTGCAAAGGGTTTGGGCAGAACAAGGCTACCCCACAGGAGGGCACACTGAATGTTGTGACTGCTCCAAGTGTCCCTTTCTGAGCCTATTATGGGAAGTCACTGGGGTTCTCCTACAAGAGAAACTCCACCTGATGTCTAAAAACACTTTCACATGTCCCTGCTCTTCTGCAAAAAGATCACCAGGGGAGGAGCTCTGGGAAGTCTCCCATAGCTTGGCCAAGCAAATGTGGCAGCCCTGGCTGCTGTGCGAAGAAACCCGCAGGTTCCTTTCATAATACCCATGCCAAGTCTTCCACACCGTAGTTCATGAGAAACCACCAGCACTGCCCCCGCCAGTGGGAAGATGCCTAGGGGAGACGACCTGGAATCTTCTGGTCCCACCTCTCCCTGCCCAGAGGCTTTCACCTTGTTGGTTTTGGGCCTTAGTTTCATGTTCATGAACAGAACTGCTGGTTTCCTACAAACACAGCAGAGTTCACAATAGAGAAATGAAATTGCCTTCCCTTGTTCCATTTTTCTGACAATGATGCTCAAGTCCAAAGAGGCTAGGGAACCTGGCCCCAGGAGCAGGCCAATTCTGATCGCAGGTGTCCTAACATTAAGGTCATCTTTTTTTCTTTTTTTCCCAGTGCTGGGGATTGAACCCAGAGTCTCAGGCATGTCAGGCTAGTGCTCTACCACTGAACCACATCCCCAGCCCTCAAGGTGGTTAATCATGTACTAAGATGCCACTGGTCCTTGAGAGAACCCCTCCCCAGAAGGTAAAGAGTTCCTGAGCTTTGCCCCTGTTTATAAAGCAGAGCTTTTCTTCATTTAAAATGTATTTCATTGGGAAGGAAGCCACTGTTCTGAAGCTAGACACTGCATAGGGGTTCTCTCCTTCCCTGTAAGGAATGTCCAAGTAGTGAGGCCCTTAGAGACCCTAAGTACCCTGACCCCCAACCATCAATCAACAGAATTACTTAGGAGGCTTATTAAAAATTCACTTTCCTGGCTAGGTGTAGTGGTGCACGCCTATAATCTCAGCAGTTTGGGAGGCTAAGATAGGAGGATTGTGAGTTCAGAGCCAGCCTCAGCAACAGCAAGATGCTAACCAACTCAGTGAGACCCTGTCTCTAAATAAAATACAGTAAGGCTGGGGATGTGGCTCAGTGGTTGAGTGCTCCTGAGTTCAATTCCCAGTACCAAAAATTCAGTTTCCTGGACCTTATCTAAGACCTGCTGGATCAGAATATTGGTAGAATTAGAGTCTATTTTTAAAAAGCTCCCCCTCAAGCAGCAATCTGATGGGTCACCACTGATCTAATGTGTGGACTAATCTGTTTAGATGGGGAAACTGAGGCTCACAGGAGAGACAGGATTTATCCCAGTTCATACAAAGAATCTGAAGTGGTCTGGGGACTAGAACTGGGTCTCTGGGACAAAGTGAATCCTAGTCCCAACATGTTATAGAAAGTGTGAGCTGACACTTGCTTACTCTGCCATTTTGAAGATGAATAGCCAAAGCCTGGAGGGGCAGGAGAGGAAGTGACCCGTGCAGTGTCCCCCTGGAATTGGGGAGGAGAGAGCATCACCCAAGAAAGCAGGAGCCCTACCACCCCAAAGTTGGTGCCCTTTTCCCACGTGGCCCCACACTCACCAGCCCAGGGGCTCTCGCACTCATACAGCATCCAGTGGTCGGCTCGGAAGGGGGCATGGAACCACATAGAGTGGTCTAGAGAGACCATGAAGTGCACTTTATGTTTCCACTGGTGGGGCAGCAGTGCCGTGCCCAGGAAAGCATAGTCTGAGATATAAGCGGCCACGCAGCAGTGCATCTTGATGTCGCCCTCCCCTGCAACAGGTTCCAGCCCCATCAGCCCTGGGATCCTGGGCTTTTCAGCTCAGGATCTGCAGGGAGGTGGGAGAAAAAGGGGCTTCCAGGCACAGATGTGTAGGCTGGTCACTGCACCTGGCCCATGGTGTGTGTGTGTGAGTGTGTGTGTGTGTGTGTGTGTGTAAGGATAAAGGAGGTGGAGATGGAGGAGGGTGGGAGCAAGCAAGGACTAAAATCCAGTTTTCCCAAGTCTCCCGCTTTGAGTCCTGGAAGGGACATCTTCCAGTGTGCACAAAGGCACCTTATGGTTAACAGATCTATAAGAACCTCAACAAGTCGTCTTGCCTTCTCCAGAAAGGTCCTACAATGAAATTCCAGTGACAAACCCATTCTCCCCATCATGCAGATAAGCAAATCAGCCCAGAGATGAGAAGTAACATACCCAAAGCCACACAAGAAAAATAAATGGCAGGCCTAGACCCCTGGAGAGTATTTTCCTCCAATCCATGGGTCCTCTTACCGATATAGCCCCGGGCTCGCACCCAGAACATCTGTTTGGGCTCCATTCTCTGCAGCTGGCTCAGGGTGGGTGGATTTACCAGCTTGATCTCAATGGGTACCTCCTGGGCAGCAATTCGGTTCAGCCCCACTCGGTACTTCTCTTTGAGGTTAGGGTCCCTGAAAGTAAAGGAGAGGGACAGGAAGACCCAAGGAGACGGGGATCTCCTTCCATGCTGCCCCTTCTGATGGCCCCCATGCTTCCAACAGAGATTCCTAACTTATCCCCACGCCTCTCTTTCCCAGGTGGTAGGCAAGATACTAGAGTCTGGAACCCTTCCTTGCCACTTAAGAGCCATGTGTAATCTCTGCCAGTTAGTAATCTCTGTGGCTATCTTCTTATCTGCAAAATGTGATTAATTGATAGTAACCTATCATAGGGAACACTGGAAAAAACCTGATGATGTATATAAAACCAGGTCTCACTAAAGCAAGACCATACCCTTCAAGACAGAATTCCAAGCAGGACACATACAACTCATTCCTCCTGAGTCAGTACCGCAGTCACTCCTATCTGATAAATGACATAAGCACAGAGAATCCACATAACTCACTCGGAGAGTGGTGAAGGCAGGATATGAGCTCAAGCAGGCTGCTTCCATGGCTCATACACTTAAACTTACTCTAAACAGTTAAGAAATGAGCTGCCTGACCTGGACCCAGTTACCTAACCCTGAACAGCAGGAAGCCTCATATCCCTTGGAGGAGGTGCCCATCTCTAGGGACACCCTTCAGCACAGAAACAATGACCTTCAGGGGTCTTTGTAGGCACTGCCATGTTCACCCCACCCTCTGGGGAGCTCTCCAGCTGAACTTTCAATGATGAGGGAATGTTTATCTGTGCCGTCCACTCTGACAGCCACTTGCTACATGTGATTATGAGTGCTTGAATGTGGCTAATGTAATTGAGGAACAGACTTGTCACTTCTATTTTAGTTGGTTTAATAGAGCCACACGTGGCTAGTGGCTACCTTAGTGAAAAGCACAACTCTAAATTCAAGGTCCTTTAACAACATTTCAGCAAACATTTGTTGAGTTCCAACCACACATCAGGCCTCTGGCTTATTCCTAATAAGAGTGGTATAAACACAATTTATAACTCACCACATGCCTTAGATCTCTTACTTCATTTCATCCTCATAACAGTCTCATGAGGTAGGAATTATGATTAGCACCACTTTATAACTCAGCATACAGGCTCAGAGTAAGCAAACAACTTGCCCAAAGTCACAGCTACTAGGGACAGAGTCTAGATTTTAATTCTGACCATTAGGCTCCCAGACCTCAATCATCCCACACACCAGGTTACAAAATAGAGAAGCTCTTTCCCTGCTACCTGGGAAGCAGGTAGTGCATAAATGACTATTCTCGTTTTTTAGGCCTTGAGAGGCTCCATAGTTCCACAAAGTCCCACAGTCGGTGATCACCAGCAGGCACAGCCTGGACAGAAGGCGTGTGCCCTATGTCTAGACCCAGTGCTCTTTCCCATGCACCAGCATTTTTCAAACTTTACTAGCTTTGCTCCAAATAAGAAATATAGTCAAAATATTTAACATGGGGGGCTGGGGATGTGGCTCAAGCGGTAGCGCGCTCGCCTAGCATGCGTGCGGCCCGGGTTCGATCCTCAGCAGCACCACATACCAACAAAGATGTTGTGTCCGCCAAGAACTAAGAAAAAAATAAATAAATGTTAAAATTCTCTCTCTCTCTCTCTCTCTATCCCCCTCTGTCTCTCACTCTCTCTTTAAAAAAAAAAAAAAAAGAAATCAGTTAACTTTAAAAAAAAAAAAAAATTTAACATGCACTAAGGCAAAGGTAGTGACCAATGAGTGAACCATAGCTCTGCACCAGGGTCCTAGAGGACACTCATCCTTACCAGGCATGAACTCCAAAGCTGCTGAATCAAGCACCTGAAGGGGAAGAGGGACCACTCAGGGGACTGGGGAGGTGGCTATTTACCAGGTGGTAAAGTAGTTCAGTGTTTTTAACAACCAGGAAAGCTGCAACAGTGCCTGTACTCCCTGAGCACAGGCTCTGTGTCTTATGTCATGACCCAGCACACACACGCATGCTTATCTGCTCATACAAAGCAGAAACACACAATGGGAAAAGTTTCACAAAAGGATTCTTCACCTCATTACATACTAGACACTGCAGTATCTTCTAGGTTTTTTGTTTGTTTGTTTTGGTGCTAGGGATTGAATCCATTAGGCTTTACCATTGAATTACATCCCCAGTCCCTTTAATTTTTTTATTTTGAGACAGCATCTCACAAGTTGCTGAGACTGGACTTGAACTTGTGATTCTCTTGTCTCAGCCACCTGTGTTGCTGGGATTGCAGGTGTGAGTTATCATGCCTGGCTCTAGTTTATTAAAATAATAATAATTACATATATGTATGTGTATGTATATACTATACGTATGTATATCTATATCTATCTATACACACAGAGAGGGAGAGGGAGAGAGAGAGACAGAGAAAGGGAGGAAGGCAAGGAAGTTTGCTTTGGCACTGGAAATTTAATCTGGGCCTTGCTGCATGCTAAGCATGCACTCTAGTAACTGAGCTACAGCCACAAATTCCTCTCTAGTTTTTATGTTTAAATGCATAGTCAAGACTCATGAAAGGCTGGGCGCGGTGGCACATGCCTGTAATCCTAGTGGCTTGGGAGACAGAGGTAGGAGGATTACAAGTTCAAAGCCAGCCTCAGCAATTTTGCGAGGTACTAAGCAACTTAGTGAGACCCTGTCTCTAATAAAATACAAAATAGGGCTGGAGAAGTGGCTCAGTGGTCGAGTGCCCCTGAGTTCAATCCCCATACCCACCCCCCAAAAACAGACTCACTAAAGAGCTTAATGACCCACTATCAGGTGGTAACCAGTTTGAAAACACTGCAGAGACTCCAGGTCTCTCACCTTAAATACTGGTCAATGAGGGCCTGGTGGTCAAGCAGCTCTTCTGGTGGCGGCACAGCAGGCATGGAGAACTGGTGCTGCACAGGGCTGGGCTGGGTCTGCTGGAAGGAGGCCTGGAAGATGAAGATGGGCTTGCCATGCTGCACGGCCTTCACGGAGCGCACCGAGAAGCTCGACCCTGTTCGTGTCCGCTCCACCTGGTACAGCACAGGCACCTTTGGGTCTCCTACAGTGGGCATAAGGGACACACAAGTAAGCCCCTGAGTAAGCCCCATAAGTCTTGTCACTGTCACCTCTGTTCTGTTTGTCCTCCATTTCATTCTACTTGGAACTACTGACCCAGGTATTGGGGATTTTGAGAATGCCAGGACCTGTCACCAGGCTGCTCCCAGTGCAGGGGGAGCTCTTCCCTATCAATAGCTCAGAACACAGGGACATTGCTGGATTTCCTGCGTTCAGATCTTGGCTTTACAACTCACCAGCTCTGTGACCCTGGAAAAGGCATTTAACTTCTCTGAGCAATATAATCATTTGTAAAATGGGGATCATCACAGTGCTCATACCTCAGATTTTAATAAGAATTAAATTGAGTTCATAGTTGGAAAGCATTTAGAACACTATCTGGTGCATGGTAAATGCTTTAACAAATGTGTATGTTAATTAAATACTCCTAGCTTTTGTTTTGCCACATCTTTGTCTAGAATCTTGTCATGAGTCTTAACCTATTCTTCTAGATCTCAGGTCAAGAAACCTGGCCTGTTGCTTATTTCTGATGTCTTCTTGTGTGTGTGTGTGTGTGTGTGTTGCTGGGGATCCACCCAGGGTCTAGCACATGCTGGAAAGTGCTCTATCACTAAGCTATACCCATGAACTCCACCCTCCCGTTCCCAGTTCCCCATTTTATTTATTTATTGGTACCAGAGATAAATCCCAGAGGCACTTAACCACTGAGCCACATCCTTAGTTCTTTTTTATATTTTATTTAAAGACAAGGTCTCTCCAAGTTGCTTAGGGCCTCACTAAGTTGCTAAGGCTGGCTTTGAACTCACGATCTTCCTGCCTCAGACTCCCAGGCCGCTGGGATTACAAGTGTGCACCACCACGCCGAGCTCAGCTCCCCATTTAAAAAAAAAATTTTTTTAGTTGTAGATGGACACAATATTTATTTATTTACTTTTATGTGGTGCTGAGGATCCAACCCAGTACCTCACCTGTGCCAGGCAAGTGTACTACCACTGAGCCACAACCCTAGCCCCCCATTTTTATTTTAAGACAGTGTCTCGCTAAGTTGCCCAGGTGAGTTTGTAATCATCTTTCCTCACACTCCCAAGTGGCTGTGATTACCAGCATATGCCACCAAACCCAGCTTTTTCTTTTTGAGAACAAGCAAAGGCTATTTATTCAGAGCTTGATGGAATAGTAAGTCAGCCATCATTACCTGCTTTCAGCGGAAACTCAAAGGCAGGCAGAGGAGTAGGGAAGCTCTAAAGTTTAAAAAAAAAAAAAAGGAAAGATGTCAGGTGTGCCCTGCTGGAGGCTGCTGGCGTGGGGAAGCTGTCGGTGGGTGAATTCGACATGGGACATTTCATGTAATTAGTTAGGGGTACATATTTGGCTTTCTCCACCTGGTCCCAAGTTGGGAAATGGATAAAAATTAGAGAAGCTGTCACTTATTAATCAAGTCCTGGCTGCTTGGTGCTTGCTGATTGTTATTATTATTCTTTGGCTTTCTAGGCTAATCACTAGAGATATGATCTGACTTCCTATAGGTCTGACTTGCAGACAGTGGGTTGGCTCTTCTTTTTTGTTTTCTGGGGATTGAACCCAGAGGTGCTTTACCACTGAACCACATCCCTAGCCCTTTTTCTTTTTTAAGACAAGGTCTCATTAAATTGCTTAGGCCTTGTTAAGTTTCTGAGGCCAGCCTCAAACTTGCGATTCTCCTGTCTCAGCCTCCTGAGTGGCTGGTATTGCAGGTGTGAGCCACCATACCCAGCAGTAGGCTGACTTCTTGTGCTGGTTGCTGCTTATTGTGGGTCAGAGTTATTTTTACATAAGGTCTGGCCATTGTTTGTATATTCAGTCTCTCTCAGGAAAGATTTGCTGTCAGTCAACCATTTGATCCCTCATATAACTGGAAATCACTTGGTCCTTTTCCTGATGTCTGTGCTAGAATGCAGAGTGGAAGGCACTGGATTAAGGATCATCAGCCTCTAGGGAGAAATTCTAGGGAGAAGGTGCCACCCTGGGGAATGCTGATTTGTGGGCCATAAGACATCTTGGGGAGATTTTCAACTTTCAGATGAAAGAGACAGATCTAGAGCAGTGTTGGGCTCCTGCACCCCAACCTGATGCCAAACCAACCAGGCATTGGGGCTCACTCAACAGCAACAAGTATCACTAAGTCTGACTTGTTAGCTGACTGCTATAGGCATTGCCCCAAGGGCACTTTTTTCAGAATAGTAGCTCCTCAATATCAAAGACCTTTGAGGAATGCTTTCCAAGAGTCAGAAGCTAGATGTGGATCCACTCGATCTGACTTCAGGGACTGGGGAGGAAGTCCCCTCTGCCTACCATTGTACTTTGGGGTGCAGCTGAAATGCAGTTCCCCTATGAGGATCACAGAACTTTCAGCACTGTGACTGACCTCTCAGTGTGCATTCCAGACCTATTCTTGGACATTCTTATTGGACCACGGCAGACAGATCCTGGAGCATAGTGAAGGAAGGAAGGTAATGGTTATGGATTACGTGCTATATGCTTGTCAGAGGCAGTGTTAGATAAGAGGCTGTTTTTGTGTTGGTCTCACAATGACTATGTAAAGTGGGTCTTATGCCCAGTGAATACAAAAGGAAACAAATGGTTTAAAACAAAAATTTTTGAAATACAGTAATATTCATTGGTTTACCTATTGTCTTTAGTTGCTTTCACCCAAGAACTCAAAATATTTACTACTACCTGACTCTTTTTAGAATATTTGCTGTCCCCTGCTCTGAATTCTCCAAGCTCTAAATTTATACTGAGTCAAATGACCACTGTACATTATTTTACCTCTGTAGAGAAAAACTAAATAAAACAAAACCCAACTGATTAACATTCTTTCTTGGGCTTTTAGAAAAAGAATTGATGTAATAAATGACCAAGAAACCCCAGCCCCCATTCTTTATTTAAAAATATCATTGAAACATTATTGGTTATAATATTTGATGTACCCAGTAGAGGATCACAATCTATTTTTTTTTTTTGAGAGAGAGGAGAGAGAGAGAGAGAGAGAGAAAGAGAAATTTTCAATATTTATTTTCTAGTTCTCGGCGGACACAACATCCTTGTTGGTATGTTAGGCCCTGGGTTCAATGGGAAGGAAGGAAGGAAGGAAGGAAGGAAGGAAGGAAGGGAGGGAGGGAGGGAGGGAGGGAGGGAGGAAGGAAGGGTGGGTAAATGTTATGTAAAACTGCAACAATATGCCTTAGCCCTTAATCTGGTTTTGTTGTTTGTCTTGGTTTTGGTACTGGCAGTACTGGTAATTGAACCCAGGGGTGCTCTATCTGCACTACATACCTACAGTCCTTACATTGAGACAAGGTCTCACCAAATTGCCCGGACTGGCCTCAAACTTGCAATCCTCCTGCCTCAGCCTACACAGATGCTGGAATTACAGGCATGTACTACCATGCCCAGCTTCATGTTTATTTTTAAACAAACACTACAGAAGGCATTGTTTTGGACTAGGCTCCCATACTCGGCCCTAACGGATCAGACTAAAATTCTAAATGGAGAACATACATATTTTAAAAAAAATAACAAAAAAAAGGAAAAAAATTTCTAAATGAAGTCATTGTTGCTGAAGTTCCAAGTCACCAAAACCAAAATTAAGCTTCAAAGAAACCAGAGTGAGAGAAAGCCAGATTTCCCAAAGAAGTCAGCTTCAATTGGCATAATGAAGTTCCCTTAATCTGGTGACAGAGAAAAGGTAATCTGAGGTTAACCAATAAATGATTTTCCTGCCAGGTGTGGTGATACAGGTCTATCATCCCACATATTAGGGAAACTGAGGCAGGAAGATCAAAAGTTCGAGGCCAACCTCAGCAACTTAGTGAGGCTTTTAGCAATACAGTGAGATCCTGTTTCAAAATAAAAACTAAAAGGAGCTGGGTACCATGTAGGCCTGGAATCCCAGTGGCTGGGCAGGCTGAAACAGGAGGACCGGTAGGTTCAAAGCCAGCCTCAGCAACTTTGCAAGGTCTTAAGCAACTGAGAAAACCCTGTCTCAAAATAAAAAATAAGAAGGGCTGACGGTGTAGCTCAGTGGTAAATCACCCCTGAGTTCAATCCCCAGTTTTAAAAAACAAGAAAAAAAACCACATCATTTTAAAATAAGTTATTTTTCTATTGCTATTTCCCTGTCCCTACCTTACAAGGAGAGCAATTTTTTCTTTTTCCTTTGCTGGGGATGAACCCCAGGCCTTAGGCAAGTGCTCTACCACAGAGCTAGACCTCCAGCCCCAAGGAAAGTAGCTTTGAAGTGGCCAATGTGCTTTTTGTTCTTTGTGTCTCTTTTCTTCAGCCTTTTTTTTTTTTAAGAAGAGAGAGAGAAAGAGAGAGAATTTTTAATACTCATTTTTTAGTTTTCGGCAGACACAACATCTTTGTTTGTATGTGGTGCTGAGGATCGAACCCGGGCCGCACGCATGCCAGGCGAGCGCGCTACCACTTGAGCCACATCCCCAGCCCCTTTCTTCAACTTTTCTATGTCTATAAAACCAACCTACTCTGCTGAGCTCATTGGAGCACTTATTCAGTTTCATGGAATGAAGTATTGCCTGATTCTAGAATTAAAATAAAAGGCTTGAGGCAAGAGGATCACAAGTTCAAGGCCAATCTCAGCAACTTAGTGAGACCCTCTCTCAAAATGAAAAATAAAGATCTGGTAAAATATGGAAAGAGAAAAAAAAAAAAGAACTGGGGATGTAGCTCAGTGGTAAAGCACTCCTGGGATTAATCCCCAGTACAAAGGAAAGAAATAAAGACATTGCTTAAGAGGACTGAAGAAGACAGTGTACATGGCTGTGCTCTCTATCATGCATATTTTAATCGCTCCCATAAGTTCACTATCAAGATGGTAGTTATTATTTATAAACTGGCAATATGTCAGGCCCTGCATATGCAGGCCTTGCAGGTATTTACCTGCAAGGACTCAGAATTCAACACAGGATGAAGATTCAGAGAGTTCAAGTAATGCCCCTACTCCACAAAATAAAACAGTCCAGTATTTCTCTAAGCCAGAAGGATTACAATGTTAAAAGGCTAGCACTTCTGGAGCTTACAACCAAATTGAAGTAATAAACTACACTTTTACTCTCAGCTAGCACAAGGGTAAGGACTAGGCTGGGCCTACTAGAAATATTCAAATGCTTTATAGCAATGACTACCTGGGAGGGACAAGCAAGAAAAGGATGAGAAAACGAGGAACCTGATAAAAGTGTATTAATTATAATAACATTTATTTATTATGGTACTAGGAATTGAACCCAGGGACGCTCGACCACTAAACTACATCTCTGCCTCTCCTTTTTTATTTAAGTTTGAGACAGTCTCACTAAATAGCTGAGGCTACCTCAAACTCACAATCCTCCTGACTCAGCCTCCCGAGTGGCTGGGATTATAGGCAGGCATATGTGCCACCACACTCAGCCCATATTATAAAATTCCACAAAACCTTCTCAGCTGGTGGGTCTATGCTAAAGATAATGGCACTTAAAACTGGGGCATCTGCCCTAAGGGGGAAGGAAAAAGAGGAAAAGCAAGATTATACACACACACACACACACACACACACACACACACACACATACATATTCATACAGGAGGATTGGTAGGTAAAAATAAAAATAAAATATATTTTTATTTGTAGTTGGACATAACACCTTTATTTTATTTATTCATTTCTATGTGGTGCCGAGGATCGAACCCAGCGCCTCGCCTGTGCCAGGCGGGCACTCCACTGCTGAGCCACAACCCCAGCACCCCCAAGCAAGATTTTTGTTGTTTAGTGTTTTTTAGAGAGCATGGATTTTGAATTACTCTCCCTCATGGACCCCAGAAGTGTAAGCACCTATAGAGGACATGCCACTAAAGTACCTCTATTCTCACCCCTCCCCCCTTTCACAGATGAAAAAACCCAAGCCTCAGGGAAGGGAGATAATCTCACTGAAGGTCCCATAGCAAATTATTGCAAAACTGAAATGGCCTTAGATCTCTCCTTGTTCTGACTGAGGCTCCCTCTTCTCCACCCTTCTCCAACTTTGCACGTGCCCCCAAGGCCCTAGCAGAGGTTGAAACACTCCAGAGGTTCTAGCAGTCTTGGCACCAGAAAGTGTGTCAAGAAGGAAAAACAAGGGGGCTGGGGATGTGGCTCAAGCGGTAGCGCGCTCGCCTAGCATGCGTGCGGCCCGGGTTCGATCCTCAGCAGCACCACATACCAACAAAGATGTTGTGTCCGCCAAGAACTAAGAAAAAATAAATAAATGTTAAAAAATTCTAAAAAAAAAAAAAAAAAAAAGAAGGAAAAACAAAAGGCCCACTGGGAGCAGTTAAGCAACAAAGTCTTGTGTCATCATGAACCAAAAAAAACAAGTCCCAGTGAGCCTCAGTGAATGTGAGGTCCAAGGTCCTTTGCTGGCCCCAGACCTTGTTCCTCCCTAGGCAGGGGGTTGTTTCTCTTCCCCCTCAGCCTTTCCCTTCTCTAATTTCCCCCATCTCTTACCCCTTCTCTTCAGTCAGCCCCCAAAGCCAGAAAGAAGTGTCTCCTGGTCCACCAGGGCTGAGCTGGATGTAAGACCAGGGTGTTGGGGTTTACCTGCCCGGACAAAGTAGCAGTGCAGGGAGTGCACGTGGATGTCTTCACTCACAGACTTGGCGGCAGCCACCAGGGCCTGGCCCACGATCTGACCCCCAAAGAGCCGCTGGGTGGTGGGTACCCAGTAATGCCTTCCTCTGTGGGGAGAGGAGGAAAGTGGGAAACACTTGAGGGCTGCTCCAAATTCTGTGTGCCTCCAATGAGCCTCTAGCACAGGACCTCTTATCATTACTGGGGTTTGGGATCCTTTAGAGAATTTGCTGAAAGCTGTGGACTCTTTCCCCAGGTAAATATCCTCACCTCACTGTATAAAATTTCACAGCCTTTATGACCATCCAAATCCTCCTGTGGACTGTAGCTATAGAGAATAGGGACCAGAGGTTGAAAGTGACATGGGCAAGTTCATATTCAAAGTGATTAAACATTGCCAAGCCTGGGCACTACTTGGGCTTTTGATCTCACATCCAGTGTTTCTTTCACTTACAAACCAAGGTAAGGCAGAAGCTTCTCAAGGCCTTGAATGGACCAAAATGAACCCCAAGAGCTGAGCAGTATTAAGGTCTGTCACTTACACTCCCAACTGGGACAGCCTATTTCTTCCAATAACTAGTTTCAGAACTAGAAGGGCCCTCAGACAGCAAGCTTCTCTCTCTCTAGGGCTGTAAAATTTTATACAGACAAGGATACTGTGATTTGGCCCCAGAAGTGAAAAGGCTTGGTTGGGCCCCAGATGTGAGAAGATTTGCTCAGTGCAGGAAGAGCCCATGGCCTGTGGAGGTTAAAGCCTCCCCTACCCAGCCTGAGTTTATCATTGTCCACAACATCTGGGCCCCCACTGGTGAATTATAATTCCTTAAGTGGAAGGAAGGGAGACCAAAGAGAGCTTCCATTAAAGCCAGTGGGAGCTTTGGAGGTCAAAGCTGTTCTAAAACCCTGCTGCAGACTTCAGTGATGCTGGGAAGGAAGCAGACTCAGGCCTCAGAATGAGTAATGAGCTACCAGACCCCAGCAAATGGTGCTGGGGATGGGGTATGTGAGAGGAAAAGAATAGCAAGTGTGCAGGGAGCTGTGTATAAGTTTTAAGCCTGATCAGCTGTGTGCCCTTGGGCAAATCCCTGCCCTCTCTGGGCTGGCTCCTCCAGTGGAGGTTCAGGGCAGGCGGACGAACAGGGTATCTCAGGTCCCCACTTTATGTACCCAGACCTCCTAGGTGTCAGAGAGGAACAGCTGTCAGGGACAAGTTCTCTCCTAAATGCAGCATATCTCGAACCTCGCACAAAGCCCGTTCTATTCCCAGAGCTGGGGGCCATGCGGCGGCGACAGTCGAGATCAGGCGACTCGGTGCTAAAGGAGGGATGCGAACCAGGTGCGGCTAGCTACCTGAAGAGATCCTCGTCTAGCGGCTCAAGGCTGAGCACGCTGGTGACCAGGACGCTACGGAGGTCCCCGGAGGGATCGCCGCTGTCGCCACTGCCCTGCCCGTCCTCCGGGACCTGTGGGGACGACATCTTGTTTCCTTGCTGTGGGTCGGGACACCGCTCTGAGCAGGACACACGGAGACCTACATAGGATCCCGGCGCTTCCGGCAGACTGCCTTAGCTACCGGAAGTCCCGTACAGAGCTCTGAGACTGAGTGCAGGTTATGATTGGTCAGAGCTCCTGTCAGTTGTCGAGTGGGTGTGGCCGTCTCTATCTAGCTATTGGTGTAAACAAATGCCAGTCTGGAAATTCCGTGGATGATTGGGTATAACGGTGGGGGGGCGGAGCCTTGGATATGGATGATATAGGCTGAGTATCATTTCCCTTCAGTCAGATAGCAAAGACGCCCCCAGCCCCAAATAGCTAGGTCCTACCTCGGGAGCCTCTTGAGTTTCGTATTAGGCCACCAGGTTGGGTCGCCCCTTAAGGAGTCCTGGGCCCATGCCAGCCTGTGAACACTCAGTGTGACCTCTGACCCGTGGTGTGATCTTGGACCCAGCGAGGACCAGTCCCTGGCGTGGGCCGAAGGGACAGCCATGGAGCTGGGCAGCTGCTTCAAGACCTACGAGGACTTCAAGGAGTGCTTCAGCGCCTACAAAAAGGAGAACAGGTGCTCCTTCATTCTCAGGGACTGCGTCTCCGTCCGCTTCCACAACCTCAACCACGGCACCTCCATCCGCGAGGACATCCTGTAAGGGCGGGGCGCGGCAGGAGGGTGGGGAGAAGGCCGGTCCCGGGGGCGGCCCGGGGGAGGAGGGAATGCGATGGGTCCCGGCACTGGCACTCCAGGAGCACTTGCTGTGTGCCTTAGGAAAAGAGGGAAGCCGCCACAGCGTGGCTTTTCGGCCACCCACTTCGTTTGCACGCACTGCCTCACGCACAAGCTTTTCTAGCAGTCGTGCCAACTGCGGCTTCTCCAGTGGTTCTGAGCCTCTGCAGCACCCCACGCCCAAAGCGTGGCCTTCACAGATGGATAAAAACGCCTTGGCGATCATTTCCTTCCTTGGTCTCCCCTTAGAAAGCGTTAACATGACCACTGGTTGGTTAATTTCGTTCCTTCATTGATTCATATGGTAAATAGTTCTTGAGCTCTTGACAGCTGTTTTTCCAACACTTACCACGTCTCAGGTAGCCTTCTGTATTCAAGCTTTGCTTTACAGAGCGGTTTTAAGAATTATAGATAAATCTTATTCTCATTCGACAGAGGAGGAAACAGGTTTAGAGGCTAGGATAAATTGAAAACTCAAATGCCTTTAGGGCTCAGGCAAACAGCTTAGTGTTAAGGAAGTTTAATCTTGGGGGAGGGCAGTGGGGGCACTGACGCAGGAGGATTACAAGTTCAAGGGTAGCCTGGGCAATGTAGGAAGACCCTCCCCCAAAATAAAACTTTTTTTTTTTTTTTAAAGGCCGGAGATGTAGCTCAGTGGTAAAGCACCTGGTTTCAATAAGAAAGTTTAAACTTTAATTTTACTTTAAGAAGACCAGAATGGCTGGGTATGATAACCATTACCTGTAATCCTAGCCACTCTGGGGGCTGAGACAGGAGGATCACAAGTTGGAGGCCTCCCCAATTTAATGAGGTACTAAGCAATTTAATGAGACCCTGTCTCATGATAAAATAAAAAGGACTGAGGATGTGGCTTAGTAGTAAAACCAGTTGGGTTCAACCTCCTGTTACCAAAAAACGAAAAAGAAAAATGGCTGAGTGGCCCGTAATCCCACCAACTCTGGAGGTTCACAAATAGGAGGCTTGCCTAGGTAATTTAGCAAGATCCTGTCTGAAAATAAAAATTAAAAGGGACTAAGGATGTGACTCGGTGGTAAAGCACCCCTAGTACCAGAAGAAAAAAAGAAAAAGATGAAATAAAAACCAGTATCAGGATTTTGTGCTGGATAAAGCAGAAATTGAACAGCACAAAATGAAAAGCAGGCCCATCTAGTCAACTCAGTGGATGGTTGCTGTGTGAAAATGAAGATTTGATGTTGCTAACATTTTGTTGTCAGTAATCCAGACTACGTCATTTGTCCACTTGTTAGAAATTGGAACTCAGTTCACACTTGAACACATACCATGTAAGCCAACTCTGAGAATCAAAGTATATCTTAAGTTTGAGATCTGGATGGAGATGTTTGGCCAAAACTCCCCAACTGGGGAGCCAGCCGGTCTTTCGCTACTCTTCTGAAGTTCAATGGTAGATCACTGCCTAGCATGCACAACACTTGGTTTTGATCTTCAGTACTGCCAAGGAAAAAAATTAGGAGGTACACTTGGACTCAAGTGAGCTAACCAGTACAGGATCAGAATACTTAAAAAAAAAAAAAAATTGTTGCCTACTGAACATGTACAGACTTTTTTGTTCTCATTCCCTGCACAATGTAGCATACAACTATTTACGTAGCACATTGTGTTGTGTATTTTAAGTAATTTAGAGATTTAAAGTTTATGGCAAGTTTTTTAAAAATATTTATTTAGTTGTAGATGAACACACAGTATCTTTTTTATTTTTATTTGATGCTGTGGATTGAACCCAGGGCCTCACACATGCGAGGCAAGCACTGAGCTACAGCCTCAGCCCCAAGTATATGGCAATTTATATGTAAATACTACATCATTTTATATAAGAGACTTGAACATCCTTGGATTGTGGTGTCTTAGAACCACAACTGTATGTGATAAATGCTTCAAGAGAGATATACAAAAAAAAGAAATAACAAATGCTGGGGAGGTAGGTAAGGCTTCCCAGTGTGGATGAATGTAGAGGGCTAGAGTAGATTAATGGTTAATTACTGAGTATCGTCTAGGATTTGACCAGAAGGAGCTGTGCATAAAGAGCTGTCAGAACAGACACAGACATGTGAAAGAAGGTGGCATGTTAGAGAAACCGTGTGGGCTGCCATACTTGGCAGGAGATGAAGTTAGTTGGAATCTATATGAAGGATCTTTACTTACTATTTGAGATATTTGGGCTTCATCTCATGTCACAACACCCTGCTAAGCAATGAGAAGAATACAAAAAAAAAGTTACCCTTAAGTACCCTTCAGGTATGCATCTAGCATGGACTATGGCCCATAACAGCCATTTAATAATTATAGGAAAAAAATGAGTTATCAAGTGCTAAACATGTGACTCACGGAAATGCGTGCTGCAAGAACCAAAGAAAGAAAAACTACTTACTAGGCACTAGAGAAGATAGAGAAAAGGAGTCTTGAGCTGGGCTCACAAATATGGGGAGGTGGGGCTAGGGATGTGGCTCAAGCGGTAGTGCGCTCGCCTGGCATGCCTGCGGCCCGGGTTCGATCCTCAGCACCACATACAAATGAAGATGTTGTGTCCGCCGAAACTAAAAAAATAAATATTAAAATTCTCTCTCTCTCTCTCTCTCTCTCTTAAAAAAAAAAAACAAATATGGGGAGGTGTTATGAGCTGCATGCAATAGTTTTCTATTTGTTGCTCTAACAAATTACAACAAGTTTAGTGGCTCAAAATTAACTTCTTTTTTGGTGCTGCGGATTGAACCCAGTGGTATTTAACCACTGAGTCACATCCTCAGTCCTTTTTAGAGACAGAGTCTCACTAAATTGCTTAGAGCCTTATTAAATTGCTGAGGCTGGTCTTGAATTTGCAATCCTCCTTGCCTCAACTTGTGCCATCCACACCCAGCATACTTAAAAGAGTTCTCTAGGTTAGAAATCAGACTAGGATCTCACTGGACTAAAATCATGGTGTCTGCAGGGCTGCATTTCTTTAGAGTCCACAGAAGAGGATCTGTTTTCTTGTCTTTTCCAGCTTCTAGAGGCTGTCTACATTCCTTGGCTCATGGCTCCCTCCATCTTCAAAGCTGGAAATTGCAGGGTTGAGTCCTCACATCACATTGCTTATCTTACACACCTCCTTCTTAGACTTCCTTCTTCTACCTTCCTCCACATATTTTTTTTCCTTGTACTAGGAATTGAATCCAGGGCCTTGGGTGCTTGTTAGGCTGGGATTACAGGTTTGCACAACCATTGAGCTTTATCTTTTTATTTATTTTGAAACGGTCTCACTAAGTTGCCCAGGCTGACCTCCTGCCTCAGCCTCCCAAGTAGCTGGGATGCCACTGCACCTGGCTTCCCTCTCTACTTTTCCTTTTCTGAATCAAACCTAGGGCTGTACATGGCAAGTACACACTATCACAAAGCTATCTTCCAGCTAATTTCCATATTTCAAAGCCATCTGATAGAAACCTTTCTATCCCCTTATTCGTTCCTGGTACTGGGGATTGATTCCAGGGATGTTTTACCACCGAGCTACATCCCTAGTCTTATTTTTTTGAGACAAGATCTTACTGAGTTTCCCAGGTTGACCTTGTACTTTAGATTCTCTGGCTTTAACTTCCTGAGTAGCTGGGATTACAGGAGTGCACAACCATGCCTGGCCTGATGGCGACCTTAACTGCCCTTTGCTATGTAACCTGTGTAACCTAACATGTTCACAGGTTTGTTTGTGTGTGTGTGTGTGTGTGTATGTATACAAATATAAGTAACCCAGGGGCACTTAACCACTGAGTCACATCCCCAGCCTTTTTATTTTTTATTTTCAGACAGGGTCTCACTAAGTTGCTTAGGACCTTGCTTAATTGCTGAGGCTGGCCTGGAACTTACAATCCCCCTGCCTCAGCCTCCTGAGTACTGAGTTTACAGGCTTGTGTCACCATGCCCAGCTTCAGATAAGGACATCTTTGAGGGGTCATTCTGTGTGAGAATTAACATCCTGGCGTGAGTTGTTAGTGCTGATGTTAACACGATAGGCTTCTGTTAGCAGTGATTTATGTTTACATACACACACCAAACGAAAGCTGCAAGGAGACCTGCTTAGCAAGAAGGAAGGATTTATGCTGGAGCTGCAGAAAAGAAAAATTGGAGGGACCAAGAGGTGGGATTAGTTTTATTTTTATTTTTTGAGGGTGAACAGTGAAATCTGAATTACTCGTTTGGGGTGTTTTTTGTTTGTTTGTTTGTTTTTAATTGTGGTGTGTTGCTGAGGATCAAACCCAGAGCCTCATGCATGCTGTGTAAGTGTTCTGCCACTAAGCTGTACCCCCTGCTTAAACGGAAGCTGGGAGTATATAACTCAAAAACAAATTTTAATTTTTTTTTTTAAACAGTAAAGAAGAGTAAAGTTCAGTGTCATTTTCACTACACTATTTAGAGGCTACCAGGGTTACCCTCCAGAGACACTGAACCTGAATACATACAAGCACATTTTATATATGCATGTATGTCTCCCCAATCCCCCAGTGCTGGGGTTTAAAACCAGGACCCTCATTTGTGGTACTGGGATCAAAACCAAGAGTCTTCCATATGCTAGGTGAGCACTCCACCACACAGCTACATCCTCAGTCCTAATTTTTCCTTTTTAACACAAGTGGCAGCATACTATTTATATATATATCCTTCTAAACCTGATTTTTCTCACCGGTCAGTGAATCTGGTAGATAATTCCACGTTGTTTATTCCATTATATCAGTGTTGAGTTGATTTGATTTTTATTGATTTCACAGATGTTAGCAATTGTTTCCTGAAAAGTTACTCCATGCTAGTGTCTGAAAGTACATGGTTGAAAAAGATAAAATGGATGTCTGTTGCCATGCCGCTTCCTCTCTAGTTGGGGAAACAAATATTAAACTATAATCACAGAAATAACTATTCCCTTAAAATAGAGGTAAGGGCTCCAAAGGCAAAGTCCAGGGCTCTCAGTGGCAAAAGGATAGAGAAACAATCTGTCCGGTGGTGGAGGTTGTGGGGGTGCGGGAGGAACACTGTACCATTACACACTTTTTTTTTTTTTGACGGTAGATTGGTATTGAACTTGGAGTACTTTACCACTGAGCTACATCCCCAGCTCTATTTATCTGTAGATTTTTTTTTTCCATCAATGAGGATTGAACCCTTATCCTTGCACATGCTAGGCAAGTGCTCTTCTACTGAGCCGTATCACCAGCCCTTTATTCATTTTTTTTTGAGACAGGGTCTTACTGAGTTGCTGATACTGGTCTCTAACTTACGTTCTTCCTTTCTTAGCCTCCCAAGTCCCTGGGATTACAAGTGTACCCCACCATGTCCAGCCTAGTGCAAGGTATTGATCAGAAAAAACACTGTTATCTCTGACATTATGCAGAGATAGTTTATAAAGCACGTGCAAGTGCAACTTCACTATCTGATGTGGTCCTCTGAATAATCTTGTTGGGGGCAAGTTTTGTTATTCCCATTAAACAAATTAATATCTTTAAAGTGCTTACAACAGGGCATAGCACATTAAAAAATGTCCCATAAATAGCATTATTATTATTTTGCTGATGAGACACAGCCAAGAAAAGTCAAATGTTAAGAGATAAATATTTTTTAGCTCTTTGTTCTACTTTTTGAGGGTTGTTTCTCTGAATTGCACATGCTTGAGAAAAATGGAGAAGGAATGGATTGATACAGTCAAGAGCAGAGCAGAACACAACCCAGGTGTGATGGCACATGCCTGTAATCCTAGCCATTTAGGAGGCTAAGGCAGGAAGATTACAATTCAAGGTCAATCTTGGCAACCTAGCAAGATCCTGTCTCAATTTAAAAAAATGTAAAAAGGGTTGGGGAATGTAGCTCAGTTTTAAAATCCCCAGTACTAAAATAAATAAATTAAAAGAGAGTCAAGACCCTGAAGAGGAAAATAATAAGTCAATCTGTGACAAAAGCATTATTATCCCCAGAGCTATCTGAATGTTAGCCAGGGGAATCTGAATTTGGTACAGTCAAAGCCAAAAGAATGGGAAGGAACAGAAATGAGGAAAAGTCCCCAGGAAAAAGGGGAAGATATCAAGAAACTGTAAGAAAGCCTTAAGTGTTCGACTGAATACCTGCCTACCTTCTTTCCCTTCCTCCCTCTCTCCCTTCCCAGGGTTGCTTTACCACTGAGCTATATCTCCAGCCCTTTTTTATTTTTTGAGTCAGGGTCTCGGTTACTTAGGGCCTCACTAAATTGCTGAGGCTGGCCTTGAACTTGCTACCCTTCTGCCTCAGGCAGGGCATGTACCATCACACCTGGCGATTTCCAGTAACTTTACAATGTTGCTTATCCATTTATTCCTTCAAGAAATTTGTAGGAAGAGGGTGTTTACCAATGACCTAGCACTGAACTGAGGAAAAAGATGAGTAAATTTTGAGATCTGCCCTTGAAGGCAGAGATTGAACTAGCCCTCACCCTAACCCCTGAGCAGCATTGGCAGGGACAAGTCGACTGCTGGTAGGGCTGTATTATTTATATTTTTCTGTTTTGGGTTGGGTGATTCAAAGGATGTTCTTGAATCCTGTACATTGGCTCTTTGTGGTGTGTGTTTGGGGCTTTTTGAGGAATACCTGGATGTTTGGGAATAAGTGCTGCTTTCAGAAACTGGAGGGCAGATGGTGGAAACATTTTTAGGAGGTAATTTAGCAGATGTTTCCATAGCTAAATATGCATACTACTGAGTGACTAGGGTGATGATTTCAACAGTAAATGTTTATGTCAGTATAAGTTCCTTGAGAAACAGTAAAGGAAGTAAGCTGATTTTAAAAAACTGTTTAAAAATAATAGTGTAAATGTTACATGGATGGCTATGGAAGATGTCCAGGTAGTTTTTGTATTCATTCAAGTTCTGGAAAAACTGGCATAATGGTTAAAAGTGAGAACTCCAGAGTCAGAGAAATAGCTTTTGCCCTTGACATTAGACAAGACTTTTAACCTCTGTGACAGTTTCATCCTTTATAAAATGAGAATTTGGTGAGGATTAAATAAGAAAATGCCTGTATTTGCTGGCCAAGATGGCGCACGCCTCTAATCTCAGCAACTCAGGAGGCTAAAGACAGGAGGATCGGGAGTTCAAAGCCAGTCTCAGCAATAGCGAAGTGCTAAGCAACTCTGTGAGATGCTGTCTCTAAATAAAATACAAAATAAGACTGGGGATGTGACTCAGTGGCCAAATGCCCCTGAGTTCAATCCCTGGTACCCCACCCCACCACTGCAAAAAAAAAAAAGAAAAAAGAAAAAGAAAATGCCTATGTTAGCTGAAACAGTGCTCAGTAATATTTGCTACAGCCTTATCTAAAGTACATGATAGAAAGTGGTAGGTACTTTAAAGAGAGTTAAAGAAATGACACCAGGCACTGTGACTCACACCTATAACCCCAGCAACTCAGAAGGCTGAGGCAGGAGGATTCCAAGTTCAAAGCCAGCCTCAGCAATTTAGTGAGGCCCTGTCAAAGTTAAGAAATAAAAAGAACTGAGATGTATCTCACTGGTAAAGCACTCCTGGGTTTAACCCCCCAGAACCCCCCCACACACACACTGAAAAAAGAAAGTAAGTACCACAGGAATTAGCACTAAATGACGAAAAGTTCCAGTTAAAAAATAAAATCATGCCGAGCATGGTGGCACATTCCTGTAATCCTAGCAGCTTGGGAGGCGGAACGGAGGCCAAGGCTGGAGGATCTCAAGTGAAGCCAACCTCAGCAATTTAGTGAGGCGCTAAGCAACTCAGTGAGACCGTGTCTCTAATAAAATACAGAATAGGGCTGGGGATGTGGTTCAGTGGTCAGGTGCTCCTGAATTCAATCCCTGGTACCCAAAAAATAAATAAAAAATAAAAATAGGATAAAATTAGAAAATTCTTACAAAGTTTATTGTGGAAAAGAACAATTTGAAACAGAGACTTCAAAGTCCACCCTAGTGAGATACCCCTCTAGCAGCACTCTGCAGTTTATGGAAGTATTTTGACCTTTTTCTTAATTGTTACACATTAACATTCTTTTTACAGCAAGTAGAGGTATTTAAGTTGTTTTGTCTATAACTGATTCCTTTAATTTTTTTTCCCCCAGTACTGGGGGTTGAACCCAGGGGCCCTTTACCACTAAGCTAAATCCCTGTTCCTTTTTATTTTTTATTTCGTAACAGGGTCTTGCTCAGTTGCCCAGGCTTGTCTTGAATTTGCAGCCCTCCTGTATCAGCCTCTGGAATCACAGATGCAAGCCTACACCAGCCTGGCTCTAATCTGCTTTAGGTTTTCCAGTGACCAGTCCCCAGCCAGTTGCCAGCCTTCAGTGGTCAGCTCATTAGCATACATGAGCACACATCACTTTGGAGAATCCCAAGTGTTTTAGGAGTTACATGCCAGGAAACAGGACAAAGACCAAGTATATATTTCAAAATATCACCTTTATATCTAAACTGTGGCCTCTGTTTTTATTTTTCTCTAAGATCTCTTTCAACTAGGAAGTCTGTGACTTTATATGTAGTTTATCCTTTCATATTTTTTAGCTGGTGTGTGTTTTAGTCAGCTTTTTTACTGCTGTGACTAAATGATCAGCAATTTAGTGAGGCGCTAAATGATCTGACCAGAACAATTTTAGAAGGAAAAGTTTATTTGAGGGCTCACGGTTTCCAAGGTCTTAGTCCATAGAGGGCTGGCTCCATTCCTCAGGGCTTGAGGTGAGGCAGGACATCCTGGGGAAAGAGTGAGGCAGGGGAAGCAGAGAGAGCCTTCACTGGCCAGATACAAATATATATCCCAAGCCACACCCCAGTGCACCACCCCCTCCCCACACCCCATCTGGCTTTAGTCATCACCCAGCTGAGTCCATCAGGTGATTATCACTAATTAGGTTAAGGCTCTTGCCACCCCATCATTTCTCCTCTGAACCTTCTTGCATTGTTTCACATGAGCCTTTGTGGGACACCTTGCGTCCAAACCATAACAGTGTGTTTTCCTTTTTATGACTTTCTGGGGATGATGGTCCTCAGAGTCCAGGAAATACTCTGATTTCTCTCCACTGCATTCAGTTTAATAGCTTCCGTTTTTAGCACTTTCTGGCACATATTCCAGGTTTTCTATTAGGAACGTTACAGGCATTGTCTTATTAATCTTTACCATACACTTTGAACTAGATTCTGGTTATCAGAGTTTCTTTCTTTTTCGTTTTTTTTTTTTCTTTTTTTCTTTTTTTTTTTTAATTATCTGAAAGTGTGGCCATGTTTTTTACATACTTGCAAATTTCTTTTCTTTTTTTTTTTATTTAAAGATAGAGTGAGAGAGGAGAGAGAGAGAATTTTTTCAACATTTATTTTTTAGTTATCAGCGGACACAACATCTTTGTTTGTATGTGGTGCTGAGGATCGAATCCGGGCCGCACTGCATGCCAGGCGAGTGCGCTACGGCTTGAGCCACATCCCCAGCCCCCATACTTCTTTTTTAATATATATATATTTTTAGATGGAAACAATATCATCTATATTTTATTTATTTATTTTTATGTGGGCCTCGCT
Organism: Ictidomys tridecemlineatus; assembly: GCF_052094955.1. NCBI lineage: Eukaryota > Metazoa > Chordata > Mammalia > Rodentia > Sciuridae > Ictidomys > Ictidomys tridecemlineatus. The sequence continues at coordinate 196,264,792 of NC_135481.1, read as the reverse complement.
TGTGCTAGGCGAGCACTCTATTGCTGAACCACAACCCCAGCCAGAGTTTTCTTTGTTTTGGACAGGGTCTCACTAAGTTGCCCAGATTGGCCTCAAACTTGATGTCCTCCTGCCTCACAGCTTCTCAAGTAGTTGGGATTTCAGATATGCACCACTGTGCTGAGGTTACAGTTTTCATTAATAGTCACAAAGCTGTGTAGGAAAGAAAAGGGCATAACACAGAAATTTGCCATAATTTATTTGCCAATAAATTAGCTACTTATAATTCACTATTTAGTAATTATTTCCGATTGTTTATCCCTGCCAGTCCTATCAGCATTGTGGATCTTTTTGGGGGAGAGGGATGGTTTGTTGGGGAGGTATACTGGGGATTGAACCCACGAATGCTCTACCACTGAGCTACATCCCCAACACTTTGTATTTTTTATTTTAAGACAAGGTCTTACTAAGTTGTTAAGGCCTTGATAAATTGCTGAAGCTGACCTGGAACTTGTGATTCTCCTGCCTCAACCTCTTTAGTCTCTAGGATTACAGGCATGTGCACCACATCTGGGTTTTTTTTGGGGGGGGGTAATTTGTTTTTGTGTTCTAGTTGTAGATGGACACACTATCTTTGTTTGTTTATTTTTATGTGGTGCTGAGGATCGAACCCAGTGCCTCACACAGTGTGAGGCAAGTGCTCTGGCACTGAGCTATAGCCCCAGCTCAATCAGTGTTTTTAATATCTGGCTGATGAATAGATGTAAACATCAGGATATTGACAATGTAAATAAAACCATGTGAACTGGAATGGTGCATCTCCCAGGAGTTGCAGGACTAGGTAAAGTCCTGAAAGTAATGAAAGCAAATTTTCGGCCTCAATACCATTTAACAAATGGAAAAGGGAAATCAACAAGGACATAAGATGATAGGAACTTGAAAAGCACGTTTGCATTGCAAAGAATTAAATTCAGCCATTGAGAAACTTGATAAAACTCACCTTTGTATGTTGTGAAAGTGAGACAGGAAACATCAGTGTTTGGGCAAATTGTACTGGGAGGGGTGACAGTTAATGATTTAATTGTTCTTTGCTATTCTAAGAATTGGCATATAACTAACATTATAACCTTTTATTAAATATAGTACTAACTTCATAATTTTAGTTAACTTCTCCTCAAATGTTTGTTTCCATTAATCACTATGAAATATTTCTGGGGTGTTTTGGGCTGCAATTAATATACAAGTTGGCCCAGATCTTAAAGTGATCTTTCATGGCCCAGGGTACTTGCTTACATCTTTCTGTTCTACCATCTTCAAGTCTTAGCTTGCCCTCAGGATGGCTCCCCACATGACACAAATGCAGAAGACACATGCCTGGGAAGTCTTTGGTTTCTTGCTTACAGATTTCGTATCATGCTCCTTTGTCTAGAATCAGGCCAGTATCCATGCCCATTCCTAATGGGATTACCTTAATTGGCTTAGACTAACCTCAAAGAAGTAGCTATGAGGGGGAGGGGGAATGGCACTCTGAACAAAATTGGTTCTTTGTTAGTAAGGAAAGGGAACAAAAGGATGTTGAGTTGGCAACTGAACAGTTCCTATTACAACTTTTAACTGAATTCATTTTAAGTAGCGCTAATTGTTCTTGGATCAGATACTTATCACAGTTGTCCCTCAGTTCCTGAGGGAGATTGGTTCCAGGACCCCTCCATTGTATATCAAAATCACTGGATGGTTAAGTCCTTTATATAAAATAGCCTAATATTTGCATATCACCTACACACATCCTTCTATATACTTTAAGTCATCTCTAGATTACTTATTATACCTTACACAACATAAATAGTTGTGATACTATATGCTAGGGAATAATGAAAAAGGAGGGACCTATATATGTTCAATATAAATGAAATTTTGTGGTGGGGAGGAGGGTGCTGGGATTGAACCCAAATGTGCTTTGCCACTAAAACATATATCCCCAGCCCTTTTTATCTATTTATTTTTTTTAATTTTGAGACAGGATCTCGCTCGATTGCTTAGGGCCTCACCCAATTGCTGAGGCTGGCCTTAAACTTGCAATCCTCCATGCCCAGAAGAAATTTAAAAAAAAATTTTCCCCAATATTTCCAATCCATGGTAAATTAAATCTGAGGATATAGAATCCAGGGATATGGAAGGCCAATTGTATTCTTAGACCAGTTTTCTACTATCATCATTTTTACTTCCACATTTATAGATAAGGAATCCAAGGTTACATAGCTGACAATGGAATTAAACTCACATCTTAAACCAGGCATGGTAGTGTTCACCTGTAGTCCCAGGTGCTCAGGAACCTGAGACAGGAGGATCACTTGAGCTCAGGAGTTTGTTGCCAGCCTTGGCAACATTGTAAGAATCTGTCTGGGAAGGGAAAAAAAAAAAATTTTAGCAACTCAAGGCTGAAACAAAAGGATCATAAGTTCAAAGCCAGCCTAGGAAATTTAGCCAATGCCCTGCTTTCAAAAAGTTTCAAAAAGGGTTGGGGATGCAGGTTAATGATAGGGTACCCCCATTATCACACACACACAAAAAAAGAATCTTCAACATATTTTTATCCCAAAGTCTTATTCTTAACTCCTTACATTATCTAAAATGGCTTTACTTATTTTCTACCTGTAAAAATCCTGTTCAGTTGGTCATGGTGGCACACCTATAATCCCAGTGACTCCAAAAGTTGAGGGAGAAGGATCATGACTTCACAGGACCATGTCTCAAAATTTAAAAAAAAAAAAAAAAAATTAAAAGGCTGGGGATATGGCTTACTGGTAGAGTACCCCTGGAATCAATGCCCAGTACCCTTGCACCCTCCCCTGCCCCCAAATAAAGCCTATTTATTCTTCAAGGTGCTATTTATATACAGGGATATTTATCTTATGTAAAATAAATGAAAAGCCTTAGTTAATATGCATCAACCCTATAATCAGAGTAAATCACTCTTTATTCAGTTATATGTATATTGCTTGTATTTTGTAATGTCTACTTAGCCATTCACTTTTTTTCCCCACTATGCTAGTGATCAAAAACAACCTCATGCATGCTAGGCAGGCACTCCATGACCAGGTTGTACCCCCAAACCTAACCATTCAGTTATTTTTAACTTGACTGGCCACTTGTGTAATAATCTTTCCTCGCTAGACTTTGAGAGGAGAGACTCTCTAATTTGTCTCTGTAACCTTTAGAATAACTCATACCAAGTTTGGTGCATAGTAGAACTCAGTAAATGTTGGAAATTAAAGAGTCTGTCCAAAACTATAGTTAGTAACTACTTGTGCTAAGACTAGGAGCCAAGCCTCTGACAGAACTCTACCCCAGTGGTCTTCCCAAAATACTCCTTGTCTTATAGGAGGAGCTTACTATGCCTCACAATCACTTATTAAGCATTTATTCGCTATGGTTATAGAGCATTTACTATGTACCAAGCGCGGTGCCAGACACTGGGGGCACAATGGCTCCCTGCACCCTGGAGTCAGTACAATAGAGAATATAAACTCCTAAAGAGTGGACAGAAAGGAGTTGAAACCAACTAACTCCTTCCAGACCTTGGTTGTATGCACTTAGATATAAACAAGTTCAATCTAATATGAATTAAGTTTGAAATTCATGATCCCAGTGAGGACAGTTTGTCTAGAGATCTTTGTTGGTTTTTTTTGGGGGGGGGGGGAGGGTGTTTGTTTGTTTGTTTTTTGTTTGTTTTTTGGTGCTTGGGATTGAACCCAGGGCCTTGTGCATGCTAGGCAAGCACTCTAACAACCGAGCTATATCCCCAGCCCTGTTTAGAGATCTTCAAGGAAGTTATTGAACCTAGCCAGTATGGTGAGGGTCAGGAAGAGAAAGGTAAAAAAAAGAAATTCAGAGAAAGGAGAAATATTTTTTGAAGGAAACAGGCAGTATAATGGTTAACTAGTCAGACTGTACACAAGCACATTAGTCAACTCAGATGTTCAGGTTTTAGTTGGAGGATTAAATTCTAAATTCTCATCTTGAGAACCTCCTTAAGCCTGTTTCTCCTCTGTAAAATGTAGATGGTAATAGAACCCCTTTCCTAGTAATAATAGTAATAATACAGATTAAGGACTTAATATAGCCTGGTGTATAACAAATCCTCAGTAAATGTAGCAATGGCATGGTGGTGCATGCCTATAATTCCAACAACTTGGGAGGCTGAAGCAGGAGGATCACATGTTTGAGACCAGCCTTGGCAATGTTAATTAACAAGATCATTTCAAAAAAGTTGGGGTGGGACTGGCCGAGCGCTTGTGTGATGTGTGAGGTCCTGGTTTGTTCATCAGCATTTAAAAAGAAGAGAGAGAAGAAAACACATTGGATATTCGCAAGAATGGAGCCAGGAATGAGGGAAAGAGCTTTATGATTGGTAGTCACCAGTATCTTTTTGGGGGTTAGCTCACATAATGTCAATATGATGTTTTTGTTTTTTGCAATGCTGGGGTGGAACTCAGGGCCTCACACATACTATGCAAGCACTCTACCACCGAGATACGCGCCCAGGCCAGTCAATATAACTTGATAAGCTAGAGTAGTCCAAGATGTTGAGCCAGCAGAAGGGTAAAGCCCAATTTAAGTGCTTGATAAAAGGCCTCTTAGAAAAGATTATGGTCTCTCAAAGTCCTGAAAAATGAGTAAGCTTTGAGATGAAGAAGCAGAAGGTCAGGCTGGGGTTGTGGCTCAGTGGTAGAGCGCTTGCCTCGACATGGGAGGCCCTGGGTTCCATCCTCAGCACCAAATAAAAATAAATAAAGATACTGTGTCCAGATACAAATAAAAAAAAATTTTTTTTAAAGTAGAAGGTAATTTCAGACAAATTTACAAATATGAGGAAAGCCCGGAAGTGAAATTCCTCACCATGAACACAAGAAATTGTGGGCAATTTGTCTAAGAAAAACAAGGTTGGAGAGGGTGGAAAACAAGACTAGTGAAGTGGGCCTAGGCCACACAGCACCCGCCTCTCACCAGCCTTGCCATTCTACTGGACTGCCCCAGCCTCCTGGCCCAGATCTAGAGGGCGCCACCTCTGCACAGTGCACACCACATGCAGATGTTCTCAGCCCCAGGCCCCTCCACCCTGTGCTCACAGGACTGACATATCCTGTTTTCCTAACTTGCTCTCTGAGGGTGGGCAAACAGGACCAGCTGGATTTGAGTGTTTGGAAATGTGTAGGTGGGGGCTTCTAGGTGGTTCCGTGATGTCAGCCGCTGAGATTTTTTTTCCCCTCCTCTGGCTTTTAGGCTGGGTCCCTCCCTGGGGAGGCAGGGGTGTAACCCATCCTACACACTGGTGGTCCATGAATCATTCATCATATCTGCAGAAGGAATAGCATTGTGGTAGGTGGTGTGAATACATAACTTGGTCCTGATACTTGAAGACATCCCCATCCAGTTGGAAAGGTACTATACAAACATCCCACAGAATGTTGTAGGCACAGGAGCTGTGATTATAGCAGCAGCAGCAGCTAGCTTTTATTAACAAATAAAAGTCTGAAGCAGGCTCTGGGCTAAATATTTTACCTGTGGCTCATTTAATCTTAATGATAACCCTAATGAGATCATCTTTTATTTATTTATTTACTTGCAGTATTGGGGATTGAATCCAAGCCTTTGCACATGTTAGGCTAAAGCAAAAACACCTAGTTATCTCCCCAGACCTCTCCCCTCCTCTTTTTAAATTTTTTAAAAATATTTTTTCAGTTGTTAATGGATATAATGCCTTTGTTTTATTTATTGTATTTTTATATGGTGTTGAGGATTGAACCCAGTGCCTCACATGTGTGAGGCAAGTACTCTACCACTGAGCTACAACCCCAGACATATTTTAAATTTTTTATTGTGATACAGGATCTCACTAAGATGCCCAGGCTGGCTTTGAACTTGAAGTCCTCCTGCCTCAGGCTTCTGGGTAACTGGGATTACAGGTGTGTACCACCTCGCCTGGCTGAGATTATCTCACTATACCATGAACAAATCACCCAGAAACATGAAATGACTTGCCCAGGTTAAACAGCTTCTGAGTGGCAGAACTGGTATTCAAATCTAGGCTGTTGGCCTCCACTGTCCCCCTTGTCTCACTATTAGGCATACTTCCACACACAGAATCTGCCAAGCTTTTAGAATACATGCTATAAATTCAGAACTGGGCAATTACTGTGGCTTGATGGCACCCACAAAGGCTTCACCAACAAGGTAGGATCTGGTTGGATCCTGAAGCATGGGTTGAATGGGAATAGAAAAAGAGGAAGGACCAGGCACAGTGACACATGTCTGAAATCCCAGTTACTCAGGAGGCTGAGGCAGGAACATCTTAAGTTCAAGGCCTATCTCAACAATTTAGCAAGATCTTGTCCCAAAAGAAAAAATAGGCCAGGGATATATAGTTCAGTGGTACAGAGCTTACCTGGCGTGTGCAAGGCCCTGGGTTCATTCCCTCACCGGACCAGATATTCAGTTTAATAATCATTCTCCTTTGAATCATCACTTTCAGCCTAAAATGCCAAAGCTAGAAGAGATCCTAAAGAGCTGGGCACAGTGGCACAAGCCTGTGATTCTAGAGATTTGGGAGCTAAAGAGGGCTGTGGATGTAGCTCAAGTGACAAAGCGCCCCTGGGTTAAATCCCCAGTATCAAAAGGGGAGGGGACCCTAAAGCTCATCCAACTCAGTGGTTATCAAACTTTCTTAGAGGGCTGGGGTGTAGCTTAGCAGTGGAGTGCATGCTCACCGTGCGTGAGGCCCTGGATTCAGTTCCTGTCTCACACTCCCACACACACAGGCAAATTAGGGTGTGGATATTTTTCTTGAAATGAAAGATGAGCAGGGATGTTCCTTCTTGGAGGGGACCCAGATATACCCTATCCCCTGAGGGCTCTGAAGAGCTCAGTTGATAACCCTGATCTAGTCTAGTTTCTTTTGAACCTTACTTTTATCCTTACTTTCTAGAGGAGAAGGCAGTAGCTTACCCACCCACTCACCCACCAAAAAAAAAAAAAAAAAAAGACAACAACAGGAACAAGGGGGACACTCTAAACAGAGAGCAATCAGCCAGGCATCCTGCTGCTGCTGCTGCTGCTTGTCTTTCCCTTGTATCCTGCCTCAGATTGAACTGTTGACGTCATCACAAATGGCAACAGAAAGAGAATTAAAGGAGCTGGGGCTTAGAACTGCTATGGAGGCAATTGAGAGGAATTATAGTTGAGTAGGGTCTTAAAGAGCTAAATACTTTGGGACTAAAGAGTTCATGTAAATCTTTTTTTTTTTTTCCCTTGGTACCAGGGATTGAACCCAGGGGCATTTAACTACTGAGCCACATCCCCAGCCCTTTTTTATATTTTATTAAGAGGGAGGGTCTCACTAAGTTGCTTAGGTCCTCGATCAGTTGCTGAGGCTGGCTTTGAACTTGCGATCCTCCTGCCTCAGCCTCCCAAGCCACTGGGATTATAGGTTTGCACCTCTGCACCCAGATGATTCTTTCCATTCCACACTACGTTGTAGTCTCCAGGACGCATTAGCCTATATAAATCCCTACTGGGCCTTAATCATATAAGAGAGAGGGGGTGGTAGCACCTTTCTCATTGTCACCTCTACCTTCCCTAGATATGTGCAGGTGAAATTTGTCTGTATTCGGACCCAGTCAAACAGGAAGAGAACACGGAAGGCGGACATGTGCCCAGCATATTTGCTCCTGAGGTACAACGAGAGACTAGATAGACTATTTATCAGTGAACTTAACACCCACCACGTACACATTGATTCCAAAACCGCTATTCCTGAAGGAGACACCGTTTACAAATCTCAAAGGACACTGTGTCTACAGAAACTCCAGCCTGTGCTGCCCACATTCAAAAAGGACCTTGATAAAGCTGAGAAGTCCCCAGTAGAACCATCGTTTTGTCTAAATGATGTACAAGTGCCCTCAAAACCAGAGCAAGAAGGCATCACTCCTTCTGATCTGGCTAAGATAGCAAAAGTGATGAAAAACTTTCTTAAGGTAGATAAGGGTTCCATGGCTTCCTTCAGTGTGGGCACCAGCCGAGACTTGGACCGGCTGAGCTTCCAGAGCAGCAAGATGAGTGATCTGTTCATCCGATTCCCAGAGAATCTCTTGCTGCACCGGGTGGAGAATACCCAAGGCCACATCCTCTACGCTTTCTTGGTGGAGAACAAGGAACGAGAAGGTCGAGTGGTCCACTTTGCTGTGCTCAAGACTGAGACAGCCACCTCTGTCGCCAAGATGCTGAGCATCTTCACAGAGTTTAACTCTGATTGGCCCAAGGTCAAGGTGGTCTTTGTGGACCCTTCATTCCCTCACCGGCCCATTCTGCAGGAGATCTTCCCTGCTGCCCGCATCCTTCTTTCCATCTACCACACAACCCGGCTCTTGGAGAAGAAGTTACATCGTAGTTCAGCAAATCCATCCTTTAAAAGACTCATGAAGGAAGCCCTGCGGGAGGCTGTGTTTGTCACTTCTGAAGCCAGCCTTAAAAATCTCTGTCAGATGTCCCAAGCTCTGCTAGACGAGGATCTCTTCAGCTTCCTACAGGCCCACTGGTTCTCCTGTGAACTGCTGTGGTACATGCACGTAAGGAAGGGCCTGCATGCGTGTAATACCTACATGGACAGCCTAGACATAGTCACCAGCAAGGTGTCAAGCCTCTTTCGGGAACAGCAGTCCCTGCTAGACTGCATCCTCCGCTTTGTGGATTACATAGACTTCTTCAATACTAAGGGCTTGAAGAATTTACCCACAGCTCCTCCCAAGTTAAAGAGAACTCGGCCTCCAAGCATGCCACCAAAGGCCAAGAAGCCTTTCGGAATCTGTGGAGGGAGCCTTAATGGGCTCCCTGTGGAGGAGACAAAGCCAGACTCGCAGCAAGTTCAGTTGCAGCAGCAGCCCTCCCTGGGTGACATGCTAGACACCTTAAACCAAAGTGGCTCTGAACTGGCCTATAAGCTGTGCAACAAAGAGTGGGAGGTGGTGCAGAATTCCACTCATCTGGTGGGCATGGCCGGACCCTCGGTGGATGTTCAGCTGCTAGAGGACTCTCACCAAGTTAGCAAAGATGGTTGTAGCTGCAGCTGTTCCTTTCAGCGATGGTACCACCTGCCTTGCCGGCACATTTTGGCGCTGCTGCATACCAGCCAGCAACCTGTGGGTGAAGCCATGGTGTGCAGACGGTGGCAGAAGAAGTATCAGCACCTCCTGGGGCCCAATGGGGAGCTCCAGGACCATAGTGTGATCCCCCACACAGACCAGCCTGAAAAGCAAGGTCGGAACGATATGATTCAGGACCTAAGCAGAGAGCTGGCAAACTTGCTAATGCAGACGGAGGGCCCAGAGCTGGAGGAGCGCTGTTCTACCCTGCGCAAGATTGTGGACATCTGGGCTGTCCCCTGTCAGCCTCCTGAGTCCATTCAGCAGCCAGGAGACTTCAGGGACGTAGGCTGCCTCCCTTTCCTCTGGGGAAAACATGAAGAAGGAGAGGGACTCCCTCCTGCTGAAGCCACAATTCAGGATTGAATCACTTGCACTGGCACAATTGGACCAAACCCCTCTCCTAGGAAGTTTGCAAGTTCGGAGTGGGCATGTCATGATAGGGGTCAGTGTTTTGACCAATGTCTTCCTTGGTAGGGATTGAAAGATTATTTAAAAAAAAAATTATATATATATATAGGAGAGGGACCCCACTGTGAATCTGCCCCTTTTCAGCCCTCCCCTTTGGCATTCCATGGGCACTGCATTCATTGTTCAAAGCCAAAGTTATCTCCATACTGAAAGGTCACCTCTCTTTTTTCCCCAACCCCTGAGAGAAGTCTTCTCCCTTCAAAGATGAACCCCTACCCTAAGACAGGATGAGACAAAATGGACCTGGTAAAAAGGGCCTGTTTTCAGGAACAAAGAGAAGGAGGGTGACTCTTGATTGTTGCTGCTCTTTATGAAGAATCTGTTATTTGTACCTATTTTTATTCATATTAAATAAAGTTGTTTTTTAAAAAAATAAAAAATTACCAGGGGAAATGTGTTCCGCTTGATTAGGCAAAGAAAGACCAATTGCTCAGCAAGACTCCTGACCCTACTGTTAGGAATTGGGCACTCCGGGGTGGGTTTATTTTTTAGTTCTTATTGCTGGGATTGAATGCAAGCCTCTCTGCTACTGAGCTACATTCCAGCTCCAGATGGATTTGTTAATTATAAAGGAAATTGAGTATTGTCTAATGGGGTTGTGGAGCCACATAGAACCTACTACTACTATAAATTCACAGTTAGCAAGCCACCATTTACTTTGCCCTTTTCCTACCAATTTCAGCATTGATTTCAATTCTTGTAGGAGGACGCCAAATAGACTGAAAGAAATCTGAATCCTAGACTTGATTGCCAGAAACTTGCTGGGGGACATGAGCAAGTCCCTAATTTCATTGACCCGCTTAACTCTTCTGTAAAAATTAGTCTGTTGGCCTGTTCTGGTCCAGGATTTCCTCTCTAGGTCTCTATAAACATTTTTGATACGGTGATAAGAATCAACACTGACTTGGTGTTGCTAGTTGGTGGACTTCATTGTCTAAAGCCTGGTAGTCATTCATCTTTCCAAGATTGTCTTCAGGGGAACTGCAGATAAAGATGGAAGTCTATCAGCGCTTGCATTAGTTCTCTGGGACCTTAAGTCACAGGGCCATTCTGTATCTGTTGTGAAAATTCTGGAAGGAATTGGGCTGGACAATGCCAGTGGGGAAGTTCCTGACCCCTAAGGAAGAGGCAGAATTGGAGAACAGGGCTTCAGTTTCTCTGTAAGGGAGGGTGTACACACACACACACACACACACACACACACACACACACACACGATTTCTGTAAAGCACAGCTCTTTATTTTCATTTTCATTTTTGGCCTTTGAGGGAAGTTCCCCTAATAAGGTGCCCTGCCTGGCGTCTAGCCTGAAGGGAGGCTCCAGAGTTCAGTCCCGGGGCTCGGAGGTGAGCACACTCCCTTAGACTTTCATTGGTTACTGCCAGTCGAGCCCCTCGTAACCCTGGTAACAGGGCCCGCCCTCAAAGTTTCGGGTCCGCGATTGGTCCGTGGTGTCAAAGACCGAAAGCCAAGTTCCTCAGGTCATTGGCCTGAGTCATTGCGAAGCTGGCGCTGTGGTTGGCGCGCCTAGAGGTCAATCACGCAGGTCAACTGGGGGAAATGGCGACCGAGCCAGGTGGTGGGAGAGTGCTCTCTGGGGGAGTGGAGGTGTGAAACACTTGGTCGCCACGGCGGCCGTCGCACAGCTCCCGAAGAGTGGGAGGCTGACTTCAGCTCTGCTGGATTCTGAAAGCCGACGTCAGACATCCCCATCTCCCACCTGGGTCAGAGGTGAGAGGTCAAGGCCCGCATTCCCTCTCAGTTCCGGGTTTTTGGACCTTGTGGGAAATCGTCAGAATCTTGGGCCAAAGACTTGGCTTCCATCTACTGACAGTAATGGAGGGCAGATCACTTAAAAACTTTGAACCTCGGTTTCTCATCTGTAAAATGGGGGTGAAAACCCATTTGGGGACCAACCAGAGGTTACTGGGGATTGAGCCTAGGGTCTCGCCCATGCCAGGCAAGTGTTCTACCACTGATTACACCCCCAGCCCTTTTAGGGTTTTGAGACAGGGTCTCACTGAATTGCCCAGGCTGGCCTTGAACTTGTGGTACTCCTGCTTCAACCTTCCAGGTAGCTGGAGTTACAGGTGTTTCCATCGTGCCCAGTTTAGAAGTGTTTGAATAACAAGCCTTGCCTGTGTAGAAGCAGGAGAAACTAAGCACCATAATCCCATTTGATGGTGGAAGGGATTGAGTCTCAAAGGTGATCACTGACTTGCCCCAGCAAGTCTAAGCCACTTACTTTTATATGTACCAGGACCAAAAGAAAGAATGGATGCCAAGTAGTACTTTGCAAATATAAAGGCTATACAAGTATTTAGAATGCTATTAAAATAAATTAAAAAAAAAAAAACCCAAGACTATAGGCATCTTTGGCTTTCACACCTATTTATATCCCCTGGAACCATGTGTCTTTCTGTGACTAGCTTCTTTTTGAGGTCTCATCTCCAGTGTCATCTTCCTTACCCCCAAAGAAACCTTTCCCAACCACCTTAAAGTGCCCACCTTCCTGGACTCATTCTCCAACCTGTTACTTAGTTTTATGTTGTTTGTAACCCTCATTATCTGATATATCCCTACTTGTTTACTTATAGTGATGACACATAGTACGTTTTCAATCAGTATAACCTAGATGAATAATTGAAGAGCCAAGACCCTACTGTCTCCTTATACCTCTGCTCCTTTCCATAGGCACATCTTTGGAACAAGATCTGGAAACTACAGTTAAGCCTCAAGCCTTGAGTTACCAGAAGCTTGAACCTGCAGAGAAAGTATTTTGACCTGGGCATTTAGACATTTCCCATCTTTCCCATGGCCCTAACGATGCTGAATGGGCTTCTGATTAAGGACTCAAGTCCACCTGTGCTGCTGCACCAGGTTAGCAGGGCTCCCCAGCTAGATAGCTTCAACTACCAGAGCTGTTTCATGCAAGATGTTTTTTCACATTTCCCTGAGATCTTATTTATCCATCGGACCTATAACCCAAGAGGCAAGGTGTTGTATACCTTCCTGGTGGATGGACCTCGAGTGCAGCTGGAGGGTCCTCTAGCTCGGGCAGTCTACTTTGCCATCCCTGCCAAGGAGGATGCTGAAGGCCTCGCCCAGATGTTGCAGGTGTTCAAGAAGTTTAACCCAGCATGGGAGAGAGTCTGTACCATCCTGGTAGATCCCCACTTCCTCCCCCTGCCCACCCTAGCCATGGAGTTCCCCACAGCTGAGGTCTTGTTCTCAGCCTTTCACATTTGCAAATTCCTCCAGGGCAAGTTCTATCAGCTGTCCCTTGAACAGCCTATGGAGAGGGTGCTCCTGACCTCCCTGCAGAGCACCATGTGCTCAGCCACAGCAGGCAACCTGAGGAGGTTGTATACGCTCCTGAGCAACTGTGTCCCCCCAGCCCGGCTGCCTGAGCTCCACTCACACTGGCTGCTCAACGACCGAATCTGGCTGGCACACCGCTGGAGGAGCCGAGCTGAGAGCAGGCGCTATTTCCAGAGCCTGGAGGTCACCACCCGCATCCTCAGTCAGTTCTTTGGCACCACCCCATCTGAGAAACAAGGCATGGCCTCTCTGTTCCGGTATATGCAGCAAAACCCAGGAGACAAGGCAAGCTTCAACCTGGGCCTGAGTCCCCAGAACAATCATAGCCCCTCAGATGCCAGCCCCGACAGCCCCAAAACAGAGCAGTTGGTAGAAGCCCGCATTCAGCACTCCCTCAATGCCATCTGCACAGGGCCAGCAGCCCAGCTCTGCCTGGGTGAACTTGCTGTGGTCCAGAAATCCATGCACCTCATTGGCTGTGGCTCAGAAAAGATGAACATACAGATCCTGGAGGATACCCACAAGGTGCAGCCTCAGCCCCCTGCCAGCTGCAGCTGCTACTTCAACCAGGCCTTCCACCTGCCCTGCCGCCACATCCTGGCTATGCTCAGTGCCCGTCGCCAGGTGCTCCAGCCAGACATGCTGCCAGCTCAGTGGACAGCAAGCTGTGCCACCAGTCTAGACAGCATCCTGAGCAGCACGTGGAGTGAGACCCTGGATAAACACCTGGCAGTGACTCTTCTAACCGAGGAGGTGGGTCAGCTCTTACAGCACTGCAGCAAGGAGGAGTTTGAGCGGCGGTATAGCACCCTGCGGGAGCTAGCTGACAGCTGGATCGGCCCCTACGAGCAGGTGCAGCTTTGATCACTCCTGATACCCCATGTGTACACTCACATACTTCCCCTACGTACACTCATGCTGTCGTCCGTCCACGGTCACTCCTTCCACAATAAGGACAAGAGTCTTCTACTCTGCCATAGTCTGCTACCTAGAAGGTGTCTTTAAGAATGGCTCCTTAAGACCATTGGCTCCTGTAAAGGGCCCAAGAGTAAATATTTTAGACTTAGATGCTCATGTACAGTGGCTGTTGTATATTCTTGGTTTTGTTTTGACAGCCTTTTCATAAAGTGGAAACAATTCTTAGCTCAAAGATCTTACAAAAACAGGCAACCCCTGGTCCAAGACAAGACATGGGTGCTGAGTTTGAGGACCAGGGCTTGGTAACAGCTGCCCCAGTCATGAAATCACTCACCTGACCCACACCCCATGATTGAGCTGGCCCAGGAGCTTCCCACAGAGGAAGCTGCTCAGGGAAGTGACTGAGCCAGGTTCCCAATATTTTTTCTCCTGGCTCCATCTTTGGATCAATAAATAAAGTTAAATGTTGCAAATTCCAATATTTTTCTAGTTTTTTGTTTTATACCTGGCAGTTTGGGATATGTTGTGGAAGAAATAGAATTTAGAGTTGGAAGATGATAGATACTACACGTGAATCCAGATGTTTTTTTCTTGGCAATACTGTGGATTGAACCCAAGGTTGCTCTACCACTAAGCTACATTCTCAGCCCTTCTAAATTTGTTTTTTGTTTGTTTTTTGAGACACGGTCTCACTAAGTTGCCTCAGCCTCCGAGTAGCTGGGATTACAGGCATATACCACAGCTTCGGCTCATCCCTGACTTATTTTTAAGGCATAGTTCATCTTTTACTACCTGTGAGACTCAGGATAGGTCAACTTTTTAAACTCAATTTGTGAAAATGGGCATCTTCACAGGGTTGGTCAGATTAAAAAAGAGTGAACTTCTACTCATTCAGATGCTTCATGGTGCTCAACCAGGTGTTCAGTTTCCTCCCTTTCTGCCTTCAGGAGGCTGGAAATTTTAAGGCAGGAGGAAATTTCACCTTGCTAGGACTTCACAAGAAACTTTGATCAAGCTGGGTGTGGTGTTACACACCTATAATCCCAGCTACTCAGGAAGCTGAGACAGGAGGTTAGCAAGTTCAGTGCCAGCCTGGGCAATATAGGGAGATATTCCCTACTACTGAGAAGAAAAAAAAAGAAATTTTGATCAAGTATTCAATATAGGAGCCTCCACTGTCAAATCAGGATCACCTATATAGGTAATTTCAGTTTTATCTATCTGATAAGACCTACCTCTTGTTAGTGGCAGCAAGAGAAACTTCTTGGGGTCTGGACCCTAATGAAGAACTAGAATTTGTCAGTGGCCCAGCCTACCCCTGCCATACACCCCCCCCCAACCCTGTCTACCCAAAAACCATACAGAGAAGCCACCCTATGTGTCTGGTGCTATTTCATCCAGCTACAAGCAGGAGCCAGGAGGCTGGCCCCTCCTGGATCTCATTAGGGATATCTGCCCAGAAGCTGAGTGGGCATGCACTTGCTCCCACCGCGTTCCCTCCACAGCTCCCTCAGGCTCTGGATGGGCCATCATGAAAGCTTGAGCTGCCCGGATCAGGTCCTCTTCCCGCAGGCCTGGGACAGGCACGGTGGGGATGCCGGCGATCATCATAGCCAGGGTAAGGATGCAGATGTCAGGCTGGGAGCCGGCCTCCTTCCCCACTGCCTCAGAGGGCACTGGCAGAACCCCTGGTGACAGCCCACACAGCAGCAGGGGCCCAGGCCTGCTGGGGCCACTCAGGTGGGGAGCTCTGCTTCTGGAGCAGCCATTCTCCCAGCCCAAGCTCTCTGGTTGCCTCACGTTGGGGAATTTGTGGCAGTATCGGCTGTACTCCTTCCTCCGTGGTATCTCCCAGCTAGCACCCCCAGAGCAGACCCTGGCTTCAGGCACTGCCAGGGTGGGGCCCCAGGTCTGGGCAGCAGGTACCACCTGCTCGGCTTTCTGGTTCAGTGGGCCTAATCCACCAGAGGCCACCACCACTGGCTCTGTAGGACTATAGAGGCCAAGGGACGAACCCGGAGAAGCAGCCCCACCTGCAGAGACAGGAATGAGATGGAATGTTATTCTTGGTCTCTGAAGAAGAGGCCCTGAGGGGCAGGGCTTAGGAGCAGGAGCAATTAAAACCAGCTCAAGAGGACTGTTTAGAGGTTAGGCCTTAAGTGTTACATCCATATCCCCACTTCCCAACACTGAGCAAATGATGGAGCAGTGTTTGCTGAATGACTAAGTGAGCAAGTGGTAGTTAGTAATTGGCAAGGACTTTTGGAATGGCTTTTCTTCCAAGAGTTGACTCCAAGGTCAGCCCCCAAATGCCCGGCAGAACCTCCCCCTCCCTGGAACCAGGAGGCAACTCCCATGTGAAGCTGCTTTCCCTCCTCCAGTTCCATTAGACCCCTCTCACCTTGGTTAGAAGGTAGAAGACCTGGATGAGTCTGGGGAGACATGAAGTAGGACATGGCTGCCCCAAAGGCCCTGTTTGTGAGGGAATAGTCATATGCCTCCTGTCCTACCCTATCCTTCTAGAATGTCACCTCATAGTCCCTCCCCTTTACACCTGGAACCCATCTCACAGCATTGACCTGTTCATTCTAGAACCCATGTATAACAATGGGATGGGATTAAAAGAGCCCTGTACCAATTCCAGGGTGTTCTAGGTTCTTGCCTTCACCTTGGGCAAGTCACCTGGACAGTTTTGTTCCTTAATGTCCTCATCTGTAAAATGGGAGTAATGACTACCCCCCACCAGATGTTATGAGGATGAGGTGGGACTATCTGTATGGAGCCAAATAATCAGAGACACAAGTAGAGTCTAGGGTTTTGTGTCCTGTAGTGTCAGACAAGGATGCTCTTCAATCATTTTCTATTTGACCTTGAACAAATGCATTCTCATCTCGGGGTCTCAGTTATCCTTCTACAAAATGAAATAGTTGGTGTAGGGCACTGGATCTCAGGCCAGGCTGCACATTAGAATCTCTTGAGACACTTTGAGAAACTGTGATGCCCAACTCATCCCAAACCAATTAAGTCATAATCCCAGAGCCAGACCAATATTGGTATCTTTAAGTTCCTCAAGCAATTATAATACGCACCAAACCTGAAACTCCTGTTCTAAGGAAGTGTTTCTCCACCTGGCTGTCCCTTCTATCTCCTGGAGGGCTTTTTCAATATACAGTGGCCAGGCCTACACACATCAAAGGAAAGTTTCCAGGGAGTGTGGGGCATCAGTACTCCCTAAGTATCCCAATTAAACAAGCCCTTGTCTAGATGGCATCGAAAATGTTCTCTCTTGCTCTGACCTGCTGATTTGTAGTGATTCTAGAAGTGCCTCTACACACTGCAGGGGCAAGGAGACCCTCCAATGATCAGAATGTCAGCATCAGCTGTTTATTTCTAGTCCTGGTTGGCAGCAGTGTTACCAGCTTCAGACAGGGTCTGAAGGCCAGGAGTGCTCCTGAGGGCCCTCTGGGTGGCTGCAGACCTTCACTCATACTTGCAGAAATCCTTAAGCCCTTTGGGCAGATGGAGTCCATCAATGGCCAGCCGGTGCACCACGTTCCTCTGGATCACTAGGCGGCACAGAGTCTGCAGCGATGGCACTGTGGAAAGAAGGTGGTCAAAGGCACAGGAAACTGAAGGGTGGGTCTGAGGCCAGGCCCCAAAAAACCTAGGTTTTCGTTGGTTCTCATTCTGCCATCAGCTTGGGTAACTCCCTTCTGCTGTCAGGCTCAGCTTGCTTCACAGAGCTGATCATATAGCTGAAATAAACACTACTTCCTGCCTGGCATGGTGGCCAACGCCTATAATCCCAGTGATTTGGGAGGCTGAGACAGGAGGATTGCAAGTTTGAAGCCAGCCTCAGCAATTTAGCAAGCCTTAAGCAATTTAGCAAGGTCCTGTCTCAAAATGAAAAATAAAATGGTCTGGGGATGTGTCTCAGTGCTTAAGCACTCCTGGGTTCAATCCCCAGTATCAAAAAATTATAATAAAAAAACCACTTCCTGAAGACCTTCAATGATGTAACCCTGCTTTTATAACAACACAGCACAAAGCTCTTCCCCTTTCAGTTAGCAGCTTCTGTGGGCAGGGTAGTGTCTGATTTGCTCATACAACCACAGTTCCCAGAGCAGGTTCTAGTTCCTTGAATCCATGAGAGGGGATCTGAGGTATAAATAAAATGTTTGATAGGGTTGTAAGGAAGTGGAACTGGATCTCAGAATTTAAAAGCTCTCGATTTGAGGTCTATGATGCCTCTATGCTTCTAAACGGATAGACCTAAATCTATCAGCATTTTTTCTAGGTTAATACCGAAAACACTGGGGCTGGGGTTGTGGCTCAGCAGTAGAGCACTTGCCTAGCATTTGCAAAGCCCTGGGTTCGATCCTCAGCACCACATATAAATAAATAAATAATGAGGGTATTTCGTCCAACTACAACTAAAAAATAAATATTAAAAAAAATTGAAAACATTGTAAGAACTAAGAGGGATAGGCAAGGGCAAGGAGACCCTCCAATGAGCGGGAGTGACTGGTGCAAAACTACAAACAGAGAGGTGCAATCCCAAGCTGGATTCTTCCTGTTTTTGATGCTCTTGCTGCTGTTTCGTCTTTCTGGGAATTAAAGGGACTCTTCGCCACTGAACTACAACTCCAGCCCTTTTTTAAAAAATTATTTATTTAGAGATAGTCTGGACTTGAACTTGTGGTACTAGTGCCTCAGCCTCCAGAAGCGAGATTACAGATTTCAGTCCTCCAGGTTTCCCTCTTCTAAACTAACGCTGGAGAGACCAAGGTCTAGGAAACCGTGGCCCGCGGGTTCTAGCAGGTGTCTGTGTCCACACTGGGCCAGGAGGGGTCGCTGCCCAGGAGTGGGATACCTACAGCCATACTCGAGTTGAACCAGACGCACGCTCTTGGTGGAGGCAAACACGTCCACCACTGCATAGAGGGGCTGGGCAGCGGGCAGCCCCCGGGCGCTGGGGCCCATGTCCTCCCCGTTGATGACGATGTGCATGTCTGCGGTGCCATCCGGGTGCGGGCAGAAGAGAACGCCCAGGCGGCTGCGGCGCGCGGTCGGAGGCAACACGTTCAGCTCGTAGAGCTGGTCCAAGAGGTGGCTGTAGAGCCCCGGCCGGCTGCGGCCCACGAGGCGGTCCCGGGGGATTCGGAACTGCTCAATGCACAGATACGGTTCCACCAGCAGGGCCGGGGGGCGGCGCGGGGCCGCGGCCTCTGCCTCTGCCTCGGGTTGGCCGTTCCGGGGCACGCGGTTGTGGTGGCGCGTGATGGCGAAGACCCAGGTGTGGCCAAGGTTGACCAGGTCCGGCAGCGAAAATTCGGGCACGGCGGCCAGACTGGCGGGGTCCAGCGCGGTCAGGCCGAGGCGCAGATGGCCGCACCAGCCCAGCTCTTTCTCCTCGATCTCGACTAGGAATACCTGGCCGGGGACCAGCGGCTCGCGACTGAAGCACACACCATGGGCGAAGCTCTCCACGCGCGTGGCCCGCGTCCCCGAGGGGTCCACGCGGATGTTGGCTCCGTGCACCCGGTGGAAGCGGGTGGGAGGGGGCTCCGGGCGCGCGGGTCCCCAGGAGGCACCCAACTCCACAGGATTGGAGGCAGCAGCCATCTCGGGGCCATGTGGCAAGACAGACGGCGCCCGGAGCTATTTTGGGCCACCGACTTAGATGGTGACAGTCGGGGAACCATGTAAGGCATTTCCCCCGACTCCCTCCCCGAGGCTCTACTCGGGGGCCCTAGCGCCGCTCGCTCGGGCATCCCCCTAGAGCCGGGGTCCCCAGGGGCGGGGAAACCTGCCGTCCACACCCAGATCATCGGGTCGCTGGCTCCCGGACTACGACCTTCGAGGCCCGCGGACTTTGACCCGAAAATTGACCGCTCCCTCCCCTGAAGCCTTCGGAGAGCCAAAAGGGGGCCTGGGGAGGGCTGACACGTGACGCCAGCCCTCACGTGACTCAGGGTACACATGACTTCCAGTCCCCGGCGCCTCCCGGAGAGCAAGGACGCGAGGAAGCAGAGGTGAGGGGACCTCGGCCGGAGCGGAGCCCCCGCCCAGGGTCGGTGGCGGCGGCGGGGCCTCGGCGGGCGGGATCCGGGCCGGGGTCCCCTCGCGGCGCGCCCAGCTCCTCCTGGGGGGCTGCGGCTCCCGAGCGCCTGGCCGCGAGCGAGCGGGTAAACTGCAGGCGCCGCCACTTCCTCCCGCAGATGGTCCGAGCCGCGCTGCCGCCGCTGCTCCTGCTGTGGCTCCTGTCCTGGGCGTCCCGGGTCCAGGCAGCCCCCGACCAGGACCAGATTCAGTGCCTCCCCGGACTGGCCAAGCAGCCGTCCTTCCGCCAGTTCTCGGGCTACCTCAGAGCCTCCGGCTCCAAGCACTTGCACTACTGGTCGGCGGCCCTGCCTCCCAGGGCGGGCGGGAGGCGGCTGGCAAAGCCCACCCGGCGGGATGGGGGCTGCAGGCAGTTCCCGAGACGACGGAGGGCTCCCGGGAGCGAGCGGGGAGGGCAGGAGGGGCCCTCCGCCCGCACCAACTCTCTCTGACCCCTCCCAGGTTTGTGGAGTCCCAGAAAGATCCAGAGAGCAGCCCGGTGGTGCTTTGGCTCAACGGGGGTCCGGGCTGCAGCTCCCTAGATGGGTTCCTGACAGAGCACGGCCCTTTCCTGGTGAGTCCTCCTGTGACCCAGGAAAGAGGGGAAAGGGACAGTTACCCAAGGGAAAAAGGTGGGGAGAAAAGGGCTTCGTGGTCTTCCAAGTGTCTCCTTCTTCCTGAACCTTGCTGTTTTCCCCACTGTGCTGGGGCTTACTTAACTGTCCTTACCTGCTGGGGGTTGTCCCTGTGTGAGGACCTCTGGCACTGGGGCCCTTCCCCTCCACCCAGTTGGTCCTTGGTGCTCATTCCCTCTCTTTCCTCCGCAGATCCAGCCAGATGGTGTCACTCTGGAGTACAACCCCTATTCATGGAACCTGGTATAGCTGAGCTGTGCGTCCTGCGGGTGTCTGGGCAGTCCAATGTGGTGGGGCCCCCTCTTCACTTCATTTCCTCCTCCCCTCTAGATTGCCAATGTGTTGTACATTGAGTCCCCAGCTGGGGTGGGCTTCTCCTACTCTGATGACAAGGTTTATGCCACCAATGACACCGAGGTGAGTCTGGTGCCTGCCCACCCACTCCAGCTTCCCTGGCCTTCCACTGGGGCGTGAAGAGGGGAGCGGGAACATGGCCTCTGGATCCGTTTCTGGCTGTCATGTGCTATGGATGTGATCCTAACCAAGTCACTTCCTCTCACACCCAGCGTTGGTTTCATTACCTCTTGAGGATTTTTCTAGCTCAGATGTCAGTGCGTCCTGATTCTCTCCATCCTGCCACCCCCAGGTTGCCCAGGGCAATTATGAAGCCCTTAAAGATTTCTTCCGCCTCTTTCCGGAGTATAAGGACAACAAACTTTTCCTGACGGGCGAGAGCTATGCCGGCATCTACATCCCCACCTTGGCTGTGCTGGTCATGCAGGACCCCAGCATGAACCTTCAGGTGCAGGGCAGCTGCAGGAGGGCAGGGAGGCCCCTGGGGACCATACCCTTGTAGTTCCAGGTCAGACTGCCCAGCACCCTGCCCGGCCTGGTCTCCCTCCCAGCCACCAGCGACCCTATCTCTGCCTGCCTGCCTCCCATGACTAGAAGCCACCTGTCGGGCTGCCAGCTCTGTTCTGTACCTTGAGTGACCCCCCCCAACCCACCCCACAGACTACCCAGGGATTCTAGGTTGCAGAAGGTCTAGGTGTGGGTCAGGGAGCTCCTCCTCCTCCCCCCCCTCCAGATGAGCGAGCCCTGGGTGTTTTCACAGGGGCTGGCTGTGGGCAACGGACTCTCCTCCTATGAGCAGAACGACAACTCGCTCGTCTATTTTGCCTACTACCATGGCCTTCTGGGGAACAGGTATGGGAGACGGAGTTGGGCAATCTAGGGTGGGGCCAGTCATGGGATCTCAGGTCATCCTCCAGGCACGATATCCTGGCCCTGCCCTGGCCTATGAGCTAGTGGGGTTGCCAGAAGAATTTGGTGCTAGAAGGTCAAAAGTAGACATGAATGTAAAGGAACTAAGGAGGGCCATCTGTGTGGCATGGACCCAGATCCACACCCTGTGATCTCTTTCCTAATCTCTGCTGACAGATCCCCGGGTCAGGTCCTGGTGGAGGTTAGAGGAAGGAGGGCGCCCACCTCTGCCCACAGCTGAGCCCTTCCCCCATTTCCTGCAGGCTCTGGTCCTTGCTCCAGACCCACTGCTGCTCTCAGAACAAGTGTAACTTCTATGACAACAAAGACCCGGAATGTGTGACCAATGTGAGGTTCTGCCTCTACTTCACCTCAGCCCTGCCCCCCACAATCCTGAAAACGGAACGCCCCCCCCCTCCCTTAGGGACTCCCTGTCCCCTCGGCCCCATTGCTTTTCTGTCCTACACATTTGAGCGATGTGTTCTCTGGAACCCCAGTGAGGAAACCGAGGCCAAGAATGTTTGTCACTTGCCTGAGGTCACAAGGCTAGGGAGTAGTGCTAGGATGTGGACCCAGGTCTGGAAGATTCCTTCCACTGAGCCTCAGTTTCCCTGTGAAAAAAAGATGGGTGAAGGGAGATGATGGGGATGTAAGCGGGAAGAATCTTGGTGAGGGGCCAGGTCACGGAGGACCAGGGGTCTGTAACACGTGGTGTTGTGTTGTCCCAGCTTCAGGAAGTGTCTCGAATCGTGGGCAACTCTGGCCTCAACATCTACAACCTCTATGCCCCATGTGCTGGGGGGGTACCTGGCCGCGTGAGGTAGGTGCCGCTCTGCACCCCCGAGGCCAGCCAGCCCCACCTGGAGCCCAGCACCCACCCCTCCACTTCACTTGCAGGTACGAGAAGGACAGTGCTGTGGTCCAGGATTTTGGCAATATCTTCACTCGTCTGCCATTCAAGCGGACGTGGCACCAGGTGTGCAAGAGCTTGGGGCCCCTTCCCCATGGGGTGTGGGGTATGGCAGGGCAGGCACATTAAGGTCTGACCCTGTATCTGTGCCCCACTAGGCACTGCTGCGTTCCGGGGACAAGGTGCGCATGGACCCCCCCTGCACCAACACCACTGCCGCCTCCACCTACCTCAACAACCCGTATGTGCGCAAGGCCCTCCACATCCCCGAGCAGCTGCCCCGCTGGGACATGTGCAAGTAAGGCTCTGCGCCACAGGTGGCGCTGGGGGGCGAGCTGTGGGGCTCGTAGGGCATCGGCAGGTTTTCCAGGGGTCCTCTGGTTGAGACTTCTCAAAGGCCCATGCAGCAAGGCCACCCGGGGCATGAAAGTCACCTGTTATCCTAGATGTTTTGTAGATGGCCACACTGGCTGTTCACACCGCCTGCTCTTCTGAGCTCAGTAATAGGCACTGCCTGACCTACTCCAGTGCCACCTCCAGCTGGCACAGCAGGGGCCATCCAGAGATGTCCTATGTGGTGACTTTCAAACCTGTTGGTCCCTGGATACCAGATGCCAGTTGCATCCCAGTCACTGTAACAACCAAAAGTATCCCTAGACCTTTCTAAATGGGGGTGGGTCGAGGATCTTTGAGTCCCAGCCCCTGTCCCCAGGTTAGTGCTGTCTGCCTCCCAGGCAGGAACTCGGGGATGGGAGAGAGGTCTGATCTGTTGACGGTTTCTCCCCCTGTGGCCTGTGCACATGCTCCTGGCAGCTTCCTGGTGAACATACAGTACCGCCGGCTCTACCAAAGCATGAACTCTCAGTACCTGAAGCTGCTCAATTCACAGGTGTGTAGGGGCAGCACAGCTGGATTTAATAGCAGCTGTACGGCTCTGGAGTAGCTTTCAGGACTGGGGAAGCTAAAACTCCAAGAGGTAAAGTCCTGTGCCAAGGTCCTATGGGTGGCAGGGAAAAGATTTGAGCCCAGGTTTGTCTCCACCCCAGGTTGCTCTGCTTAGGAGGCTAAGGGGTCTGCAGCCACCAAAGAGCCTTTAGAATGGGAAGAGCTGGTTAGATCTCATCACAATGCAAATGGAGGTCCAGGGCCAGAGAGGGCTTGCCCACAGTCCTGCCAGACCAGTGGCAAGTCCTTTTAGGAGTCACATAGCCCTGGGGGAATTTCTTAAATACCTTTAACTTGATGTCCCAAAATGAGGATAATTATGGTTTAATTAGAGCACTAAGTTGACAGAAAACAGGAATTTCCTGGTCTGTGCTATTTAGCTGGGCCCCTTAAATTCCCTGGAGGCCAAGAGCTTAAGCCAGGGAAGAGGTGGGGCCCAGCTGAGTGGGGTGGCCTGTAATCTCAGTGGCTTGGGAGGCTGAGGCAGGAGGACTACAAGTTTAAATCCAGCCTAAGGATTTAGCAAGACCCTGTCTATAAATAACATCTAAAACAAGAGCTAGGGATATGGTCAAGCACCCCTGGGTTCAAGCTCTAGTACCAAAGCTGGGCTAGGCCCGAGCTCATTCCCCATTGGCCCTGCTCCAGAGATACCAGATCCTGTTATACAACGGAGACGTGGACATGGCCTGCAACTTCTTGGGGGATGAGTGGTTTGTGGACTCCCTCAACCAGAAGGTAAGGCAGGGCTCCTATCCCGGAGGGCAAGTGCTTGGGGTGGCTCCGGTCCACGCTGGGCAAACCTGGAGGGTAGTTCCTGGACTCCAGGTCTTGCTGTAGCTGTGGGCAGGGACAGTGGGGCTACGGGCTGATGTCTCTCCTGGTGGCAGATGGAGGTGCAGCGCCGGCCCTGGCTAGTGGACTACGGCGAGAGCGGGGAGCAGGTCGCTGGCTTCGTGAAGGAGTTCTCCCACATTGCCTTTGTCACCATCAAGGTGGGCTTGGGACCAGCAGGGGACAACTGGGGCCCGAGGGAAGGGCAGAGCCCACCCATCCTTACCCCTGACTCCTTTTACTCAGGGTCACTTCTGGCCCTGTAAGGGCAAGTTTTGGGGGCTCGGGGGAGGCTGAGAATGAAGGAGGAGGGAGGGAGTCATGGGGTCAGAACCTCACAGAGCCTTGTTCCCCAGGGCGCTGGACACATGGTCCCCACTGACAAGCCCCGAGCTGCCTTCACCATGTTCTCCCGCTTCCTGAACAAAGAGCCATACTGAGCACGGGGACACTGGAAGCCCTGCCGTCTGATGTAAACCCTCCCACTAGGAGGGAGCTCCTGCTCTATGCAGGTCCCACTCAGGACTGCCCCACTTCCCACAGCCCGGCCCTGTGCAGGGCGCCTGGGCCCAGCCTCGTAGACAGCCTGGGGACGAGTGAGCACTTTATTCCTATAGCAGTACCTGGAGGGCATGGTGGGCCCTCCCTGCTTAAATGCCCTTCTGGATGTGTGGGTCCTGTCCCGGGACCCCAGCTGAGCTCTCAGGGCAGCCCTTGGGAAGGCGGAGGGGGGAGGGAGGAGGGAGGGGACGGACTACAGCAGATGGATCATTATGAAATTAAATCGCCACGGCTTCAACCACCTCTGGCACTGGGGACTAAAGGGGGAGAGGGAGGGCTGAGAGGGGTGGAGTCCCGAGCGGAAGCTACTAGGGTGGGGGTGGGGCTGCAACAGCTGCTGTGGAGGATGGAGGGGCACTGGATGCCTGGGGGTCCCTGGCGGTGGGCGGAGGAGCACTGGCCGCCTGGGGGTCCCTGGCGTTGGCGGGCCGGTTCTTGTTGATCACCTCTCGCAGCCCTTTAGCGAAGTGGAGGTCAGCGCCAATGGTGAGGAAGCCCTGTGCAGTGGGCAGAGAGGGTCCCAGTCACTCATCCCGTCACTGAGGCCACAGCTTGAGAGAGAGAGCCCGTGACTTTGAGGGGTCTCACTAGTGGGACAGATGGGCAGAGCAGTTCCTTCCTGCGACTCAAGGGGGCTAAGAGGCTTCTGGGCATCATGGGGGGCTGGCATGAAAGAGGAGTAGGTGTGGAGGCTGGGCTGGAGGAGAGCTGCACACCTACTCCTCTCTCCTGCCTGGCCTGGGAAAGGGCCGGGGGGACAGGGGAGGGCTGGGGTGCCAGGGGAGGGCGGGGACAAGCTTCCAGGGCCCTGGACTCCTCGGGAGGGGGAAGCCCTGCCCACCTCCTGCCCCCACGCACCGCATGGTTCTTCACCACCTCACGCACAAAGTTGATGCCCTCGGGTAGGGGGATCTGGACCCCACGCCAGGTCCGTTCTGTGGGTGGGAGCAGCAGGCTCGGTCCTGGCCCACCCAGCTCTCCCCCTCCCCCCCCCCTCAGTACCCAGCCTTACGGTTGAGCATGGGCATCACCCCGACCTGCAGCATGGCCTTCAGAGGGGTCTGGAGCGGGATCAGCTGGCAGGCAAGAGGGGTAGAGAGGGCAGTGCGTGGGTGGTGGCCTCCCTGACTGCCCACCCCCGGCCTGGCCCACCTCCATTCTCAACTCACTGCCAGAGACTCCAGTGCAGACTGGTTCGAGTAGATGCGGAACCTGTGGAGAAGCAGTGGCCATAAGGCTGGGAGTGCCCCCTTCCGCGGGCCACCCTGCGGGAGGTGCCCACCTGTCTACAAGCCTTTCCAGGGGGCACTACCATGCCCCAGGTGTGCATCCAGAGCCAGCCGTGTCCTCTGTGGGTCTCCTCCAGGTCTGCTGGTTTTTATTTGCCAAGCACCTACATATGTGGCTTCTGCTGCAGCTCTGCGGGGGTTACTTACTCGGTCAGACACTAAACATGTTAGAGAAGTAAATATTATCTGAACTACTTTAAAATACCAGTTGATTTGGTCCTGACAACAACCCCAAGAAGCAGGCACTCCCAGGAATTGCACTTCATAGATGAGTAATTGAGGGACAGAGAGGTTAGGTAATTTGCCCAAGATCATACAGCAATAAGTATCAGAACCTGCCTCTGGAATTTAAGTCCCTAACCATGACCCTGCATTAACTCATTTAGCTCCTAAAACAGCACTGTCCACTGTGGAAGCTACTAGCCTTATGTGGCTAATGAAGTATGGCTTTCTGCACTTGAGTAAATGGTTAATTTAAAGACAATAGTCACACAAGGTCAATGGATACCACACTGGACAGCACAGCATGAGGGGTAGATGCTAGCTGGGAGGAGTGGCACTTTACCACCAAGCTACATCCCCAGCTCTTTTTATTTTGAGTCAGGCTCTAAGTTGCTTTGGGACTCACTAAGTTGCTGAGGCTGGCCTCCAACTTGGGATCCTTCTGCCTCAGCCTCTGAGTTGCTGGGATTAGAGGTGCGGCTCAGTGTTAGCCCGGGTTCTGTCTCTGTTGGGCAGGTGTGGTCACCCTGAAGACCAGGGCAAGGAGGTTGGGGCCTGCCCAGGACCTCCCTGTCTACGTACTTGCGCAGGTCCAGGTGTGTGCGCAGAGCCTTGCCCCGGAGTGTCATCTTGGCATTAAATCGGGCGTCCTGAGGGAAAGTGCAGGGTGGGGGCACATCACAGAACTGGGAGATTCACGACCCACTCCTCCCAGACCTCCTGCTGCCCCTGCTTTGGGGCCGCACCATGATCATGCTGGAGAGCTGGACCTCGGGCTGGTTGGGTGGGACCAGGGCGATGGTGACACTGGCTGTGACGGAGATGGTAGTGCCCGAGGGCTTGATGGTGCAGCGTGGGGGGGCCAGGGCCTGCAGCTCCAGCTTCAGCGGGGAGTCAATCACTGCAGGGCTCTGGGGACAGAGCAAGGAGGGCAGGTCACACCAGATCTGTTCCCTGGTAAGCCTCCCCACAGAGGACCGCACACAGCCCTGGCCCTCTGGTAGCCCAGGAGTGACCAGCACCAAGACTGCTGGGTTTCGCAAACCCCTCCTGTGTGCACCCAGCCTTTGCCCCAGGCTGCGGCCTTACACAAAGGGATGCTCCTTCCTTTTCTTCCTAGTATTTTCTCCCCAATATCCAGGGGCATGAATATTCCAGCTTCCTGCTCGCCTCCCAGGAGGTTCTGCAAGGTTTCTCCCAGGGGCCTGGAGGAAGCTGTTCAAGTGCTGACTCACCCTGGAACTTGACCCTGCACACTGCACACCGTGAGCTCCTTTCAACCTCACCGTGACAGCATGTGCCAGGTTTTGTTATTGTCGTTTTTGAGACGACAAACCAAGGCCTAAAGAGGTTGCGTGGCTTGTCCAAGGCCATGTAGGCATTCGGTTGGGGGACAGGGAGGGGACTCGGGCAGTCTGCAGGAGTCCCTGCTCTTCACTGCTTGGACGCCCGCCCGTGTGAAGAGGAGGAAGAGGATCGTCATAACTGCAGCTGGTGTTTATTAAGCACTTGCTGTGTACCAGGTGCTGTCAATTGCTTTACGTGAAAATCCATTTTAATTTTCATGACCACCTTGTGAAGTTGTGTAGTGCAGAGGAGGCCAGGTTCAAATCCAAGTTCAAATTCCAGCGCTTGATTCACAAAATTGAAAATGATAACTGAAAACTTTCAAACTTTTGAATTCCTTCCCCTCTCCCCATTAAACAAGGGGAATTTTTTTTAAATTTTTTAGTTGTGGGTGGACACAATATTTTTAAATCTTTTCTTTTTAGTTATATAGATGGACACAATACCTTTATTTTATTTGTTTGTTTTTTTAATGTGGTGCCGGGGATCCAACCCAGTGCCTCACACATGCTAGGCAAGTGCTCTACCACTGAGCCACAATCCCGACCACAATATTTTTATTTCGTTTACTTATTTTTATGTGGTGCTGAGGCTCGAACCCAGGGCCTCACCTGTATGAAGCAAGCGCTCTGCCACTGAGCCACAACCCCGGCCCTAACCAAGGGGAATTAAAGAATACATTCATCCTCCCTCCTTGCCCATCCTGCCCTATACTTGCAGGGCTTGGGCTCTCTCCCAGCCTCACATGAGCCGCGTGGAGACAGACAGGGCAGGAAGTAGCGGCCCCACTTCACAGACTTGGAATGGGCTTGGCAAGATGGGGACTTGGCCACAGGCAAGAGACCAGGCCTGTCTCCTCCAGGGCTGCCCTGGGGGTCCCCCCTCCACAAGCTGCCTCAAAGGTGTGTAGGTGGTGTGCCCCCCAAGCTTGCCTACACCCCCAGCCCTAGTCAGTGCTCACCAGAAGGACGATGCTCCCAAAGTAGGTGGCCCTGAGCAGCATGTCCAGATCGTGGGGCACCTGAACAGGGAATCGGGGATGAGGCAGGGCCCTCGGGAGCTCCACCTCGACCCTGCCCACCCTGCCAACAGCTCCTCCGGCACACCTTATCTCCCACCAGGGACAGCTGCAAGGCCCCCGCCCGGAAGTAGCTCTCCATGGCAGAGTCAAAGAAGAACTCGGAGAAGGCCACGTACACCATCCGCTCCTCCTCCTGCAGCTGGGGCTCCACCGCCTGGTTCAGGAGGCTCCAGTTCCCCTCGGCCAAGGGGAAGAATGCTCCCTGGGAGGGGGTCAGGGTAGAGTCAAGGCAGACGGCCCCCACCCGTGTCTCCCAGCCCCGGGCCGGCCCTGGGGGGACAGTGGGGTTGCACCGGCTCTGTTCTGGGGGGACCCACAGGCATTGCTAGGAGAGCAGCTGGGCAGCTGCAGGCAGCAACCCCCTCCGACTGGAAAAGGGAAGATCAAGAAAGGTCTCATGAGATGGGTGGCATTTGAGTGGGCCCTGAAAGCTGGCGGCAGTAATAAGCCACTGTTTGTGGCTCGGGAGGCTGAGGCAGGAGGCTTACAAATTCAAAGCCAGCCTCAGCAACTTAGTGAGGCCCTAAGCAACTTAGTGAGGCCCTGTCTCCAAGTAAAATATGAAAAAGGGTTAGGGATGTGGCTCAGGGGTTGAGCGCCCTGGGTTCACTCCCCAGTACACAAAAGAAAAAAAAAAAAAAAGCCACTGTTTTGCACAAGCAGAGTGGTTCCCCGTGCCAGGTCCCATGCCAGCCTCTTGGCATAGAAGGACTCCTTTAATCCACAGGACAGCCCTTATGAGGGGCTTTACACGCTGTCACTGGCCTTTACAAATGAGGAAGCAGGCACAGGAAGTTAAGCCACTTGCATAAGGTCACACAGCTCTTCAGTGGCGGAGCCAGGATTTGAACTTCAGCCATTCTAGCTCTGGAGATTGTGCTCTGAAGTTCTCTGAGAGGAGCGAAGGTAGTAGCCACCTACTCCCGATGTGGCCTTGGGCAAGGGTCATCACCTCCCTCAGCAAGTCTTGACATCCTAAAGTGAGAATAGTCAGCCCTCTGAGCCCACCGAGTCAACCAACTGATAAGTGAGAAAAATTGTGCCGGGCAGTGGCGCACACCTGTGATCCTATTGGCCTGGGAGGCTGAGGAAGGAGGATCATGAGTTCAAAGCCAGCCTCAGCAATTAAGCAAGACCCTTGTCTCAGAATAATAATATAAAAAAAAAAAAAAAGGTTGGGAAGGCTGGGGGGTGTGGCTCAGTGCATAAGTGGCCCCGGGTTCAAGCCCCAGTACCAAAAAGAAAGAAAATACATTACATCTGTACCAAGCCCAGGCAGACATTTTTGGTCTTTATTCTCTACACAATACAGTATAAAAGCTCTTTATACAGCATTGACATTGCGTTAAGGGTTATAAATCTTTATTTAGATACTGAGGATTGAACCCATGAACACTGAGCTACATTCCCAGCCCCTTTATTCTTTATTTTGAGAGAAGGTTTGCTAAGCTGCTGAGGCTGGCCTTGAAATTGCGATCTTCCTGCCTCAGCCTCTTGAGTCATGGGGATTACAGGCATGAGATGGCTTAAAGAATGCATAGAACCTGTGCACGTGCTATACCATTTTATATAAAGGACTTGAGCATGCTTGGATCCTGGGAACAACTGAATAAGTGTTAGCACCTCACTCACAAGGTTGTGAGAAAATGAAATGAGATTATGTACGTAGAACTTTATGTCCATCTCCTTCAGGGAGATGGGGGTAGGCTGTGCATGAGCAAAGGCCCTGGGGTGGGAAGTGAGAGGCAGGAGTAGCTGTGGAGAAATGGGATGAAGTTGGAAAGGCAGGGCCAGATGTAATTAACAAAGCTCAAATGCCAGAGGCAGGAGGTTGAACCTACTTCTGCAGCAACAGGGAGCCATGGCATTCTCAGTAATGAGAGTGGCCTCATCAGAGCTCTACTTTAGGAAGCTAAAATCAGCCATGGGGGTGGGGGGAGGGAGGTCAGAGGTCACACACACCCCAACTTGGGTGGCTCACCCGGAATTCCATGTCTAGATTGCTGCTTGAGACCACAGGATCCTTCAGCAGGGAATAGTCGATGCCCACAAGCTCATCCACAGAACTGCGCACTGCAAGGAGGAGCGCAAGTCGTTCAAAGCTGTGTGAGGTCTGTGCTCAACCTCTCTGAGCTTTCTCATCAATAAATTGGCGATAACTCCTCTTATAGGTTGTTAGGAGGATCCGATTAGTTCTATGGGAAAGCACTCGGGGCCTGGTGTGTAGTAAGTGCTTTTATGACTACTACAAGGGCTTCAGCAAATTGCTAAAGAAAATGGCCAAGGAATCCTCTCCTTGGTTCTTCCTCCTTTCCTCCAGACCCTGGGTGTCGGGCACGATGGGGTAAGATCTCTCTCACAGCAGCCAGGGTCATCGCTGGGGAAAAGGAATCTGTTCTGGAACACCTGTTACGTGCCAGATGATGAAGCCGAGGGGGCTCCAGTGCGCATCCAAGGGGAGGCGCTGGCCACCAGGTGGAGAATACAAGGCCCAGAGGGAAGTGAGTCCTTACCTGAGGTCACCCGGCAAGTCGGCAGCACACTGACCCCAGGACTTCCCACGGCTGGGCCCCCTGGCGTACTGGTGGCAGCCACCCTCCTCCCCACCCACCTTCCCCAGGCCTCCCCGGGCCCCTGGCCCCACGAGCACCGACTCACCAGGCACAGTGTCCAGGAGGGAGTTGAGCAAGACCATTCCCGCGTGGTAGAGCACAGGGCAGATCTGGAAGGCGGGGCCAGAGTCAGGGCCTTCTCAAAGGAGGGCAGGCCCACCCTGCTGCCCCCAACCTGCCCCTGCCCACACCTGCTGGTTGAGGAGGAAGCGCATCCCGGAGGTGATGAACGTAGACAGAAATTCATACACCTTCCTGCAGGAGGGGAGAGGCCGGTGAGCCCAGCCCTGCCCTACCCCATCCAGATCCAGGACAAAGGACAGCAGCCAGAGAAACGGTGGTGACAGGGACTCCTCAGCTTTAGCCTCAATTACCAGGTCCTCCGCAACCAGAGGACCAAGATCCGGCCCCAACCTACCCCCTGCCTGGTTCTCAAGGCCCCTGGCCTGCTCCGGCCTGGCTCCAGGCCCTGCAGGCCCAGTGGCTCCCAGCTGCTCGGAGCATCCTGCTCCTGCGGCTTTGGCCTCCCTCCACCCTGGTGCTCTGCCCTGTGTCCTCCACTCAGTCCACCTAGATCACCCTCTCGGCATCCCAGAGTGCTTTCTCGGTGCCCCTCTCAGGACCCTGGGACGAACGTTTCATGGCTCCAGCTAGGCCCTGAGCTGCTCTCCAAATCCTCAGGCTCTGGCATACACTCGGCAAAACACTGACAGTACACCAACCCAGACGAGGAATCCACCCCCCAGGAGCAGCACAAAGCCCCCTTCTGAGATCAGATCCGGAATTGGGCTGGGCCTGGGGCTCAGTGGTAGAGTGCTCGCCTGGCATGTGTGAAGCACTGGGCTCCATCCTCAGCCCCACATAAAAACAAAGATACTGTCCCCCTACAACTAAAAAAATACATATAATTTTTTTTTTAAGAGCTACTACTTGGGGGCTGGGGTTGTGGCTCAGTGGTAGAGCACTTGCTTACAACGTGTGAGGCCCTGGGTTCGATCCTCAGCACCACATAAAAATAAATGAAATAAAGGTATTGTTTCCATCTACATCTAAAATTTTTTTTTTAAAAAAGAGCTACTAATTATTGAGAACTTAGTCATGCCCAACTATCCATACTAATCTTCACAATTACTCCTATCTAAGTGACTAGCACTTATATGGTCATTTATCATATGCAAGGTACTATTCTAAGTGTTTTTATAAATATTTTGTAAATATTGTGATATTTAATTTAATAATATTGTAAATAATGTAAATACTGTAATATATGTAATACTGTAAATACTGCATTATTATTGTAAATATCATAATGTTTACAACAATATTATAATAATATTGAAAATATTAACAAAATAACCCTTACAATGATCTTATAGAATAAGTCGTATTATCATCTCTAATTTACCAGTGAGGAAACTGAGGCACTGAACTTCGATGACTTGCCCAAGTTCACACAGCCAGTTGGTGGAGCTAAGATCTGGAGGCTGTGGGTCTGACTTCTGAGCCCTGCATGATGCAAATGGGCTGGGGGGCTCAAAGGGGATGCAGGGGGGCGCTCACTTGAAGGTTCCGCCGAAGACCATATGCATTCTGGAGACAGAAGCCTGGCAGGAGACATTGGACACTTTCATCCGACCAGAGGAATCCTGGGAGAGCTGCAGACCCGTGTGGATGGACACACCCTCGGCAGAGGCATTGATGTAGCCTCCATCATAGCTGCCATAAGGAAGTGGCTGTGAGCCTGAGCGAGTCTGCACGGCCCTCCAACCCCCCATACCTCCATCGTGATAACTACATCAACTTTTGTTTTGTTTTGTTTTTAATTTTGAGACAGGGTCTCACTAAGTTAATGGGGAGGCCTAGAAATCTCAATCCTCCTGCCTTAGCCTCCCAAGTTGCTAGAATTACAGGTGTGCACCACTGTGCCCTGCTTGAACCTCTTAATAAGGCCTCATTTCTTCATACTTTACCAGACATCCTAGTAAACCCTCCTATGGATATTTATAAAGTAGACACGATTGTTCCTCGCGTATGGATGGAGAAACTTAGAAAATGTAAGGGGTTGCCCCAGGCCCACAGTACCCCGGTGCAGCTGGCACTCCCTCCACCCCGCCGAGGGTCAGTGTCCTCACAAGAACCAGTAGAGAAGCTGTCTCCGAAAGCGCAGCCCCAAGGAGGCGTTGGTGATTTGTAGCATAAGCTCCTGCTCGGGCTGGAAGTGGAGCTCAGAGGACGTCAGCTGCAGTTCCGTGACCCTCACCCTGTAGGAAGCCCCAGGGTCAGATCCAGATCCAGGGCCAGGAGAAGATTCCACCCAACCACAGGAAAGCCATTCTCTCCTCTTCCAGTCCAGCGGGGACGCTGGTGGGTGGCCTGGACTTGAGTGGCTCAGAGATTAGCTCCTGCTAACCTA
Organism: Ictidomys tridecemlineatus; assembly: GCF_052094955.1. Taxonomy (NCBI): domain Eukaryota; kingdom Metazoa; phylum Chordata; class Mammalia; order Rodentia; family Sciuridae; genus Ictidomys; species Ictidomys tridecemlineatus. The sequence continues at coordinate 196,230,692 of NC_135481.1, read as the reverse complement.
AGTGTTAAAAGTAAACTTCACCCATCTTTCTCCCTCTCTGTGGCCCAGGCTGGTGTGTAACTCTTGAGCTAAAAACGATCCTCCTGCCGCAACCTTCCTAGCTCCTGAGTAGCTGGACCACCATGCCCGCTAACCCCACCTCTTAGAAGTCTTGTTGCTTGCACCCCCTCCCCTGCTACACCCTCCCAAGCTAAGCTCTGCCCGTACACCAATTCTCCTATCCCTCCTCTCCTAACTCACCTTCCCATTAGCTCCAACCCATGCCCTGGAGTTCACTCTCCTCCACTGCTAAACGCCTCCTCTCGGCCTTGCCAGGGCACTGGGGCGAGGCTTCAAAACCACCGCCTGGGTTCGTCTTGGTCCCGCCCACATCCTCTAGACCACGCCCACCTCCTGTCCCGCCGGAGGTAGCAGTCTTGGCGGTTACCTTGAGGGCCATCCTGTTTAAGTCCCGCCCTTTCAATTTGGCCGCGCCACCAGCCCCTCGGCCTCGATCCGTCAGCGCCCCCTCCGGAGGCCGAGGGCGCCGGACCGTCGAGGCCCCGCCCCGGCCCCGAGGCCCCGCCCCGGGCCGACTTACTCGGAGATGTTGTAGTAGAAGTGTCCCTCTTGGCCCCGCAGGTCTGGAATAGTGATGGTCTCCAGCTCTTGCTCCAGAAAGCGCAGCCCTTCCTGCTTCACTGAGGCAGCAGTGAGACCCTTAGCTGCGCGCCCCCCACGGCGACCGCTGCCGCCCCCGCGCCTGCACCCGCGCCTTACCCAGTTCCAGCGCCTTGGAGGTGACGCGGATCTTGCAGCCCGGGAGCTCCGCGCGGGCGCCTGCCAGCAGCGCTAGGAAGAGGGCCCCGAACAGGGCCATGGCCAGCGGGCCTGAGGGTGGGAGGGGTCGCAGGGATCGTCTGGGCTGCTAAGACCCGCTCCTTGGATGTCCAATAAGAGGGAACTGGGCCGGACCGTTACACGCTTATAACTCGCCAGGGAGCTGGGAACCAATAATCTTGCCTCCATTTGGCAGATGCAGAAACTGAGGCTCAGAGAGGCCATGAGACTAGCGCTTTGTCTACCGAAGGATTTGGGCACCGGGAAAGGGGCATTCTCAGTTCCCTCGTGCAACCGCCGCGTGACGAGTTTGGACCTCCGGGGAACCAGCCCCCATCCCCCCAACAACCTCCCCTTTCCCCTGGAGACCGGCGGGCTCTGGCTGGTCCGTTGCCGTGGCAACAACCGCACGCGCATTCCTGGAGCGAGGTTTGGGTCTCCTAGGTCCCCTGCCGCAATGGCCAGCCGGGCCGCGGGCTCCGAGGTCTCCCGGTTCCCTCTGGCCCTAAATCTCTCCCATTGGAGATTCTGCCTGGTGCCCCCATCTCAGCGCCCTCCTTCGTCGGCTTTCCTCCCCAACCCGGGTTCAAAGGACCTCGCCGCCAGGGCCGAGGTGGGATGGGGACCTGCCCCAACTCACTAAGCGGTGGAGCTGGGGCACGGCGCGGTCGCGTGGGGCGGCGGGCAGCGCTCGGATCCGTGCGGCAGGGTCTGGCGGGCAGCGCTCTTCCAGCGCCTTTATAAAGCCTGGCCTCCGCGACCCCCCTCCTCGCTGCAGCACTCCCCTCCTCCCTGGGGGCTGGGAGGGGACGGGGCGGGACGCTGGCAGCCGGGAGGGTGGAGAGGGTTGAACCGAGCCCCGTGACAAGTTCGGTTGCTGTCGAGACAAGTGGGGGACTGAAGCCCCGCAAGAGGGAGGGAAGTACAGGAGCAGGCCTGCTCAAGCACAGCCATCGAATTCCAATTACTCATCTCTTCCTGCACCATCTTCCTGCATGATCTTGGCCAAATAGCTTCACTTGGGTCGCTGAGCCTCAGTTTCTTCATCCAGCAAAATATGAGTGACAGTAAGAACTATTTCTTAGGCCTTGCCATCCTGGCCTAGCTTTGCTGTGGAGTCTCCCAATCGACCTGGGGACCTTACTACCCAGAGACCCTTCCCATTTGGGAAAGCAAGTCCAAACAAGTGTATCAGCCCAGGAAGGCAACACCCAGGGGATCGGAATCACCCTAGAGGGGGGTCTGCTGTTTCCTTGGACCCTGGTTTGGTGAGTCCTTGGCGCTAGGTGCTCCGGACAGTACTCCTGTTTCCCATCTACTGCCTACAAGGTTCCAAGCACCTAGGACAGGAGTAGGTGCTGCTATCTTTTTGTTGTCAAATAATGAAACAGAAAAGGGGAAGGAGTCTTAGCACCAGGCACTCATCTAGCTAGGATGAGCAGCTGGCTTCAAAACTGACTTGGGAACCCACTCTGTGCCAGGTAAACCAGGAGAGCTGGTCACCCTATATCTCGGCCAACTTATATAACTTTCCTAACAACCTGTGGTGTCACTCTTATGAGCTCTTTTTGGTGGGAAAGATTGAAGCAACTTTGTGACAGTGTTTATGGGGGAGTGGGAGGTGGGTTTTATAGCCCATTAAAGTCAGGCTCAGTGGTACTCGCCTGTAATCCCAGGAACTTGGGAGCCTGAGGAAGGAAAATAACAATTTCAAGGCCAAACTCAGCAATTTAGTGATACCTAATGGGCATTAGCTTTTCCTCCCAAGGAAATGCCCATTATAGACTTCAGCCACTGCACCCAACTTACCTGTTCTTTTCTTTGCTGAAATGCAAGCTCCATCTTTGTATCATTTTTATCTCTTACAGGGTCTTGTTCCCTGTAACCCATTGTCCCTACAACAGCTCCTGTGAGCACTCAATAGAGCTTTGTGTCCTTGGACCAGTGTTTCCACAGCCCTGGGCCTCAGTATCCTCATCTACAAAATGAGGATAATCAGGGCACCTCCCTTTTCGGATTGCTTGTGGGCATTAAATGGGTCGTTGTGTTGGAAGGATTAATAAGCAGTTGGCACTTAGTGCTCAAAAAACTCGAGGTACAGTCTGTAGCATTAATGGGCATGGCTTTTTAGCAAACTGAAGATGAAGTTCCTGCCTCTGTGCTCTGGCTTCCAGGCATGTGATAGGGCCTCTCCTGGTTCATCTCTCCTCTCAGCCTCTTCCTTCTGCTTCAGCCACACTGGCCCTTCTGTTTCTTGCTCGGGGCCTTTGCATGTGTCCATTCCTCTACCTGGGATACCTGGGACACTTTCCTGCTTGAACTTCCAAGGCTGGTTCCTGGTCATTCTGGGCTCAGCTTAATCGTGTTACTTCAGAGATGTGTCCCTCCCTGCCTCTCTAGCAGTTCCTCTCAATCAGTCGGCCTGGTTCATTTTCCTTATAGATCTTACTACTTTGGGGAGTGGGCGAGGATAACTGGGGATTTAACCCGGAAGCACTTTACCACTGAGCTACATCTCAAGCACTTTTAAATTTTAAATCTGAGACAGGATCTTGCTAAGTTGCTAAGGCTTTGCTAAATTGCTGAGGCCGACCTTGAACTTGCAATTCTCTTACCTCAGCCTCCCAAGTCACTAGGATGACAGATATGTTTTGAAATATTTTCTTGTGTATTTGTCTGTCTCTGTGAGAGCTGGGATTTGTTCAACACTTTATCCCTAGTGCTTAGAACAGTGCATGGCACACAGAAGGTGCTGAATACATATTTGCTCAGTGATGGAATTGGTTTGGAGCCCTGGGATACCCTGGGGAGAAGGCAGGACCTAGAGCACCCTGGGGTTCTTTTCCTCTGCTGCGCCTTGTGGGCCTCAGCTTGGTGGACTCAAGCACAGCCTGGAGCTGGGCAGTGGGGGAGGAGGTGTTACGCAGCGAGCAGAATGACAGACCACCACACTTATGAAGCCAAATTGAAAGGGGAAAAGCCCTTTAATGAGGGTGCCAGGCAAGCCGTTGGGAGCGGGCCAGCGCCTCCCAGAACTCCCAGCTCCTGGATTTTGAAATATAGAGTTTATAAAGGCAAAACCCACAAAAACCACAAAGACAGTTGAGCCAGATGTAAGTCAGAAAAGACCTTGTTGAGACATATTTTGGTAACATGAGAGAATGCTTTGGATCATCCATCTCGGAGTCGTTTCTGTGGTACATCAGGGCCTTAGTCAGGGGCGGCAAGGTCCTACTGTACTGTCAGCACAGACACAGCGTCAGGAGGCTGGAAAGAAGACATTTTAAGCAAGCATAAAATGGAGGCAGGTCAGAGCAAAATGGCATTCCTTTGGTTCTTTTCCATTTCAGAGGTGCCCTGATTCCAGGGACCTGCCCACTCAGCCTGCCTCTCTCCATTACCTGGGTTTCCCTTTCTCTCAGAACCATCCTCAGGCCAGCTGCAGTGGTGCACGCCTGTGAGCCCAGTGACTCCGAAGGCTGAGGCAGGAGGATTACAAATTGGAGGCCAGCCTCAGCAACTCATCGAGGCCCTAAGAAATATAGCAAGACCCTGTCTGAAAAATAAAAAGTAAAAAGGAGTGGACATGTGGCTCTGTGGTAAAGTCCCTCTGGGTTCAATCCCAGCACCAAACAACAATTGTCCTCAGCCCTCACAGCTCAGAATGATGTTGGAGGACGAGCTTTGGTTGTGTCCCTGACCCCAAACTTCTTGGCTTTGAAGGATGACAGATGAGAATCTCCAAATCCCTTCCACTGAAGAGGGAAAAGGAGTATTCCCAGCACTCAGAGGGACTGGGAAGAAATCCTTCCTACATTTTAAGTAAAGTACTCACCGTGGATAGGAATTTGTATTTTGGAGGTGCTTGATCTATCTACAAAGAAAAATTAGGAATTAATTTATGATAAAATGTTCCTAGAAATCTTTTTTTAATATTTATTTTTTAGTTTTCGGCAGACACAACATCTTTGTTGGTATGTGGTGCTGAGGATCGAACCCGGGCCGCACGCATGCCAGGCGAGCGCGCTGCCACTTGAGCCACATCCCCAGACCTCCTAGAAGTCTTCATTGTGTTTATTTTTTAAAAATACTGTAATGTTAGACCTTTGTGCAGGAAGTAATTAAGGTACATAATTATTATAGTTTAAAAGTTGTACATGGTAAGACATTGTTTGTTTTTATGTATGTTTTTACCGAATGATCTATTCCCCACCCCAAGGCAAGCATGAATAAAATCAGGTTGAATGTAGCATGCGCATCGCAGTCTCTTAGGATCTGTCCGTCTATTTTATTTTACTCAGTTCGTCTGTATCTTGGATGTCCTGTTTGAAGAAAAAGGACAAATAAAACATGGCCAGCAAAAGAAAGAGATGCTTTTCAACATCTAGAGTGAGACCCAGGCAGGAAAGCCCGAAGTGCTTGGTCCAGACAGACGTGGTTCCAGTCCTGCTACTTCAAAGCTTTCCGGTAAAGCACCAGATGGTTCGTATTTCGGGCTTTGTTGAGTCCACCACAGCGTCTCAGAAGCTGACTCCAGAGTGTCCAGACAGCAGGCTGCTGGCTGGAGTCACTGCTCAGCCCTGGTTCACCAGCATTTGTTCTAGAGGAAATAGAAAAGCCAATCTGTTCTGAGCTTCAGCTTCCACCTCTGTAAATGGGGATGATCTGTCCTGGGGAGTAGTGAGGAATTTTTTGTTTTGTTTTGTTTCTTGGTACCATGGATCAAACCCAGAGGCGATTAACACTGAGCCACAACCCCAGCCTTTTTTATATTTTATTGAGAGAGAGGGTTTCACTAAGTGCTGAAGGCCTCCCTAAATTGCTGAGGCTGGCTTTGAACTTGCAATCCTCCTGTCTCAACCTCCCAAGCCACTGGGATTGTAGGTGTGAGCTACAACCCAGCTAGAAGTGAGGATTTTATGTGATTAAAGCATATAAAGTGCTAGAACTACTTCATGGTGTACCAAAGGCCCAATTAATGATTCTGATAATTAGCCTTAACCCGTTGTTAACAAGCAGAAAGTACTTTGCAAACTCTAATTCACTTACACCTGGTAACATCCTGTAGGTATCACCAGCCCCCAGATTACAGATGAGGCAACGGAGACCAGAGAGGTCAAGTAATTAGCTCAAGTTGGTCTGGCTCCAGAGCCCGTGCTCTCAACTATCCACTCTGTGTATTTTTTTTTTTTTTGGTATGGAGGATTGAGCCCAAGGGCACTTAACCACTGAGCAAAATCCCCATCCACCCACCCCACTCCCCGCTTTTAATGTGTTTTGTTTTTAGATAGGGTCTTTTTTTTTTTTTTAGAATTTTAATATTTATTTTTAGTTTTTGGTGGACACAACATCTTTGTTTGTATGTGGTGCTGAGGATCGAACCCGGGCCGCACGCATGCCAGGTGAGCGCACTACCGCTTGAGCCACATCCCCAGCCCCTAGATAGGGTCTTGTAAGTTGCTTAGGCCCTCACTAAATTGCTGAGGCTGTCCTTGAATTTGCAATCCTCCTGCCTCAGCCTCCTGGGCCACTGGGATTACAGGTATGTAATCCCACATCCAGCTCTTTCTTGTTTTTTTGTTTTTGCTTTGATTTGTTTTTTGAGGGAGTTTTTATTGTTGTTGTTGTTGTTAGTTGTAGTTGGACACAATACCTTTATTTATTTTTATGTGGTGCTAAAGATGGAACCCAGGGCCTCATATGTGCTAGGTGGGTGCTGTACCGCTGAGCCGCAACCCCAGCCCCTGAGGGAGTTTTTATTCCTTATTTTGAGACAGCTAAATTGCCCAGACTGACCTGGAATTTGTGATCCTCCTCTCTTAGCCTCCCAAATTCTCCCAAATTGCCGAGATTACAGGTGTGCACCACTACACCCAGCTTCCCCCAACTTCTCTGTTTATTACCCCAGTTAATTCTCTCATCCATCCCTGTGGAGAGCTAGTATTGCCCCTGTTTTGCAGGTTGGAAAACTGAGGTGCAGCAGGAAGTAATACCTGGTCCAAGTACGTAAGCACAGGTGACAGTGGCCATAGGATGCCAAGCTGGGTTTCTGCCCAGGATGTCAGCTGGGTCACCTGGCTTGCTTCTCCTGTCTCCAGCTGTGTTTCCTTTGGATCTCCGCCTAGCTTGGAGAAGCTGCATCGCTCTTGGCTCCTCTCCCCTCTGACCGTCCCCAACCTCCGTGCCCAGCCAAGCTGCTCCTCAGGAAACGGCACCACCCCTGCTGCTCACCCTGCCGGGCCAAGAGCACGCAGCTCATGTGTCTGTGTGGGTCATCCTGGGTGTGCCCAGGACATGTGACAGGGGCTGCAGTCGGAATGAGGGAGAGGCCTGAGGGGGACACATAGCAGCCCAGGAAGAACATGATTACATCTGTTCCCACAATGTAAACAGCTAGACAGAACAAGCCCCTTGGGGACTGGACAGTTACCAAATAGAGTAAAGGGGAAATATAAGACTTGGTGGCTGGGGCTCAGCGGTAGAGTGCTCTCCTAGCACGCGCGAGGCCCTGGGTTCAGTCCTCAGCACCACACAAAAATAAATAAAATAATGATATTGTGTCCAACTACAACTAAAAAATAAATATTTAAAAAAAAAAAAAGACTGGGGCTTTCTAAGTTCAGCCGGGGCAGAACTGTTGGCTGAGTTTCTGTGGCTTCTAAGGCTAGGAAGAGACCTGTCCCTGTGTTCTCCTTTCTCATTTCCTCCTTGAAGACAAGTTCCTTTATCCAGGGACAGAGCTGGCCACCTGGTCCCTGAAGGACTTTCCAGGTTTGAAACTCAAGGACTGTGAGGTTTCTGACAAGGTGCTGCTTCCCGGGCCCTGGGTCATCTGCACTGGTACCTGCCCTCTCGGTCTTGGCTTGAATGTCGACCTGGAGCAGCTCATTTTCCCTGTGATTTCCTTTTTTCTTGGTTCCACACATCTTTCTAGGCCTGTGTCAGCTGCTGGTTGACGCTGATTTACTCATGGGGGCCAGTCTCTCTCTCTGTTCCTCTCTCTCTCTCTGTTCCTCTAAGGTAACTGTCGGTTTCCTTACACTCTGCATGGGTTTTCCAGCCTCAGATTGTTTGGAGAAAGGGATGGGGCATCTGTAACGGTGCCACCTAGATGGCTGGATTTCATAAACCAGTTGACATTTCAAAGTGACTGAAGGGAGGAGGTGATAGTGGTAGGTTCTTTTTCGGGGAGAGGGTGCACTGGAGATTGAACCCAGGGTGCTTTACTACTGAGCTACATCCCCAGCCCATTTTATTTTGAGACAAGGCCTCACTAAGCTGCTGAGGCTGGCCTTGAACTTGCGATCCTCCTGTCTCAGCCTCCTGAATTACAGGAATCATAGGCGTTGAGCCACCACTCCTGGTGGGACTATTTCTTTTGATAATAAAGTTAGGTCCATCTTTAGCTTAAACTTGTCTTCTTTTTGGAGGGCCTTCCTAAAAGTTGCAAGAAGCAGCCAACATCTTCCAGCACCGTTTCCAAGATGCCCTAATACTACAGTCTCTGGAGTCCCAACACAGCATGTGCATTGGTCTAACAAGGACTGCCCACTCATAGCCGGCACTCAGGACACCGCAGCCCTTTGACCTTTCTCCTCTTTCCCATGTTTGAGCAAGCCCTCCCCCACCAGTGTAACATGCTGTTCCTCTCTCTCTCTCCATCCCAGAGCAGAGCCCTGCCCCTCACACAGTGTTCAAGTCAAACATTCTTGCCCCTTTTATCCTATGCTTCATGTCGGCAAATCCTGGTGTCTCTAACTCCAAAAGATGTTCTGCATTCCTATACCTGTCCCCACGAGCACCCACAGAAGTCCAGATCACTGTCCTGTTCTCCTGGGCAACTGGCCTCATCCCCCTCCTCATAGTTCCTACTGAAGGGCTAGTTTCTCTGTACCAACCAAAGTGATCTTTTGAAAAATGCAAGCCATGACATTTTTCTACCCTTTTCAAACTCTCCATTGGTTCCCCATGGTGCACAAAATTCAACCTGGATCTCTGGTCGTGACCCCCAAGACATTCTAGGTGACCTAGCTCCTGTCCCCTTCCTCTGTGGCTCCACCTTATCCCGCCATTCAGAACACACCAGTTTGAGCAGCGTGGGCTTCCCACTAGCTCTTCCGCCAGTGCATCTTCAAACACATGCCCGACGTAGATGGCTTCCCCGGTTCACTCAGACCTCCGCTCCAATGTCACCCCAATGAGAGGCCCCATCCCCTCACTGCCTGTCCTTCTGTCTGCCTAGATATTTATTGATTGTGCTGCCCCACGGGGGTGGGAGGGAGCCTGGCATTCTTACTCCTGGCTGAATGTCCAGTGCCTGGCCGAGTCTGGCCCATGGAAGGGCTCCATAAACATTTGTGGAATTCAAGAATGGATGCTTATTATCCTCCACAGACTCTTCAAAAAGAGGAAATTTATGGCAGCCTGTGTGGCCCTGGCCTACTTCCCAGCTGAGCTGCTAAGCTCTCTCTGCTTCCGGTGGCACCATCCATCTCTCTGCGATTCTTCAGGGTTGTCTGAGTGGTCTGCAGCCAGGAATGCCACTCTTCCCTAATCTCCTCAGGGGCCTGACCTACCCCCAAGGTCATGGGAAGTGCCGCGTTGCAATCTTAGGTGGCTAGGCAGAAATTGGGGCTTTTCTTTCTTCTTTTTCTTCCTTCCTTCTTTTTTTTTTGGGGGGGGGAGGGGATACCAGGGATTGAACTCAGGGGCACTCAACCACTGAGCCACACCCCAGCCCTATTTTGTATTTTATTAGAGACAGGATTCCACTGAGTTGCTTAGAGCCTCACCATTGCTGAGGCTGACTTCGAACTCGCGATCCTCCTGCCTTTGCCTCCGGAGCCACTGGGATTACAGGTGTGCGCCACCTTGCCCAGCTTCCTCCCTTCCTTCTTTTTTTATCGTATGTGTGTGTGATGAGTCACACCCAGTCTTTTTTATTATATTTTATGATTAGTTTTCATTTTCAAAACTCAAGTATATTTTTCAGTCCCCAGACAATTACTTGGATGTAATTTTCTCTGCTCTCTGTAACACAGCCTGTCTGTCTGGATATTTTGCTCAAGTACTGTACATACAGTTTGACTTGGCCTTGAGCTGTCCATTGCAACCAGGCTCAACAAATCACATGGAGGTTTGAAGATTCTCCAGAATAATGCTATATTAAGATTTTGCTGAAGCAAGTGTTTTCTTCTAACTCCTTTAGCTGCATAGTGCCCTGAGTAATCATTGTCCGGATTGCATGCTCTTTGGTGGCACTTTTGTTTCTTTTGAATCCTTCTTGCCCAGTCTTTCAGGTACTTGTGATCAGAATCATTTGAAACTTGGCAAATTGCTTGCAAAATCTTTATGTAGAGCAGGGAACTTGCTGCCTTCTCATGAATTGCTTTAGCATTATGTTAGCATCGCTGGAGGTAACCCAGAAGCAGCCAGCTCCACCATACAAGGCGTTCCACCTGGAGGCTCACTGCTATTTTTTATTTTGAGGAAGGGTCTCTTTAAGTTGCTCAGGGCCTTGCTAAGTTGTTGAGGCTGGCCTCGAACCTGCAATCCTCCTGCCTCAGCCTCCCCAGTCGCTAGGATTACAGGCGGCATGTACTACCATGGCTGGAGAAGTTGGGACTTCTTCACACAACCCACTTCCAAGCTCCTTCACTTTCCCTTCCAACATGCCCTCCCACCCCCCATACTAGGGATTAAACTCAGGGTCTCACACATGCCAGTTATTTGTTCTACTGTGGAGCTACACCCCAAACCCTCTAATTTAAAAAAATATTTTGAAATAGGATCTTGCAGAGTAGCCCCAGGTTGGCCTCAAAATTGCATCTTCTTACCTCAGGCTCCCGAGTCTCTGGGATTGCAGGAGGGCATCATCATGCCCCATCAACAAGCTGGTCCACCCTGGGACCACACACGTGCTTTCTTGGAGGGAATCTTGTCTCCCATGCCCCAAATCATTTGTCTCTTGGTGTGGGGGAGACGGCTGGCCGGCTTGAGCTCCCTTTTTAGTGCCGGGTAAGGCAGAGCTTCTGATCGGAGGTTGAACCTCTAGTCCCTTACTCTTCTGCATAGTAGCACCTTTTAAAGTAGATAGGTTTTTGTTTCGCATACCTATGCCAAGCTCCCAAACCCCAAGATTCTGATGTGATTGGTCTGAGATAGAGCCAAGGCATTGTGTATATTTTTAAAAGTTCTGCAGGGGGCTGGGGACTCGCCTGGCATGCGTGCAGCCCAGGTTCGATCCTCAGCACCACATACAAAGAAAGATGTTGTGTCCACTGAAAACTAAAAAATAAATATTTAAAAAAAAGTTCTGCAGAATGATATAACAAGAAAGATTGACAGCTGGGCCAGGCAGCGTGGTATATGACCATAATCCAATGACTCAGGAGGCGGAGGCAGGAGCATTGCAAGTTTCAGCTAGTCTGGGTAATTTAGTGAGACCCCATCTCAAAATACAAAAGTAAAAATGAAAGCTGGGGTTGTGGCTCAGCAGCACAGCGCTTGCTTTGCATGTGCGAGACCCTGGGTTTGATCCTCAGCACCACATAAAAATAAATAAATGAATAAAGTATTGTGTCCAACTACAACTAAAAAATTAATATTAAAAAAAAAGTAAAAAGGACTGGGATAGCTGGGCACAGTGACACATGCCTGAAAATCCTGGCAATCCAGGAGGCTGAGGTAGAAGGATCACAAATTCTAAGCCAGCCTCAGCAACTTAGCAAGGCCCTAAACAACTTAGTGAGCCCCTGTCTCAAGATAAAAAATAAAAAGGTCTGGGGATATAGCTCAGTGGTAGAGCATGTGCTTAGCATATGCCAATCACTAGTATCAAAACAAAAACAAAGCAAAAAACTTCAAAGACTGACAATAATAAGTGAACACATTGTTGAAAAAACAAATGTTGAAAAGAACATAGAACAGAGAAATTAGAATGCTCATTCACTGTTGGCAGGAATGTAAAATATTAAAACTGTTTGGAAAACAGTTTGTCAGGGATTTTTTGTTTGTTTGTTTTTGTGGTGCTGGGAATTAAACCCAGGGCCTATGTATGCAAGGCAAGCACTCTACTAACTGAGACATATCCCCAGATTCATTTGGGCAGTTTCTTAAAAGCTTAAAAAATTTACCATCAGGGGTGGGTTGTGGCTCAGCGATAGATTGCTTACCTCACACGTGCAAGGCCCTGGGTTTGATCCTCAGAACCACATAAAAATAAATACATAAAATAGAGGTATTGTATCCAACAACAAAAAATAAATATTTAAAAAAATTTTACCATACAGCAAATCCACTCCTAAGTATCTACCCCACTAAGTGAAAAATGTATGTTTATATGAAATATTTGTACATGAATGCTCCGCAGCATTAATCTTTTTTTTTATAATTTTTTTTTTTTTTAGTTTTCGGCGGACACAACATCTTTGCTTGTATGTGGTGCTGAGGATCGAACCCGGGCCGCATGCATGCCAGGCAAGTGTGCTACCGCTTGAGCCACATCCCCAGCCCAGCATTAATCTTGATAGTAAAAAAGTAGATATAAGGGACTGGAGTGGTGGCTCAGTGGCAGAGTGCTTGCCTAGCATGAGTGAGGCACCGGATTCGATCCTCAGTACCACGTATCAATAAATAAAATAAAGGTCCATTGGCAACTAAAACAATTTTTTTAAAAAGTAGATATAATCTAAAAGATTATCAACTGGTAAACAGATAAAATATGATATATCTGTACAATGGAATACTACTCAGCAATAACAAATAAAGAACTGCTGTCATAAGCTTTCACATGAATGAATCTCAAGAAAATCATGCAAAGTGGTCCAAAAAAGGGAGATTATTATAGAGACAGAATGCAGATTAATGTTCTCCTGAGCTGGGGTGTGAATAAGGATGGACTGCAAATGGGTACAAGAGATCCTTTTGGGGTGATGGAAATGTTCTAAAACTGAATTGTGGCCGGGCATGAGTGTATGCCTATAATTCCAGCCACTCAGGAGGCTGAGGCAGGAGGATTGCAAGTTCAAGGCCAGACTAGGAAATGTAGAGAGCCCTATCTTGAAATAAAAAATAAAAAGGGCTGAGGATGTACGTCATCCTTAATTGTGGATGGAATATGTGCTTAGTTGTGTGAAGCCCTAGGTTCAATCTTCAGCATCAATAAATAAAAAATAAAGCTGACTGTGGTGACAGTTGTACAACTCTGCAAATTTACTAAAAACCATTGAATTGTATATTAGAAACAGGAGAATCTCATAGTATGTTAAGTTACACCCTAATAAATCTATTAAAGATACTCTCCTCCACTAGTGTTGAGGTCTCTGTGTTAGAAGCCAAGTGTTGAGGAACCCCTTAGCTAGGACCCAATCTCAACTAGATGTCCTCATCTTCCTCCTCTCTAGGTCAAAGTTTCCTCTGATCTCAGACTTTCAGGAAGCTGCCAGCTGTCGCCCTGTCTTCTTTTTTGGAGAAGTCTGGAATTTAATTCTGCAGACTCAGCTCATGTAAACATCCCGGTCTTGGCCATTCTGCTCAAAGTAGAAAAACAATGGGTATCCTAGGGAATAGGTGGGAGCATGGAGGGAACAATCCAGGTGTCGTCTACTCCTGTCCTGATATGATCAACTGCCACCTGGAGATGCTGAGCACTAATTCAGGACAGGGACTGAATATGGATTCCCAAAGCCCTGGAAAGACCACATTCCCCTGTTGTGCTCAGGTTGACCAGTTCTCCAAACATGTCATTCCCTTCTATACCTCTAGGTAGAGGCCATACCCTTTCCCTTTCCTTGCCTTCCTGGAAAATCCAATTCTATTAGCAAAATTCAGTTCATTGCCAACTCCTCTGAAGCCTCTCTCCTTAAGCACTCACTTGCCTGGCTGTCCCTGGGAGCACTTATCTGCCTGTGGCAGAGGGTTTTTTGTGATCTGCCTCCCCACTGCTTTGTGGGCTCTGAAGACAAAGGGCCTGTCTTACCTGTTCTCAAGGCTCTCAGATGGGCTCAGTACTTATGGGTCTGGCCACGTGAAGCAATGGAGGGAACACACACCATATCAGACGTTCACAGGGCCAGGAAGACCAGAGGAGACGCCCATTCCCCTCATCTATTCTTGGCTTAAACAACTTCTGCCATCTGATTCCAGAATGGCCAGAGAGCCACTCCCTGTTGCAACCGCACTTTGGGCTGGAAGCCTCCCTTCCACAGCTTTCCTGGGGCCAGGCCCACTTGCCTTGGACATTGCCTCAGTGTAATTTCAACCTCAGAGAGTCCTTGATGCGCAACTCCTGCTCTTACTACATGGCAGAGAACAGGGGGCTAAGATATATGGTATTTTCTTCAATATATTATTTTTGACATAATAGTATACACATTTAGGGGGCACAATGTGACACCTCAACACACATACACAATGTATGATGATAAGATGAGGGTAACTGGCATCTCCATCATCCCATTTCTTTTTTTTTTTAACTGCATATTTTCTTGTATTTCTAAATATATTGCATTTTAACCAAAATTAAATAGTAAACTTAGTAGCTGTGCGTGTTTATGCCTGTAACCCAGTGGCTTGGGAGGCTGAGACAGGAGGATTGTGAGTTCAAAGCCAGCCTCAGCAAAAAGCGAGGCACTAAACAACTCAGTGAGACTCTGTCTCAAAATAAAATACAGAATAGGGGCAGGGATGAGGCTCAGTGGCCGAGTGCCCCTGAATTCAGTCCTGGGTAAAACACACACACACACACACACACACACACACACACACACACACACACACACACACAAATAGTAACCTTAGTGAAAAACAATATAATAAATTGGATTCCATCACCTCACTTCTTTGTGTTGAAACAGTCCAAATCCTTTCTACTGAGCTAGTATGTTTATGTTCTGCTTCAACATGGAGGCCAGCCTTTGTCCTGAGTTGAGACCGGGGTCCTCACAGGCCCTGGCAGTGAGTTCCTAGCCTGGAATGGCTACATGATTTTTAGGGACCAGAATACAATGAAAATGTGAGAACTTTCTTCAAAACTTTGAAGGATTAATATGGTGACGGAAGCCAGGGACACAGCTCAGCAACAGAGTGCCTGTCTAGCATGTGTGAGGCCCAGGGTTCCATCCTCAGCACTAAAAAAAGAAAGAGTGACAGAACATTAAGCACAGGGCCGTTCTAAACCCACGAGGCTGCCCTGGTCCCAGCTGGAGGATCCTGCTTATCTCAGCCACCTAGCCCAGGCCTGCTGTCAGCAAAGCTTCTTGGACCAGAAACATTGCTGGAGAACTTCAAAGTCCCAAAATCTTTGCTGAAAGCTTCATCCCTATCTTGGGTGTAGAGGATTGCAGCTGGTGACAGAGATCAAACAGGCAGCTCATGCTTTCCTTGGCCTCCCCAAGGACACTGCCCTGGTGTTCCCACCACAGAAACCAGATCCTGGAATAGAAATGGGGATACCAGAAAGAAATCACTCAGACCTCAATTCAGTGTGATTGACACAGGCTGAGCATGGTGGCTATAAGGGCACACAAGCCCCAGCTCCCACCCCTATGTAGCCCACAGTCTAAAGGACAAAGAAAATGGTCAGATACTTGAGCATGGGGCAGCAGGGGAGCACAGAAGAGCCGAGCTGACTTTGCCAGAGATGGGATATCTTTTAGGGAAAGTTGCCAGTGGAGGTGCCATCTAAGGGCTGACTTGAAGCCTGAGGGAAGAGTGAGAGCACACAGCATATGCCACGGTCCAGGGTCAAGAGAGAACCTGGCACATTGAGGAAAATTGCAAGCAGTTCAAGATGGCTGGGACCAGATCAAGAAGAGAGAGTTTAAAGGTCTCGACTGTGAATGTAATGAATGCAGTAAATGCTCTGCTGTGGTAGCTCTTTATAATTACAAGCCTTGAAAGCCAAGCTAAGGGTTTGGGATTTTGTCCTGCACTGAAGAAACACTCAAGGGCTTTAAGCACAAGGCAACTATGTCAGGTTTGCCATATGACTAGACAGATCCCTGAGACTGAAGATTGTAATAGACTAAAAGAGGGGCACTGCTGGAAGACCAGCGGACCTCCCAAACCAAGAGGTATGGGAGGTGCGAGGCTTCAAATTTCCCTTAACAATCAAATAGATAAATGTACAGTGAAAGACAACACAGCAATGGAAAGGAACTCACTGTGACTCCATGTGACAACAGATGAGTACTGCAAGTGCACTGCTCATGAGAAGAAGTCAGCCACAAAGTAACACTGTATGATTTCATTTATATAAAATTTAAGGAAGGGGTAAAGCTCTAGTGTTTAGGAACAAATGCTCAGATGGAACAACTGCAAAAGCAAGGGATAACTGCACAAAAGCAGTCAGGCCAAGTGTGATGGCGCACACCTGTAATCCCTGCGGCTCAGGAGGCTGAGGCAGGAGGATCACAAGTTCAAAGCCAGTCTCAGCAATTTAGCAAGGACCTAGACAACTCAGTGAGACCGTCTCTAAACAAAATACAAAAAAAAGGGCTGGAGATGGAGTTGAGAGGGTAAACGCCTCCTAGGTTCTATCCCCAGTATGGGGGGTGGGGAAGATACATTATTAAGCTTCACACTTTTTTTTTTTTTTTTTGAGACGGGGTCTCATTATGCTCAAGTTATCCTCTTGCCTCAGCCTCCCTGGACTATAGGCTTGCAAGCATGCCTAGCTCATGTTTTTTTTTTTTTTTAAATACTTTTTAGTTTTAGGGGGCCCCAATATTTTTTTAACGCGGTGCTGAGGATCAAACCCAGTGTCTCATGCATGCCAGGCGAGCACTCTACCATTGAACCACAACCCCAGCCTATATGTGCTATTCTTTTTTAATTCTTTAGTTATAGATGGACACAGTACATTTATTTTTATGTGGTGCTGAGGATCAAACCCAGTGCCTCACACATGCCACTTGAGTGCTCTACCACTGAGCCACAACCCCCAGATTATGTGTGTTATTCTTTTTTAAAAATTTTTTTTAGTTGTAGTTGGACAAAATACCTTTATTTTATTTTTATGTGATGCTGAGGATTGAAGAACCCAGGGCCTTGCACGGGCTGGGAGTGCTCTCCCACTGAGCACAACCCAGCCCCCCCATGTGTGCTATTCTTTTTTTTTTTTTTGGCAGTGCTGGGGATTGAACCCAGGGCCTTGTACTTGTGTCGCAAGCACTCTACCAACTGATACATGTGCTATTCTTAATAAAAGGTTTAAAAAGGAATGAGGCTCCCTCTTTTTGGGGGTGGGGAATTGAACTCAAGGGCACTGGACCACTGAGCCACATCCCCAGCCCTATTTTGTATTTTATTTAGAGACAAGGTTTCACTGAGTTGCTTAGAGCCTTGCTTTTGCTGAGGCTGACTCTGAACCCGGGATCCTCCTGGCCTCAGCCTCCGGAGCCCCTGGGATTACACGCATGCGCCACCGCTCCTGGCAGAGGCTCCCTCTAAAGTAGTGGAAAGGAAGATGGAGGGAGAAGGCTGATTTTGACTGTGAAAAATGAATAGAGGGGGGCTGGGGATGTGGCTCAAGCGGTAGCGTGCTCGCCTGGCATGCGTGCGACCAGGGTTCGATCCTAAGCACCACATACAAACAAAGATGTTGTGTCTGATGAAAACTAAAAAATAAATATTAAAAAAATTCTATCGGGCTGGGGATGTGGCTCAAGTGGTAGTGCGCTCACCTGGCATGCGTGCGGCCTGGGCTGGATCCTCAGCACCACATACAAAGATGTTGTCTCCGCCGAGAACTAAAAAATATTTAAAAATTTCTCTCTCTCTTTAAAAAAAAAAAAAATTCTATCTTTAAAAAAAATGAATAGAGGGCTGGGAATGTGGCTCAGGCGGTAGCGCGCTCGCCTGGCATGCCTGCAGCCCAGGTTCGATTCCCAGCACCACATACCAACAAAGATTTTGTGTCCGCCGAGAACTAAGAAATAAATATTAAAAATTCTCTCTCTCTCTCCTCTCTCACTCTCTTTAAAAAAAAAAAATGAATAGAGGAAAGAGATAGAAATACATCAAAAGGGGAGGCAGATAAAGGTGAAGAGCAAGGACAGGGTCCTGAGTTCCAGCCCCAGGACCACAAAAACCCAGAAACATGAAGAGCCGAGCTGAACACTCTGGTTAGAAGTAACCTGGAAGACACTGAAGTGGTAGGTCCATGGCAGCTGGTGAAGTCAGATGAGTCACCTCCCAGGAGTTGGGACTCCATTCCCCACAGAAGAGGCAAACCAGGGAGGGTTAAGGTTCTGATTCTGAGAATATTACAGTCCTGTTACTTCATGGTTGTTCATCCCTGACCTGCCCTAGCCTCAGTTTCTTCATGGGCAGAGTCTAGGCTGTCATTCCTACCCAGAACTCCTGGTAAAGCTGGAACAGGTACTCGGGAAGTTTGGTGCCTTGGCTACCAATCAATAATGAATGAGAACAGATAACAATCACTACATGGTTCTTACACTTTAGTGTAAAAATGAACTACTAGTGAGCTTGTAGATTTGGGCACTCTTTAGAGTGACTAACTCCATGTCCCAGGCAAGGCATGCCATTTGGTGAGAGAGAGCCCAGGTGTCTGGCTTCCTAGTCTTCCATCAAAAGGTGAGAGGACAGGACTGCTGCACTGCGGTGCCTATGAAGCTGGCTCGTTCTTGTTTCTGGAGGGCGCGAATCTACATGGAGCAGGCCTCGCAAACCTGTGAGCCGACTTCAGCTAACATTTATTAAGCACTAAGCGTAAGGTGCTGTGCTGAGTACATCAGCTGCATCACCTCAGTTGACCCTCTCCAACCCTTTAGGAGGTGGGTGAGTTTGTTACGTTGTATTGAGGAAGCGAAAGTCTAAAGAGGTTAAATTCTTCAGGTCATGTATCTTGAATCTGAACCCAGACTGCTGAGATGCTGGTTCTTAGTGGCTTTTGACAGCCCTCATCTGCAGGCATGCCTCCCAAGCTGCGGGGCAGGGGGCTCCCTGGCAGACCAGACGGAAGGGTGCCTATCCCAGGAAGCTCGCCAACCCCCACGGAAGGCTGGCAGGGGGCGCCCAACAACTGCCAATCTCTCGCTAGGCTCTGAGGCCTCAGCGAGGCTTGCCATCGGGTTTCTGCGGCGCTGGGGACAGTACCCAGGGCCTCGCTCATGCGTGGCCCACGAGCTCTAATGGCCACCGATACGTAGGTGCTGGAAAGCCTCTCTGATGCACTTAGTATTTAATTTTCTAACTCTGCCCAAGCCGCCTTCATCCTCAGCGCCCCCAAGCACTCCTCCACCGCCCCACGGCTAAGTGTCTTCTACTCCGAGCACTTACAACTCGTGCAGGCGCTCACGGGAGGGTCTCTCGCACACAGCCTGGACATGGGGGCAGGGATGGAACACACACTGGAACCCTACGCGACGCTGGTCCAGAGAGGGCAAGAGGCTGGCTTGAGGCAGCACAGACCCGCGGAGGCTAGGACCCAGGTGCCCACTACGTTAAGCCTACGTCACCGGGACTCCGCCCCCGAGTTGGCGTCTGAGCCCGAGCCCCCAGAAGATTCCAAATCGGCCCCGAGTCCCCTGGCGTGCCCAATTGGGTCCTCTGGACCCTGCAGGTGTACTCTCGGGGGAAACTGAGGCAAGGACGTTGGTGAATTCATTTCTCGCTGTTCACAACCCGGGGGGAGCAAAGCTGTTTTCCTCTCCTCAAAAACGCTTGGGACAGCAGAGAAGGACGGGAGGAAGGGGAGGGGGTCAGAAACAAGCAAGTTCTAGAGAGCCAGACAGCCCCGCCACACTCAAGATGGCGGCACAGTCGTGGCGAGGTCCCTCAGAGGCGGTACCAGCGCATGCGCAGCGCGGAGTCCCGGCCCGGGACACAAGATGGCGGCAGCGGCGCTGGGGAGGGCGAGGCGGAGGCGGCAAAACGGGAGGTCGAGCAGAACGTGTAGCCGCATCTCTTCAAGTCCGCTCCGGGCAGGTAAGAACTCCAGGAAGCCATGGTCTCGCCGCGAGCCGCGCCAGGGTCCAGGAATCCGAAGCCGGGCAGCGGTGGCCTTTCCGGCGCTTTCCGCTCAGGGCTGCCGCTGGCCTGGACTCTTTCGCCGCCGCCATCTTAGACCCGCGGGTAGGCAGCCGGGCCGGTGGCCTGAGTGAGGAAGGTGGGCCCGGAGAGCGCGGGCGGAGCGGCCTCCAGGGCCCCTCCGCTGCTGCCGCCGCCACCGCCTTTGTGTCGGGCTCCGACTCTGAGTCGCCTCAGCCCGGGGGCGGGAGCGCGCGGCGGGGCGGGGGGCGGAGCCCGGGAGATGGGCCGGCGCGCGCGCGCCAAACAACCCGCCCCCGCTGGGGTTGGGAGAAGGGCAGGTGCACGCGCGCTGGGCCTCGTCCTGCCCCGCCTTCGCGCGTCCTCGCGCCTGCGTACTTTGCAAGTCCTGTGGCTCCTCCTTTCTGGGCCGGAAAGTTCTGATTGGTACACTACTGAGATGCTCCCGCCTCGCCTTCCTCCAATCCCGGAATCGGACTCTTCCTTCTAGTGGGTTCCTCGGGTTGCGCAGATACAGTTGTTTGTCCTTAGGCTCCGCTGCGCTTGTTGAACTGCGGTACGCGTGAGGGTCGGGGGGCCACCTGCGGAATGAGCAGTTGACAAGGACAGCTTCTCGTGCGGGAGTGCACGAGGGGTTAGGCGCTGCGCGGAGAGGTTGAGCGGTGCCAGTGTAGAAGCCGGGAAGCGGCAGCAGGGCCTGGAACTGTGTGCGACCCAAAGCTGGTACTTGTATCAGCAGTAAGGCCACAGACTTGTTGCACCCCAATCTCAGCGAATTTATTCATTCTTAAAATTATTAATTTTTCGAACCCAAGGACTCAAGTATGCCAAGTAAGCGCTCTGCACCAAGCTGCACCCCCCCTTTAGAGAATTTAAATTGGTAAATATTTCCATGGTATAAAGTCATCCAGAGTCCCAGTTCTACCGGAATGCGTGTAAAAATTATAAATTCTCTCGAACCTCCTCTCGCCGTTTCTGGCTCTTAAGATGTGGAGTGAGATAGAGGAATCTGAGGTATTTTCTTTTAAAAGCCTCAAATGATTCTGATGCACAGTTTTGAAAATACTGCAGTGTCCTCATTTGGCCTCAAGCTAAACTGTGCCATCTCATCTAAAAAGTGCTTCTACCTGGTGCATCTGTATGACAGGACGTTTCTTGGGAAAAATATTTTTCAATAAAGATGAACGAGATGTGTTATATAATGTGTTTATGTTTTAATTTTTTAAAAGACATTCAGAGAAGTGTGTCTTTCTTTCAGTGTGGATGGCTTGGCCTGGTGCTCTCAGATCTCTGATATGTATGTGTGTACATTTTTTTCTTTGGGCTAAGGATTCTTTATTTAGTGGGTCCCAGTATGCAAAATGAAATCGTAGGCCCTTTGTTTAAAAATTATTAAAAGCTGGACCAATGGTGTGGCCTGTATTCTCTACCACAGGGGAGGCTGAGGCAGGAGGATGGCTTGAGGCAAGGAATTCAAGACCAGCATGGGCAACAGAGCAATATGCTGTGTTCAAAACAACAAAAACATGTGTATATATACATATAGATACATGATATTTTTTATCTTCCTCTTCTTGCCCTCACCCCCTTGGGCAGTACTGGGGATTGGGACACTTTACCGCGGAGGTACGGTCACAACCCTTTTTATTTTGAGACAGGGTCTGGCTAAGTTGTCCAGGCTACCTGGAATTTGTGGTCCTCCTGCCTTAGCCTCTGGAGTTGCTAGGATGACAGGTGTGCACTACCACATCTGGTTATATAGATTTGAAAAATTCTGGGCTGGTAGAGCCCTTGCTCAACCAAGCTTTGGGTCCTCTCGAACATGGTCCTGGTGCAACCATGCGGGGCAAAAACCTACTCAGTAAACCTTTTGGTTGGAAGACTGGAGAAATACCATTTTCATTTCCTGAGTTTCCAGATTCCCTGAGGCCAGCCTGGGCAACTTAGAGACCCCATCTCAAAAAATGTGTATGTGTTAAAAATTCCAGGCTGGGTTTGTCTACTGCCTGCCCTGTCTTAGTCTCCCAACTTGCTCTTTGTCATTGTCCCTATTGTTCTCTCCCTGCAACATTTTACAGGTCAGTGACTGTCTTTTTTTGTTTGCTCTCCAGTTGCTGATACAAGGAGTTGCTTGAGCCCCTGTCCACTCCACTGCTGACCAGTTCACCTGTGCTGAGCCTTCCTCTGCTGCAGGCCTTCCCCATTCTCTGTGGGACCTTGTGACGTGGGGGTCAGTCCAGCTGCAGAAGAAAACCCTCTCATGCTAGCATTGCAGACCCCAGAGGGTGAGAGAAAGGGGACCTCATTCAGCCTTGGAACCTATGGGCTCAGCCCCCAAGGAACAGTTCCAAACCCTTTTGTTGTCAAGGCACTCTTTCGTTGTATATATATCCTGTGCCCCTGCATTTTATCTGCCAAACTGTACTGATGAAGTAATCATTGACTTTTCCCTTTCCAAATTAACAAAGATGACTATGACTAAGTGTACAATAAAATCAGTGTCCCAGTGATTGCTATGATGTCGTCAACAGCCAACCAGAGCTCCTGATCAGCATGAGCTAATCAGTGTGGCCACAATGAGTTCGTAAAATTTCAACATGCAAAGATAATGAATGTTTAAATCTGCTTTTGTGGTCTTATTGTGGGCAAAGGTTTGATTTCTTGTGGGTATTGTGACATATTGAAAACAACTCCAGCATCAACAATTTGATCTTGGTTGGCCCCCTAGGGATATAACAATCCCTGGCCAGAAAGACTTTGGTCATCAAAGCTTGTGCTGGGTGTACTTCGGGTGGGGCTGGTAGGGAATACAAATTGAAGGAACTGGCCTCCTTGCTAGTACTGAATGCTAGTTTTCACTTGGGGATTCTGAAGAGTTGAATTAGGTAGTCTTTTTTGGTTGCACTGGTTCTGTTAGCAACAGATTGCTTCCTGCCCTGTAGTGTAAAACGAGGTGACCAATTAGATCCCATGCTCCTTCCCCAGCTGTGCTTTGGTTTACTTATATATCTTCTACTGGATGTGAGTGGTAAAAATCCTCTCAAGAGTAGGGGCTCCCATTCTTTCTTGTAGAAATAGCTTCTCAAGGGCAGACACTGTTCTGTCTTGTTTGCCAGTCTTGATTTGTAAATGTTTACAGAATTAATAGAGCTCCTTTTGGGTCCAGGTACTATGTTGAGCTCTGGAGAGAGATACATTGGCATGAATTCCTGTTCCTGGAAGGGTTAAAAATCTATAATGAGGAGATAATCCAGTTTACACCAAACCATCTGAGCACTCAGCACCGGTGCTCATGGCGCTGCGGAGGGCCCTGACCGTCTAGTCTGGGAGGGGGCAGTCAGGAAGGGTTGTTGGAGGATGTGAGCCTAGGGGCAAGCCAGGCAGAGAATGAGGGGAAGGTCGTTTGGGGCAGGGGAGCAGCAGAAGGGCACCTAATTATAGTTGAGGGAACTGCAGCCTAGGTCCCAAGGCTCCTTCTGAAGTACCACACTGGCCTTCCAGGGCAGGACTGGGTTAGATTTCAGCGCATCTGCAGGTGGTCACCAGGGCCCTTGGTTGTAATTGGAGGGCGAGATGGAGCTGACTCTTTGGTCCTCTGTGTGGCAGGTCCCGTGTGGGTGCTGAGATGGCCAATGAGAATCACGGCAGCCCCCGGGAAGAAGCATCTCTGCTGAGTCACTCCCCAGGCACCTCCACCCAGAGCCAGCCCTGCTCTCCAAAGCCAGTCCGCCTGGTACAGGACCTCCCAGGTACTGGCAGGGGCAGTGGTGGGCAGTGGGGTCGAAAGGGTCCTCCGAGGGCAGCCATGACCTTAGTGGGTTCTGCGCTTGTTTGCAGAGGAGTTGGTGCATGCGGGCTGGGAGAAGTGCTGGAGCCGGAGGGAGAACCGTCCCTACTACTTCAACCGATTCACCAACCAGTCCCTGTGGGAGATGCCCGTGCTGGGCCAGCATGATGTGATTGTGAGTGCCAGCCTAGCCCAGGGGTCTCAACAGCCTCTGGCACATGGGTCGTCTTCCCCAAGCGTACTCTGAACATCTCTTAGTGCCTAGCCCTGTGCTGACACCAGCAGACACAGTGTTAAGACAGATACAGTCCCTGCCCTCCTGGAGCCTACATTCAAATAGGGCAGACAGACAAACAGATGATTATCATAGAGTAGCACAGTAAAGTTCGGCTACCTGTTGGGCACTGTGCCAGGGAGATAGGTGTGAGAAAGATAGACATGCCGTCTCCCCACAGTTCACTCAAGTGGGGCCATAGGATTACAGGTGCAGATGTGTGAAGTATGGTGTGAAGAATACAGCAGAGGGGGTTAGGGGTGTTTGCCTAGCATGTGCAAGGCCCTGGGTGTGATCCCCAGCACCACCCAAAGGAAAAAAGCCATATGGCAGGGATCCTGACTTGGTCTGGGGAAGGGGAAGGTACAGGAAGCGCTCTGAGAATCAGCATTTAAGGTGAAGTTAAGTGAGAGTGGTAAGAGGAGAGAAGAGTGTTCTAAGAACTTGAATGTCACAGTGCTGAGGAAGGGCAGGGAGAGGCTGTCTGGGGGGAATATGGGCTTAAGGTTCCTCAGCTGGGGCAGCTTTTATTAGACACAAGCAAGCCACCTGGCATCTCCATTTTATAGATGAAGACGCTGGGGTTCAGAGGGACCAAATAGCCTGATGCCTCACAGCTAGCAGTAGGCAGAGCAGGAACTACACTTTGCTGTGATTTCAGGACATGCTCACATACCACACATACTTTTGGTGTCATCAAAGGAGGTCCACTCACAGGGTCTTGATCTTTTGAATATGAACATTTCTGAGTCTTTTTTATTCCTTTCATTCTTAAGTAAAATAAAATAATGTACCAAGCACCGATCTCATGCTGTATGTTGGACTCGCTGATTCACATAGTAATCTCCAGTGTGAGGTGGGGCTCTGTGTGGCCATTTGGAAGGTGAGGAAATTAGGAAGGGAAGTAGCTCACCCAAGGCCACACAGTTCCGGGTAGCGGGCCAGAGCAGAGCCCGGTGTTCTCCGCCAGCATCCCAGCCTCCGTGTTCTCCGCTGAGTAGAGCAGGGCGGGAGGGCATGAGAGTCCGAAGTACTAGGGCTCCGAAGCACCTGGCCCTGGTTGCAACTCTGCTGGTCTCCCTCCACCAGTCGGACCCTTTGGGGCTGAATGCGACCCCACTGCCCCAAGATTCAAGCTTGGTGGAAACCCCCCCGCCTGAGAACAAGCCCAGAAAGCGGCAGCTCTCGGAAGAGCAGCCAAGCGGCAATGGTGTGAAGAAGCCCAAGGTGAGTGTCCGGGGCTCTCAGGACCTGGCTGGTAAGTGACCAACTCAGGCAGGCAGCCAACAGGCTCCCTGCAAGAGTTGGGCTTAGGCAGGCTGGTCAGGAGGGGGGCCCAGGACACAGCTCACCAGATACGTAGTGTTGGAGCTGGTTGCTAACTCTTCTGATCCAGTCCCTTTGTCTCTCTTTTGCTCTAGATTGAAATTCCTGTGACACCCACAGGCCAGTCAGTGCCCAGCTCCCCCAGTGTCCCAGGAACTCCAACGCTGAAGATTTGGGGTGCATCCCCTGAAGATAAACAGCAAGCAGCTCTCCTTCGACCCACTGAGTGAGTCCCTGCTAATTGGCTTGGGGGTGCCCATTGCTAATGGTCAGCTTGGGGGATATGGTGGCAGCAGGCAGAGCATCTTCATTGCTTCTGTGTGTGCCCCAAGGGTGTACTGGGACCTGGACATCCAGACCAACGCTGTCATCAAGCACCGAGGGCCTTCTGAGGTGCTGCCACCGCACCCTGAAGTGGAGCAGTTCCGCTCCCAGCTCATCCTGAAGCTGCGGCAGCACTATCGGGAGTTGTGCCAGCAGCGAGAGGGTAATCCTTGGGCCCCAGCCCCCTGGTTTCCAGCCACTCTTAGCAAGAGCCAGGGCTTTGCCATCTGGTCTTAGGGATGGTGCGGGGAGCTTGGTCAGAGCGTGCGCTATGGAGCGGACAGACCTGTTGGGCTCCTGGTTCCATTACCCACTACTTCTGATTCTAAGCTCAGCTCTCAACACTCCACATGTGGTTCCCTTACTTGTAAGGAGGGAGTAGAAGCAGTGCTTACCTACAGGGTGGCTGGAGCTTACTATTTGCCAGGCACTGTCAACTCTTCACATACCTGAAAAAGAACATAAAAAGAATACCTGTATCTCACAAGTGTCAAAACCAGTGAGTGAAATGACCAAGTGTCCTATTAGTGAACTGCAGTTTTTAACTTTTACATAAATAAACCTGCTTGACATTGCTGAAATGTAGGTCCTTCTCTTCCCTTTAACCCTATGTGACACTTACTGACATAACCATAAACTAGCGATTCTCAGAATATATTTTGGGAAATGAAATCTAGAAAATAAACTTCTGAAGTAACAGGGCCCAGGTCTTGTTTACTGACCAGTGTGGTGCCTCTTGTGTGCCCACCCCAAAGTGGAACCTGTTGACTAAATCCAGAGCCTCAGCAGCTCTCTGTCCCTCAGGTATTGAGCCTCCACGGGAGTCTTTCAACCGCTGGATGCTGGAGCGCAAGGTGGTGGACAAAGGATCTGACCCCCTGTTGCCGAGCAACTGTGAACCAGTTGTGTCACCTTCCATGTTTCGTGAAATCATGAATGACATTCCCATCAGGTACATCTCTGCAGCTGTACCGCTCAGTGCTGCCCAGTCATGTAGAAGGGCTCTAATTCTGCCCCCCTCTAACCCAGGTTATCCCGAATCAAGTTCCGGGAGGAAGCCAAGCGCCTGCTCTTTAAATACGCAGAGGCTGCCAGGCGGCTCATTGAGTCCAGGTGAGGCCGTCACTGCACCACACAGGATGGGTCTGTGGGCAGAGTGGAGGTCTCAGGCCAGTTGGCCTGTGCTCACACAGGCAGACAAGGGCTCCGATGTGAGCCTGGGGGCCGATGCTCAACTTCTAAATCCACACCAACCAAGCTCCTTGGACACCAGTGACGTGGAATTGGGAGGGGAGGGTGGCGCAGACACCCGAATGACTGGGCCCTACACCCAGCTGAGCCTGCCTTCTCTCGTCCTTGACTGGCAGGAGCGCATCCCCCGACAGCAGGAAGGTGGTCAAGTGGAACGTGGAAGATACTTTTAGCTGGCTTCGGAAAGACCACTCAGCCTCCAAGGAGGACTACATGGTGAGTGGACCCCAGGGTGAGGCCACTGGGAAGGCTCTCTGGCCACTTCCCTCCAGGAAACTCACTCTGCCTACCCAGGCTGGCAGGGCTCCCGTGGCAGCCTGTTCTGTGCAGTACCGCAGACCTTGACATAACCAGTCCCCAGACTCACGACTGTGGAGGCATCTGTCTAGGCTCCTGGCTTTCTCCCCAAAGGACATCCCTTCCCTTCTTTTTTTTTTTTTTTTTTTGGTACTGGGGAGTGAACCCAGGGGCCTTAACCACTGAGCCACGTCCCCTGCCCTTTTTATTTTTTATTTTGAGACAGGGTCTCACTAAGTTGCTTAGGGCCTCGCTCAATTGCTGAGGCTGGATCTGAATTTGCAGTCCTCTGCCTCAGGCTCCCGAGCTGCTGGGATTACAGGCATGTGCCACCAAGCCCAGCTCCCTTAACATTCTTAACAGAACCTTAGGCTTGGCCACACACATATGGCTGCCTTTCCAACTTAATGAATGTTCAACATCTCCCAAGTGGATTTTTGGAAACAGATTGACAAACTGCTTTTCCTTGTGTGTGTTTATATTACAGTTAAAAGCTACCATCAGATTCAACTCCCTGCTCTTAATGTGTCCAGAACCATTCTGTTTTCTGGCCAAAACCTTTCACTTCTTAAGCCTCTCCACCAGCACTAGCAATGGGCTTTCTTTTCAGGACCATTTTTCACAAGAGACAAGGTTTCGCACTTCACGATAGTAACTGTGTACTTGACACGTAGAGAGTGACAAAGGTAGGTGTACTCACTAGCTGGAGTGACTCATTTTCACTCTGCAGTTTCACAGGCGTGATTCAGCAAAATTACAAATGCCTGCAGTCATCCTTGCAAGTAGCTCAAAGCTCAACTTCTAAATCCACACCAACCAAGCTCCTTGTTTTGTAATCACTGTGCCCTGATAGATGGAGCACAGATGCTGTGAGCTGGGACCACTGCCTGGCTGGTCTGTTCCCCTTGTAGTCATCATGGGAACCCAACAGAAACTGCTGGCATTTGTTGGACACTTGTTGTATCCCAGGGGCCTGGTTACATTTAATGTTCAAACTGCCCTGTAAGGTATTTTGTGTTCTTTTGACCATTGAGGAGTAATATTCAGAGAACCTGAGGGATTTGTCTAAGGGACACAGCTAGTAAGTAGTGAAGCCAGTTTCAAAGCAAGGACTGCTGGAATTCAAGAGCCCTGCAGTTACTTGCCAGCCCCACTGAGGCCCTTTGGCCCCCACAAGTGTCTTGATCAGGAGTTTTCTCCAGGACCGCCTGGAACACCTGCGGAGGCAGTGTGGTCCCCATGTCTCAGCAGCAGCCAAGGACTCCGTGGAAGGCATCTGCAGTAAGATCTATCACATCTCCCTGGAGTATGTCAAGCGGATCCGAGAGAAGCATCTTGCCATCCTCAAGGAAAATAACATCTCAGGTAGGGGCAAAGTAGTGGGGAGCCTCTGTGATGCCACCAACTCTGTCCCACACCCTGACTGAAGGAACAAATAAGGCTGAGCCTCAAGGCCAAGGACAGGCTTAGGGGAGTCCATGTCTCCCAAGTGTTTGGGGAGGGCCTGCTGTGCCCTTTGGCTAGGAGCTCTCAGCACTCCTTGGGGAAATGCGGAGATACGATGAGAAAGGCCAGTAAGCAGTGAGGTGGACTGGATCTCTATCCACTCTCTGCAGGCCTCACTTTCCCCAGACTGAGGCATATTACCTGACCATAGGATCTTGAGTACTCAAACGCAGCCCAAATAAACCACCTGGACCCCAGGGGTCCCCAAATAAGGTAGTATAACTATTATGTTGAAGGCAGAGTGATTCTCAAACCCGTGCCCAGCAGCAAGACCTTCGGCCCAAGCCTACTTGCACATTAGGCCCCAAGGCATGCCGAGTGGGGTCTGCATCAGTAGCTATATCCACAGCACATGGACACAGGCCACCGGTTTATTCCTCTGCCAACTGGTAGCTTTTAAAAATGCTTTTTTGTTCCCTGTTACTGAAACTGAGCCACAATTAATTGATCCATGGACTGAAACTTCTCTCCCTCGGTGAAAAGCACTTGGCCACATAGTAGATGCAGAGGCCATGGGGGAAGGACAGCCCCTCACTGCTCTCCCTGCCCACAGAGGAGGCAGAGGCCTCCGAGGTGGAGCCCCGCCTGGTGTACTGCTACCCAGTGAGGCTGGCTGTGTCTGCACCCCCCATGCCCAGTGTGGAGATGCACATGGAGAACAATGTGGTCTGCATCCGGTATAAGGGAGAGATGGTCAAGGTCAGCCGCAACTACTTCAGCAAGCTGGTAAGAGCCGAGGGGAGAAGGGCCCTAGTTGATGGCATGAGTTGGGGCCTGGGATCTTAACCAAGTCCTCAGGAGGCGGCTAGTGACCAGGGTGTGGGCCACTGCTGAAGTTAACGCCTTGGTCTTGCAGTGGCTCCTTTACCGCTATAGCTGCATTGACGACTCCGCCTTCGAGAGGTTCCTGCCCAGGGTCTGGTGTCTTCTCCGACGGTACCAGGTACAGGCTTGGGGTCCCAGCGGGAAGGCTCCTCTTGGAGGGGGAGGGAGGCTGAGCCCAACACTCACTGAGGCCACTCTACAGATGATGTTTGGTGTGGGCCTCTACGAGGGGACTGGCCTGCAGGGATCACTGCCCGTACACGTCTTTGAGGCTCTTCACCGACTGTTCGGCGTCAGCTTTGAGTGCTTTGCCTCACCCCTCAACTGCTACTTCCGCCAGTACTGTTCCGCCTTTCCTGACACAGATGGCTACTTTGGCTCCCGCGGGTGAGAGCCAGGGGTGGTTGGGCCCCTTCTGCCCATGCCTAGGAAGCAGGCCGCCAGAGCATGGGGCCTGCCTTGCCCGTTGCTTCCTAATGTCTTAGGGCTTTGGAGTCAGGCAGCCTTGGAGGCAGTCCTTGCCTTCATCACTTACCAGCTGGGAGACCCGGGACAGGAGGCTTAACTCTGACAGCCTCAGCTTTTCGGGCTCTGTGGGCAGGATGTGAATGCCCTCATCTGGTCTGGGGGCTTCTGGGTGAATTAGCTACATGGAGGGCAGCTCTGAGCAGTGTCCACCTCAGAGCCCTCACAGGTAAATTCATGGGGTGGGATGAGCACTGATGGAAGAACACAGCTGTGTTCAGGGGGAAGAAGTGGCCACAAGAGCAAGAGGCCACAGCTCAGTAGCCAGGGAGCCTTGGGTATGCCCTGTGCTGTGGCAACTGCAGCTCAGCACAGCTGCTTCTCTAGTGTGGAGCCCATGGCACCTCAACATGCCTGAGCCTCTGTCCTCTCACCCATTCAGTGTACAGGGTCATGCCTTGCCCCAAGATACACGAAGGGCAAGTGTTAGCCTCTGGCCTGCCTGTGGGGTATGGGGGTAACAGGTATGTCCGATGGGACTGAATGTTCACCTCTGGCCCTAGGCCTTGCTTGGACTTTGCCCCACTGAGCGGTTCTTTTGAGGCCAACCCTCCATTCTGCGAGGAGCTCATGGATGCCATGGTCTCTCACTTCGAGGTGGGTGTATCACCCTGCTGGGGGAGAGGCAAAATTGCCAGCCACCTGGAGGGCAGCCTCTGATGTCCACCCTGTTCTTCCTCCCACAGAAACTGCTGGAGAGCTCACCAGAGCCCCTGTCTTTCATTGTGTTTATCCCTGAGTGGCGAGAACCCCCCACACCAGCGCTCACCCGCATGGAGCAGAGCCACTTCAAACGCCACCAGCTGGTCCTGCCTGCCTTTGAGCATGAGTACCGCAGTGGCTCCCAGCACATCTGCAAGAAGTGGGTGCCCCAGGGGGAAAGCGGGGCCAGGAGGGATGGCTGGCCAGGCCAGGCTCATCTGGCCTAGGCAAGCCCCACCCTGACCAGCTGCCCGCCTTGTCCACAGGGAGGAGATGCACTACAAGGCCCTGCACAACACGGCTGTGCTGTTCCTGCAGAACGACCCTGGCTTTGCCAAGTGGGGGCCGACGCCTGAGCGGCTGCAGGAGTTAAACGCAGCCTATCGGCAGTCAGGCCGCAACCATGGCTCCAGTTCTTCCTCCTCCTCCTCCTCCTCCTCCTCAGAGGCCAAGGACCGGGACTCAGGCCGCGAGCAAGGCCCTAGCCGCGAGCCTCACCCCACTTAACACACCCTGCAGGGAGGAGGAGCCCCAGGGGTGCTGGTATGGACTGCTGGGACATGGGCCTCTGGAGGCTGAGCAGATTCCAGGGCCCGCCTCTGGGGTGGCAGCAGGACTTGGGCTGCCAATGACATAGGAATCTTGTGGCTCTGCCAGGGCTCCCCCTCCCTGCCCATCCCCACTGCCTGCCTCAGACTCACTCCAAGTCCCTTGTAAATAGGCCCAAAGCCCCCCTCACGCTGCCCCCGTTGGCGCCTTGTTTCATTTGTAAAAGGAAATACAGACCCCCCCCCCCCGGGCCCCCGAACTTGTGAGGGTCTTGAGGACAGAGAAGGCTGAGAACCTGGAGCTACTTCTGGGACCAATTCCCTTTCACACCCAGGCTCACCTTCTCATGCCCTGGGCCTTCACACCCCATCAAGGGGTACAACTGGTCCCTTGCATAACAGGTTGGAAGAACCCAGAGCATAGAGCCTGCACTGTTTAGCTCCAAACTCCATAGTTGGGCCTGCCCAGACACTTCTTGGGAGATGACCAACAGCTATGCCTTGTACCCAGGCCAAAAGCCACTTGCTGGCTCTGGTGCCACCCTGTGAGTGGGCAGCTACATGTTTTATTATAGTCAAAGCTTAGAAGCTAGTCAGCCTGAGAGCTGCCTCAGACCTCAGGGTGTGGTGCCTACTCTCTAAGGACCTCTGAGCAGAGACCCCAGGGCAGAAAGCAGGCTGGAGGTGCTCGGCAAGGCTCCCTCCAGCTGGGCCTCTCCTGAGATGAGGCATCTGCAGCGAGGGTCTGCCCTGCGGTGGGACCACCGTACTTACAGAGGCAGGGCCAGCTGTGCTTCAGGGCCAGGTAGCCTCCACCTCACTCTCCCACCTGTGGTGGGCTCTTCCTGGCGCCTGCCTTCTGCTTCCTCGTCCTTGTCTGGTTCAGACTGTTAGCAGCAAGTGGACAAAATAAGATGGCCAGGGCTGGACTCTGGTCCCTTTATTGAGACTGAGGGACCAGTGGGTCCATCCAAACAAAAATAAAATTTCTTTCCCAAAGCCTGCCTGCAGGCTGGGCACCCAGCATGTCCTGGCTGGGGTCCACGGCTGCCTCCCAACCCCCTAAACACAGGTCTGGCTTTCTGGGGGTGACAGGATGCTGGCTGCCCAGTATCTGGAGACCTACGTGGGACAGAGAGGTGTATGCCCCCACCCCAGGAGAGCTGGCCCCGATATCCATGATCTGCGTTGGGCCCTTGGGCTCAGTCATCGGCCAGGGTGATGACGTCGTACTCGATGCCCTGGTGCTGCAGCTGTTGCACGTGTTCGGGCACTGCCTCCTCTGTGCCAAACAGGCCCTGGGCTTGGGCCATGGCAGCGTCAGCCACCGCTGCCAGGGGAGGGGAAAGCATGGTGAGCCCAAGGCCCCAGAGCTGCGCGTGGCCCCAGCCCCCATACTCCAGCCCTGTACCTGTGACGGCAGAGTGGGCTGCAGCCTCAAGCTGAGCCTGTGTGACCAGCTGCTGGCCTGGGGATACAGGCACATACTGGATCTGGAGGGGGAGAAACTGATGAGATGTGGTCCTGGACAG
The DNA here is from genome assembly GCF_052094955.1 of Ictidomys tridecemlineatus. Classification (NCBI taxonomy): domain Eukaryota; kingdom Metazoa; phylum Chordata; class Mammalia; order Rodentia; family Sciuridae; genus Ictidomys; species Ictidomys tridecemlineatus. The sequence goes on along the minus strand of NC_135481.1, from coordinate 196,197,962 downwards.
GTTCTCCAGGCCCAGCTGGTCCAGTCCTGCAGTGCCCCACCTGGGACTCCTGGAGGAACGGGGCTCCTTGTTCATACTGGATGTGTGTGATCTGACCCTCCTGTACCTGGAGAGAGGAAGCCGACCGTGACCCCCTGAAGGAGGCTGTACAGCCTTCCTCCCAAACCCACCTCATGCCAGCCTGGCCTTACCTGGATGTGGTGGCCATCAGGGACCACAACATATTCCTGGGGCAGCAGGTGCTGGACACCATCCTGAGAGATGATATACTGTACCTACAGAGGAGCAGGGAGGAAGCAGATAATAGGGCCTCACTCACCAGGTGCTCGGCTGGGAAGGCAGGAGAACCACGGAAACCCGTGGCAGCTGCACACAGGGACCATGGGAGCAGTGGCATGGAAAGTACTGCTCTCTCCCAAGGTGGGGTGAGCATGGTGAGGAGGCACAGCAAGAGGTCAAGACTGAGGGGTGAGTAGGAGCTCACCTGGTTGTCCGAGGTCACCAGGTGCTGTACCGTCTGACCATCTGCTGTGGTGATCTCTTGGATGTAGGTGGCTTCCTCCTGCCAAGACCAAGCCAGCTCTAGCTTCAGCTCTGTCTGCCCCCATCCTGTCCATGACCTGCCAGCATGGCCCTTGGCCTTGGCTCTTACCTGATTGGTCACTGTCTGTTCCTGGGCCACAATAATGTGTTCCTGGCCCAGGGCCTGCTGTAGCCTCTCTGGGCCCAGGACCCCGTGACTGGACTGGAGGGCAGCTGGGTAGAGAGGAAGGTGCTCACCAAGGGGTTCTGGGGGTCTGGAGACTATCCCAGTCCAGAGATGCATTCTGGGACAGTGGCTCAAGTCTCTGGACCCTCCTGGTGCCCCCCTGTGGCCTCAGGAGCCACTCACTATGCAGCGTGGCCAGCGTCTCGTCGTCACTATTCAGGATGATGGTCTGGGTGGGGGTCCTTGCTGGGGTGCGGACTGTTGGGGTGCCAGACTTCCTCCCGTCAGGACTGTGCAGCCGCTGGATGTGGAACTTGAGGTGCCCGTTACGGTTGAAACTGCATGGGAAGGAAGGAGGCTCAGGGTGGATCCGCCAGACGGGCCCAACAGCCCCTGCCCAGCCGCACCTGGCCTCACCGCTGCCCACAGAGATGGCACGAGAAAGGCTTCTCGTTGGTGTGGGTCAGCATGTGCCGCCGCAGGTCCTTCTTGTTCTTCGAGGCGAAGCTGCACTGGCTGCACTGGTGGGGCCGCAAGCTCGAGTGCTGTGCCATGTGGGCCTGTGGAAGGGACAGTCAGGGCACCACTGGGTCAGGACAGGTGGCAACAAGCCCCTGGGTCCTCGGAAGCAACTGGACTGAGGGAAACCCAGACCCTGTAGGCTATGAGGAGCTGGGTAGAAAGAACACACCAAACCAAGACGGGGCGGCTGCGGCCCTGGAGTGAGGGGCCGGAGGCACCACCGTTAGGTCGCTTGGAAAATCCTGTCCCGGCTCTATACGGATGTGACTGACAGGTGCAGCGTGAGGGAATCTGTGACATTGTAGGGCTTAGTCCTGCTTAGCTGGGCCTTAGCCTTCCCATTTGAAGGGGCGGGGTTCGAGGTCCTAGCCCCTCAGTGAGCTCAGGATGCAGTGCACGACTAGATCTGGAAACTGGGGATCCTCAGGCTAATGTTGGTGTGGCTGGGCCTGGTCCACACCTGTCACACCAGCAAGTTGGGAGGCCAAGGCAGGAGGATGGAGACCAGTCTCAGCAACCTAGGCCCCATGTGACTGAGACACTGTCTCAAAAACTAAAAAGGGCTGGGAAATAGCTCAGTAGTAAGGTGCCCTGGGTTCAGTCTCTAGTACTGGATTAGAGTTCAACAAGAGATGCACCTGGGAGCTGCCCCGTGTGCCTGCACAGCACCCCGCTGCCAAGCTCAAGCTCCCCACCCACCCTGTCACCCTCTACACCTGTGCCACCCAGACCCAGCTCCACCATCACTTGTGTGGCGTCCCCCTCAGCAGGACTCCCCAGTCCTCCCCACTGACTTGCACTGTGCGGCACTCCCTGGCCTCACGCTGGCTTCACACTGGGAATGCTGTCTGGCTGGCCTCTGACCATACTGAGCTTCCTAAGAGCCAGGGCCTTGCCGAGGGGTTGCCTTTAACTAAAGGACAGTTACACAAACTCATGGCCAAATGAATGACAGCAGAGGCATGGTGGGGTAGCACTTACCCGGACCTCGGGCCACTGGCGGGCACTGAAGGGGCAGTCAGGGCACTTGAAGGTGCCTGGCCCAGCATGGGCCCGTTTGTGACTCTCCATCTCAGCTCGGCCAGGGAAGGCCTCAGCACAAATCTTGCAGGAAAACTTTTTTGATGCTGCAGTGGCTGCAGATGGTGGGGAGGGGGGCACTGCCAAGCCCAGGGTTTTGCTGGCTGCAGGAGGTGGGGAGGCAGAATGCTGGGAGTCCCCTACCCGGAGGGTCTTGGCTGGAGACGGTGGCTCGGAACCATCTCTGGGCAGCCCCCCACACTGCAGAAGGGGCCACTTGGCTCCAGAGGCCAGGGCATCTGAGCTGGGGAAGGAGATGGAGCCATCTGCAGTCAACTATGGAGAGATCACAGCACAATATGAGGTGCCGGGGAAGGGCTGGGAGGGGCTGGAGATTGGGGCCAGCTACTGCAAGACTCACCTCGATGTGGTGCAACTGGGTCCCATCAGCAGCCATGATGTAGTGGGTGCCAGCTTCTTTGAGGGTGTCACTTACAACCACAGCCTGGGCTGCCTCCCCTGGGGGCTCTTCACTGAGGGCCCAGAGAAGGGGATGGTGAGATGGAGTTCTGGGTGAGGATGAGGGCCACAGGAAGCCCCTCTCCCAGGCAGCCAGCATCAACCCCTTCCTCAGATAACTGCCATTACAGATGACCTGGACATCACCGGATGAACCCTGGGGCTCTGCCCTGTGCCAGCTGAGCCTCTGCTGTCTCTTCTGTAAATGGTTACTAAGTGCTCAATAAACTGTACTGATCAAAAAATGGTTGGCTCTGTCCCTTTGATGGGCAGGAGGCAGCCAGGCAAAGAGCCCTAGGAGTCTGACCCAAGTCTGGCCAGTGGGATAGGAGAGGGCTGGGCAGGAACAAATGGGTGGATCTGCCACCATGAGCCTGGTCCCTGTGGAGGCAGGGCCAACTGGGACCTGCAGCCAAGAGCACAGTGAAGATGCAGAACCAGCCTGCCCAGGGCTGCGGACACTGTCACAGGCTCCCGCAGTGGCCGGAGTTCCCCAAGCACGTTCACATCTCTGCTCACACTCACTGCAGGGAAGCCAAGTGCAGGTTAGACCTCAAATGTGGGCAGCACCTTGACCATCGAACACAAAGGGCACTAGGATTAGAAACTAGAGAGGCCAGGCTTCATAGCCTTACTCCCACGTGTCTGACTTAGTCCACTTACTTGACCTCCCTGGCCTACTTCGTTATTTGTAAAGGAGGAAGACATGGATCTCACAGGAATGAACTAGATGAGATCCGGATATCAAGTTCCTTGAACAGCTAAGTGGCCAAAGAATGGAAGCTCCTGACCCAAGGACAGAATCTTCCAGCAGCCTGTGACTTCCTACTACCTAGGGTGAGTGGGATGGCCCAGACCTGACTGCCACAGCACACCTTCAAAAGGTGGTATGGGCCTTGCAGAAGACACATCTCACCTGTAAGGTGTGCCAGGAGCCGATGTCCCCTCCTCCATGGTGGGTGCTGTGATGACACTGTAGCCAGCTCCACCAAATGGACCAGGTGCCAAGGTGATCTGCTGTAGATCAGGAGTGCCTAGCTGGCTCTCAGCAGCCACATTGCCCCCAGGCTCTGCCACATGGAGGGTCACCACCTGTGGAGTGGTGTCTTCGGGGGAGGGCTGCCCACCAGAAGACGCTAAGCCTGCTTCCACGTCCTGTGACTTCACCACGGCCACCTGCAATGGCATGACTGGGCATGATGGGCAGAGCCTGGCAGAGGAGCTGATAAGACCCTCCTCTATCTCAGCGCCTCGAGGCTCATCCACACTCTGGCCAGATCCGGTGCTGCCACCACTCGTGTGCACAGCCCAAGTTTTCTAAAACACACCCTGGTTTTCCAAATCCCATTTAGCACCTGGAAAGAGCTAATAATAATGGGACAGTAACAGTACTCTCTAGGGGACATTTGACAATGTCCAAAGACATTTGTTTGTCACAATTAAAGTAAGATGTCACTGGAATATAGTTGGTAGAAGCCAGCTGCTAAACATCTCACACTTCCCAGGACAGTACCCACAACAGAGAATTATCTGGCTCAAAATGTCAATAGTAGTGTGTGTAGTGGTACATGCCTGTAATCCCAGTGGCTCAGAAGGCTGAGGTAGGAGGATTACAAATTCAAAGCCAGTCCGTCAGCAACTGAGCAAGGCCCTAAGTAACTCAGCAAGACTCTGTCTCAAAATGAAAAACAAAAAAGGCTGGGGGTGTAGCTCAGTGGTAGAGCACCCTGGGTTCAATCCCCAGTATTAAAAGAAGAATTAAAAAAGAGTTCTTGTAAAGTAATATCAAAGATAATAGAAAAAGAGACAGAGGATACAAGCAGGTGATTCAGGAAAGGAGCAAAATGGTCTTTGACAAACATATGAAGAAGTCCAACTTCAATTACAATCCTGTTATAATCTAAGACCATGAAATGTGCTTCCATCAGATTGCACTGCTTGAATTAGTGAAAAAACTAGAAAAAAACCCAACCAATAAAGAACTGACTAACTGCCAGAACATCTACGTGATGAATGAAGAGCATGGCGTGGAGACGTGGAAAACGAGATTCGTAGGTGCTGGGTGCTGCTGAGGAGCATAACTGGTGCGATCCCATTTTTTAAAGAAATGAACGTCTAGGGTTGTGTGTGTAGATGGGCAAGATCCTAAAGAAGTTCTTACTCTGTTAACTGGTATCCGAAGGAGGAAGGGTGTTAAGGACTTCACCTTGTAGACTGGACAATTCCTAGTCGTGTTTTTTTCCCAAGTGTATGTATACTTTTTTTGTGTGTGGAGGGGGACACCAGGGGTTGAAGTCAGGGCCATGTGACCACTGAGTCACATCCCCTGCCCTATTTTTTGTATTTTATTTAGAGACAGGGTCTCACTGAGTTGTTTAGCACCCTGCTTTTTGCCAAGGCTGGTTTTGAACTCGCGATCCTCCTGTCTCAGCCTCCTGAGCCAAGTGTATGCTTTTATAATCAGAAAACAAAACACATGTGACAGGCGCCTGAACAGCAATCAACAGGACAACCGAAAGTCCCGACACTCACCCACACATGTGGAATCCAGCCCATGATAACGGGGCCCTTTCAAACCATAGTGATACGGTTTTTTAACATGCCTTGCCAGACAACTTTTGGAAAAAATTAAGTTAGACCCCTACTACCTTTCTGTATACACCAGAACCAAATTCTAGGTGGAATAAAGATTCAAGTGTGAAAAATAAAACCCTAAAAAGAAATACAGATGCATGTTTCTATGCTCTTAGTGTGAAGATTGGGGTAGGTCTTTCTAGGGATCATATCAAGGGCAAAACCCATCAACTGTGTAAGAGCGTAAACTTCTACATGGCCCTGAACACATGGACTCTGTTCCATGACCATTTCCAGGCCACGGCAGCCCTTCCTCGCAGACCCCCTCTCTTCTCTGCCTGGCTCAGCAGTACGTTACTGCTCCAAGTTTTTAGAGCTCATCATCTGTAACACACATGCTCCATCTTTCCCAGGGTCTGGGACAAAGGAGGCACTAGCAGACGCCCTCTGCCTTGGAGGTGGCCTAGATGTGTGGGGGCAGAGAGGAGTGTGGGTGATCCCTGGCAGTGAGTGGGTGGAGGAAGGAAGGGGTGAGGATGAGGACGATGAACTGAGGGTGGGGTGCAAACACGCCACAGTCACTGGAGTGCAAGAGAGGCCCAAGCTGGGCAGTCTCGAGAGTCAGTCTCAAGAGGTGGCTTGGGACTTGTTGAGAGGGGAAGCTTGTACAGACCCTGAGGGAGCATCCACAGGAGCAGGGTAGCCATAGAGTGAGGAGAAAACCAAACGAGAATAGGGCCCAGAAGCCACAGGCAACATCATCTCTGCTCAGAGTGGCAGAGGTCACTAGGAATTGGAGAGTGGAGAGAGATCCCCTGCCCTCCTTGGTCTCCTAGAGCCCCCCCGGCTGTGAGCCAGGTCCCCAAGTCTGCCCACCAGATTTCAGTGGGCCTGTGCCCCACTAACTGGGAGCTTCCGTGGGCAGGGCAGGCCTGGGTTGCTGCTCTCCGTTCCAGGACCCAGAATGCAACTGGGTGGCGGGTGGAGGCCCAGGCAGCTCACCTGCAGGGCTGTGCCCCCCAGCTCCCGCTGGGCACTCATGTTCAGCAGCAGATCCAGAGCCGTCTGGGTGGCCATTGCCGTGGACTCCTCAGCTCCTGGGTGAGGTGAGACCTGAGCTTAAGAGAGGGCTGGCACCCGGCACCCGCTCCACGCTGTCCCCCACCAGCACTACTACCCTAACCCTGCGCTGCCCCCCTGGAGCTCCCAGCCCCCCAGAGCTCACCTTGCTGGTAGATGATGGTGGCACTGCCCAGAGTGTCAGAACAGAGAAGTGGGGGAGTCTCAGGAGCCTGGAAAGGTGCTGCCTCCGGGGGGATCTGTGGAGTGAGGACAGGACCGAGCCTGAGGGGGGTGGCCCAGATTCAAGCGCCACTCACGAGCGCCCCGGAGGTGTCAGCATTTCACCTCTCTTGGCTTGTTCACCTTCCAGCCACTCTTCCAGAATGCTGACCAGTTCAATGCTCAGACGGATGGACTGAGGCTCAGAGACTGACTGGCTAAGAAGGGCCAGGACTGGAACCAGGACCGTCCACCTCTGGCACCTGTGTTCTACCAGCACACCACGTGCTCCACGTTTTCTGGGGCAACTGCAGGCGCTCACGTGGCAGAGAAGGAGAGCCACCAACCCAGAATCCATCCTTCCCTTCTTTCTTGCTAACAGCACTCTGAGTTTCACCGCAGGAGGAACATAATCAGCTTGAAGACTACATCTCTCAGCCTCCTACAGCTAGGTAAAGTGTGGCCACGCAGCCAAAACAGGGACTTCTGGTAAAGTTCGAGGGAAAGACAGAAAGGCGGATGGCAGGTATCCTTTCTACCCCCCCATCCCTCCCTCTTGCTTCCTCTCTGGGATGTGGCTGAGAAGGCTGGTGTTTCTACCACCATACTGGACCATGGGCAACCGCAAAATGGAAGTTGTGTGTCTAGAAAGGCTGAGGGACAGTGCTGACAGCCCGCTCCTCTGGAGCTGCCACACAGGTTCTGGACTCCTGACCTTTGGAATTCTGCCTGCATTTCCCTTCTCTCCACGGATACTGGAAGCCATGCCTGCTCTAAGCCTGAGGTGGCACACCTGACCCAGCTGGCCTTTATCACAGTGTAAAGGGCAGGGACTGTTCCGCTGAACCCCAATGTGCAAAGGAAGACACTGAGGTCAGGAGAGGTGGCCCTCCACTGCCACCTGCTCACCTCAGGAGGCCCCGGGGAGCCGGGGGGTGGCCCAGGGGCTGCACTGTGCTGCTGCTTCAGTTCCTCGATCTGCTGCAGGGAGAAGAAGGGGCGGCGGCGGGAGGGGGGCTCCTCGGGGTGGCGCCGCCCCCACTCCTCGAAGCTGCTCGCGTGGCGGCAGCGCACGTGCAGGCGCAGGTTCTTCTTGTGGCGCGTGCTGAAGTGGCAGTACTCACAGGCAAAGGGCTTGGCTCCTGCGGGCACAGCAGGGAGCGCTCCCTCACTGCCCCCAGGAGACCGTCCCCAACCCGGGACCTCTCCGCTGCCACTCCCAGCAAATCATCCTATGCTTCTACAGAGGTGGCCAGGACTGCAATGGATCAGGCCACCCGCTGCACTCAGTCTTCCTGAGAGTGACAGTTTCCAAGGTCACATGGCCACACACCCCCAGGGAAAAGCGAACCTGGCTAGGGAACTCCTTCTCTGCTCCCCAGCGTGCTGACCAGCGGCTGGGCGCCAAGGGGACAGAACACTGCCTCTCCACGCCGGGCCTGCCTGCTGCACTGCAGAGCCCGGGTGCGACCTGGCCGCGCAGGGAAGGCCCGTTCACTCCTGAGGACCAGGTGCTCCCAGGCTGGGCTGCCACGGAGAGGAGCCTCCGACCTGGGTCATGGGGAACCGAGGGGGGGGCGGGTTGTGCCAGCCTGACCTGTGTGCTTGACAGCCACGTGGGACAGCAGGAAGTCCTCCCGGAAGGTACGGTAGGGACAAAAGCTGCATCTGAAGGGCTTGTCGCTGACATGGGAGAGCTGATGGTTCAGCAGGGCCTTCTTGTCCTCACAGACGAACTCACAGAACTCACACTTAAACCTGGGGCGGAAAGAGGGGGAAGCTCAGCAAGGGGAAGGGTGCTCCCATCACCGGGGCCTCGGCGGGACGTACCTGCGGTTGGCGACAGCCTGGATGTGTGTGAGCAGGTGCATTTTGAAGGTGTAGCGCTTCTTAAAGGACTTTCCACACTGCAGGGGATGGATGGAGTCAGGGGGGAAGGCCTGGGGAAGGCCCTCGTCCCCACCCAGGGTTGGCCCACTCACCTTGTCACACATGTGGGGCTTCTCAGTGCTATGCGTCTTCATGTGCTGTGTCAGTCTCTTCTGCATGGGGTACACGCGGCCGCACACAGGGCAGGGGAAAGAGCTCAGTTTTGGGGTCTGGGAAGACATGAGAGGAGGCCAGATGAAGAGGACAGAGGAAGAGAAGAGAGGAGGGTCAGACTTCACCTCCTGCCCACTGCTGGTCCCAGCCCCGGCCCCCAGGCTGGATCCTCCCAGGTCAGGGCCCCCACTCACCGGGTCTGGCCTCTTCTTCCTAGGAAAGGAAGACCCAGGAGTTAAGGCTCAGCCTCCTCAGCCCACATGCCCCTCACATCCCCCGACTCCATCTTAGTCCTAAGTTCTTCTCTTCCCCCCTAAGATCCTTCCTCAGGTTTCCGGGATGGGGGTTCACTAGGGACAATGCTGAGAGACACGGTGTGACACGTCCTGCACTTGGCCACCTTGGGAAACCATCTCCCTTCCCAATCACAAAGTACTGAGAAAGTCCCACAGGAAAGAGCTGTGGGATGACAGGCACCCGCCTGGCGGTCCCAATCTTACCTGGCCCCCAAAGTGCCTTCCATTCCCCCCGCATCCCCTTTCCTTTCCTTCCTTCCTTTCCTCTTTCCTTCGCTCCCCCCACATCCCACTGAACCCAGGGGCTTGCCTCCACTCAGCTACACCCCAGCCCTTTTATTTTGAGATAGGGTCTAAACTGCCCAGGCTGGCCTTGAACTTGTGATCCCTCCTGCCTCAGCCTCTCAAGTAGCAGAGATCACAGGTGTGCAATCCCACACCTGGTTTTGAAGGAAACCGACAGGCATCCTGGAAAGCCGACTTCTGTCTCCACAGACCCACTCAACCAGGGCCCCAGTGGTCTCCCCCAGCCTGCTCACACACTGCCCCAGGGAGGCCATCCCTTGCGGAAGCTGCAGACTGACTACTTCAGCAAGCAACCACCAGTCTCCAGGCACACTTGCTGCTTCTGGTCCTAGGTCTGTTCTCAGCGCTGACAGAAGTGTGATGCGGAGCGCACAGGATCGCTCATCATGTACAGAACCCCCAAGCACAAGATTCCCTTCAATCCCTCAACTGTCCCCATTTTCCAGATGAGAAAAGAAAGCAGATGGGGCCCAAGGCCTCACTCCTGCCCTATCCCAGCGGACGTGATGGGAATCATCACCCTGGCTTCCTGGTCCTGTCTCTAATTCATTGTGAACCGGGTGGGCCCGGAGGAGGAGTGTGGCAACTGGGAACCATGGTGAACCTCTACCTTCCCCACCCAGCAGCCCCTCCCCACCACCCCACACGCACCGACCTGTCTCGGCTGTGAACAGCCGCATGCCGAATGACGTCCTTGCGGTAGACACTGGTGTAGCTACACTCGTCACACTTATAGGGCTTGCTGCCCACGTGGTTGAACATGTGCTCCTGCAGGAGAGGCAGAGACTGGCTGGGCCCAGCTTCCCCTGCTTGCACCCATGGCCATGGGGTTCCACAGGGCGCACAGACCAAGGGTGTGCAGGCAGCAGGCGCATTACAAGGGCCAAGGCCTGTGAAGGCTGGGCACTCTCCCCAGCAAGAGCACCCACTCTGCGCCAAGCCTGTGCCAACTTGCCATCTGATAAAACAGGAAACAGGCTCCAGGTGAAAGGCCCTGAGATGCAGAGCCTGGAGCGTGGCTAGGCGGCCCGGCTCCTCAGCTCCGCCCTCCCCACTGTGCTGTGGAACACCCCTGTGGCGCCCACAAAACAACTTCCAGGTCAGGGTCCCTGTCTGCAGGAAGCAGTACATAAAGAAAGCCTGTGACTCGGACCCCAGTGCCTGACGTAACCCACAGCTGCGACCTGCCACAGCACACTGGCCAGGCCAAGTAGCAGCTTGCCGGGACAGTAAAATGGGGTCCTGAAACCCTGCACCTCGTGGGCCATGGGAGGACAAGATTAGCCAAACGAAGACCGGCTCGGGGCTGCTGCAGGCCCACGTGGCACCCTGGGCTAGGGGAAAAGGAGCCCCTTTCTCGAGACACATCGCTGCCCTCTGCTACGAAGCTCCAACACTGACCGAAGAGGCCACTCCCGCCAGAGTGGGGTGGCAACAAGCAAAGCTATGACATCCACAATGGGAATGGTACCCGTGAAAATAGGGTACCACCAGGCCACCTCCACACCACCTCAGCAGCCCTCTGCAGGCCCCTCCCAATGTCCCAGTGAGGCTAGGACTACTGCTTTGCACATGCTGAGGCCAGAGGTGTCCTAAGAGGAAGGGACAGGTGCAGCAAGCTCAGGCCACCCGCCCCAGCACCGCCAGTGGCCTCTGTCTGCTTCTGCGTCTCCCCTTCCCCCCGCTGCGGCACCTTGAGTGAGGACCAGCGGCGGGAGCGGTAGCTGCACTGCAGGCACTTGAAGAGCTGGGGGTCACCAGCCTCGTGGGAGTTGACGTGGAAGCGCAGGTCCTCATGGGACAGGAAGCGTGAGCCACAAATGCGGCACAGATAGGGCCGCAGAAGCGGTTTGGGTGACTTGTAATAATACCTGCCAAGAGGGTGTGGGGACAGGTCTGGCTGGGAGCTCCAGGGGACCCCAAGGAGCCCCTCACCCACCTCTCCCCACCAGCTCCGCTCCGCGTACTTTCGGTATTTCTTGCCCAGAAATCGCCGGGAAGGTCGACCACGGCGGCGCGGTGGGGCATCGGGCTCCTCCTGGCAGGATGGGGCTGCAATCTCTGTGTCGGACTGGCTCACACCAGGCTCCATGGTGACCTTGCCGGCCTTGCCCAGGGCCTCCAGGTGTCCGGGGCCTGAGGAGCTGGGAGCCTCAGGATCTGGTGGCCCCAGAGGGCTCTTGGTGCTCTGCGAGCTCACGAGAGGATCTCCCCCACCTGCAGGCCGCAGATCAGCCAGACGCACAGGACTGGTGTGGACAGGCGGGCCAGAGGCCAGCCAGATAACCCCACACCCAGTCACGGACCACAGTGCACACACTGGGTCACCTGCAGACCACCCAAGGTCAGGGAGGCAGGCTGAAATGGGACAGTCTGGGGTGACAGCAAGGGATCTGGGGACCTCCCAGGCAGGATGCTGGGCTCGTGTCAGCTCCTCACTGACTGCTGTGCGTTCTCAGGGAACGTCACGCCCCTCCAAGCCTCATTTGTCCTATCTGTCGAGTGGTCTACTGTGGGCTTGGGAAGTGACAGCAGTGCTCTACTGCTGGCCTTCCCAGGGAGGCTGTGGCCAGGGCCAGTGGGAGGCAGGGAGGAGGAGGCACTGTGCCACTCACACCCTCTGTAGGGAAGCCATCTGAGTGTGTCACCTCTTCAACCAATGCCCAGTCGGCCACTTTAAGAACCAAACCTCACAAATGAGAGGTGGGAGGTGGCGGGCATGCGCCAGGTTCTCCCCGCACTGCGGCTCTAGCTGCGGTCCCCACGGTCTCAGGCCTCAGGTTTGTGCTCTCGGTTCAGTTATATTTACACTTGGTGACTGTTCAGTTACAGAGACCCACACGCCTCTTCTGCTGTGACAACTTGCCACTGGATGTCACCTTCACAAGCTGTGCTAGAGTTTCCCTGGCTGGAGCCTGGACAGCGCTCCCGTCCCCCACAGGCCTGTGGGCCAGCCCGGGCAAGGCTGCGGCCCTGCGGGCAGACTCAGTGCTCCACGGGAGCGCGCAGGGAGGAAGGCCACCCTTGACCCACTGACAACCCTCACCAGCAGTCAGGTCTGAGGTCTCCAGGCGAGGCAGCTTCCGGGGCCGCCCAGGTCTCCGGCGTGGTCTTGGGGAACTGGGTGTGGGACGCTGGAGCCGAAGCTGCCGGCCTCGGGGCTCATCCTCAGCTGGATTGTAGTCGCTGTCCTCTATGGGGACAGGAGGACAGTGGCTGGGCCTGCCCTTCCAGCTCTGACCCCTAGGTTCCCCTGGGAAGAGGCCACCTCCCCATCTCTGCCTGCTCCTCGCCAAGCCTACTAGTAAGACCCCCCAGGAAGCCCTCCTGGGCCCCATAGACTGACAGCTCCTCCCTCCAGGCCACTGTCTTCTCTGTGTCCTTCCTGGCACCTGCTGAGCTCGAGCAGATCTTTATGTGAAGCAGAAAACAGCACCCCTTCCTCAAGACAGTCACCAGAAAACCGCTGCAGCGAACAGGAGTCCACAAACTGCACCACTACCCAGCGGCCACCCGCCAAGGCGGCCACCCGCCAAGATGGCCACCGAGCACTTAAAAAGTGCCTCCTCCAACCCAGCACAGTGGCACAGGCCTGTCATCCCAGTGGCTCAGGAGGCTGAGGCAGGAGGATCTCGAGTTCAAAGTCGGCCTCAGCAAAAGTGAGACGTTAGGGGCTGGGGATGTGGCTCAAGCGGTAGCGTGCTCGCCTGGCATGCGCAGAGCCCTGGGTTTGATCCTCAGCACCACATACAGATAAAAAAAAAAAGATATACGTCCACCTAAAACTAAAAATATATAAAAGTAAGATGTTAAAAAAACTCAGTGAGACCCTGTCTCTAAATAAAAAATACAAAATAGGGCTGGGGGTGCGGCTCAGTGGCCAAGGGCCCCTGAGTTCAGTCCCCAGTACCTAAAAAGAAAAAAAAAAAAAAAAAAAAGTTCCATGACAAACTGAGATATGATCTCAAAAATTAGCACAAATAACTGAAGTAAAATGACTTGACTCCTTAAAAATAAAATAAACAATTATGTGTTGAAATAGTATTTCAGATGTCAGGTAAACAAGATACATGATCAATTTTACCTTTTTCTTTTTTACTTTTAGCATGATTACAAAAAAAGCTCGAAGCTGCCGGCCTCGGGCAGCACTTCTGCTTACATTTCTGTTGATTAAATGGGAATAAGGCCCCGGGCTCTCTTTTAAGTGTGCAGCCTGCACAACTGCAGAGTCCTGGTCCCACAGCTGGCCTTTGCTCTTATAGTGGAAGTCCCCTTTGGTATATCTGCTCCCACGGGGGCCAGAAGGATCTCAGTGAGTGTCTGAGATGGGCAGGGGATGGCAGGCTTGGGAACCAAGGTGGCTTACCCTCCAGGTCATCAATGGCACCGGCATCTACAATGTCATCCTCCTCCTCCTCCTCGGGCCCCTCCTCCTCCTGGCTCTTGGTCGATGGGCTGCATTTCCGGAGACGTCCCTTCTTACCGGCTGCTGCTGCTGCTGCTGCTGCAAGGGTAGACGAGCCTGCTGTGTCCAGCTCTCAGGACTCCACCCTCCACACCGTCCACGCCAGGAAGGCTGCTGTGATGTACCTGGGCGGAAGTGCCGCTCCCGCATGTGCCGCAGCAGCGTGGCCTTGGTGCCGCTGCGGTACTGGCACATCCTGCACTTGAACTGCTGCACCACCACCACCTCCATCATGGCCTCCAGGCTCTGGAGGTCCAGCTCCTCAGTGCCAGAGGCCGGGGGCAGCTGTGCCAGGGAGCTGGCCCCACCCTGCACCTCCTCCGGTGGCTCCAGGCATGTGGATGTGGACGTGGGGCCATCTGACAGGGCCTCGATGGCGGCCAGGCTGCGGGCCAGGGTGGAACTGGACATTGGTGATGTCATAGGGGCGCCTGGGAACAGGTCAGAGGATTGGGGGAGGTTAGCATAAGGCAGGACTGGCCATGAGCTCCAGCTGTCCCTCCCAGGCAGGCCCAGGGATCCTAGAACCAAATTCCCCACCAGAGGCACTTTGCCAAGAGGGAAACGCGAGGCCAGAGCAGCGGACAATCTGCCAAGACCACACAGGGTCTGCAATCTGTGGCAGAACCTGTGCTCTCCCGTCCCTGCTGCCTGCAGGGCTCCGGGGCTGCTATTGGTCTCACCATCATCAGGGCCCTGCAGGATCAGATAGCGAGTGGCCTCAGCCCCAGCATCTTCAGCACTGGTCACAGTGATGCAGCCTAGGCAAAGAGAGGACGAGGGTCACCCTCCTGGAAGGGGGTGACAGGGCAGGCCCACTCACAGGTCCCCCACCTCCTGCAACTGGAAACCAGCTCCATGGTCCACTGACCCTTGGGTACATCTCTGCAGGGCAGGAGGGAGGCTTGGTGTGGGTGAGCCGCAGGCCCAGTCACCAGGATTCTGCGGCTGCCCCATGTCCCTGGCCTTTTGAGACCTGGAAAGTGCTCCTCCTCCTGCTCCAACTTCTTCAGGGTCAAGAGTTCCCTGTGCCACTTTCTGAGTTGGCTTCCCAGATTGTCCCAGGGCTCTGTAAGTTGCTAGGGCCTCTGTCATGTCACTAATGACAGAAAGCACAGCGTGGTACTTAACAGCAAGAGCTCTGGGGTTACGTGTTTTGGCTTATGGCCCAGGACCATCCTGCCTAGTGACAGTGGTGACGTACTCTGTGCCTCAGGTTTCTCTTCTGGACGGTAAGAATAATGACAGTATTCACCTTTGGGGTTACTGGGAGGATTAATGAGCTCCTGCATGTAAAGTGTTGAGAAGTGTCCCCAGCACAAAGTAAGCGATAACTGTTTCTGTCATCAATCGAATGCTGTCCCATGGGGGCACCACATGAAGAGCGTCACTGCACTGAATCATTTGATCCTGTGTCATCTGCCACCATGAAGCAGGGGTTATCCTTTCCCTCTCACACACTTGTCCCAGAAAGGTAAGTAGCCTGTGTCCACACAGCTGGCGCTGGACTTCGTGGGAAGTCCCCGCGAGGCAGCCCTGTGGCCTCTGACTCACTCTGGATGAGGTCGGGCCCGATGGTGGACTCGATGATCTTGTCGATGGCAGAGCCCAGGTCTGAGGAGGAGGCTGCGCAGTCGGACACCAGCATGCTGGGGTCGGGGAGCGCGCTGGAGTGCACCAGTGCTGGCGGCCCGCCTGGCACCCCTGCCACAGGCCCACGGGACACGGAAGACGAATCAGGGAGGTAGCCATGAGGCAGAGGGTCGGTGCTTGAGCTGCTCTCAGACACCTCTTCCTGGGTGGCAAGAAATGGGGCAGTTCAGGAGCCAGGGAGGGGCACCAGGGAACCTGCAGCTCCCCCGCTGTCCTCGGCTCTCCAGCCCAGGACACGGTAAGCGGGGCCACCCGCACCCTTAGCCCCACTGAGGCCCCGTGGGAGCAGCTCTCTAGTCAGAGTCTACTAAAAAAAAGACCAGCTGACTCTCGTCAGGGGCTGCCCCAAATAGGAGAAGGGGTCTCTCCACACCCCCGCCACAGCCAGCTGGAGGCGTCCCAGTGGGCTGCGGCAGGGACCCTTCCTTCAGCCTACACCTTCCACACTGCCCGAGGCCAATCCCTACTCAGCCTGCAGCACCACTTATGGCGCCTCTTTTAGAAAGCCAACCCTGAGCCCGAGGCCAAGCCAGGACCTCCCGTCCTCTGTGCGGCGGCCACCCGTGTCCCCATCACTGCGCTACATGATGGCAGGTGCCTCTGCACTTCTGAGGCTTTCCCAGAGAGGTCTCCCAGTGAGTCCAGGCAGGGCCAAGACGTGAACCAGGACGCTGCCCCTCAGGGGTGGGGACACTGGCCGTGCAGTGGAGAAGCCCAATGTGGATGCAATTCCTCAGCCCTACAGAAGCACTCCCCCACTCGAACCCCACACCTGCAGGATGCTTCCTGCACCACGATCACCCCCATGCCCGGCTGTACTCTCCATAAGGGCGTGGACCACACCTGTCTTGGCCCCAACTGTATCTCTAGGGTCTAGTGCATGCTGGACACGTGGCGGGACCATCTCTGGTGACTTAATGAAACCCCAATGAGAGACAGGGCCATTGCTTTGTAGCTCTGTGGAGAGATGTCCTGCAGACCACCACCTGCAGGTAACACCACCTGCAGGTAACACCACCTGCAGGTAACACCACCTGCAGGTAACACCACCTGCAGGTAACCACGACGAGTGAGGTATGCTTACTATGAGCTGAGAGAGGTTTCAACGGCTTTGCACATACTGACTCCTTTAATCCTCACAAAAACTCTACAAGGCAAGTATGGCTGTCATTCCCACTTTTGAGATGAGGAAGTCGAGGGTTAGAAGTTGGGTAGCTTGCTCAAAACCTCAGAGCTACAAAGTGGCAGGGCCAGGGAGAGATGGCTTGCAAAGTGCTCCCAGAGAATGGTGGCAACCCCGCAGGCATGGAAGCAGGGACCCCGCTTCACTTCTCAGACAGGTCTCCCAGTGAACGCAGGCAGGGCCAAGACGTGAACCGGGACGCCGCCTCTCAAGGTGTGGGGACACTGGGCTGTGCAGTGCAGAAGCCCAAGCCTAGATCTGCGCCATGACCCTGTCCGCAGCCTGAGCCTTGATTTCCTTTTTCTTTAAAGAAAAAGTGGCGTGTGCCTTACAAGAGATGAAGCTGAGCTGAGAAAATCCACGTCAGGTGTTTGGCAGGATGCCTGGCTCAGAAACGACCAATATCAGCACCAAGCAAGCCTTGCTGGCTGCTGCTCCTGGGCTGCCAGGTCAGTACTGCTGCCCTGGTCCCTGCCTCCACCCACGCCGTCCAGCCCGGTCCATACCAGAGAGCGGCCTCCGCGGTCTGAGCTTTGCCCCACGCCAGAGTCGTCGGCCTCCCCGGGTCCTGGGACGGACGCGGCATCGCTGCTATCGGCAGACACGGCTTCTGAAGTGCACACGCACAGGCCGCTCTCCGAAGGTTCCTCGGGCCGCCCAGGACGAGGGGCGGCGTCGCTACTGCTCTCCACCTCGTTCTCCTCCATCGGTTCAGGGGGCCGCCTGACAGCGGGGCGCAGGGTCTAGGGCTTTCACTCTGCGAGAAGAGGTGACCAGAACTGGAACAAGTGGGCCACCTCCCTGGCCTCGACGCCCGCGACTGCCCCATCTGCACTCTTGGGCCCATTTTGCAGATGCGAAGACTGAGTCTCCGACGGGGCGGGGCTTCACGCGTACTGCGAGGGCAGCTCCCGGAAGAGCACGGGGAAGCCTTCCTCCTAGGCTAGGGCCGTTCCCCGGCAGGGTGGTCACTGGCCCGTAATCTTGGCCCTTTCCCCGGCCCCGCACAATGGCTCGATTTACTGGCCCCGTGGTTCAGCCCTTCGGCCCCCCCACAGTCCCCCCGGGTGCGGGGTCCGTGGTACAACCCGCAGGCCCCCTGGGTCAGTGGTTCGCTCCCCCCGCCCCTGGCTCCCCTGCGGAGGGGGCTGACAGAGACGGTCTCGGGGCCTGGTGACTCGGGGCTGTCCCCGGCGCTGCCTGAGCCCCAGGCCCGACGCCATCTTGTGGCGGCGCCGGGTTTCCGCTCAGGCAAGTGCGAGAGCGACTAAAGGGCCTGGGACCCCGGGGCCCTGTTCGGACAGCCCCGCCGGCCCGGGACCTCGCCGCCGGGTATCTCGGCAGAGGGGCTTTACTCCACAGCAGGGTGCAGGGTGGCGGCCTGATATTACCCGACGCTCACCTGAGGCTTTCGTTGCCGCCTTCCTCTCCGGCTCCGGCATCGACGAGGTCGCCATCCTCTTTTCCCCGCTGCGGAGGAACCCATCATCCTACTGTGTGCCGGAACTACTTCCACCGCAGCCCCAGTGAAAAACAGATTTCCAGTGTTCCGAAAGGTCGCTCTGAGGCCTCAGAACCATAATTGGGTCAGGAGGGACTCTAGAATTTTACCTGTTGCCTAGTATAGCTGACGGGTCCGAGGGGGCGCCTGGGACTATTTTCTCTCGCGGCGGACGGCTACGAAGGAAGTCGTGTGACGTCACTGCAGGTCCCTACCCCGGGCCGCAGGGTGGGGCGCGGCGGCCGCGGCGGCGGCTTCGGCTCTCCCGGGGCGTGGCTCCTGGTGTGTCGATCACGTCCTTTCGGGGCCGCTCTGGAAAGCGTGCGGCGGCGGGAAGTTCAGACTTGGCGGGAGAGGAGTGAATCCTGCCATCGCCTTGCCTGTCTTTTTACCGATTGCCTAACGCCGACCTCAGGCCTGAGGGAATCTCGTCCGATTCGGTTTGATGTGCCCTGGCGGAGGGGAGCACGTGGTCCTTGTACAGGTGGGGAAACCGAGGTTTCTAGACGGGAAAGACTGGTTCCATTTCGTGCCAAGGAAGGGACTTAGCAAGCAAGCCGGATGGCGGAGTCAGAGGACTGGAGCGTCCTCTGCATACACTTGTCCCATTAATGGGACTGCCGGCCACGACACCCTCCCACAGCTGCCTGGGCCTTTCATAAATAACGCACGTGTATGTAAAGGTCTTCCTCCAACCTTTCAGAAAATGTATGCCCCTTCCCCAGGATGCCCCAAGTGCCACCTTCCCTTGAAGCTTATTAGCATTTTGCAATGGAAGCGCACTGGAGAGGGAGTGAGGCACCCTGGTTTTGTCCTTAAGTTTGTGTTGCACAAGTTTTTTTTTTTTTTTTTTTTCCCTCAATTGGAAAATACACATTTTGGGGAAAAGAATCTTAAAATCCTTCTGTGGAGAAAACCTATTGAAAGGGACAAAAGGTGCTTTGAGCTGTTATTTTTGTGCACTCGAGCATGAGGGGAGCATGAGGAGGTTCCCCGGTTTTTCCCTAGGTGAGGTTTGCCTTTCCTAGGCTTCCTTCTGTGCTAGAGGGAATAGAGCAGGAGACTGGCCTTTGCCACCACGTCACAAGATTGCAGTCTGTCATGATACCATGGAACAGACAGGAGACCAAGGCCCAGAGGAAAGACTCATTGGCCCAAGACCTTGTGGTTCCTTGGAAACAACGTATTAGAATCATCCCATTCTAAAGTCAAGTGACCAAATCTTGGGCTTTTTTACTGGGAATCGAGCGTTCTCCCCACCAGGGCATGCTGTTGGAAAGAATTCTGGAAGCAGTGAAGGAAAGGACTCTAGGTCAGAGGGGTGTTAAGTGGACCATTGAGAAAAGGGCATCCGAAAAGGAGGAGGTGTGCGGAGCAACGTATGGGTGGCATAGGCTTTGGCACAGCATGGTATCTTAAGAAAGCAGGGCTTATCCTCCATGTGGAGAAGAGAAAGCTGAGGCTCTGAGAGGGGAAGTGACTGCAAGGTCAAGAGTGTGGAGCTGGCATGTAGACCCCGGAGTGTCTGATTTCAAAGCCTGTAGAACTTAGGTGCCCTGTGAAGTATGCCTAGTAATCCTGACTTTTAAGATACCCTGTGCCAGTCACTTCCAAGAGCTTTATATAAATTAATTTATCCTCAGAACCACCTTATGAAGTAGTTGTGGTTATTATCATTTTGCATATGAAGAAACAAACACAGAACAATAAAGTCATCTAAGAAATGAAACAGTGTACAACCAGAGATATGAAAAATTGTGCTCTATATGTGTAATATGAATTGTAATGCATTCTGTTGTCATATATAACATTAAAATTTAAAAAAAAAATGAAACATTAAAAACCAAGCAGGCCATCCTTTTATATCGCTGTACCATTTCTAGTGTACCTCTAATATTAGCTGGTTCTTTAATGGATTCTTGTGTTTTCCTCAGACATTTTTCAGATGAGGAAACTGAAGCCCTGAGAAAGGAATTGACTTGCTCAAAATCATACAGCAAGTTTCCTGGTCTATTGGAGAGGGCATGAGTCCCAGCCAAGTCTCCTGCAGCAGATAATAATCATACTAGCCAATGTTTATCAAGCACTTACCAAGTTCCAAATGCTGCATCGAGTTCTTTAGACTGTAATCACAACAACCAGAAATCCTAGATCTTCTCAGAATCCCCACCTTGCCGATGAGGAAACGGGCTCAAGAGCAGTGAAGTGACTTGTCCAAGCTCAGGCACTTGATGGTCAGCACTTTTGGAATTTCAGCCCTGGTTTCCTGACCCAGCCCAATCTCCTCATGCCCAGATGCCCCAGGTGGGCAGCAGGGCTGAGAGTAGGCCACTAGCAGGTGGGTGCTTTGTGGCTCCTCCCTACCTTCCCTCTATGCCATTGCCATCTAGGGCTTGGCTAAACCTGTTTTTAAAAACCTATTTATAGCTTAAAACTGAACCACCACTTGGGATAATGAATCCCTTCAGTTGACACCCTGTGGTGTAAATTAAGGCTTCCTTTCATTTGTCCTAAATCTTCAGGATTGGAGGTGGGTGGGGTAGTGGGGAAGGTCCCTAACATCTCAACCCTTAAATTCAGAAAATAGGCTGAAGTCCAAATAATATTTGCCTGTGTGTGTGGCAGTGATTTTTTTAATATTTATTTTTTTGTTGTAGTTGGACACAACACCTTTATTTTATTTATTTTTATGTAGTGCTGAGGATCCAACCCAGGGCCTTGCACATGATAGGCGAGCATTCTCCCACTGAGCCACAACCCCAGCCCATGACAGTAGTTCTTGATATTCAGGTAGCAAGTAACATGCACGCAGGCATCTCGTCTGATCATACGGAGACTTGAGGAACAGGCAGGGCCTGGATTTTGTCTCCTTTACCCTGCCTATTTCCTATGGTATTGCAACATTTAGCCCAGTTTTACTGTATGAATGAAGAATGATCCCTCATTTTACAGACAGGTAAGAGAAGATGAGGGATATAAATCAGGAAAGTAGGAACCATGTCAGATGGTTCAAAAGAGATAATGTAAGCCACGTGTGGTGGCACGTGCCTGTAATCCCAGTGGCTCAGGAGGCTGAGACAAGAGGATTGCAAGTTCAAAACCAGCCTCAGCAACTTAAGAAGGCCCTAAGCAACTCAATGAGACCCTGTCTCTAAATAAAATATAAGAAAGAGCTGGAGATGAAGTATGGGATGTAGCTCAGTGGTGAAGTTTCCTGGGTTCAATCCCCAGTACCACCAAAAGAAAAGAAAAAGGAATTTAATACTGAGAATCAGCAACAGAGCTGTTTGATGGCAAAACAGCAGCCTGGGGGGTGGAGGCAGACCTGATAATGGCAACTTCAAGAAGCCCCAGTTTCTCTGGAGCAGGAGGTATAAAGAGAGGAGATCTATTACTAGAGACCAAGAATTGGGACTCTTAAAGGCCCATCTCGCAGGAGCTAAATCCTTGGAGGTATCCCCGAAGCTGCCCAAGCACCTCCCATAGCCCACCTTTCCCAGGACTGAGAGATGGGGAGAGATACCCTGGTTTCTTCCTGATTCTTCCCTTCCAATCTGTCACCAGGGCTTCCCATTGGCTGACCCTAGCTGGAAGCCAGTTGGCAAAGGAGCCTGGGAAACATGGTTTGCAGAGCTCAGCCTTTGCCAAATGGAGCCGACCAGGAGAATGAGAGAATGGATCTTAGACGAACAGAAAATTAACTGATCCAAATGATTCCATGCTGTAGGAAAGGGCTCCCTTCCAAGTCCATGTGATCTTTCTCAAGTCCTCATTTTTCTGTGTCTTGTTTAAGCATCACCTCTTTCCCAGTACAGTTGCCATCTCCCTACGGTGAGTTCCCCTGGTAAGTTGTGCATGCCTCTATCATAGCAGATGCCATGGTGCAGTGTGGCCAGTTATCCCCAGTTCCTCAATGGACTGAGCCTCCCAAAGCCAGACCCAGGTTTCTCTGCTGGGCAGAAGCTGGTTGTTAATGAGTTTTCTCTTGGTACGATGACATGGGATAAAGTACTCAGAGTCAGGCCAAACTGAGCATCCAAATATCCCAGCACCTACATATGTGTGCTGTCTGATCTTGGTTGGGCTTCATTCCCTGCCAGTCTCAGTGTCCTCATCTGAGAAATGGGAAGACAATAGAACTTACAGGGATGAAAGGATGCGCAGGGACTAGACTGAGCTTGTGGGCTCTGAACCCACGTCTGCATCTCTCCCACCTCCACCTTGAGACCTTCCATCTACTCCTTTGTTTCCTAACCTATGAATTAGGGAAGATATCAGTGCTTCATGTGGCATCCTTGAGGATGAAGTGAAACACTGAGGCAAACAGTGCAGGTACTCAATAAATATGCTCCTACGGTGCCTATCTTAGCAGCTGAACACTGGCTAGGGAGGCTCTCGTGACATGTCTCAAAGGGCGATCTTGTCTTTCTTGGTCACCACTGTAGCCACATTATCCAGCATAGTCATGGGCCTAGAGCAGGTGCTCCATCCATCTTGTGGGGCCATTGAACTGTGACTGAGTTACACATAACATTATTCTGCCTGTAAGCCCAGTGCTTTGTGACCTCTTCTGTCCCAGGTATCAGAGGACATGTCCTACAGCAGCCCAACCCTGGCACTGAGACATTTTATACAGGTCAAGGGTCCATCTTGGAAGGGAAGGCAAGTACTTCGGGGCAGGGGGAAATGTAGGGTCTGGGACACCTACGTGTCTCAAAGTTTAACACATGGCATTTCATCCTCACGGTAGCCTGTGTAGCACAGATCACTGCCCCCACTTTAGAGGTGATGAACTGTGAGTTCCAGGGGATGGGGAAGCTCACCCAAGGCTGTGTAGAAATGAAGGGGCACAGCTGCATTTGAATTCTGGACTGTTGAGCTCCAACCCCCTGTGTCTTCTTTCCATGGTACCAGCTGCCTCTCAGAAGGTAGGGAATGGAAGCTGAGTCCCAAATGCCAAGGCTAAGGTCAGGCTCAGGCTGAATGACAGCTTGAGATAGGCTCTGGTGGCTGAGCTGAGGCTGGCCCAGAGGCAGGTGGTGCTAAAGTCGGATGCCTGGGAAGTTGAGCCAGGACCACAAAGACGAGATGGCCAGAAGCTATAGCAGGGCGTCAACGAGGTGCTGGGTCCCCAACAAAAAGCTCCCTGCCTTCTTGTTCTGTGACCTTGAGCAAGTCATTCAACCATCTCATTTTGGCATCCTCATTTGTCACACAGTGTCATCCCCCTGCTGGGTTGTCAAGGTATTACATGAGACAATGCTGGGAGACAGAACTGGGTCAAGTCCAGGCCAGAGCTCCAGTACTAATTTGTTAAATGACCCAAGGCAAGTCATTTCACTTCTGTGCATCTCAGTGTCCCATCAACGAATGCGGGTTAGTTCCTGTCTCACCAGTTCATTACGGGGGTGCAGTGGTTAGACTGTGGTCCCTGGAGTATATTTTCCTGAGTTCAGGTTACGTTCCACGTAGCTTGGTTTCTCTGGGCCTCAGTTTCCTCCCCTGTACTCAGGGATGTACGTAGTGTACTGACTTCATTCAGTTGTGATGTTAAATGATAGAACCAACAGAAAGAATGTAGACCTGTGTCTGGCACAGGTAAGCCCTCTATTCCTGAGAACTCATTAGCCCCGGGTCTGGCCCATCATAGTAACTAGTACTTGCTGCGTGGTGGGCGCTGCTTGGAGCGCTTCACACTCTGACTAATCCTCAAAGCAGTCCTCTGAGGCAGGTGATACTCTCTTCATGAGCACTGAGTTTCTCAGAGGTCCACTGCCTTACCAGAGGTCACACAGATCAGTGGGCATACCTGGATTTGATCCTGCAGACTCCAGCAACTCCATCCCTAATAAAGCCTCCATAAGCGAGAGCTGATAGAAATGTCTATGTTATGTGGGGTGTTTTTTAGAACTAGAAGAGATGGCGATTACTCGTGTCTAAGTAGAGTCTCATTAAATGAGCCCCCCGCCCCCAGGTGCTAATGGGTGAAGGAGTGCCCGTTGGGTCTGCTCAGCTCCTGTTGGCGTCCACCAGGGGGCAGCCAAGAGGACCGAATCAGGAGGTAGCTGGAGACCCATGCAGGGGGCATCCAGGACCTGGGACCACAGGGAGGAGCAGAAAAGAGAGGCAATAGCCTGTGCAAAGTCAAGGGTTTATCTCCCCTATCCCCCAAACTGGGCTGCTCAGCTTCTTTGTGCGGGCTTCCAAGAGAGCAGGTGCTCAGCTCCATCTGAATCCTCCAGGTATCAGAATCTTCTGGGTATGGGCCAGGAATCTGAAACTTTGAAAACTTTAATGAAATAGTGTATGGGAATGAAAATCAATAAGCTGGAGCTAAACTATAAACATAAATAGCACTTAACAGTGGAATGTTGAACAAAAATGTAATGCAAAGTGGAAAAGCAAGTTGCCAAATGCACTGAATTTGCCTTGGAGTGGGAAGAAGGCAAGAATGCCAATGAGAACCACCATCCTGCGCATGCCCATAATCCAAGACTCCAGAGGCAGAGGCAGGAGGATCACAAGTTCCAGACCTGCAACTTGGTGAGATCCTGTCTCAAATTTTAATTGGGATAAAATAAGAAATATAGAGGTTGGGGTGTAGTTCACCACCCTGGTAGAGCGATTTCCTAGCATGTTCGAAAACCTGGGTTCCAACTTCAGTACTGGGGAGGGGAGTAACAAACGGAGACCCTTCTCAACCTCCTCTTGTGTGGGGGTGCTGTAGCCCCCAGCTTCAGGTCTGTTTACTACTACCCCACTCTGTGCAAATATCTTGGTCAGTCTTCCCCCCTCAAGAGGGTGGACTGTGGAGGGAGTCCTGCAGGCGCCCAGTTCCTGGTTTTGTTTTGACCATTTTTGTTGTTGTTGTGCCAGGGATTGAACCCAAAGGTGCTTGACCACTGAGCCACATGCCCAGCCCTTTTTATTATTTGAGACAGGATCTTGCTAGGTTATTGACAGCCTCACTAAGTTGCTGAGCCTGGCTTTGAACCTGCGATCCTCCTGCCTCAGCCTCCTGAGCCTCTGGGATTTCAGATGCTTGCCGCTGCACTTGGCTGGCCATTTATTTTTATGTAGTCAAATTTATTAATCTTTCTCATATGTCTTTGAGATTTTATATGTATATAGGAGTGCTTTTCCTACTCTAAGAGTATTATGAAGCAAAGAATTTAAAAAGTATTATGAATGGTCAATGAAATCTTTGACCCGGGAGCAGTGTTCTAGAACAGCTCCCTAGAACATGAGTTCCTGAAGTGCTCTCCACTCTCCCCCAGCAGAGTAAGGGAGACCATCCATATTTGGCAAATGTTGCTTTAAAACAGTTCCTGCCTAGAGATTATAGAAGAAAAGCATTTCATATTCTTTTGTCATCATTTTAGAGTAGTTTTTCCTAATTATATTTTCAATCACTGAAATTTATTTTGGTGATTGGAATGAAGTAGAGATACAGCCTTATTTTTTTCCAAGTGGCTTGCCAGTTGGACCAACACCGCATTGAAAATTCTGTTTTCCCTCAACTGATTCAAAATGCTACCTTTAGCATATACCAAATTCCCATAGGTATTGGGTCTATTTCTGGACTCGCTATCCTGTCCTGGTGATCTCTCTGTCTGGGATTCTGTCTTTTTTAAAGCTCCCCAGGTGATTTGGATCCAGCCAGTCTGCAGATGGTGCTTATCCATGACAAGATATTTTTGTGGATTCTTAGCAATGAAGGAAAAAAGCAAGAGCACCATAAATTACTTTACATTTCAAGGGCACACCTTTTATTTTGAAAAAATGTACTTACTATACTTTTTATTTTAAAAATTTAAACTTTTGATAGTAGATGGTCATCTTGATTTATTTTGAGTACCTTTTAAAAGAAGCATGTAACAGAAATGTTCATAAATAATTTAAGTGTGCAGCTTGATAAACTTTCACTGATTGAACACACCTGTATTAATTTCCTGGGGCTGCTATAACAAATTACCGCAAACTTGGTGGCTTAAAACAACAGAAACGTATTTTCTCATAGTTCCAAGGTCCGAAGTCCAAAGTCAAGGTGTCAGCAGGTCCATGCTCCCTCTGAAAGCTCTATGGGAGAATCCTTCCTAGGCTCCAGATTCTGTGGTTCTGGGAGTTCCTTGGCCCATGGAAGTTCCTGACACCATCTCTGTCACCATCCTTACATGACCTTCTTTTCTTCATCTCTGTCTCAAATCTCCCACTGCCTTTGATTTATAAGGATAGTAAGTCATTGGATTTAGCGTCTCCCATAATCCAGGATGAGCTTATCTCAAGATCCTTAACTTAATTACATCTGCAAAGAGCCTGTTTCCAGAAAGGTCACATTCACAGGTTCCAGATGGGCATCTTATGGTGTGTGGGGTAGGGGTAAGGACAAGGTGGGGGTACAATTCAATCCATATCATTGCCCATGTAACCAACATCCCATATCAAGAATTAGGACATGACAGGCCTCAGAAGATTCCCTCATGCTCTGCCCACTACCTGCGTAACTTTTGCCTTAACTTCTTATTTTTCTTCCAACTTTTTATTTTGAAAAATTCTCAGACCTTCAGAGAAGTTGCATAAATAATACAATGAGCACTCTTATAACCATCACCTTAATTCACCAGTTAACATACGGCCAGATTTGCTCCAAAACTCTTCTCTCTCTATGTATTTATTTATATTTATACATAGAATAATACTTGTGTAAATAGAGTATCCTTAATGAGCTGTCTTTCTCTGTGACAAAAATACCTGAGAAAATCAACTCAAAGGAAGAAGAATTTGTTTTGGCTCCTGGGTTCAAAGGTTTCAGTCCAAGACTTGGTTGTTTCTGGGCCATGGTGAGGCAGAACATCATGGCGGAAGGCATGGCAGAGTCAAGCTGCTCACATCATGTCTGCCACAGCACAGAAAGTGCAAGAGACAAAAGGGAAAGGGCCTAGGCACACCCGCAAGACCTGTCTTCTCCAACTAGTCCCCACCTCCTGTTTCCACCACCCCCCAGTAGCCTGTTAAGTTATGAGTCCACCAATGGATTAATCCATTAATGAGATTGGAGCCCTTGTGGTTCAAACACCTCCCACCTCTGAACACTGCTGCACTGGGGACCAAACCTTCAACACATGAGATTTGGGGGGACATTCCAAATCCAAACTATAACTTTTTTCCTAAATACAGAAAGTTGGTACATATCCTCACATTTCACAGGTAAATCCTCCACTTTAAGCTTCCAGAGAACAAGAGCAGTCTCTTACAAACCACAGTGCAATTATTCAACACATGATCAATATGCAGTTCCTCCAGTTGTCCCTCTAATATCCCATAATGAAGGCTATACATACTTTAAACCCAAGGCCCAAAGCTGAGGGCTGTGGCACACGCTTGTAATCCCTGCAACTCAAAAAGCTGAGCCAGGAGGAGTGCAAGTTCAAGGCCAGCCTGGACAACTTAACAAGACTCTGTCTCAAAACATAAAAAGATGGGGTTGGGATTGTGGCTCAGTGGTAGAGTGCTCGCTTAGCACAGGCGGGACCTGAGTTCGATCCTTAGCACCACATAAAAAATAAAGGCATTGTGTTGTGTCATCTACTCCAAAAAAATAAATATTTTTTTAAAAAAAAACATAAAAAGAGCTGGGACATAGTTCAATAGTAAAGTGCTCCTAGTTCAGTCTCCAATACCAAAAACAAACAAAACAACCCAAGCCCGGGTGAAGAAGTTCATATTGAACTGGGTACATAGATCACAGTGGTACAGAACTTAACAAGCATGTGCAAGGCCCTGGGTTCATTTCCCAGCCAAACACATACACCCCAGAATTTCATACTACTTTTAGTGATCATTCATATTCTCTCTCTCTCCCTCCCGGCCCCCCCATCTCTCTCTCTCTCATTATCACTCCATTTATTTATTTACTTATTTGCTTTTGGTACTGGGAATTGAACCAGGGACATTTCACCACTGAGCCATATCCCTAGCCCTTTTGAGTTTTTATTTCAAGACAGGGTCCCACTAAGTTGCTGAGGTTGGCCTTGAACTTGCCATTCTCCTGCCTTAGCCTCCCAAGTCTCTGGGATTACAGAGGCACACCACTGTGCCCTCTGGTCATTATTAGTCCTTTTAAACTTTCCTGGCAAAAATGAACAATTGACAAAATTACACTGATTCCCAAATACTTTTGAAAATGCAGTAGTCCTGGAAATTGAAAACCTGGAATTCTGCTCTAGACCAGCAGCCCTGTCCAGATGCAGATTTTCTGACACTTATACAGCCCCGTGGGGCCATCACTAGCCACACATGGCTTTGGAGCACTTGAGATGCAGCCTGCCATGCACTGACCCCTGCCAGCAGGCCTCCCCACTGGATGCGAAGCCTGGGGAGCAGATAGAGCCACCTTCTTGAGAAGAGCCTGGGTCCCAAGGGGACAGGGAGCCTGAATTGCCCCCACCTTGCTGAGGGAGTTCCCCTTGCCCCCCACCCCACCCCAGGGGCCTGTGTATAGATTACAAATATATAAGGGGAAAGGGGCGGGTGGGGAGGGCTTGTGGGGCTGGAGCCTGGCTCCCCCCCCCTTCCCCAGCTCTCCTATCTCTGGAGCCATTTAAAAAAGAACAATATAATAGTTTTAAAAAGAAACATGGCTAGTGAGACTGAGGAATCGGATTCCTAATTTCACTTAACTTTCAATCTAAGTGGCCACGGGGTTTCACAGCCACTGAATCCCACAGCCTAGGTCCTAGGGCACAGGCTGGGGCTCTGGCAGGGCCTGGAGAAGCCCTCAGCTCCCTGGAGGAGGTCTGAGTGCTGGGAAGATGGGGAGGCTGGGGATGGCCCTGAAGTCCAGCAAGGCCCCTCCGCCAGGCTGCCTGCCATCCCGTGTCCCCCTTCCTTGGTGCGCCTGTGAATGTCCCAGCATTTCCTATGGGGACGAGGCCCTGGGACTATGATGTGGTCTGGGTCAGAGTGGATGGTGAATGTCTGTGAATGTGTGTGTCTTGGGGGCCAGCGGCCCTCCCAGGGACAGGCGGTGGGACAGGTTCACATACAGAACCAGGGTTCCTTGAGATCCAGTTTGTGAAGGGGTCATGGAGAGGTTGGAGGGGACTCCCAAAGGCTCTGGCGTCAGGCTGAGGACACCCGAGTGGGGCTGGGGGCTTGGTGGGGAAGAGTGGAAACTCCTGGCTCCCCCCACAGGCTCCAGGTCAACTGAGACCCCACACCTGAGTGACAGTCCCTGTGGTCCGAGAGGAAGGCGTGGCAGCCCAGGAGTGAACCTGAGGCTTGGGGCAAGAGGGAAGGTCGCGGCTTCTCACCCCAGGGTGGTAACCTGCCCTACCCTGCCCGGTGACTCAGGCTGAAACCACCAGGCGAGCGCCCTGAGGCAGCTGCCTAGCCTAAGCTTCCTGCGCCCAGCTCTAGGTGTTGTCTGTTGCCTTCCATTTCTCCTTCAAGGAAAATGCCGGGGCACTGCCAGGGGCGGCCCAATCCCGCTCCTCCTTTTCCATGGGGCACACCTCTACTCACTCTTCAGAACCTGGCTCGGTGTTGTTCTTGCCTTTCTTACCTCTAACCTCTCCCACAAGGAGTTAATCACCTCCTTCTTCCAAATGCACTGAAGCCAGACTGCCTGGGTTTGAATCCCCACTTTGAATCCCTAGCTGTGCAACCTGTGTCAAGTTATTTAACTTCTCTGTGCCTTTATTGCTAAATCTGGAAAATGAGACAAATAACAGCCCCCACCTCATGGGTAGTCATGAGGATCAAGTGTATTATTACATATACATGCTTAAGACAGGCCCGACACAGTCGTGCACTCTTGTAATCCCAGAGATTTGGGGGACCATGGCAGAAGGATTGCAAGTTAGAAGCCAGCCAGGGAAACTTAGTGAGACCCTGTCTCAAAAAATAAAATGGCCTGGAAATGTAGCTCAACTCAGTGGTAGACCTTGGGTTCATTCCTAGTACCACAAAAACAAATTTGTTTTGCTTAAGACAGTGCCTGGCACATAGTATGAGCTCAAAAACAGCTGACTGCTATTACTATTATGTTTCTATATTTTAAAAATACCTGAGAATACAGTGAACACAGCACATAAAGTTCCTGCCTGGGATGTTCTCATCCTGGGGTGAGATAGACAAACAGGAAATTCACTTGAACGATGAACGATGCCACAATAAGGGAAGTGGTCTGCCGAGGGGGTCATGGGAGCACGGACGTGGCCCCCTTCCCAGGTTGGGGTGGTCAGCATCACTTTCCTGGAAGAAATGATGTCTCAGCCGAAATCCAAAAGATAAATAAGATCTCACCAGGCAAGGGGAGAGGTGGGGGGGCGTGGGAAGGGCTGGAGGCAGCGGATGGAGACTCCAGGGCTCCTTGACTTGAGGTCAGGATGTGTTCGAGGGGAGGGGCTGCTAAGTGAGGACCTGTGGGTCTCCGGTTGTCCAATGCTCCCTTCAGGGTCTGTCTGCTTCCAGGTTTTTAGGTTCCCTCCCCAAGGTGCTTTAACCCTTTTTATTTTGAGACAGGGCCTTGCTAAATTGCGTAGGGCCAGTCTTAAGTTGTTGAGGTTGGTCTCAAACTCGTGATCCTCCTGCCTCAGCCTCGGGAGTCACTGGCATCGCAGGCCTGCGTCACAGCACCCAGCTCCCACGTCCTTTGATTCAACACACTCAGCATGGCCTCACAAAGGAAATGAGAAACGGAAGCCTGCCCTGCCCATCAGGGAGTCACCTCAGGCAGTCTTTTCCTTGTGAGTTAGAATTCTTTTTTTTTTTTTATATTTTTTAGTTGTAGAGGGACACATACCTTTATTTATTTATTTATGTGGTGCTGAGGATGGAACCCAGTGCCTCAGTGTGCTAGGCAAGTGCTCTGCCACCGAGCCACAACACCCCTCCCCCCATTTAGAATTCTTAATAGCCTGGGAAGTTAGGTCCCTGTGTTTGGAATTTTTTGCTGTGTTTACCAGACTCCTGGGAATAGTGCTTCCTTCAGGGCAAGTCAAGTTCCTGGGCCAGCAAGTTCAGTCTTGCTCCGAACCTCTGAGGCCTGTGAACACTCAAACTCCCACGTAGGTCTTGGCAGGGTGGCGCCTGCCTGCAATCCCAGCAACTCAGGAGGCCGAGGCAGGAGGACGGCGAGTTCCAGGCCAGCCGTGCAATGTAGGGAGACTCTGCCTCAAAGAAAAAGCTTTTTTTTAAATGATTTTCTCAAAGTAAGAATTTTTGAGGGGCTGGGGTTGTGGCTCAGCAGTAGAGCGCTCACCTAGCACGTGCAAGGCCCTGGGTTCCATCCTCAGCACCACATAAAAATAAGTAAATAAAATAAAGGTATTGTGTCTAACTACACCTAAAAAATAAATATTAAAAAAAAAAAAGAATTTTTGAAAAAGCTGGGGATGTAGCTTATGGGTAAAGTGCCCCTGGGTTCAATCCCTAGTACCCCCCACCCCTCCAAAATCAAACTTCCCTGCAGGTACCCATCACCTGGGGATTCCATGCTGGTGATGAAGATTCCAAAGCATCAGGTCTGGCCCAAGATTCTACTTTTTTTTTTTTTTTAAAGAGAGAGTGAGAGAGGAGAGAGAGAGAGAGAGAGAGGATTTTTAATATTTATTTTTTAGTTCTCGGTGGACACAACATCTTTGTTGGTATGTGGTGCTGAGGATCGAACCTGGGCCGCACGCATGCCAGGCGAGCGCGCTACCGCTTGAGCCACATCCCCAGCCCCAAGATTCTACATTTCTAATGAGCTCCCAGGTGACACTGGGCTGCAGGTCCATGAACTACACTTGGAGCAGCAAGGCGCTACACAACATGGCCATTTTTCCTGGCCTTGATGACAATGATGATTGCAAAAGTAGGTTGGAGCCTGTCCTGAAGGGCCTTGGATGGCAGTCTAAAGCGTTCAGACCTTTAAAATTTTCAAAATTATTTTTATTTTGAGACAGAGTCTCACTAAGGTGCTTAGGGCTTCCCTAAATTGCTGAGGCTAGCCTTGAACTGTCTCAGCCTCCTGAATCGCTGGGATTACAGGTGTGCACTGCACCAGGCAGGAGTTCAGACATTATTCTGGAGGTACTGGGGAGCTACGGGACTTTCAGAGGATGGTCAGGAAGAGCTGACCAAGGAGATGAATCTGAGAGTGTGGGTGATGGGTGCTGTGGGCCTGAGCTATTGCAGTAACAGGAGAGGGGTGGTAGGGAGGGTGCTCAGACAGAGGCCGCAAGAGCACAGAGGAAGGAAGTGTAATAAGCTGGACCAAATTCAAATGTTAAAGGCTTAACCCCCAGCACCTCAGAACAGGGCTGCATCTAGAGATAGGGTCTTTAAATAGGTAATTAAGTTAAAAGGAAGTCACTAGGCTGGTCACTAATCCAATATGACTGATGTCCTAAGAGGAGGAAATTAGGACACAGACAGACGCACACAAGGAAGACAACATGAGACACAGGGAGGAGATTGCTGTCTACCAAATAAGGAGAGAGGCTGTAGAAAAAGCCGACCCAGGCCAGCACCGTGGTCTTGGACTTCAACTCTCCAGAATGCTGAGGAAATAACTTTCTGCTGCTCAAATCCCCCAGTCTTTGGGGGGGGGGTTGTTGTTGTTACTGCTGTCCTAGCTAATTAACACCTTCAGAGAGGATGCATTTATGAAATTGTCCAGGTTATCAACTACTTAAATGATGTGGAGGGGGAGGGATCTGTGGGGTTACATGCACAGAGTTCAGCTCCTTTTTGTTTGTTTGTTTGTACTGGGGATTGAACCCAGGGGTGCTCTACCATTGAGCTATATCCCATCCCCAGTCCTTCTTCTTTCTTGAGACAGGGTCTTGCTAAGTTGCAGAGGATGGTCTGGAACTTTCCTTCCTCCTGCCTCCACCTCCTGGGTCACTGGGATTACAGGTGTGCACCATTGCAACTGGCTAAATGCAGGTAGTTTGAAATCAGGAAGACTTAGGAAACAAAGGTACTGTGAGTAGACAGCAGAAGGGGTGACCCAGACAGAGCAGCAGGGCTGTGGAAGAGTGGACTTGGGCCAGGCTGCAGTGGAAGTACCTCTAGGACCTCTGGGAGGTGCTCTCACTGAGGCTGGAGGAGGTGAGGCTGGTGGGACTAGCAATGCAGCCAGGCCTTCCGGGTTGTCAACTGGGGCCCTGGGGTACAGCAATCAAAACTGGTTCCAACTAACTTAAGTAAAATGTAATGTACTAAAGAGATTTTGGGGTCTCCTAGCTGTGATGTGAAGGCTCCAGGCGAGACTTGGAAAGTGAGCTGGAATCCAGGCCGGCTGGTCGAGACAGCGAGCATGTCGGGAACATGCTGCAGGGCGCCTGGGAGGACTCTCAGGGCTGCTGGGCTCTCTCTCAGTGCCACCTCCTGCTTGTGAGTCTCCTGGGATTCAAGGTTCTAGGTGGGAGCATACTAAAGCCAAAACTCGTCACAGGTCCTCATCCAGAGGACCACACATGTCTGATGGAAGGCCACCGCTCCTCCCTGGCTCAGTAAGATGGCTGCATGTCCGGGACACTCTCCCATAGAGAATTGGGCTCTACTTTTCTCCTGGTGCCTATGACTGCTTTGGCCGATGAAATGCAGTGGCAATGACCCTGTGCCAGCTCCAGGTCCAGACTTGAAGGGAACTGGCAGCTTCTGCCTTGGTCTGAGAGCACGCGGAGGTCCGGGGAGCCTGGCCTTCCCGTTGGTCCCGCCAGACCCCAGTGCTGGAAAATATTCCTGGGATCTTGGTTTTCTTCAGGTGTGGTTAGGCAATAGCTCAAGAAGACTGTCCTGGCCAGATTATTACCCATAGTTCTCAAGTGGGAGGGGGTGCCATACCACCCAGGGCCACATGGTACCAAGGTGAGTCAGGAGGCAGAGATGGGAGAGGACAACAGGGCTCCGAGCCTTTAGTGTGCTTTTGGTGGAAAGGAACAGGTGGGCAAGGCAGGTTAGGACTGGCACACTTGATCAACTTCACGGGGCTCTGATTATAGTAGTGGACCTGGTTGTCCAGTACCTGGCCTGGATGGTTTCTTTTTTTTTTTAAGAGTGAGAGAGGAGAGGGAGAGAGAGAGAATTTTATTATTTATTTTTTAGTTCTCAGCGGACACAACATCTTTGTTTGTATGTGGTGCTGAGGATCGAACCCGGGCTGCACGCATGCCAGGCGAGTGCGCTACCGCTTGAGCCACATCCCCGGCCGCTGGCCTGGATGACTGAGAAGGCCTGGAGAGCTGGGGCTGGGGCTCAGCGGCAGAGTGCTCGCCTGGCACGTGCGAGGCCCTGGTTTTGGTCCTCAGCACCACATAAAGATGAATAAATAAAGACATTGTGCCCGACTACAACTAAAAAATAAATATTACCCAAAAAAAGGAGGCCTGGAGGCCGTGGGCTCAGGACTGGAAGCTGGTGTATCAAAGGGGTGCTCATAGGCAAGTTGTTGCTCTCTCCGGGAACTAGCAACCCTGGGTCATTCTAACCCCCAGTCCTCCCCTCCGTCTGCCAGGCCCCGAGATATCAAAGCATCATGTACTAGAGAAAATAGAAAGTGATGACCACACCCAGAATATGAATGGAACCAGGGACCTCCCAGCCAACCCCCAGCCACCGATTGACGCCCAGGGAGCAGAGGAACGGGTGTGCTGTGGTCTACTCAACCCTGGCATGTAGGACAGTGGGCACAGTCTCGAGAAATGATTGTTTTGGAGCCATTAAACTTGTTTTGTTTCTTCTCCTTTTCCTTGGATGTTGAGCTGGGGTCTTGCTGTCTTGCCCAGGCTGGTCTCAAAGGCTTGTGCTGAAGCCAGCCTCTTGCCTCAGCCTCTGAAGAAGCTGAGAATACAGACTCATGCCACTGCTTAGAGCTATTAAAGTTTTTTTTTTCTTTTTTATATACAAGGGATTGAACTCAGGGGACTCAACCCCTGAGCCAGGTCCCCAGCCCTATTTTGTATTTTATTTAGAGACAGGGTCTCACTGAGTTGCTTAGCGCCTCGCTGTTGCTGAGGCTGGCTTTGAACTCTCCCGCCTCAGACTCCCCCACCAAATTGCTGGGATTACAGACGTGTGCCACCATATAGGAGCACCTGTTCGTATTCCCTCCCAGCCTCAGAGAGGCCTGGGGAGGATGTTCAGTTATTGAGAACCCAAATGAAGTTATGACTCCCCTCACCATGTAATGAGCTATTACTTCACTTACTTATTTCGGTGCTGGGTTTTGAACCCAGGAGCCCTGTAACACCAGGCTCCATCCACAGCCCCTTTTATTTCTTATCTTGAGTCCGGGTGTCTCTAAGTTGCAGGCTGGCCTTGAACTTGTGATCCTCCTGCCTCAGACTCCGTCCCAAGCTGCTAGGGTTACAGGTGTGCGCCACCGCGCTTGGCTTACTACTCTTTTATAAAGATGAAGAAACAGAGGCTTAGAGAGGGCAAATTATTGACCCAGGGCCACACCATTCAAATCCAGGTCGGCCGACCCACAGCCCCAGGTGTCACTTGACTGGTGTCCTCCTGGAACCCCCAGTTGGAGCTGGGAGAGCCGCGCTGGTGGTCCCACGGCAGGCTTTAGGTGGCTGTGAGGAATCCCACCCACAGCCCTGAGAGGGGAAGTCCCACACCCTCTGCAGTCCTTCCCTCTTTCTCCCCTGGAGAAGTCGGGCTCGCCCCTCGGCAGGAGCTGGGCTACGACTGCAGCTTCCAGGCCTGTCCCCCACCCCGCGCAGGTTTCAGTGCCTCCCTTCTGCCCGCCCTCCTGCTGCCCCCACGCAGGGCCTGTGCCACCCTCCCTTCATCCCGCCCAGCTTCAGGTGTACCCAGTCCCGGGCTGTGGGAAGTGCAGGCCGGGCCCATCTCAGCAGGCTGTGGGAGTACATTCGTTTTATTCTGTCCTAACCTGCCCCAGGGGTGGGGGAGCGCTGGAACCCAGTATGCAAATGTATGCAGGTCGCAGCTCCTCGAGGGAGTCCCAGGATGAACGCGCAGAGCGACAGTCAGAGCGGGCCCAGGCGGCCACAGCCCAGCTCTGCAGCAGCCGGGGAGACTGCTCTCCCAGGAGGGCGTCCTGGGCCCTTCGACCGTGCTCTTTGAAGCAAGTCTCTGCAGCACAGGGGAAGAAGAGCAGCGGAAATTGGTTCTGGATACTTCCTGGCCAAATGTTTCCAACTGCTTCAGCTCTGCTGGGGGTGGGGCGGGAGAGGGTGTGAATCTCTGAACCTCTCTGGGAGCTGTCGCTGCTGGGGTTTCTAAACCAGGGATCTTGCTAACAGCCTCTTCGGGACCCCACTGATGGCTGAATCAGAATCTATTGAGAATCTCTTTTTTTTTTCCCCCAACATCCCCAGCCTTGACAAATACTGAGACAAACCTCTCTTTTTTAGTTGCAGATGGACACAATACCTTTGTTTTATTTATCTATTTTTATGTGGTGCTGAGCATGGGACCCCAGTGCCTCATGCATGCCAGGCAAGTGCTCGACCACTGAGCTATTACTGCAGCCCCCAGAGGCTCCTATCGGGGAGTCTCTTTCACGTTCCAGGGGTCTCCGTAGAGCTGTGTTCTCAATCCTGGCTCCCTGTCAGAATCAGTGAAGCTTCTTGAGAAAATCCCAAGGCTCAGGCTGCACCCCAGACCAACGTAGTCAGAAACCCAGGCCCAACTAGACAAGGGAGAACCCCAGGTTGGGTGCTGGGAACGCAGTTCAGTAGTAGAGCGTCGCCTAGTACATTCACCCGCATGGTCCCTGGTTCCAGCCTTAGCACTGCAAAAAAAAAGGAAAAAAGAAAAGAAAGAAAGAAAGAAAAAATCCCAGGTAATTCCAATGTACAGCCAAATCTGAGAAGGCTTGCTGAACAGTTAATGTGTCCCATAAGACCCTTGC
Organism: Ictidomys tridecemlineatus; assembly: GCF_052094955.1. Classification (NCBI taxonomy): domain Eukaryota; kingdom Metazoa; phylum Chordata; class Mammalia; order Rodentia; family Sciuridae; genus Ictidomys; species Ictidomys tridecemlineatus. The sequence continues at coordinate 196,161,013 of NC_135481.1, read as the reverse complement.
TGTACCTGTCCCCTGTTTGGGGTTATATTGAGCTCCAGGCCCACTAGCCAGTGTAGGCTTCCCAAGCTTCTATAGTCAGCACTAGCGTGCCTCTGGCACACTGAGTACAGCAGCAGCCATTATAAAATAGAGTACTGTTGCCCTACTCATCTGCAATAGGTGCTGCTTTGAACTTTAGAGTGCCCAGAGCTCTAGCCCTGTGCCCTGTCCCTGAACCCCTGCACCGCATCAGTTCTGAGTGGTCAGGACTCCTGAGGTTCTGGGTGTTAAATATTAGACTGTCACTCCCAGTTCTAATGTTGTGGTAAGGCGTCTCTGCTTTATAGTCAGAAAGGCCCCCTGAATTTTTCACTGTTATGTGACTTTGTCTCTCTGAGCCTCAGTTTCCTCATCTGGAAATTGAGTAACCAATGGGTTAAGAAACCCTCTCTCTCAGTGTAGGGGTGAAACTGAGAGGTTTCAAACAGAGGTCTCAACGTGAGCCCGCATCAGAGTCACTTGGCAGGCTTGGAAAGATTGCTGGTGCCACCCCAGAGCTTCCGATGCAATCCTTCTGGGGTGGGAGCTGGAGATTTGCATTTCTTTTCTTTCTTTCCTTCTCTCTCCTCCTTCCTTCCTTCCTTCCTTCCTTCCTTCCTTCCTTCCTTCCTTCCCCTCCCTCCCTCCCCTTTTCTTTCTTTTGTACAGGGATTGAACCCAGAGGTGCTTTACCACTGAGTTAACTCCCCAGCACTTTTAATTTATTTTTTTTATTATTATTTTTTAAAATATCATTTCTTGGTGTAGATGGACACAACACAATGCCTTTATTTTTATGTGGTGCTGAGGATCGAACCCGGGTCCCGCCAGTGCTAGGCGAGTGCTCTACCTCTGAGCCACAATCCCAGCCCCACTTTTTATTTTTGATTTTGAGACAAGGTCTCACTAAGTTGCTGAAGCTGGCCTCAAACTAGCCTCAGCCTCCCTGAGCCGAAGCCTCAGGTTCCCAAGTTCTGCTGCCGCTGGGGTCCAGAGACCACCTAGGACAACACCCAGCTGCAGGAACACAGGGAAGTGTGCCCTGCCAAGAGCAGGCAGTCCCTTGGGCTGGTCAAAGGGGTGAGCTGTTCCCATCGCTCCGTGTGCACCCACCTTCCGGAACCTTCTGCCAGGCTCTGCCCATTCACTCCCCCAGCGGGGACGAGCCACCCTGAATGTTCGGCCTTGGGTGTTGGGAGGAAAATCTAAAGGACTAGATTCAGACCTTGAGGGGCTGTGGTCACTGGCAATACGGTGTCCTTCCCCAGGTGTCATCCAGAGTGAAACAATGACCCTGTGGGGAAGTCCAACTGGCGGTTGATTTCGGACTCTGGTCACATTGAAGATATTTTTTTTCCAAATATCAAAATCAACTATGTGAATGTGGTTTTGGGGTGGCACCTGCTTGGCTGGGGCTCCAGACATATTCCTACCTGCCGGTGGGCAATCCAGTGGCGCCTCCTCTGCCTCCCCCCAGGCCCTTCCGCTCTCTCCCGGGGACAAGACCCTCTGACCTTAATGGGACTCCACCGACTGTTCCCTGCCCCTTCCGCTATCTGACTCTTCTAGTTCGCCCACCTGTTTTACCCCGCTTTCTTTCTTTTCTTCTGAGCCCCAACAATGCTGGGTTCCCTCTGTTGGTTCCTAGGCCCAGTCCCCCAGCCTGGCTTCTGAGCAACACCCTCCTGGCCCCCACGTCGCTTCCCCCACTGACTTCCTTCTTGCCAGAGCCAGTGACCTGATCTTAGCACGGGATTTGGAGTCAGAAGGCCTAGGCAGAGCTCTGTCACGCACAGCTGTGTGACAATGAGCAACTTACAGCACTTCTCTGAGCCTCTATCACCTTGAAAATGGTTCACAGTCACAGCCTTCTGTGAATTCCAAGGGTCCTAAAAGTTCAGATTCAAACAGGACCTTGAGAGGATCTACCACAGGGGCAAACCAGATGTTATGGGGCACATGACAGCTCCGGAAAAATCTGTCACTGTCAGCCAGATCCATTGATTTAGAATTACCGCAGACTGAGATAGCTAAGGACATACACAGAATCTGTGGTGGGAGGATCAGGAGGCTGTTGTCAGATCTGGGTTGAGTCCCAAGTTTGTCCCTTGCTAGGTGTGTGCACTTCAGCAAGTCCCTGAGCCTCGGTCTCCTCACCAGTAATGCTAATTTGTGAAGTCAAAGCGAGCACCCTAGGCTAAAGAATCGCCAAAGCTCGCGTGCGGTTTGCTTTTTTCTTCCATGCATACCTATTCTGTGCTTGGGAGTGTGCTAAAAACCTGTAATGCATAATCTCATTTAATCCCCATTCCAATCCTTTCAAGTGAGGACTGTTTCCCTCATTTGATTTATTATTTTTGGTGCTGGGGAATGAACCCAGGGCCATGTGTGTGTGCCTTTACTGTGCACATGCTTCACCCCGACTTTACAGATGAGGAAATGGAGGCAGAGTGAGGCAAAGTGACTTGCCTAAGGTCACACAGCCAGTTAATGGCAGGAGCCAGAATTTGAACCCAAGGAGTCTGATTTTTAACTCTGTGCTCTGACTTCTCTACTGAAGGTGCTCACAGGTAAGTAGGAACATGACTTGGTATCAGTAGGGACTCTAAGAGTCAGCCTGGGAATGGCCACCACCCTGGGGCTAGAGGGGGTAGGTGTGACTGTGGCTCTGGGGAGGCAGGTACTGAGTGATGCTTTCCCCTGGAGCAAAGCCTGTAGATACACACCTTTATGTTTCATCCCAGACAGGGGGAGTGTCTCCCCTACATCCTGCCAAGCCTGTGGGGCATAGCCCCCCTTCTCTGTCAGGCTTCGGAGAGACAGGCTTGGAGTTCCCCATCCTCGGCAGGGGCAGAGATGCCTCATCCCATGGCTGAGCCCAGTCTGGGGGCCTTGAGTTATTAATAGCTGCCTGCAGCGCTGTGTCATCCAGCTGGTGACTCAGGGATCCAGGATCACCCCCTCCCCATCCTGATGGGGCCTCCACCTGAGGGAGGGGTTTAAGTGCGACTTAGCAGTCCGGACAGGGGGTCAGGAGAGTCAGGGGCCGCTCAGGGGTGCATCCTGATCTCTGCCTCCTCTCCTGGGGCTTTGGCTAAACTCTGTTGTGGTTCTGGAAGGAGGGGCTGGGGAAGTGGGGAAGGGGATGTGGTAACCAGAACCACTTCCTGCCATTGCTGTGTTGAAAGCCAAGCTTCCCCCAAGTTCCCCTTGATGGGGGCTGGGGAACTGGGAGGGGGGTAAGGAGGAAGTTGGGGGATGAGGAGAAGCCGGCTCCTGCTTGGACGAACTCCAGGAATCAAGCTCTGGGGTCCTGGCTGGACTCTGCCCTCGCTGCCCAGTTGTGACTGTCCTGAAGGCAGTCACAATCAGAGTGGCAGCAGGCACTTAGTACCCCGTGCCAGGCACTTTGTAAGTGTTAACCTTGATCCTTACGGCAGACCCATGAGGGCAGTACTATTATTACCCGCTTAACAGATGGGGACTGAGGGGCACTGCTAAGTTCTGCCAGCCGCTCAGGTCATGCGGCATGTTCGTGGGAGAGCTGAGGTTTGGATTTAGGCAACGCAGCTCTGCAGTGGGGGCTCTTGCCCTCTGCTCCTTACTGCCCTACATGCTGTCCCCTGCTTGCTCTGCGACCACTTGGCCCTCGGTTTCTTCATCTGCACAGGTAAGTGGGGTAGATGAAGTCACCACCCTTGAGGATGCTTGTCTCTCTGATAGTTACTCATTCAAATTCTCCCCCACTGGACTCTCATCTCCATAAGTAAGGGACAGAGGCGAGCTTGGTCACTACTGTAGTCCCAATTTTTAGAACAATGTCTGGCCCATAAAACTCAACAAGTGTTCATCGTGTGAATAGTATTTAAGGGTTTGAGGGTCATCACCAATAGTTTGAGTATCTAATGAAAATTTTTGGATTCTTTATTTCAAAAATCAGTTTATACCAGTGGTTCGGCCCCTCCCTCTTACCCAGGGGACATTTGGCAATGTTTGGCAACATTTCTGGTTGTCACAATTGGCAGGGGGAGGTGCTACTGGCATCTAGTAGGAAGAGGGGCTGAGGATGCTGGTCCACGTCCTACAGAGCACAGGGCAGCCCCTCAAGGCAGAATGATCCAGCCCCAAACATCAAGAGAGCCAAGTTTGAGAAATAAGGCGTGCACACATACATAGGACATATTTTGTGCAATCGATGGCAAATTGGCTGTAGCTCATGACTTCTTCTAAAGCCTATGCCTACTACCCAGGGGAAGACCCTTCGCATTGGAGGATCTTTCACTGTGTTTCCATCTCCAAAAATCATGCTGGCCTTTGACTTCATAACCCCAAGTTAAAACTATAGTTCCCCTGGGTCCTCCGTCTTCCGATATCTCAGATGCTGGAGGCCCCTCTGTTGTCTTCAATGGGCAGCAGATTATCAAAGGAGAAGGGTCCAGGCTGAAGGCACCCCACTAGTCCACCCTTTGCCCCTGTCTGCATTCTGGTCATCTCAGTTCCCTGTAAATGATAATAAACACGAGCCAAGTGCAGTGGTCTACGTCTGAGGCCGAGGCAGGAGGGTCCACAAGTTCAAGATCAGCCTCAGCAATTCAGTGAGGCCTTAAGCAGCTTAACAAGACAAGACCCTGTCTCAGAATTGGAAAAGAAAAAAAAAACAACTTTTTTTTAAGGGGCTGGGGCTGGGCATGTGGTGCATGCCTACAATCCCAATGGCTTAGGAGGCTGAGGAAGCAAGTTCAAAGCCAGCCTCAGCAAGAGCAAGGTGCTGAGCAATTCACTGAGACTCTGTCCCTAAATAAAATACAAAATAGGGCTGGGGAAGTGTCTCAGTGATCAAGTGACTCTGAGTTCAATCCCTAGTACCAAGGAAAAGAAAAGAAAAACAAGGATCTGGGAATGTGGTTCAGTGGCGAGATACCTCTGGGGGTTCGATCCCTATTACTCCTTCTAAAGATGCAAAGCCTCTGAAGGAGGCGGCCCATGGCTTGAGTCCTGACTCTGGGTATTCACTTGCTGTGTGGCCACAAGCAAGCTCCTTAACTGTCCAAGCCTCAGTTCCCTCCTCTGAATAGGAGAGGGTTGCTCATCAAACCTACCTCATGGACGGTGGGGATGAACAGAGAAGCCCGCAGAGGGCTTACCACTGTGCTCAACAGTCAGCCTCAAAGAATGCATTGATATGACGTGGAGGTCAAGTGACTTGCCCAAGATCACAGAGCTGGAAAGTGGCAGAGCTGCCGCTGAAGTCCAGGACAGCATGACTCCAAAGCAAATTCCCATTAAATAGGAAACTTCAGAGCTTCTGTTTTCTTGTCTCACAACCTCATTTATTAGGTGTATGTAAAATGCCTGACACCTGCTAAGTAATGTATTTGTGGTACTAGAGACTGAACCCAGAGGGGCTCTGCCACTGAGTATACCCCCAGCCATTTTTAAATTTTTTATTGGGAGACGGGGTCTCAATAGGTTGCCAAGGCTGGGCTTGAATTTGCCTCAGCCTCCGGAGTGGCTAAGATTATAGGTGTGTGCCCCCCACCTGGCTACTAGACACTTTTATGAATTAATGGATAGATTGGTACTGAGAATTGAACCTAGGGACACTCAGCTACACCCTAGCCCTTTTTATTTTTTATTTTGAGAAGGGTCTTGCTAAATTGCCCAAGCTGACCTCAAACTTGCTATCTTTCTGCCTCAGCTCCCCAAGTCGCTGGCATCATACCACCCACGCCTGCCTGGTTAGCCCATTTGAATTGTTATTGTTGTTTTTCCCAAATAAGGCCTTGGAGAAGGCAAAAAATATAGGCCCTGCCCCACATTGGCTGGCTGGCTGGCTGGAAGGGAGGGAGGGAGGGAGGCTTCTGGTTACTGGAGAAGTGATCACTGGTGCGGAAGCCTTCCCTGGATGGAGCAGGGCTGCCAAGGGAAAGGGCGGTCAGAATCCAAAGCCAGAAGTGGGAAGGCACTTACCCAGGTCACAGGGTGGGCACAGACCCAAAGACCCTAGTGTTCTCATTCCCGGTCACAATCCTGGTCTTGGCCTCTGTCATTAAAAATCACCACCATCTACTGGGGACTTAAAATGTACTTGGTACTAAGCATTGTATGTATTTGATCTTATTTATCTGCACATCAGTTTAGGACCAAAAGTCCATATTTTACCGCTGAGGAAACAAATTCAGCGTGGTGAGGACATTTGCCGGAGGCCCTGAAAGAAGAATACAGCCAACTGCTGGTTTGCAGAAGCATAAAGGCTCCCTTTACTATCCTGAGCACCCGGGGTTCCCCAGGAGAAATCCCCCCAGGTCGTGCCTCCAGAACCCAGAGCTTCCGCCCCCAGATGGGAGAGGAAGCCGAGTCCAGACAGGTTTTCAGGGAGGAGATGAGAGCACAGAGCCCGGAGTGTGGGGAGGGGCTAAGATGGGACTCTGGCCAAGGCCACATGGTTGGAAAATGGCAGAGGTGGGACTGAAATCCAAGGAGGGGAGGCAGCAGATGGACAGAGGTGGGCTGGGGATCTCAAGGAGTCTGGACAAGGAGCCTGGGGAAGGAGGTTCTGTGGCTGACCACTTGAGGCCTTTAGATTGAGGGCTGGGGGAGTCCACCCCCTCCTCCCTTTCCCACAAACTCTGCAGTTTGCAAAACCAACCCCTCCCCGGAGCGCTTGCGGTTTCCTGCGGGTCTGGGGTCCTGCCTGACTCTGCAGTGGAGCTGTGGCAGGGGGGGACAGGAGGAGTGGTGTAAGACCTTTCTTTGCCTTCTAGAGCTGGGGCTGCTCAGCGGGGACACACACACACACACACACACACACACACACACACACACCCTGAGTCAGCACTTGCCTGGAGGGGCGGGGCAGGTCACTGATTCAGTTAGTGGCAACTCTTTAAAGCCCCTGCTAGGACAGCTGCAGCCAGACACGGCTACCCTCACCATGAGATCCCGGCAGCCCCTGGTCCTGGCACTCCTGGTGCTGGGATGTTGCTCTGCCGCACCTGCACAGCGCCAGCCCACCTTTGTGGTCTTCCCCAGAGACCTGAGAACCACCCATCTCACTGATATGCAGCTGGCACAGGTAAGCAAACACCCCCACGGAGAGTGGGGGAGGGCTGGCCAGGAAGGTATGCAGTGGACCAAAGAGGGCAGGGGGCCTCAGGGACGTCTTGGGATGATGGGGAACAGAGGTGTCCGGGGTGAGGCACTGGGGTCTGCGATGTTCAGAGCAGATAACAGAAAATGGGGGTTGCTAGGTGGGCAATGGAAGATGGTGTGGGGGATGGGACACTGGAGGATTCTGGAGTGGTCAAGAATTGGGAGTGAACAAAGGTAAGCCCCAGGGGTCCTAGGGAGAGCAGTGCCCAGGGGTGGGAAGGAGCTGAGGGTGTCTGCAGGAGGTGGATTCTTGAATGGGCAGCACTAGTGTCCTTACTGATCACCCCTGAGCACCTGAGAGACAAGTCCTGGGCCAGAGGAGCAGGGAAAGGGGCTGGGCTCTGGGATGTCTCTGCTCTCCCTCCTCAGGACTACCTGTTCCGCTACGGTTACACTCGGGTGGCTGAGATGCATACGGATGCACTGTCCCTGCGCCCAGCACTGCTGCTTCTGCAGAAGCGGCTGTCCCTGCCCCAAACTGGTCAGCTGGACAGCGCCACCCTGAAGGCCATGCGAACCCCACGCTGCGGTGTCCCAGATCTGGGCAAATTTCAAACGTTTGAGGGTGATCTCAAGTGGCACCACCACAACATCACATACTGGTGAGCGGCTGGGGTCAGAGTGGGTGACCAGGGTGGGGTCGGGATTCGGCTTTGTACCGGGGTGACCACATCCTGTCTTAGGTCCTGGATCCACTACTTGTAGGGCCTGGGGCAAAAGGCTCCACCTCTGAGCCTCAGTTTCCCTTTCTGAGTGGAACTTCTGTCACGTCCACTGTGGGGACCCACACGGCCAGGTGGGGGATCTCTGGGGGGGATGCCCTCGGGGAATGAGGCATATGTTGAAGACTCTGAAACGTGGGGTGTCGCTGCTGTCCTGCTCCAGCCTCTCACTTCTGACCTCTTTCCTCCCACCTTCCCCTACAGGATCCAAAACTACTCCGAAGATTTGCCGCGCGACGTGATCGACGACGCCTTTGCGCGCGCCTTCGCCGTGTGGAGCGCAGTGACGCCGCTCACCTTCACTCGCGTGTACGGCCGGGAAGCAGACATCGTCATCCAGTTTGGTGTCGCTGGTGAGAGGGGGCAAATCAGGACTCCGGGACCAGGCATGGGAGGGAGGGCCAAGGAGAGCAGAGCCGCGGTGGACCCGCTTTCCTGGTGGCCTTGACCGCCACTTGCGCGCAGGGCGCCCCCGCCTGCGGGAGTGCAGAGCGCGCGCCAGGCTTGGAAAGCGGTGCGCGGGGAGGTTTCCGGGCCGCGCTGGGTCCCGCGCCCTTGCACAGCGCACAACCTGCCCAGCGATACTTGGCTGACTCCGGTTCCTTCTGCGTCTTTAGAGCACGGAGACGGGTATCCCTTCGACGGGAAGGACGGGCTTCTGGCACACGCCTTTCCTCCTGGCCCCGGTATTCAGGGAGATGCCCACTTCGATGATGAAGAGTTGTGGTCGCTGGGCAAGGGCGTCGGTGAGATCTGGAGCCGCCCCGTGTCCCTACACGCCTCCTCCATTCCCTTCTCCCACGTCCATAAGCAGCCTTCCTGACTCTAGTCCTCTTCCCACAGTGGTTCCTACCTACTTTGGAAACGCAAATGGAGCCCCCTGTCACTTCCCCTTCACCTTTGAGGGCCGCTCCTACTCGGCCTGCACCACAGACGGCCGCACCGACGGCGCTCCTTGGTGCAGCACGACCGCCAACTATGACACGGACCGCAAATTCGGCTTCTGCCCCAGTGAGAGTGAGTGAGGGGTCACGGCGAGGGATGTGGGTGTCACTACCCTTGAAGGTCCAGAATCTTAGAATCTAATCCCATCTTTGCCACCAGTGCTGTGTGGCCTGCAAGTCATTCTCCAGCTCTCTGGGCCCAATTTCCTGAACTGGAGGGAGGAGGGTTGGACTGCAAGTGGTCGGTGGGTCAAAGCATTTGCTGTGCTGCACGAGAAGGTAAATGGTTCTCACCTCCCCAGAACTGTACACCCAGGATGGCAATGCAGATGGCAAACCCTGCGTGTTTCCATTCATCTTCGAGGGCAATTCCTACTCTGCCTGCACCACCCAAGGTCGCTCTGATGGCTACCGCTGGTGTGCCACCACCGACAACTATGACCAGGACAAGCTATATGGCTTCTGCCCAACTCGAGGTACCTATCTGCCTACTTGATTCAGCCTTCCTCTGCCATCCTGCATCGGTTCCTCAAATGTGGCTCCTTCACTCATTATTCTGTCTCTACTCCTTCCTCATCCACACACCATGACCATGTCCCCTCGCCCTAACTTCCAGTTGCCCAGCCAAAAGTCCAGGGCTTGGACTTTCCTTGCTCAGCCTGAGGCCTCTTCCTTGGTTTGGTGACCTAGGCCCTGACCATTGGGGACGCGGGTCTCTGCTGTGCTCCATAGCGCCCATAGGCTTTAGAAATAGGCCACCAAGATCCTCTAGCTCCTTGCTTGGCCCCCCTCTGGCACTTTATTGGACCCCCTCCCCTGGCTCACCAACACTCTGGGTCTCTCCAGCTGACGCAACTGTGATTGGGGGCAACTCCGCTGGGGAGCTGTGCGTCTTCCCCTTTACCTTCCTGGGCAAGGAGTACTCCACCTGTACCAGCGATGGCCGCAATGATGGGCGCCTCTGGTGTGCCACCACTTCCAACTTCGACAAAGACAAGAAGTGGGGCTTCTGCCCAGACCAAGGTGAGCGGGATGGTTCGGGGGCTTCCAGGCTGGGGGCTGTGGCCTGGGCGGTAGTGGTGGTCGGGTGGCCAGTGCTGGGGGCTCTGCCCGGAGCTACATCTCAGGTTCCTTCCCTCCAGGATACAGCCTGTTCCTTGTGGCGGCCCACGAGTTCGGTCATGCGCTGGGTCTGGATCACTCTTCCGTGCCAGAGGCCCTCATGTACCCCATGTATCGCTTCCTGGAGGGCTCCCCGCTGCACGAGGACGACGTGAAGGGTATCCAGCATCTCTATGGTGAGGCTGCGGGACGGGGTGGACGCAGCAGAGGAAATGGGGTAGCTCAGCCACAGGTCCAGGGAATGCCAGAGGGGGAGGACCTCAACATCCGTTGGGGTGGGGCCTGGGAGCAGTCGCTGCTGGTCAATGCTTGGAGATGGAGCTAAGGAAGCCACACTCTAGGGAGAGGTAGATATGGTTCAAAAGCCAGACAAGCCACTTCATAGCCAGGTGACCTTGGGTATATCAGTTCACCCCTCAGTTTTCTGTCTGTAAAGTGTTAATTTTAGTACTTGCCTCCAAGGGCTGTCATGAAATTTAATGAGTTAGAATGATGTGTGGCCTATAGGAAGCATCGTGTGTTTGATATTTTCATTGTCGTCATCTAGTGTTAAATTGGGGATATGGAGGGTTGGGGTATAGCTCAGTGCTGAGTGTCATGTGCAAAGACCTGGGTTCAGTTCCCAGCACTACACACACACACACACACACAGAGAGAGAGAGAGAGAAAGGAGCAAAAACAGGTGAGGGTATAAAAGAATCTAAGTCATAGTTTTTTGGTTTTTTGGTTTTTTAAGATCAAAGGCTAACCTGTGAGTTTCTAAAGCCCTCAGCACTGTTTGGGATGGTGAGCCCTCTGTCCTCTGTGCACAGGGCCCAGGCCAGGAAAAGTATGACTTGAATGAAAGCCGAGGGCATGGGGAGCGCCTGCGGCGGCTGGGGGAAGGCGGGCTCGGCTAGCGAGGACAGCTGCGCCTGCGCGGGGCTCCGCGGGGCTGCGGGAGTGGAGAGGAGTCTCAGTCAGGGTGTCTCTTTAGGTTCTCGGCCTGAACCTGACCCAAGACCTCCGTCCACCACCACACCACAGCCGCAGCCCACCGCTCCCCCGACGGTCTGCCCCACCGCACCCCCCACCGCCCGCCCCTCAGAGCTCCCCACAACGGGCCCTACAGGCCCCCCTTCAGCTGGCCCTACAGGTCCTCCCACGGCTGGTCCTTCTGAGGCCCCAGTGACTTTGGATCCGGTGGACAGTCCCTGCAGTGTGGACGTTTTCGACGCCATTGCGGAGATCGGGAACTATCTGCACGTCTTCAAGGATGGGTGAGTGGGCGGGGGTGTGCGGGTGAGGGATCTGGAGGGTTGGGGATGACAGATGTGCAGAGGAGGGACCGCCGCCTCGGCCCGCTGGCCCCAGGCTCCATGCCCAGCGCCCCGTCCTGCCCTTTTCACGTCCTCAGCCGGTACTGGCGATTCTCTGAGGGCACAGGGCCCCGGCTGCAGGGCCCCTTCCTTATCGCCGACACGTGGCCCGCGTTGCCCGCCCGACTGGACTCTGCCTTCGAGGAGCCACTCTCCAAGAAGATTTTCTTCTTCTCGGGTGAGTGTTCTGCTCTCTTGCTCCGCCACCGCTCATCCCGCGCCAGGCAGGGAGGATCAAGAGACCCACTGTGGCGGGTGAAGCACACATCAGTGCCAGGTGCCAAGGTGCACCCTGTGATCCCAGCAACTCGGGGAGGCTGAGGCAGGAGGAGGCCTAGTTCAAGGCCAGTCTCAGCGATTTAGCGAGGCCCTAAGCAATTTAGTGAGACTCTGTCTCAAATTAAAAATAAAAAAAAAAAATAAGAAAAGGCTGGAGATGTAGCTCAGAGTTACAGCTCCCTTGAGTTTAATTCCTAGCACCTAAATAAATACATTAATGTAATTAAATAAAAAATTACACGATTGGAAAAGGGCTCCCCCTTCTGGTACCCGCAAATTGTCATATTTTCTGGGGTTGCATTTGGGTCCGGCGGCCCGCCACCCCGTGCACACTGGTACCCAGCTGTTGGGCCTCCTGGCTACCGAGACTCCGGGCACGCCAGGCTAGGAAAGGCCTGGCCGGCGTCTCCCCTCGGACATTCAAGGAGGACGTCCGTCCCGGCCCCGCAGGCCCAGTCCGATGTGACCCTTCTCCCCTGCAGGGCGCCAAGTGTGGGTGTACACGGGAGCGTCGGTGCTGGGCCCGCGGCGTCTGGACAAGCTGGGTCTGGGCTCTGAGGTGACCCAAGTCACCGGCGTCCTCCCGCGCGGCGGGGGCAAGGCGCTGCTGTTCAGCGGGCATCTCTTCTGGAGGTGAGAGCCACGCGGCCGCCGGCAGGGGGAGCCCGGGCGCCGTCGCCCGCCCGCGGGCTCAGCACCGTCCCTTCGGCCCCCCCCCCCTGCAGGTTCGACGTGAAGACGCAGAGAGTGGATTCCCGGAGCCCCACTCCGGTGGATCAGATGTTCCCCGGGGTGCCCTTGAACACGCACGACATCTTTCAATACCGAGGTGAGGCTGCGGTGCGAGCCAGAGAGGGTCCCTTTAGGAGACACCACCCCCACTCGCCCCACTGCGATGGCGACTGGACAAATTCTCAACAAGAAAGAAAAGGGTCCCTGGAGATTGGGGAAGTGCCCCAGCACTGACCGACTAACTCTCTGTAGAGGCAGAGACGTCCCCAAGTCTTACAGGGAGTCAGCAGCAGAGTCAGGATCAGGACCCAGAATAACCGCGTCCCCAACAGGAAGCTGTTTCCCCTTTAGCACAGGATGTAAGCTTTGCAAGGGGGCACGTTCCCTTGTCACACAGCAACCATCAGGTGCCAAATTATGCAAGAGCTATGCAGCCACTGGGATACAGTGAGAGAAAAGGCAGCTCCTAGCTGGGCGTCTCTGGGCAAGCCAAGGCCGCTCTTGGAGCCTCCATGTTCCCATCTGTGATTTGCGGACTAGTAGAGGTAGAGTTACTGTGCTTTCTTCTTCTTTCTCCTTCCTTCCTTCCTTCCTTCCTTCCTTCCTTCCTTCCTTCCTTCCTTCCTTCCTTCCTTCCTTCCTTCCTTCCTTCCTTCCTTCCTCTCCTCCTCCTTCTTCTTTCCTCCTCTTCTTCTTCTTCTTCTTCTTCTTCTTCTTTGCCATCAGTTGACAAGATCTGTTCTCTTTACAGACAAAATCATTTTTGAATCTAGCATTTTTTTTTACTATCTCCTTTACAAACACTTTAATCCAAGCCATATTGGTTTCCAATAACCTTTGGTGTATTCCCTGAGAGTAGGGAGGGGAATGGTCCAGGCATGACCCCCAGCCTATTCCAAGGTCAAGGAAACTTACACGATCTGACCCCTGCCCCTCCAAGCCTCTGTGTTCCCATCCTCTCTGCTGCTCCTGTGATTCCCTGTACTCCACCTCCGCCCGCTGCTTTTTAAACAGATCAAGGTCATTCCTGTCTTAGGGCCTTTGTGCCTTCTGTTCCCTCTGTCTGGAAGTCTCTTTCCCTACATTGTCACCAGGCTGCCTCTCTCTCATCCTTCAGATCTCAGTGTTAAGGCCATCTCAGAGAACTCTCGTTATCTTTTCACTTAGGAGTTTATATTTCTTTTTTTTTAATATTTATTTTTTTTAGGTGTAGATGGACACAACACAATGCCTTTATTTTTATGTGGTGCTGAGGATTGAACCTGGGTCCCGCCTGTGCTAGGCAAGCACTCTACCGCTGAGCCACAATCCCAGCCCAGGAGTTTGTATTTCCTCCATAGCTTTCTACATCGTCAGAACCAATTTCATTTGTCTTCATATTTGTTTATTAGTCCTCTGACTTGCGCCACTAGAGTATAAGCGTCAAAAGAATTCAGATCATGCCTATACATATGTATTTTTTTGGTTTTGTTTTTTGCTATATCTCTAATACCTCCAACAGTCTTGGCACATAGTAGGTACTCAATAATTTTAACCATATTCATATTTTTTTAAGAAAACTAGAGTCAGTAATTTTTTTTTTTTGCAGTGCTAGGGTCTTGTTCATGCTAATCAAGTTGTATACCTCTGAGCCACACCCCCACCTCCAGTAAAAATTTTTTGAATGAATACATGAATTTGCTCAATGAATAATATTGAGTGAATTGCTTTGAGTATTAAGATAGGCCATCCATTCATTTGTTTTCTAGTTCATTCACAAAATGTGTAGGGAGCACCTACTGTGTGCCAGTGCCTTCCAGCATCTCACAGGCAGGTGGTGGAGATGGAAATGTCATGTAAAAATCTTGGAAAGATCTAGAAAGCCAGGAGGGATGATTGTAAAGCTCTTGCTCCTGTAGACGTCTGCAGATGTCTGTGGGGGTGGGCTGGGAGTCACCCCTCTCATGCCTGACTGTCCCCTGCAGAGAAAGCCTACTTCTGTCAGAACCGCTTCTTCTGGCGAGTGAGTTCCAAGAAGGAGGTGAACCAGGTGGACCAAGTGGGCTACGTGACCTATGACCTCCTGCAGTGCCCTGAGGACTAGGGCTCCTGTCCGGCTCCAGCAGTGCAGTGCAAGTCCCCATGGGACCTCCCCACGGGACCTCCCCACGGGAAAGAGGCCAGTTTGCAGGATACAAACTGGTGAAGTCTTCTAGAACACAGAGAGGAGTGGGGGTGGGCTGGGCCCTCTCTTCACAGCTTTCTTTTTTGTCCGAATGTTTCTAATAAACTTGGATTCTCTAACCTCTAGGAGTAGCTTTCCTTTATGTATGTTCACATTTTACGGGTGTTTTCATATTTGCTTTTTAGTCCTCTGTCTTGCCCCACTAGAGTATAAGCATCCAAAGAATTGAGACCTCCAACAGTCTTGGCACACAGTAGGTACTCAGTAATTTTTATCATATTCATTTTTTTTATCTTGGATTCTCCTCCGTCATATGGATGGATGTATATATTTCACTGATAGAGTGCTTACTAGGTGCCAGGCAGGGTTCTGGGATTCTCATAAATATTAACGTATCCAGTCCTTCCTCTTAGAAATGTTTGTGGTTGCTTCTGTTTTACAGCTGAGGAAATGACCTATTTATTCATCCACCAAACATTTATGGAGCCTCTTCATGGAAGGCGGCTCTGTGCTGGGCACTGGAGACAGAGGAATGAATTGGTCTAATCCTTCTCTCAAGGACCTCCCAGTGGTCCTCAGACCTTAGAGGGAATGACAGTGTCCTCAGAGCTGGCTTAGCACATAGACCCAAGCTTCATTCTCAGAGGCAGACTCTGTGGCTGGTGGGTGGGGTTATGCTGGGAAGGTGCAGAGCCTGTCATCCTTGTGTGTGTGTGTGTGTGTGTGTGTGTGTGTGTGTGTGTGTGAGAGAGAGAGAGAGAGAGAGAGAGAGAGAGAGAGAGAGAGAGAGAGAGAAAGAGAGCGAGAGATTCTGTGCATCGCGGTTGAAGTAGGAGAACATTTCCTAGCCAGGATGCCCTCTCACCTGGAACTGGTTGGGGAGGATGAACAAGGGCATCTTCCTGTGCCAACGGGCCCATCTTCATAGAGGGAATCTGCTAAGAACTGTGAACTGTTCTGTGCCCCTCACACACGTGTGCATGCAACAACAGACACTCCGATGGTGCTCGCAGCGTTTTTCATATGGCAGCAGCCTAGGAGCCTGGGATGAGGCAGTGAGTAAGTAAAATATGCACACAAACATGACAGTAGCTACCTCTTTTTTTTTTTTTTTAAGAGAGGACAGAGAGAGAGAGAGAGAGAGAGAGAATCTTAATATTTATTTTTTAGTTCTCGGCGGACACAACATCTTTGTTGGCATGTGGTGCTGAGGCTCGAACCTGGGCCGCACGCATGCCAGGCGAGCGCACTACCGCTTGAGCCACATCCCCAGCCCCAGTAGCTACCTCTTGCACATCATCAGGTGCCAGGCCCTGTTCCAAGTCTTTGTGTGAGTTAAAATCATCCCGTGAGACAGGTACTACTGTCGCCTTCCAGGAACAATTATAGTCATCACCAGCCCCCTGTTTTACATATGAGAAGTTAAGGCCAAGTGACCCAATTCACCCCAGGTCTCACAGCAAGTGAGCAGTGACAGTGGCATTGGAATGTGCACTCTTGGTGCAAACAGTGGGAGAAGAGAAAAAGCAGGGGGGGTTGATGAACTCAACGGTGCAGTGGTGGCATGTGAATAGGAGAGGACAAAAAGGATTCTGGAATGGTTGAGATAGGAGAAGGGGCGAGGGCCAGTTGAGAGAAGACCCAGATGCCAAGCTGAGGTGTGTGGGTTTGACCTCACAGGACAGTGGGGGACCTCGACTGAAGAGTGGGGTGGGTGAGTGGAGGTGCTGGGTTTCATTAGATCAGATCATCTCCTGGACCGGAAGCCTAAGTGGGAATTTAAAGAGGAGTTCAGAGAACTGCCCCCAGGTTTCTTCTGGGGGAACCGACTCTTTAAAGTCCTCTGTTTCTCGGCCAGGAGTGACCCACCTTTAAAATCCCTGTCACCTCCCTCTCCCTCTAGACACGATTCCGTTTCTCTGCTTTCATCCTCATCAAGGAAAACTCCCCCCATATGTCTCTATTCCCCCAGCTCCCCTTCTCAGTTCCCATCCTCCTCTCACTAATCCCGCCTCCTGTCAGCCCCACTAAGCCACCGAGTCTCCCTCTCTAAGCCACCACGGGCTCCAGCTGCCAGTGCATCACGCACTTGGTGGGGTTGACCTGCCCTCTCTTCTGAAATTCCTTCTTCCCTTGGTCCTGGTTCTCCTCCCACTCACTGGCTGGATCCTCCACTTGGCAACCTTTGAGTGATGGCGCCCTTGTGCTCAATGCTGGACTTCTCTCTTCTGTGTTCACTTATTCCCTGTGCTCTAGTCAGAGCTTTAAATAGCAACTCTGCTAAAGACTCCACGATTTATATCCCCAGTCTTAACCTCTCCCCTGAGCTCCAGATGCATATGCTCAACTGCCCACTCCTTGTTGACTTACCAGGCATTTCAACCAATCAGGTCAAACCCTACTCTTGGGCGCCATCTTCCAAAACTGCTCCTCCTCCAGTCATGACTACATTAATCAAAGACAATCTCATCTACCCGCAAACCTAGAAACAAGTTATCTAAGCTTCTGATTCTAGTATGGGGAATCTCAACCTCAGCATGATTGACTTTTCAGGCTGTACAATTCTTTGCTGTGGGAACCATTCCATCCATGATAGGATGTTTGGTGTCTTCCTATGGGAAGTAGCATGATCCATGGCCAGATGCTAGGCCCATTCAGTGTCAGCCCTTCTCCTATGACAGGCCCCATTGTACCGACAAGGTACAGTGAGGTGATGGTGGACCTGCGATTCATGAGCCAGCAGATTTGGTGCAAATCCAAGGTATCAGTACTGCCCTCCTCCTGCTGTGACAACTGAATATTTTTCCAAACATTGTTAAATATCCCCTGATGGGCAACATGGACCCAGGACAAGAATTTTGCTTTAATAAATGTAGGACAAGTGCACTTATTACAAGTGTACGTTTCAATACATCTTCACAAACTGAAGGCGACCAGCACCTAGAACCAGAAACAAAACACCCACCGTCATCACCCCAGAAGCCCCCTCAGCCTCCCTTGCAACCAATTCTTCTCTGTAAAAGTTACCACTACCATGGCTTCTAACAGCTTAGGTAGACTCTGACCATATCTTAAACTTTACTTAAATGTTATAAGGGATGTACTTCTTTGTGTCTGGATTCTTTTGCTCAATGTTATATTTGTGAGACTCATCCATACTATTCTGTAAATTGTACCTTGTTTTTCTTTAGTATTGTGTAGTGTTCCATTCTGTGAATGTACTACAATTTATGTATTTTATTACTGATAGACCCTTGGGTGGGTTCCAGTGAGTTATGAGTAATGTCGTATGAAGATTCTTAGAAATGCCTTTTGGTACCCATGGGCAGCCATTTCTTGGGTGTGTATACCTAGGATATATGCATGGAGTGACCAAACAGAGTTCCTCCTGGACCCCTACCATCATCCACCAGGCCCCACCATCAGCAGGTCCTGCTGGTTCCTCTTCCATAACTTACCTGAAAGCAGATGATGGCCACTACTTTAGCCTGGTCACCATCACTTCCCACCTGGGGTGGGGGGGGGGTCTGCAGGAGACTCCTAATTAGATTCCCAGCTTCCACGCCTGCCCTTCTTTAGCAGAGTGTTCACTCACAGCCAGAGTGATCCATTACAGTATAAATCAGATCACAGCATTCCTCTGTTCAGAACCCTTCAATGGTTTTCTTTGTGGATTAGAAAAGAATCCAGACTCCTCCCCAGAGACTTCAAAAGACCATTTGAACTGCTTTCCTCTCTTCTTCATCTGTCATCCTTCTCTTCTGCGCTCACTCTATTTTAGACACATTGGCATCTTGCTGCTTCTGCAACAGTCCAGGTTCCTTCCACCCCAGGGCCTTTGCATTTGCTATTTCCTCCGCCAGAGAATTCTTCCCTCAAATCTTTGAAAAGCTGGCTCTTCTCAAATATCAATGGTCTGGGAAGCCTTCTCAGGCCACCCCTTAAAGTTGTTCTGCCCACTTCCCATGGCCCTCTTTTTTCCTTAACATATACCACAGTCTCAAGTGATCTTATGTATGTCTGTTTACTCATACTCTTTCTCCCCTGTCTCCTCATTAGAAAATAAGCCCCGGGAGGACCAGCAGCCAGTCCCTCTCATTCTCCCGTGTGTCCCCAGGGGCCTAGCCCTGCACCATGGTCTGAAACCCAGGAGCGCCATTAACATGTGCTCGGTGAATGAGTGTACTCCGTTGGTTTAGGCCCGGGCTCCAAGGGTCACACACCGGGGCCCTCCTTGAGGGATGACTCTCAGCCGGGCGGGCTCCTCAGGAACCTCGGGTGGAATCGAGAGCCCAGGGCCTCCGAGCGAAGTGGCCAGACTCGGGGAGCCCGGCGCAGCGGGCACTAGGACCCGGAGCGGCGCGCGGCGGGCGGGGGGCGGGGGGCGGCGGGCGCGGGGAAGCGCCTCTGCTCTGTCCTGGAGGCCGGCTGCGGCCACTTGTGCGATCCGGGCCGCTCCGCGCCGCCCGGCCCCTTCCGCGCCATGAGCCGAAGGTTCACTGTCACCTCGCTGCCCCCTGCGGCGCCCGCCGGAGCCGCGGACCCGGAGTCCCGCCGGCACTCGGCCGCCGACCCCCGCCACCTCCCCGGGGAAGATGTCAAAGGTAGAGGCCTGCGGGGCGGGGCCGCGGGCGGGGCCTGGGGGCGCTGGGGGCGGGGCCTGGACGGGGCGCAGGTCCCGGGAGGCCGCCGAGCCCGGAGGAGTGGGAGTGCGAGGCCTGCGGAGCGCGGGGGAAGCGCGAGGGGCGTGGCCAGACGGGGGCGTGGCTGGAGGGGCGGGGCCTCGGGAGGGGCGCGGCCCCGGGCGCAGGGGGGCGATCTGGTGCCGCAGGGCTAGCCCAGAGCACTAAAGGGGTCCGAGAACTTGGGTTGGGTGCGGGACCAGAGGAAAGGGGACTGCTGTGTGATCAAGGTCCAGAGCCAAGGGGAGGAGGCGGGATTAGGTCCCTTGGGGGCAGGAAAGGGAAAGGATTGGACCTGGAATAGAGGAGTAGGGCCTGAGTGGGGCGGGGTTGAGGGCGGGAGGGAGAGAGGGTCAGGGTCGCTGGGACAGAGGCCAGGTCTGCAGGTTATCGCTGTAGGGAGTATCCGCCCATCATCTGCCTCCCTGGAGGCATCGCGGAACCCTGGGGCTCCCCAGGAGATGGAGACAGGAAAGTTGGCTTGAATCTTGGCCAGCTAGATCGGTGGAGGATCCCAGAGGGACTTCAGTCCGGACCCTCGGGGTCACCGCTTCTTCTTGGTTCCAGCTCCCGCAGGATTGGGAGGAGCCAGCTTATGCTGGGTCGGGGGCATCTTTTTCACGGGCCTTGTACGATAGTCTTGGTCAAGACACAGAGGAGACGAGAGGGGTTAGGGTATTTCCGGTCTTCCCTAAAGAAGTAGCATCCTGTGCGGGGGTGTAGACAAGTGATAGAGCACTTGCCTACATGCACGAGCCCCCTTCTCCCCCGCCATACACACAATTGGCAACCTGGCCGCAAGCAGAACCTCCCTGCAGGGGGCATTTATCAGGTATCCTTTCCCTAGCTCTGCGCCCCTTAAGTCTGGGAGGAACGAGGCCAATCGGCTTGGAGTGGCCCTAGTGAGGGAGGAGAAAGAACTTCCCCGGGCCACCAGGGGTCGCTGCTGAGCCGCAGGTGATCCTGCCCTGACTGGCGCAAACCCAAGCGCCCAAAACCCTTGAGTGGTAGGCAGATGATTCTTGAGCAAAACTCCTCGTTGTATAGACTAATATATGGAGGCCTGAACTTCCTCTGAATTCTGGTCCCGTAAGCTGATCCGCTCTGGACGTGACCACTCCATTTCATTTCTCGAGATTCTTCCGCTGGCCACCTTTCCCATATTGTTTGCCCCCTTTTACCAGCCTCCCAGATCCAAACATCAGAAACCTGGAGCCAGTTCTTAAGGCCTCCTTTTCTCTTCCCACCCAATCCAATCTGTCCTCGTGCGTTTGCCACTGACCTCCAAAACTGATCCTGAATTTGATTAGATTTCTCTCTGTCATCACCCTGGTCCAAGCCTCCAATGTTTCTCATGTGGTGTCCCTGCCTCCAGTCCTGCTCCAACCATCCCCCATGTAAGGTGCCTGTCACTGTAGGATAAAAGCCAAATCTTCTAATCTGTCATTCAAACCCTTTCTACAACCTTTCCTGGTATATTTATCAGTGTTCATCCCCCACTTCTGTAAACCAGGACAACTTTCCTCCTCATTTTGTAAGTTATAGCTCATTTCACGTCTTCTGAAAATCCTTTTCATGTCCCTTCTTCCCAGTCAGAGGTGCTCCTCTCTCTTTGACCCACCCACTGGAGCACAAATCTCAGTGGACGGCAGTTATTTTCTTATGTGTCTCCTCCATTGGAGTATCTCAAGGACAGAGGCCATATCTTTTTATCTTTGTGTTTCAGGCCCAGAGCTTGGCATTTAGTAGGTGTTTGATGCCTATGGGTGAGAGATTGTGACTCTAGTCTCATACTTCTCCTACCTTATTACCTCCTTCTGTTACCTTGACCTGGGAATGAGATGACCCTCTCTAAGGTGACAGCTTAGTCTTCTCATTCACACTCCCAAGCTTCTGTACTATGGAAGTGAGACACACTCCTCAGGTTTCTGGTGTGCAGATGTGCATACAAAATGTATGTGATTCTTGGATGCCGTGTGCTTGTGGTAGAGGCTGTGTGTGTGTATGTGTGTGTGTGTGTGTCCTGAAAAGGGAGATCCCTGTGGTGCTTGGTGAGTCAGGGCTTATGTGTGTTACTGCATTGCCAGTGTGCTGATTGGCATGTTGGTGTGTATATTTCTGTGTCTTTGTTGGGGGAGGGACCTGAGTGTATGAAAAGTTCTATCTTGAGAGTGGGTGACTTTTAACCTCTTAATTTCTGCAGCCTCGCACACTGGCTTGAAGGTCACTCAGTGGGAACCAGAGGAGGCCCCTCAGGGGAAAGAGCATCTGGTGGTATCTTTTCCACAGTTGTTTTTGGATCTGGTCCCAGAGAGATGCTCTCCCTACTCTTGTCCCTGGGCACAAAGGGAGAGGTGGCAGCACTACAGGTATGGGAGGTTTGGAGGAGATCTTGCAGAGCCCATGTGTGTGGATTACTCTGGTTCAAGGAGGCAGGGTTTTCCCTGCGTCCTGCTTCTGGCTTCCAGGGGATCAGGTGTCAGCAGTTTGACCTACAGGTGGTGAAGAAGCAAGTCGAAGGCTGGGCCTGCCTGTCTCAGTTGCCCCACCTGCACCATGGGAAGACTGATGGGATCTGGCTGGAGAGAATTGGACTTGGGACAGGTTGTTACAATGCTGAGCTATTCCCCGGCCCTTTTATACCTCCCAGAAGAACTCAGGACCTGGGGAGACTACAGGAGTTGGGATGTGTGCCCACGGATGGAGACAGGGGGAGGGGGCAAGACTACAAGACAGCCCAGCCATCTCCAGCTCCGGCTCTGTGCTCTGGCCTTGGCATTTCCCCTCTGGGTCTTGGGTCACCTACCTGTAGTATAAAGCATGACACAGGCTTTCTGAGCACCCCTCTAGCCAAAAAGATGCCAAGAGGTTTTAAGGATCTAGAAGGGCAGAGCCATCTGCCTCCTCCAGACCCAAACCTCATGTTTCACTCTCTCTAACTGTAAATTGGGAAAAATGATGCTGTTACTATTACTGGTGTGTGTGCGTGTGTGTGTGTGTGTGTGTGTGAGAGAGAGAGAGAGAGAGAGAGAGAGGGAGAGAGAGAGAGAGAGAGAGAGATCTTCTCTGTCCAAGGAGTTCTCTAGTTGTTCATCCTAAGCCAGGACTCAGAGCCTCATTGCCCAGTACCTCAGCCCAAGGTGAGCCCTGGGAATCTCCATGGCAACAAACTGGTTATGAACGGGCTGCAGTTGCCATGGTGACAGGTCTCTCTCTCTTTCTCTCTCTCTCTCTCCTCTCTCATCCCCCTCCTCTCTTCTCAATGAACCAGAGAGATCTGCAGGCCTTAGCTTTCCTGGTGGGGTGGGAGTCGGGGTGGGTGCATGAAGGGGTTCAGATTGGGAATCAGGGAAGACGGGCTGAATCTGCAGTGTAGTGGGGGGCTGTTGGGGGTGCTGTTTCTATGGCGACGGGGCTGCAGCCTGTTAATTAAGCCCCCGGTTGCCACGGAGACAGTGGTGGTTGACGTGCTCTGCGGCGAGCCCCGTGTGGGGCGTGCGGGGTGCTGGACTCACCGAGTCACTGCTGGGCTTCCGGGTCTGGAAGACGGGCTATGCAGGTGGGAGAGAAGAAGCGTGAAGGAGGGGGCTCAGGACCTTGGCTCCATGAGGCCACAGCTGAGGGGAGGTAGGTAGGTCACGGGTGATGTCATGAGACAAGGAAGATAGGAATTGAGCCCTGCGGGGAACACTGTCTGCTTTCTGAGGGAAAGGACCCAGTCAGGTGGCTCCAGGTTCCTCCTGACAGTTCCCTGTCCTGGTTCAATGGATGGAGCCTGGGATAGAGGTCAGAGAGCTGCACTAGTCCCCACTGTCACAAGTTCACCCCATGAAGAAAATTCTTTCCGTTCCATTTCCATTCCCAGACTCCCATTTCACTGTAAGTGGTGGTGGGGAAGATGTTCTAAAAAGTCTCTTCCAGTTCCCAAATCCTGATACCCAGGGGGCAGCTTCTCTGAGCTCCCCCCACCTCTGGGAAACATAAGGTGGGAGGGGGTATGAGTTTTAGATTCAGAGTTCAAAAATAGGACCCACCCAGCTCTGCATCTCGTTTTGCTTTAGTGAGGGGTTCCTCAGCATCAGACCTTCCTCTGGGCCAGGAAGCGTTGCTGAGCGGGCAGCTGAGTCCCTGGGCTTCAGAGATGAGGGCTACTCCTTACCGGCCAGTGCCAGGCTGGCAGTGTAGGAGGTGCCTGCAAGCGTTTTCTGAAACCCTCACCACAGACGGTTGGCATGAGGCTAGGTGAGGGCCCAGTCTCCCTGGGAGGTAAGGGATATAAACTGAAGGATTGAGGTCTCTCCTTGCTATGTCCCCTTTCAGGTCTGGGCTCTGTGGCTTTAGTCGGAGGCTAATATGGAGCAGGAGGAAATAGGATTATGCAGCCTAGCCCTTTTGTTTTACAAATGAGATATTGAGGCTCAGAGAAAAGAATTTGGGTTTTCTCAGAAATACACAGAATTCCACTACCTCCTGAATTCCATATGGCTCTTGAGATCAGAATTCTGGTGAGGGTGGACAGATGGGGTGGCCAGGGGAGGAGGAATCACTTCTGCCTTCACCTGAACTCCCCAGGGACCTGGGTGTCCCCATGGTTTGGCTCCGTGTGGTCAGAGCTACCCTAGCTCTGGGCCACAAATTAAAGGAAATAATCCCAGGGGAATGCTGCAGACCTGAGATGCTGAAAACTACAGCATCTGCTTTATTCCATAGCACTTAGACAAACACACTTGACATGTTTTTAGTATGTCACACATCTCCGCAGAGTAATGGAATACCATAGTGTGCTACTGCTGGTGGCAGTAGTAGTGGAGCACTGGGAAATTCTTGAACACTGGCCTTCCCACCTACTACCCTTTTAATTCCTCTCACAATCCTAAATCATCTCACTTTTTTTGTGTGTGTGTCCTCCTTCCAACCCAGAATACCAATGTGCACACCTCGACTGAATAGCTAACTCTTCACCCTAAAGGCTTAGTGTCAACATCAGACCCTTCAGAACCAAGCGGCAGCAACATGTTGTTGGAGGGTCCCTCGGAAGCATCTTTGAGTCAGCAACTGAACACTGACTTGTCTGAAGTCCTGGGCAAATTTGTATCAGATTTGGAGCAGTGAGCCTTGTCCATGGTTCTGAATGGCCCTGTTTTAGAAAGGCGTCTCTGTGGATATGGAAGGCTCGTTAGGACCCCTGAAGGTCTTCTGGGTCTCCTTTCCATTGAAAATCAAGAGTCCATTCCAGCTTGGAATCCCTGAAGCCTGAGCATGAAAAGGAAAGGGCTCATCAGACCCAATATCTGTTCCTTTTTTTTAGGAGCCAGTAGCCAGAGGCCACTAAGTTAGAGATGCTATATGTTGTCTCTTCTATTGAAGGAAAGACCAGTTCAAAGAAAGTTCTTCCAAGGAAAAGAGCCCCTAAATTGGAGTGAAGGGAACCATATTCTAGACTGAGTTCTTCCCATTCACTGGCAAGTGAACTAGGCAATCGTTGCCCCTCTTTGGTCCTTAGTGTTTTCATCTGTAAAAATGAAAGCTGTGTATTAGATCAGAAAAATAATACTTCTCTGGTCCTGTAACTCTCCTGGAATTTAGAGGACTAGTGTTTGGTGTGAAGGTGAGTTTGAAAATATTTTTCCTGAATTTGTTCATTCCCTCACACGTTTAGAACTTCCAGACACTTAAAGGGTTTAAAGCTCTGGGGCCGGTTTCTGAGATTTCTCCAACACTGACTCAAACCTGTGTTCTAGGGGTTCCAGGTTGATCAAGCTTCTGGGACCTGATCTCAGGAGAGGGGGGAGAAACACAGAGAGCATGTTAGCTGTGGAAGGAAGCCTCAGAAAGCAATCCTGGATTAGGGGATTAGACACTCCTGCCCCAGGAGAAAATCTGGTCCCCAACTGACTGGCGGCCTCATTCCCCCCTCCCCCACCCTGTCTCTGGCCAGCCTCAGGCCAGAGTGCCCTCCCTAGAGGCTGCACCATCCCTGGTGGAAAGTCAGTGCTCCCTGGAACATCATTGCTGTCTGTTCTCCTGCTCATTCTACCATCAGAAAGTCCCAGTCTGCAGACTCCAGAGACTCGTCCTGGGTGGGCGGGTGGGTGAGGGTGCTGGGACTCCTGTCATAATGAGAGTGCACTGTAACTAGTAGGGCTCCACCCCATCCATTTTAAGATAGGATGGGTCAGACAATCAGCGACCCAAACCCCTTCCGGGGTGCAGCACAGTGCTTCACTTTGGGGCCCTGGGTTCTGCATGTCTCCACCTCCAACCTCTTGAATAGCGATATGAGAGTCTGCTTGTCCTCCTCCCTTCAGGGCCGGCCTCTTCAGCTTTGCAGACAGGCTCCCTAGGGCCCCATATTCCATGGCGCTCCCCCACCCCGCCACCTCATCTTCCCTCTGGGGGTCACCTCAGACCCCCAGTCAGGCAGCCGCTGCGGGGCCGCCTCCCGGCGGCCGCGACCTAGTTCCCTGCCGTTATTTTTAGGGCGCGGGATGGCACCTGCCCACGTGCCGGGCCCCGCCTGCGCTGGAGAGTGGGGGGAGCTGCGGCTGCTCAGGGGAGGAGAGGGCCGGTCCCCGCCGCAACCCCTTTATCCCACCCGCTCACGCCCCCGTTTTCCTGTAAGGGGGCCAACAGGCGCGCTCTGCCCGCCCCCCACGTCTCCTCTTCTCCCTCCCTCCAGCTTCCCCCCCAAAAAACCCCGCCAGTGGCTCACGCCTCCTGCATACGGGATGAGGTGAGCAGCGCCGCTGCTGAGAGGGGGCGCGCGCGGGTGTGAGCGTGTGTCCGTGTGCGAGTGTGTGTGCGCCGGGCGGGCGGGCGGGCACTGCAGCTCCTTCCTCTGTGGAGCGGAGAGCGAGCGAGCGAGCGAGCGAGCGAGAGAGCTAGAGCGAGCCAGAGAGCGGCGAAGGCGGGCAGAGGGGCGCGAGCGAAGCGGCGCAGCCATCCCCGGCCCGGCGCCGCGCCGCCACCATGCTAAACAACCTGACGGACTGCGAGGACGGCGACGGGGGAGCCAACCCGGGTGAGCAGTGGTCCGGGGGCGGCGGGGGAGGGGGCGGCGAGGAAGGGAGTCAGGGCTGGGTGAGAGGCGGAGCGGGGGCGGCTTCCTTTAGGGAAGAGCTTAGGACTGACCGGGCGGTGGACGCCGGCGGCGGCCTGGAGCTCAGCTCCATTGGAATGCGCTACGCGCTGTCCGAGGTGCTGGAATGCGCCGCGCCCGGGGGGCAGAGCTGGGGCCGAAGGGCTGTCGTTACCCGCGGCCTGGGGACAGACTTAGGTTAGCTAAGCCGAGAAGGAGGTGGGAAGGGAATGGAAGAGCCAGAATGGGCTGACATGCAGCTCGACGGGCGGGAAGGCTCCTTTCCCCGAGAGGGGACCCTGGCGTCCTGGCGCAGAGCAGGGGCTGGTGGTGCCGGGGGGCGCAGTCTGCTGCAGTCTCTTGCTCTGAGACTTCTAGCTGGAAGGTGGGGGGAAAGGTAGCTCTGGGGATTTGGGGGCATATGACAGCCCCCGTCTGGTCTGCGGCATTCCCTTAAGGGGACACTTGGTGCAATCCGGACCCCCTCCCCCAAGGCTTCCCGAGCTCCGACCTCAGACTGAAGCTATCTTTTCCGTGGCTTTTTCAGTTTTACTTTGCGGAATCTCCCTCTCCCTCTCGCTTCCCCATGGGTTCCTGTTCAGGATGGGAAGCAAGATCACCCTCCTTTCTTCCCTTCCCCCCTCCCCTTGGTAACCTGGGGCGACAGTGTGGTTTCCAGGGCGGGGCAGGGGGTAGTCTTTTTAGTTAGCTCTGATAGCTTTCCTAGTGAGGCCTCAGAAATGGGGTCCCAGCAACTGAATCCCAGGCGCCGCGGCGCGGACACTGCGGACGCGCTGCGGTGGGTGCGGAGATGGCCAGGAGCAGAGGGGCTCCGAGCAAGTCCTTTTGCTGCTCCCGCTCTCCCCCGGCCCTCCTCCGCGGTCTTCCTGCTCCGAGGTCTTGGGGCCAGCCACCCCCTCGGGCTCGCAGGTCCCCCGCCGCCCCCCAGCGGTCTCAGCCATCCATCACGGCTGTCAGCCGCCCCCACCCCCCACCCTCCAGCGGCGCAGCGTCCCCTGCGCACTAGCGCGCCTCCCGCGCCTGCTGTCTGCGCTCAGCGCCTTTAAACGCTCCCCCCCACCCCCTGCATTGCTTGACCCTCTGGGCTGAGACTCCAGTGGACCTCTCTAGGGGTGGACCGAAAGGCCTCAAGAGCTGAAAGAGTGGGGTCTTCCAGACTCTAGCAGCTTCGATTCTGAGGTCCTCTATCCTGATTCCATTCAGGGCCAAGTGGCCGCAGGGAAGGCTGGGGACACCAGGGTTCCTGATCCTTTGTCTGAGACACCCCTTCCCCATTTTTTCTTGGGGGCTGAGTGGCATACAGGAACCAGAGCTACCAGCTGACCAACTCATCCATCTCCCCAGTGACCCTGGGGTCACCTCATTGGGCAACTGCCCCCTCCCCCGCGGGCTTTGGCTGCAGGGAGAGGGGGTTTGGCAAAGTTGAGTCTGCGGCAGCGCCTGGCATGCGGACTGCGCGCTCAGGGAGCAAAGTCAGGGTCGGGTAGACTTCATTTCCATTCGGGATCCCCTTCAGATGCTTCCACTCTGTGACAGGGGCTCAGCTTGCAAGGTAATCTCTTTTCTCCCCCAGGCGTGGGATATGGCCCAGTCCCTCAGCACCCACTTTCTTTACCAAGGCTTTTGTGGGCCTCAGGGTTTTCATGGGGTCTTGGGAGGCCTAGTAAAGAGGCATCTTTGTGTTTGAAGCAGGAGTGGAACTAGGAACTCTATATGGTCCTGCCCCTCCCGTCAGTTTCTACATGCTGTTAAAGCCGGCCCATCTAGAGACCATACATGGTCCAGGGCCTGGACTAGAGTGGCCAGAACCTGTGTCAGGCCAGGTTCTGGGTCCCAACGAGAGAAGGCCTCCCAGGGACGCTGGAAAGGTGGTAGGAGGAGCTAAGGACTTTCTGGGCTGGAGGGAAGTGGGTCCAAGAACCCCTGGCAGGTCAGATTCTGTATTCTTGGGGCTGAATGGAAGGAGCTGGCTGCTGACCTCGGGGAGGCGAGATTGGCCCGGAAAAGAGGGCTCCTCTGGACTAAAGAAAAATGCAAGGGTATTGTCCTTTCCCGTGGGGTCTACGCCCCCTCGCCCCCAGGCTGGCTGGGGATTCCCCCAGGCCCGGCCCCAGGCCCCGGAGGCTCCCTTGCCAGCTCGCCGCGTCCTCCCCGGGAGCTCTGGCCGCTGCAGCTTAATTGAAAGCCGATTCGGGCTGAGAGCTCCCAGGGGGCGGGGGCAGGGGCGGGGGCGGGAGGCTGAGCCTCGGTCTGGCCTGCCTCGCGCGCCGCCCCGCGCTCCCCGTCACCCCGACTCTGGCTCGGGGGTCAGGGCGAGTTCCCCTGAGCTGTCCGGCTCCGGCGAGAACTCGGAGCTCACTCCCCACCCCCCAGGCCGCGCGCTGGGCGTTCCGGGGAGGGGACCCACCGGCCTGGCTGACAGGCCAGCAGCCTGGCGTCCCGCCCCGGCGGCGGGTCAAACGTGGGACTGGGGCTGGCCGAGGCGCCCCCTCCCCTGCCCTCTCCTACTGGCCGGATCCGGCCTGGAGTCAGGTCTGCGCTGCGCGCCGCGTTACATAAGCGGCTGCGGGCGCGTGGCCTGCTCGGCTTGGCGCGGCGCTCTTGGCCCGCGCGGTCACCATGGAGACCGGCGCAGGGCCGCCTCGTTACGGGGTCTCCGGCCAGCTTGCCCCCTTCCGGCCTTTTCTGGGTCCCTGCTCCCTCCGTACCCCCAGTAAAGGAAGAAGGGCTAGGAAGGGGGTGTAAAAAAGGGCAGATTGGAGGGTCCTGGTCCTAAAAGGGACGCTTCTGGGGAGGGACCTAGTCTGACAGGAGACAGAGCAACCCCTAAACGTTGAGGCTGAGGGAGGCTGTGGGATGAGAAGCCCCAACTGGCAGGCCCAGGGGTGTGATAGTAGCGCATAGCTAACTTGTGTGGGCAACCCAACCCGCACTATTCCAGTGAACCCCGCCACCCAAGAATTAAACACTGGGCGTTCTCCCTTTGCAAACCGAGCTTCCAGTGACTTGCCGAGGTGAAGGCAAAGCCGTGACACTGGGGCTGCAACCTGGATCTCCGACTCCAGCCCCCGCCCCCCCCCAACCCTCAGGAAATTCCTCTCATGCCATGCCCCCCCCCCAGCCTCTCTAGTGCTCACCATGATTCGGTGAGAACAGGAGGCACCTTGTAGGCATTCTAAACAGAGAGGGACCTACCTGACTCTTATTTCTCCTGTTGGGTGGCCCCAGACAGCTCTGTTATGACCTGGGGCCATAAAGGGAGACCTGAGGAATTTACCTCCAAAGCCTGTTTCCTGAGCCTCTCTCCTGCGCTGGGCCCCCATGGGGGGGGAAGGGTCTCCCATGTGTGAGAAGGAAGAGCTGGTGATGTTCCTCTGTTAGGCACCTCCTCTTGAAGAGAGAGTGGAAGTGGAGGCAGGAGGCTGGGTGGTGGTGGGCTTCCCTGGAATAGGTAAGATGTCACTTCTTTCCTGTGCCCCAGTTTTTAGTCAGGATGGAAGTGGGTTTAGAAGAGGGCCAGGCAATGCTCTGGAAAAGGGCCCTGTATGGACTAAGGAAGGTGTCCAGGAGGTCAGGAGAAGGATGCAGAGCATTTGAACAGATGGGGATGGGAAGAGAGGGAAACCAAGAGAGGAGGGGACTGAGATTCAAGGGTGCACAGGGCCTCAACTTCACTGGGGACTTGGGGAGTCTCTCTAGGGTCCAGAGAGATGACGACTGCTGAGCCTCGGCCCTGCATCTGGGGAAGACTGGTGACTGGAGGGAAGGTACCTGCAGAGACCTGGGGTCTCTGGGAAGGGACCCCTCTCCCGATGCCAGGGATTCTCTCCTTGAGTGGTCTCATTGATACCACACGGCTCAGCTCTCTGCCTGCGCATCTTTACGTGGGACCCTGCTCTCCTTTCTCTGGCCCAGCTTCTGTCCTTGGTGTATCTGATCCATATATCACGGTGGCTTCCAGGTAGTGCTCCCAATAGTGCTTCACCACAACTAAATTCAGCGTCTGGCCCACCCCAAACCCCTTTGTCTCCCAAGTTATTAAGGTGGCACCATCATCCACCCGTTCACCATGGTAGAACACCAGGCATTATCTTGGATTCTTTTCCTCTCCCCCTTTCCCAATCATCTGACATAGAAATGTGCCAGTAATTCCCGAGTCTGTCCACTGCCTCACGTTGTCCTGGTCTGGGTCCTCCTCAGCCCTGGCCTGGACACCAGAAGTCTCTGGCTCCTGTATTCCTCACCTAAAGGCCAGAGTGATGGCTCTGAAACACACTCGCCTGTTGGTGACGTTTCTCTGTGTTGAACTCTTCATGACTGCCCACTGTCCTCCAAATTCTTTAAGATCATCTGCTACTTGGTTAAAGGCTCACCCCGCATTTACCCCACATTTACACTTCTAGGCTCATCTTGGCCAGTTCTTATTCTTCAGCCCCAACGTGCCCCTTCCTCCAACTCCAGCAGACCATACTTTGTTGAGCTTCTCTAACCTACTCGGTTCACTCTCACCTCTGGGCCTTTGAACGCGCTGTTCTGCTATTCTCTCTGCCTGGGACACCCTCCCCGCCTCCCTCCCAGTCTAGCTCTTACTCATCCTTCAGTTCTGAGCTGACACGTCACTTCCTCTGGGAAGCCTTCCGTAACCTCCCAGGCTGGGCTGAGTGCCCTCCTGGGTTCCCACACAGCCTGAGCTCCCAATATTGCTTCACCACAACTAAATCAGCATCTGCTGGGAATTCCTGATCACTGCTTCATCTCCCTTGGCTTGGTTCCTGAAGGACCAGGACGGCATCTCGTTCTGTGTGTTTGCTTCCCCATGTGGGTACCTGGTAGACATCCGGTTGACTGACAGTGAAGGGGGGCAGTGGGAGGTCTGCCCTCCAGGACATGGAGTATCCTTGGGGCTTCAGACTGCACTGTTCTCCTTTCTCCCCAGGAAGGAACAGGCGTCCACCCCAAAGCACCAGGATGGTCCTGGTTATGATCAAGAAGGAGCTCTAAGTGGCATGGGGCACAAACCTGTAATCTTAGCTCCTTGGGAGGCTGAGGCAGGACGATTGCAGGTTTGAGGCCAGCCCAGGCCACTTAGTGAGACCCTGCCTCAAAATGGAACATAAAAGGCTCAGCAGCAGAGTGCTTTCCTAACATGTGTGAAGCCCTGGGTTTGATCTCTAGTACCTTAGGAAAAAATGGGGTCTCTGGAGGGTCTTGGGGTACTCTGGTGAATGAAGTAGCGCCCCCACCCAGAGCAAGGAAGCGCTCACACGTTCACCCTCTGCCGGGCAGTGTCACAGGCTCTTGGTCCCTTCTACAGAGAAGAGCGCGTGAGCCCCATTTCTCTAACGTGCAGACCAAGGCTCAGAGAGTCCAAGTGGCCGCCCAACTGTATGCCCAGGTGGACGGAGGACAAACAGTTGGTGCAGACCCCTGACTCTCTGCCTCCTCAGGTGATGGCAACCCCAAGGAAAGCAGCCCCTTCATCAACAGCACCGACACGGAGAGGGGCAAGGAGTATGACGGCAAGAACATGGCCCTGTTTGAGGTGGGCTGCTTGCGACCCTCCTCAGGAAGAGCGCATCCTCTCCACCCCTCCCCTGGGCCGCCTTCCACCTGGGTCGCCCTTCCCCCAGCTTCACCCTCTCCGCTCTCTGCCCCCCATCCTCCTTCCCTGGGCCCCGCACCCCACCCAGGGCTCTCCCTGTCCTGGGCCCTCTGCTCCCCCCCTCAGCTCCCCCCAGCCCCCCACCCCGGGGCCTCCAGGCTCCTGACACTGACACCCTTCCTCGTAGGAGGAGATGGACACCAGCCCCATGGTGTCCTCCCTGCTCAGTGGCCTGGCCAACTACACCAACCTGCCCCAGGGAAGCAGGGAGCACGAGGAGGCAGAAAACAACGAGGGCGGGAAAAAGAAGCCGGTGCAGGTGGGGCCTGGTGGGAGGCTGGGAGGAGGGGGATAAGGATGGAGGGTGGATGGTAGAGGCCGAGGTGTAGGAGGCTGGGCGGGGGAGGGAGGGCAAGGAGGTGAAGGATGGAGATGGGAGGGAGGAGGGAGGAGGTGGCTCCAAGGACGGATGGTGGGGTGGAGTGGGGGAGGAGGAGAGGAAGGAAGGAGTAGGCGAAACCTGGAGGAGGCTGAGCAGGGGGCCCACGCCTGTGATCCCAGCAACTTGGGAGGCTGAGGCAGGAGGATGGCAAGTTTGAGGACAGTCTCAGCAACTCAGTGAGACCCTAAGCGACTTAATAAGATCCTGTCTCAAAAGAAAAAAATGAAAAGGGCCGGGAATGCAGTTCAGGGTGGAAAGGCGCTGGCCTCGCACGTGTGAGGCTGTGGGTTTGATCCCCAGCAGCACACCCCCAATCAGAGGAGCAGGATGAGGACTGGGGAAGGAGAGGGCAGGACCAAGAGTGGGACACAGAGGAGTAGCGGGCGGGTGCTGGTGATGGGGGGCTCCAGACACTGACGCTGGCTTCCCTGCAGGCCCCGCGCATGGGCACCTTTATGGGTGTGTACCTCCCGTGTCTGCAGAACATCTTTGGTGTCATCCTCTTCCTGAGACTCACTTGGGTGGTGGGCATAGCAGGCATCATGGAGTCCTTCTGCATGGTCTTCATCTGCTGCTCCTGTGTGAGTGACACTGCCCCCGTGACAGCTGGGGCTTGGCCGAGGCCTGGGGTGGGAGGCGGGAGGTGGAGGCTCCGGACCTGGGCTTTCCCTAGGAGCCTCTGCTGGTGACTCTTGAGAGTCGATTAGGTCTGACTGGCCCCTCCGCGTCTCATGGGCTCGTCCCTGATGGCTGTTGACCAGGTTTCACGTGGATCTGGGAGTGTGTTTAATCACACAAGTAATTAAATGCAGATTCATTGATAAAGTGATAAGCATAGCAAAGAAATTAGAGTTCTCCGATGATCCCACAAAAGTTGACGCTTTGGTAGATTGAGATGATGTATCACAAACAACATCGCAACTGGATTCTTCTCATTCTCTCTAAAAAGTCAACTATTCAATGAACCCAAATTCTTGACACGTTTCTGTGTCCTGGAATATAACCTTGAGACAGCTCTGCATGCGACGTACCCAGTGCGGAAGTCATTGCACCTATTTTATAGATGAAGAAGCTGAGGCCAGAGAAGCAAAGGGAGCTGTCCCAGGTCACGTGGCTGGTTGGGGGCCAAACTGGGGTTTCCAGAGCCCTCTGGTACTGACGCTCCCGCACGTCCCCTCGCATGGTGAATAAGAGTTTTTCTTGAGAAGGACTTGGCACAGAGAGAAGTTGGAACAGGCCCAGGGAGAAGCTCAGCAGAAGAGAACCTGTGGGTTTGGCTGGTGTTTACGGGGCGAACGGCCTGGCCTCCACCCAGGCCACTGCGGCCCCCGGCAGCCGCCACTCTGATGATCTCTCTTCTACAGACGATGCTCACGGCCATCTCCATGAGTGCCATTGCCACCAATGGTGTTGTGCCTGGTATGCGGAGGGGACTCCAGGGAGCGGGAGGGGCTGATGGTCAGAAGGAGGGACGGAGCCCTGGGCTCTGGGGATCGTCAGGACCTGAGAGAGGCAATATGGCAGACCGGGGGCCTGGGCTCTGTCTGCCTATGGGGTAGGCCAGGAGCAGCCTTTTTGGGAGTGGAAGAGGGAGGCCATGGTGGGGGTTGAATCGGGCAGTGACAGCCCTCCCCCCTCAGCCTGAGACCCTCCTAGGGTGGTGACATCGTAGCTTCTGGGCCATGACCCCCTTACAGGGGTAATTAGCAACATGCTGCTAATTAGTGCTGCAAGATCCACACACAGTGGTTGGCTGGACCTCCCCCAGTCCCCTTGCTGGGGGCTGCAGCCTGCGGCAGAGCAACCCTTTCTGCCCTCTGTCACTGAGCCCTCCTCGTCCCCTAGGGCAGCCGAGTGCCCCTGGACCCTCTTGCTGATACTTGGCTTTCTCTGCAGCTGGTGGCTCCTACTACATGATCTCCAGGTCTCTGGGCCCAGAGTTTGGGGGCGCCGTGGGCCTCTGCTTCTACCTCGGCACTACCTTTGCTGGGGCCATGTACATCCTGGGCACCATCGAGATCCTGCTGGTGAGAGGGGCTGAGGGGGGCTGGGGCTGGGGCTCAGGGGTGGAGTGCTCGCTGGCATGAGTGAGGCCCTGGGTTCCATCCTCAGCACCACATTCAAAATAAATACAATAAAGATATTGTGTCCATCTACAGCTAAAAATCTTTTTAAAAAAAGAGGCTCTGAGGAGGAGACGTGGGGTCCCAGGCGGTCAGCCAGGGCACCAGTGCTCCCTGGACTCCCGGCGGCCAGGCTGCTCAGCCAGGCCCCGAGGAATCGGTGTTGTGTCTCGAAAGCGTCCCCAGCCCAGCTGGGGAGAGGAGATACGATGATCATGCAACCCCAACAGCTGCCGTTCCTCAGGCCCCCACCGAGCCCTCAGCACCGTTCAAGTGCTGTGCAGCCCTGAGCCTGAACCCTCCCGAGGGTTAGATATCATGACGCCCATTTTACAAATGAGAAGTTCAGAGAGGTAAGATAACGTGCCAAGGTCACTCAGTTTTCAGGAAGGTGGCAGAGATGGGTTGATAAGAGTTAAAATCAGAGTAGAATTAATAATAGTGAAGGGGCTGGGGCTGGGGCTCCGCGTAGAGCTCTCGCCTAGCACGTTCGAGGCCCTGGGTTCGATCCTCAGCACCATGTGAAAATAAATAAATAAAATGGAGGTATGGTGTCCAACTACAACTAAATAACAACAACAACATCAACAATAATAAAATAATAAAAGCAGTGAAGCCACACAACAGCTACCATGTGGTTCCTCCCACGTGCCAGGAACGGTGTCAAGGACTCCGGGAATGGTCATTCTAAAGGGCCTGTGGCTGCTGAATGACAAGAGATAAGAAGCACGGGGGGCCCCTGGAAAGAGGTCTGTTAGGGGCAGTGGCAAATGGGCAGAAGGCAGGCCCTGGGCCGTGTTTGAAGGACAGGGCTGCTAGACCCTCCTCGCCCAGGTGGGTGCCAGTGAGGGTCCTGGTTTACGGAGGGCAGAGCTGACAGTGCCCACGCCCCGTCCTATGCAGGCTCCGAGGCTCGCCGCGTGTCATTTGATTTTAGCCTCCTGACTCGTTCGCGAGCTGGAAGATGACCACTTGACAATGGGGAAAGCAAGTCTCAGGGAGCCTAAGGGACATGGGGAGGACGTGGACCTGTGTCTCTGGGCTTCCAGAGTCTGTGCTTGCCCCCGTCCCCACCGCACTCCTTGGAGAGCTATTGTTCAAGGTGCCACAGCTCCAGTTTGGGGGCAGGACAGGAGAAATCGGGTGGAGAGGATGCATGGGGCCCGGAAGACCGGAGGAGACAAATGGGGAGAGAAGAAGAACAGACGTTTGTGGCTTTTAAAAATCAAATATTGTGGCCTGGGGCTGTGGCTCAGCGGTAGAGCGCTTGCCTAGCACAGTGAGGCGCTAGGGTTGATCCTCAGCACCACATAAAAAAAAGATAAAGTTAAAAAATAAAGGCATCATGTCCATATACAACTACAACATTCTTTTAAAATTAAAGATTTTAAAATGTGTATTATAATAAATTCTGGGCTGGGGATGAAGCTCAGGGGTAAAGTGCTTGCCCAGCATGTATGAGGCTTGGTCCTCAGCGCCACCCCCAACTACCCACTACATAAAACAGGAAAAATATTAAATAAAAAAATGTTGAAAAAAGGGAAAAATATCATCTAGAGAAAATCATCAGGATCTTTCTGGTGCATTTTCTTCTAGTTTTTGCTTTTCTAAATGATATGGTATTCCATCTTTGTAAATACACCTTCACGCTATAAGCATCTCCCTGAATAACTGGAAACTCTTATAAAGGGTAGATAACTTTGTGAGAATATAAACATACCAATGTTTAGCACAGAAACTTTAGAAAGTGCAGATGTGCAACAAGAATAAATATTATGCACAATTTAATGATTCAGGGGAAACCGCGGTTAATATTTTGATGTATCTGCAGACAAGCTGCAGATATACACATATCTCTGTCTTCACAGATAAATTTACAACAATGAGATCATACAGCATTCTTATTTTAAACCTGATTAAGTCCACCAATATCACACGTGTAGTTTTTTTAGTCAGCCTGTATAAACCCATGGTTTGTGTGAGGGTGTGTGTGGGGGTGTGGGGGTGTGTGCTCTGGGAGCCGAACCCAGGGCCTTGTGTGCGAGCCGAGCACACGCTGTGCTGCGGGCTGTCAGTGACCCTGTGCCTCCTTTTCTAACAGCCCCGTAGTTTATGTCGGGATGTGATTCATTTGCCCAACCTCTGGGAATGAACACCGATTTCCTTCCACCTTCCTGCTAGAAGTACCACAGGCCGCTCATCATTGTGATTGACGGCTGAGGCCTAGTCCTGCAGGGTGGGCCGCCCTTCCTCGGCCACCCTCAGGACCAGGGCTCTTGGCCCCACTCGCTGTGCCGTGGCGGGCGTCATCGGCCCCCACAGCCGTGCCCATGCTTCCGATGACTTCCCTGGGGGTGAGCCTCAGCTGGTCCTCTCTGGGTCCCCTGCCTGACCCCTGGCCGGCTTCCTGCAGGCGTACCTCTTCCCGGCCATGGCCATCTTCAAGGCAGAGGATGCCAGTGGAGAGGCGGCGGCCATGCTGAACAACATGCGTGTCTACGGCACCTGCGTGCTCACCTGCATGGCCACTGTGGTGTTTGTGGGCGTCAAGTATGTCAACAAGTTCGCCCTGGTCTTCCTGGGCTGTGTCATCCTGTCCATCCTGGCCATCTATGCCGGGGTCATCAAGTCTGCCTTCGACCCACCCAACTTTCCGTGAGTGCTGCCCAAGGCACGGCCATCCCCTCTGCCTGCCCCTGGTTCGGGCCCCTGCCAAGCCCCCTCTCCCTGCCTGGCAGAAGGGGTGTGGGTGGGAGCCACTCTGTGGGAGGAAGGCCTCTCCCTGTCTGGGCTGCTTCCCCGGGGTGGGAACAGTGTCCCTGGTGAGGGTCAGCCGCCGGCTGGTGCGTGGGCTTAGGAAGAAGGGAAGGGATTGACCTCTGAAGGGTCCACACTGTGGTGGGGGAACTTCCCTGGACAGGACAACTCCAAGAACGGGACAGCCTTAGTGTGGACAGCCCCTCCAGGATGGGAGAGGACGCAGAACAGAGGGGCCCCGCCTCAGGTCTCTGAACGGGCGCCCTCCCGGCCTGGAGACTCTTGTCCATGGTGCTGAAATGAGAATCGCTTGAGGAGCTTCGGAAAAAACAAACCCAACCAAACCCCCCAAACCCGGTGCCCAGGCTCCATGTAAATGAGACCAGATCCCCCTGGTTCGGGCCCTGGGTCCCCTGGGGTTCCGTTGTGAAGCCAGGGCGAGGCCTTGTCCCCATCTTCCTAGCTCGTTCCTCTCCCTAGGATCTGCCTCCTGGGGAACCGCACGCTGTCGCGCCATGGCTTTGATGTCTGTGCCAAGCTGGCCTGGGAAGGAAATGAGACGGTGACCACGCGGCTCTGGGGCCTGTTCTGCTCTTCACGTTTTCTCAACGCTACCTGCGATGAGTACTTCACCCGAAACAACGTCACAGAGATCCAGGGCATCCCTGGCGCTGCCAGCGGCCTCATCAAAGGTCTGGGGAGGGAAGAGGCTGTGTCCAGGGAGCACTGCGGGGATTGTAGGTCACGCGGTCAGATGGAGAGGCCCTCCTGGGGATTCAGTTAAACTCAATCAGCTTTAGTTGAGCACCTACTCTGGGCCTAGCCTCATGGAGGGGTGGGGATGAAAAGGAGCCAGGAATCTCACCAGTAGAAGGAAAG
This sequence comes from Ictidomys tridecemlineatus, assembly GCF_052094955.1. NCBI lineage: Eukaryota > Metazoa > Chordata > Mammalia > Rodentia > Sciuridae > Ictidomys > Ictidomys tridecemlineatus. The sequence goes on along the minus strand of NC_135481.1, from coordinate 196,122,938 downwards.
AAAGCCACCACTTTAACAGATGTTCACTAAATACCTGCCAAGTGCCTCTGTGCTAAGTACTAGTAACACAAAATAAATAAGTCACAGTCCTTGTCCCCAAGGAGTTAGTGACAGAGAGATACATTAGCAAGTAAATTCCATTACACGTAGATGTGTATTCGGTGAATGGAGGACTCTCAGGGGAGGGAGGCTTCAGGTGTGTCAGGTGACAAGATGAGATTCTTATACCCACCTCAGGCAGGTTTTGAAGGACAGAGGTGAGCCTGGAGTTCTACCAGGGCGTAAGGGGATCTCAGACCGAGGGACAGCTGCTTAGCGCTCGCACACACAGACGGGCATAGTGTGTCCTCCCGACCACAAGTCGTCTGGCCTGACTGGGGCGTGAAGGGCAAAGGACAGAGGGCAAGGAGTGGCGCTGGAGAGGCTGGCAGGGGCCAGCTGTGGCCGCCTCGGAAGCGGAGAGGTTGGGCTGTGTCCTGAAGGCAGTGGGGTCCACGAGGAGGTGCACGGAACCCCCAGAGATGACAGTTTTCTGGACTAGAGGAGGAGTGACGGCAGAAGTGGGACAGGGTCCCTCACAGGGTGCTCTTGCCACCCGCCAGGAATCTGGCCTCCCTGGAGATATGGCTTGGTTGTTAAAACTGGGGGTGCGACCGGAAGTTAGTGGGTAGAGGCCAGGGTGTGGCTGACATCCTGCTGGCTGTGGGTAGCCCTCCACAGCAAAGAGTCACCTGGCCGACATGTCACTTGGGCCAGGCAGAGGAGTCTGGAATGAAGACAAGGGCATCTGAGAAACGCTGAGGAGGGGGTGGGCAGAGGTTGGCCATGTTTTGAGGTGGGGGAGGGGAGGGGAGCGGTGGAGGGCGCGGCCAAGGTCGTGGTGTCATTCTGAGATAAGAGGCAGGCATGGCGTGGGGGCAGGGACAGGTGGACCTGGGACGCAGGTCAGTCGGAGTCAGCCTTGTGTGTCCTCCCACTAGATGGGGCCGTCGGAGGGCAGGGGCTGGGTCCCATTCATCTGTGAAATCTATGCCCGCGGCCTAGCGGCAGGCGGACACAGGAGACGTTGGTGGGAATAAAACGCAGCCCAGACCAGGGAGCAAGACGGGTGGTCCCGCCCCACCTCCTGGCCCCAGACCCCTGGACTCCCCTGAGCCTCCCCTCTCCCCACAGAGAACCTGTGGAGCTCCTACCTCACCAAGGGGGTGATTGTGGAGAAGCGTGGGATGCCCTCGGTGGGCCTGGCGGAGGGCACTGCCGTCGACATGGACCACCCGTACGTCTTCAGTGATATGACCTCCTACTTCACCCTGCTGGTCGGCATCTACTTCCCGTCAGTCACAGGTGAGGGCAGCTCTGGAGGGCCTGTCCGCCTGGGAGGGACGAGCAGGCCAGGCCAGAGGGGGCGCCTCAGGATGCGTAGCCTGCCGACCCCGTCACACAAGCAGAGCCACCATCAGTCCTGAGTGGACGACGAGGCGTGAAGGCCAGACCTCACCCCAGTCCACTGCCAGGACCGGGCCCCGGGGCCCCAACCGCAAGTCGTGTCCTTTCTTCCGGGTCAGTCTGGTCCCCGTGCGCCTGGCGCTTGTCTGAGGTATCTCCTTCTGCAGGGATCATGGCGGGCTCCAACCGCTCTGGGGACCTCCGGGATGCCCAGAAGTCCATCCCCACGGGCACCATCCTGGCCATCGCCACCACCTCTGCGGTCTGTATCCTGCCTTGCTGGACGGGGACCATGGGGGGGGTGTGCTGGGGGAGGCGGCCGGTCCCGGGTGGGGGTGTGGGCTCCCTGCACTTGGAGGTTCTCCTTCACCCTCTGTGCAGACATCAGCTCCGTCGTCCTGTTTGGGGCCTGCATCGAGGGGGTCGTCCTGCGGGACAAGTAAGTGAGGGGATCAGTGGGACCTGTCTGGGGGAGCGTGGGCGCAGGAGGCTGGATTCAGGGTGCAGACCTCCGTGAGGGGCCACCCGTGTTCCCCCTGACCTTCTTGTCGTATTTGTCTTTCTCGTGCCCGTTCGGGAAGCTTGGATGGTAAATCATTTCCTTTAGAACAATGATAGTCTCTCTCTCTCTCTCTCTCTTTTTTTTTTTTTTAAGAAACAAGCCTCATTAAATCACCTGATATTTATATATCTGGGGGTCGGTCACTGTCCGGGGTTCTTGGGTGAGCACAGATAAAGAGCTCACAGTTTTGTCCTAGAAGGCTCTTTGGGGGTGGTGGCCAACTTGTAAGCAACTTCAAGTGCCCAGCGGTCAGACTGGCCTGAAAGAGAGCCCAGGGCTAGGGGAATGTGCAGGAGGGGCTGCGCCCAGTCCTCAGGGCACTGGGGCTGCAAAGGGGTTCTGCGCTGTTCAGTCCTCCCCAACCACAGAGCACCTGAGCCCTCTCCCCGGCATCCTCCCCTCCGCGACACAGCCTACCCAGGACTCCGCTGCCTTAGGTATTAGAGGTGATCTAGAGAGGTTTTAAAATATTCGGGGGAATGTGCCTAGGTCCTGTGCAAACCCTGTGTCGTTTTATGTAAGACGTGAGCGTCTCGGAGTTTGGTGTCCTGGGGGTTGTGTCTCATTCATCCTTCCCACGTCCACGCTGAGTAGAGATTAATTAGGTGGCTAGGAGGGGGAAGGACCTGCCGGCGTGAACAGGGAAGGGGGAGAAATGGCTTGTGTGTGTGCGTACCTGTGGCTGTGGGTGGTTCCATGTCCCTGGAGCACTACGGGGGGGGGGGAGGGAGGAGTCCTACCACAGAGTCACTTTCCCCCAGCACCTGGCCTCTCGAAGATAATGCAATGGGGTCCCCGGGGCTGGAGACCGGCGGGAGCCAGGATCAAGGCCTGACTTTCATACCAGGAAACTGAAGCTTGCTTTACTTTTTTTTTTTTTTAAATGGAGGAAACCTTGAAAATGTTAAGCAGGGGAGTGACCTGGCCAAGTGGGCGATTTGCACACATCACACCAATTAGTTTCAGGGCAGCCTGACCTCCCTCTAGCTCACTTAATCATAGGCCTCCCCAGGACTGCAGGGTTCCAGCAGGTCACCCCTACAGTGCTTCACCCAGGGTCTTGGGGTCCTTCAACAATGCCCCCCCTTTTGGGTTGGGGTCTCTCTGTGTTGCCCAGGCTGGTCTTGAATTCCTGGGCTCTTGAGATCCAGTGATTCCCGTGCCTTAACCTCCAGAGCAACTGGGCCTGAAGGCGCCGCCACCACACCCAGCCTGCCCTTCTATTTTAAGAAGATTTTTGTCTTTGATTCTTACACCATCACCACATGATGCAGCCAGAAACCCATTTTTCACATGGAGGCCCTGAGATCCTAGCAAGCTGAGAGACTTTCTCAGGATGACAGAGTACTGACAACCCCCAATTTGCTAGTGCCGTGCTCTGTGCACCATAGTGAGCATTTTACATATGGATTCTCTCACCCATTATAGGGAATAGGCTCATGATTGTTCCCATGGCTGAGGAAACTGAGGCTCAGAGAGGTGGAGTGATCTGCTCAAGGTCACACAGGGCAGGAGGTGCCCAGGATATTCAGGAGTCGCCTTTTCTCTGTCACCTGCAGAGCCTAATGCGTTGGTCAGCCCCGCGGTTGGCGTGGGAGACCCCAGCCTGGAAATCCAGGTGACATGGCTCACTCGGCGTCGTCTGTTCCCCTACTGCTTTATTCCAGGTTTGGTGAAGCTGTGAATGGAAACCTGGTGGTGGGCACACTGGCCTGGCCATCTCCCTGGGTCATTGTCATCGGCTCCTTCTTCTCCACCTGTGGGGCTGGGCTTCAGAGCCTCACTGGGGCCCCACGCCTGTTACAGGCCATCTCCCGGGATGGCATAGTGCCCTTCCTGCAGGTCAGTGTGGGCAGGAGAGCAGCCCCACCCAGCAGGTCAGCCAGCCAGGGCCCTGCCTGGGGGCTGCTGAGGAGACTGCGTAGCCTCTGGGGCCACCCTGGGCTGCTCCTGGGCCCTTCGGCTGGACACTGCATGAAGAGGGATGGGTGGATCTCATTTGGGATTTGGATTGTGGTCAGGCCCATCATTTTGAGAATTTTCTGCTCTCAGGGGAAAATAAATGGCCCTTCCCTGGCTCCATTTGTTGGCCAAGGACTCAGAGAAGCAGAAAAATGGCAAGAAAAGGCGGGGGTGGGGGTGGCGTGGGGAGCTCTCCAGGGTGCTTAAAAACCAGTATGGAGCACATGCCATGGTCACTTGCTGGCCTCCGGTCAGCTCCTCTCCCATCTGCCCATCTGACTGGAACTTCCTTTCCCATCGGGGGTCATTGGAACTTCATGGCACTAGGGTGCCAATGTCAGGGTGGGCAAGACCTGGCAAAATCTGCCGTTCCCTCGGGCGCCCCAGAGGATGAAAAATGCAGCCCCCTCTCCCACGGCTCATGTCTGTGGGACTCCCGCCTCTCCTCCTGTTTTCTAAGACTGGAGGACAGAGACCAGAAGACCGCCCGGTCTCAGTCCCCCGAGACGGTTGTCTGTCCCCAGGTCTTTGGCCATGGCAAAGCCAACGGAGAGCCGACGTGGGCACTGCTGCTGACGGCCTGCATCTGCGAGATCGGCATCCTCATTGCCTCCCTCGACGAGGTGGCCCCCATCCTGTCCATGTGCGTGCCTCTCCCTGGGTCCTCCAGCCGTGGCCCAGGACCACCCCTGAGCACTTTGGTCACCCGGGGACTTCCTGTCAGTCATGGAAGCCCGTCCTTTGTTATACAGAGATCCACCCCATAATATCAGAGTGTGTGAGAAGGGGATTTGGCCTTGGGACCCCTTAGGCGCCCCTGGTCCCTCCCCTGCTCCCCTCCCCATGTCCCCATTTCTGTTTCTGCTCCCTGTGCATCTGTCTCTCCGGGCTCTGTGTGCTCTAGGTTCTTCCTGATGTGCTACATGTTCGTGAACCTGGCCTGTGCCGTGCAGACGCTGCTGAGGACGCCCAACTGGAGGCCGCGCTTTCGATACTACCACTGGTGGGTGCCCTGTCCACCAGCCCGCCCCACCCATGTCTTACCGCCACCCAACCCCAAAGGCCAGCTCCTTCAGGTCTAAGGACCCCAAACCTGAATGCCACGTCCCGTTGTCCCCCCTCCCGTGGCCCAGCTAGTGGGAGGCCGATCCTGGAGAGGCATGAAGCATAGTCAGCAGCAGCCTCAGCATCACCCCGCCCAGTCCAGGGTGCTCAGCTTCTTAATGACGGGTCAGATGCAGCTGATGCAAATCCAAAATGTGACTCTGGCTGTGAGCTCCCGGCTGAGCACGTGGCAATCTGAACCTGTCCCTTGCTGTAAGAGGGGCTTGCTCACTGCTCCTCTCCTGGGCTCTAGAGAGCAGTCCTGCCCAGCAGAGGGGGACCCCCCTTCCAGGAGCCCGCAGTTCCTCTTATTCTTTTACTTTATGGCTTTTCATGCTCACAGTAGGACTGCAGGGATGACCCTGTTCACTCTAGAAAGAGGACACTGAGTTCAAACAAGGGAAGGGACTGGCCCAAGGCCACTGGGAAGACTGTGGCATCACAGGGCTTGTACCGGGGCTGCCACCTCCACTCCCTTGTTCCCCTTTGCTGGTGGCCTCTTCAGGGACCCCATCTCAGAGCCCATGCAGCTGGGGCTGTCCAGCCTGGGCTAAGGTGACTCTGGAGTTGACGGGGACATGGGTGGTGCCTGTCTGTGGCTGCTTCTCCATCCAGACGGCCTCGGATCTCCAGGGTGCTCACGGTGACAACTAGTGAGCTCCCAGACCTGGCCGCCGTCACCCAGGTCTGGTCAGGCCCTGCTCCACGGACTCTCACTGTCCACGCCGGTCTCTCTCCATGTGCAGGACCCTCTCCTTCCTGGGCATGAGCCTCTGCCTGGCCCTCATGTTCATCTGCTCCTGGTATTACGCACTGGTGGCCATGCTCATTGCGGGGCTCATCTACAAGTACATCGAGTACCGCGGGTGAGCGGGAGGCCCCCAGGGGCGGTGGGGACTGGTCGGTGGGGGATAGGGGGGAGGGCTGGAGTGGAGGGGGGGAGGGCTGGAGTGGAGGGCGCAGTGATGAGGTGGGGCTGGGAGACGGGAGATGGGTGGAGGCTTTGAGAAATGGGTGGTGACAGCAGTGTTTCCAAGGGAGCAGCGGCTTGGTGGCTGGGTGACAGAGCCCGCGGCGGGGGGACTTGCCTGCCCTTCCTCAGCCTGGGAGAAGAGGGAGGGATGTCTGTGCCCTGGGGCAGCCAGTTCTGTGTGCAAGGTTTTCGCTGCCATTTCCGGGATTTCTGGCCTCACGTGGTCCCCTCCTGCCCCCAGGGCAGAGAAGGAATGGGGCGATGGGATCCGGGGCCTGTCCCTCAGCGCCGCTCGCTATGCCCTCTTGCGCCTGGAGGAAGGGCCCCCGCACACCAAGAACTGGAGGTCAGTGTGAGAGGCGCCTGGTGAGTGGTGGGGGGACAGGAAGGGCGCAGGGTGGACTCTCCCCACTCACCTGGTTTTGCTCCGTGGCCTCCTCTGATCACTGGTTTGCTCTCCAAATGCCGCCCAGCTTGCTGGCCTCCCGACCACGTGTTCAGCTGTGGGTTCAAAAAATTGGTGAACGCGGGGCCGGGCCTCCCAGTCTCTGGGATGTAGCGAGCTCTCGCTTCTACAGGGAAGGCCACGGAGACAGGTGGGATTGCTCTCTCACTTAGAGAGCACGGAGCTCTCCAGACTCTGGACTAGTGACAGTCCCTCCTTTTCATTTACATGAAGGTCAGGGGTCAGAGAGGTCCTGGGGGTCACAGAAGGCAAAACCCAACCAGAGCCGCCCCTGAGCTCTCGGCCAGCTGCCCTCTGCCTGGCTGCTGTGCAGGCCCAGACCCTGGCTCACCCCCAGGCCCTCTGCCAAGAGTGAGGCACGAGCTCGGCCAGAACGTGCGGCCGGTCCAGCCGCGAGCTCCAGACCCAGGGCTTGGCGTTATTTGAATCCTCAGACGATCAGCACAGGGTCTGGTGGAGGGCAGGGGCTTGGGGGACTGGCCGGAGGTGGACGGGGAGAGAAGCACACACGTGAAGGCTGAGGGTGCCCTGCGGGCGGAGGGCGGTGGTGGGTGGGCGTGGGGTGAGGATGCACCCAGAGGTGGACGGCCTGGGCGAGAGGGGGACTGAGGGGAAGACGGGTGAGTGGGTGGCGGCACAGGCAGAGCGGAGCGGTGGGCGGCGAGCTGGGCGGGGGTGAGGGATGGACATCGGGAAGATGGTTGGAGCAATGGATGGTCGACTGTTCAGAGGGACAGGTGGTGGGCACAGGCGGTGGGGACCGAGGAGATGGTAAGGGAACTGGTCATGGGTGTGCAGTGGGTGGCCGGGGAGCGGACACGGGGGTCATGTGACTGTCCCCCCGCCAGGCCTCAGCTGCTGGTGCTGGTGCGCGTGGACCAGGACCAGAACGTGGTGCACCCCCAGCTGCTCTCCCTGACCTCTCAGCTCAAGGCGGGGAAGGGCCTGACCATCGTGGGCTCGGTCCTCGAGGGCACCTTTCTGGACAACCACCCCCAGGCCCAGCGGGCAGAGGAGGTGAGTGGGGGCGGGCCAGGGCGCTCAGGGAGACGGTGTTTGCCCCCATCCTGAAACCTCTGGGATCAAGTGGCCTCGGCTTTTCCCATCTTCTTCCTTAGAAGAGGAGCCTGAGGGCCCAGGTAGCCAGTCCCTTAGAATTCAACCCACTGAACCGAAGCCCATCCGAAACAGAAGGGCCTGTGTTGTGGATAAGGAAACGGAGGCATAGAGAAGCCAGGTCCCCGTCTAAGGACAGAAAAAGAGATTCAAATTCGGAGACTTGACCCCTACCTCAGACATTTTCCTGCCAAACTACAAACATTCCAAACTGTCTTCACATTCGTGGGCCATTTTCATCCCACTCTGCATGAACTCGGCATGTGTCGTACCCACCTCCGGCCCAGGAAGAAACTGAGGCCCAGAGAGGGAAAGCCGCTTGGTGAAAGTCACACAGATGCTGTCAGGACTGGGAATGGGTCCGTGGCTCCTCCTCACGTGCTCGTCTCCATCCACCGGCCCATGTCCTCAGAGCAGCGTCCAGTGTGGGCCGGGGCCACCGGGTGCGCGCGAGGTGCAGGACGAGCCGGGTGGAGCCTGGTGGGCAGTGGGGACCGGAGGACGAACCTTCGGCCCATGATGGGGCCATTCTCCTCAGGCCGTGGCTGCGCTGGAGGAAGGAAAGGGCTCCAGGAAGGGGGGGCAGGCAGGACACCCCTAATGCCTTGTGACAGTTCTGTTTCCGCCTCACTGAGCCGTTCACACGGATCTGTCAGGGCCAGGGCTGGAGGCTTCGGCTGCCCGTCCAGCGCAACGTGCAGCGGCTGCGGCGAGCTGTGTGCTGAGGGCCGGGCGCAGGCGGGTCAGCTGCTAAAGAGCACGTGGCCGCCCTCGAGGAGGCCAGGGCTGGGAGACGGGATGTCCAGCAGGCCTCAGATCCTCGGCGGTCAGTGAGGGCTGTTAGGGCAAGAACAGTGGAGGGAGACAGGGCCAGGGTCCCAGCACGCCAGGCAGGGCCCAGCCCCTCACGCTGCATGGCACGAAGTGCTCCCTGCCCCCAGATGAGGTGGCTGTCGGCCCCCGCTGACAGGTAGGAGTGGAGGTGAGATGGCTGGCCGAGGTCGTGCCAGGGTGGCGGAGGTGGACATCACCCTCTGTTGGTCCAGGACAGCCGCTGGGGGGTGGGCTCTGCAGGGAGGCTGTGCCAACAACATGCCCACGTGGGCATCAGCTGTGTCCCTGAGCCAGTCTTAGTCTCTCAAGCCTCAATTTCCGCACTGACAAGATGGGGGTGAGAACAACTTCCCGTATGATGCCCATCAACTGTGCAGTTAAGATGCTTATTGTTACGCTGCGTTAAAAAAGGTCCCTGCCAGGCGGTGCCCTGGCTCACGCCTGTAATCCCAGCAACACATGAGCCTGAGGCAGGAGGATTGCAAGTTTGAGGCCAATCTCAGCAACTTAGCGAGGCCCTAAGCAACTGAGTGAGACTCTGGAAATAAAGAATAAAAAGGGCTGGGGTGTGGCTCAGTGGTAGAGCCCCTGGGCTCAATCCCCAATATCCCCCCAGTTCTTAAAACAGGTCGTCCACCCATCAGAGAGTCTGATCTCAGTCTGGGTGGAGGGCGGTGTCTGGAGAAGGTGGCACTCAGGAGGGAGGGCAGGCCGTGGTGTCCAGCGGGGGCAGGGGATGTGTTGGGTGGTGGGGGGACGGCTGGGCAAACTGTGACTCGTCTGCAGGAATGGGGTCCTAGGTGACAGGAGGGAGGCACGGTCCTGACATGCTCAGGGCTGAGCTTCAGCAGGACGGGGACGAGCGGAGAGGGGGACGGAGCCAGGGGGCTGCAGGGGCCTCAGCCAAGGCCAGGAAGGCCTGAGGCTGGTCCCCCCAACCCCCAGTCTATCCGGCGCCTGATGGAGGCAGAGAAGGTGAAAGGCTTCTGCCAGGTGGTGATCTCCTCCAACCTGCGCGACGGCGTGTCCCACCTGATTCAGTCCGGGGGCCTCGGGGGCCTGCAGCACAACACGGTGCTCGTGGGCTGGCCCCGCAACTGGAGGCAGAAGGAGGACCATCAGACGTGGCGGAACTTCATCGGTAACCCTGCAGGCGGCTGGGCTGGGCAGGGGTGGGCTCTGCTTCCGGGGGCCCCAGGAGTTTCCCAGGCCCAGCACACGTGTGCGCTCGGCACCCGCAGATGACGGGCCAAGGCTGGCTACGTGCCAGCACTGCTGTGTGCTGGGGACTCAGATGTGAATGAGACCGTCGAGGCTCCTTCATGGCCCTCAAGGCCTGAGGGAAAGACAGGGCAGAGCAGGGGGAAGAGCTACAGCTTTGAAGCCACAGTGACCGAGGTCTGCGTCTCAGCTCCAGTCCTTCCTAGCTGTGTGATAGTGCCTAAGTGACTCACCTTCTCTGAGCATCTGACTCCCTGGTGATCGTTGGAAATAGCAATAGGATAACTAACATTGATAGAATGCCTTCTGTGCGCCAGACAAGTGGAGGCTTTCGCTGATCTCACCAGGGTCCTCTGAGCACTAGGCATTTTGATCTCTCTTTTATTGGTGAGACTGCGGCACAGAGAGATTAAGGAATTTGCCTCAGGTCACACAGTTTGACAACCCCAGAGCCTGTGCAGACTCCAACTCCAAGGGGCTCTGTCTCCCTTAAGGATTCAGGGAGGCCACGCGTGGTGGTGGGTTCTTGGTCATCAGAAAGGGCACGTGGTGTCACTGTGATCTGACAGGTGGACGGCTGAAGTCCAGAGAGGTTGGGGGGCTTCTTGGGATCCAAACAGAACGTGCGGAGGCCGGGTGGATGCTGGTTCGGGGAAGGTGCTGGGTGCCAGGAGCCCCCTGGCTGCTACTGGACCTGGGGGGGCCAGAGTCACGCTTCCCGTCTCCTTCCTTCCTTGGGCTCCATCAGAACTGGTCCGGGAAACCACAGCTGGCCACCTGGCCCTGCTGGTCACCAAGAACGTGTCCATGTTCCCTGGGAACCCCGAGCGCTTCTCCGAGGGCAGCATCGACGTCTGGTGGATCGTGCACGACGGCGGCATGCTCATGCTGCTGCCCTTCCTGCTGCGCCACCACAAGGTCAGTGCGCGTGCGCGTGGGCACCTCCGGGGGCGCCGGCCTCCACATCTGGCCTCTCCGGTGGACTCCCGGGGAGGGGCTCTGCTCCCTGCTTCAGGCTGGAGGTGAGCACGTTGCTGTAAAGGACGGCGGCGACGTTTTCACCGGGAGCTCAGAGCTGGGCAGGAGACCCTGGGCAGGAGGGGTGGGAAGGTTGGGGACACATCCCCGCTGGGCCTCTCTGGGTCCCCGTGCAGGTCTGGCGGAAGTGCAAGATGCGAATCTTCACTGTGGCCCAGATGGACGACAACAGCATCCAGATGAAGAAGGACCTGACCACGTTTCTGTACCATTTGCGCATCACCGCGGAGGTGGAGGTGGTGGAGATGGTGAGTCCCGGAGCCCCTGGAAGTTCTGGAGGCGCCCGGGCCTCTCCCTTGGCCCCAGCACCGTCCAGGGCCACCCAGCACCCACGGCACGTGATGCCGGCTTGGCCCTCTGCCCGCCTCTTGGCCTCGCGCATTTATCCTGGTGTCCTTCCACCTGCACCCGCGCCCCTTTGTAACCACAGGCTGATGGTGCGCCCCCTCGGCAGGACTCGCTCCTGCGTCTCATGTTCAGTCATTCCCCAGCCACCACGAGATGGGTGTGACTATCAGGATTTCCTTTTTACAGATTAGAACATCGGGGCACAGAAAGGTTAAGTAATTTCTCCCACAACCCACAGTAAATGGCAGAGCCAGGATTGCAACCCAGGCAGGCTGGCTTTAGAGCCTGTGTTCCTGTGGTGACACGGCCCAGCCTCTTGTTCATCCATCCTCGCAGTGACTTTCTGCACCTGTCCCCCTTGTGTCCCCTGGTTTACCCACATGGCCCCTGGCAGACTCACCTGCTCCTGGTGCGCACATTCCTGTGTGTCCACTCTCCCTTCATTCTTTTGCACGCCTCGTCACTCACCAGGTCACTCACTGATCAACTCCTTCATTAGCTCATCATTCACACGCCTGGTGCGGAGCTGCCCAGTGTCCAGGTTGCTGCCCTCTCTGCTCCAGCCCTGCCTCCCGCTGTCCTGGGCCCCGGCAGGGACGCCCTGGGCTTCCCTCCCAGGGCCTCCCTCCCTGGGCCTTGCAGCTGCCTGGGCGCGGGCTTCCCCCTGCCCTTCTCACTGCACCTGCCCCTGCTCACAGCACGAGAGCGACATCTCCGCCTACACCTACGAGAAGACCCTGGTGATGGAGCAGCGCTCCCAGATCCTCAAGCAGATGCACCTGACCAAGAACGAGCGCGAGCGGGAGGTGAGCCTGCTGCAGGTCTGGTTCTGCCCAGGCACAGGGTGGCCTGGGTCTGGCCCTGGCCACTGGCATTGCTGCCTTCACCCTAGCACCCTTACTCCCCCAACTCCACCTCGCGGCACCGGGCTCCCTGGCAGGCAGCGGGAGGACATGCTACCACCCCGAGCCACAGGGCAGAGGAGCCTTGGCATGCAGCGTGGATTGTCCTCTGCATGTGATTTTGGGGGCCCAAGGGAGAGTAATGGATGCTAAATAGGTACAGTGATGAGTCCTCAGGCGTGTGGGCTGCCAGGTGGGAGACAAGGGTTCATGTAATAGACTCTCAGAAAGTGGGTGGCAGGTGGCTGTTCACAGATGTAGCCGTGGGTGTGGTCCATATTGCCAGGGCTCAGGGTGATGGGTCTCCCATGGAGTGTGCATGTGAGACCTCCCAGGTGTGGATCACTGGTCCCAGGACTGTGGATGAAAGACCCTCCCCAGGGAGTGGAGTCCTTAGGGTCATGAGTGATGATACCCAGGACTGGGGACAAACTCCTGGAGGTGGGGCTAGGTTGCTTGGGGAATGGGGGCAGATCTTATAGGAGAAGGTGTCAGAACCATGGGTCATGGGTCTCCCAGGTGTGGTTAATATATTTCTCAGAATGGGGCTGATGGCCAGGCACATGGTGCACGACTGTGATTCCAGCAATGTGAGAGGCTGAGGCAGGAGGATTGCAAGTTTGAGGCCAGTTTTCACAACTTAGCAAGGCCTTAAGCCGCTCAGTGAGACCCTGTCTCAAAATAAACAATAAAAAGGGCTGGGGATGTGGCTCAGTGGTAAAGTTGTCCCTGGGTTTAATCCCCAGTACCCCCTCCCCCCAGAAAGACTGTGGTTGATGGGTCCTCAGGGAAATGAGTAACGGGTACCCCTTTATCAGATAAGGAGGGATCTCCAAGGATGGGGGTGTTACCCAGGGGTGGCAGTAAAAATGATAAGAGATGGCATTTGCTCGTACCAGCCAGAACTGACATGGGCCACAGTGCGTGGCAGAGCCTTGCTGTGGCAGTGCTGCACTTTGGTTGTGGGATGGCGGGAGGTCGGGGCTCTGGAGGAGTGGCCAGGTCAGTGTGCAGTCCTCTTGGACGGGAAGTCCTGTGCTGTTTGAACTACTGGTTGGTTCCTGGCTGAATGTTGGCACTGGTGGTAGCTCTTGGCAGGGCATGAGTGGTGACTCCCAGCAGAGCTGGCACCAACTTGTGTCACTCCCTAGATTCAGAGTATCACAGATGAGTCTCGAGGCTCCATCCGGAGAAAGAATCCGGCCAACACTCGGCTTCGTCTCAATGTCCCGGAAGAGACGGCTGGTGACAGCGAGGAGAAGCCCGAGGAGGAGGTGGGCAGCGGCAGTGGTCTGGCCTCAGCCAGTGGGAGCAGGACCTTTGGCTGCCAAAGGAGTCACCTCCTCGCCTTTCCTTCACCCCCAGGTGCAGCTGATCCACGACCAGAGTGCTCCCAGCTGCCCCAGCAGCTCCCCGTCCCCAGGGGAGGAGCCTGAGGGGGAGGGCGAGACAGATCCCGAGAAGGTGCATCTCACCTGGACCAAGGACAAGTCCGTGGCAGAGAAGAATAAGGGCCCCAGTCCCGTCTCCTCGGAGGGCATCAAGGACTTCTTCAGCATGAAGCCGTATGGGCTGGGGCCAAGGGCTGGGGTGGGGTGGGCCTCGGGGCCCTGCCCAGCCTGGCAGAGAACCAGCAGGGTCCAGTCTGAAGCCCCAGGGCGGCTCCCTTCCCACCTGAGAACTCCCAGGGTTTGGCCTGATGCTGAGGCGGGGGCTTCCAGGTTCAGGAAATGGGGAGGTGAAGGATGCGGGCGAGAGCAGGTGATGGCATCTCAGGACCCAGCCTCTTCTTTTTCTGACTCCTTTCCCTCTTTCTCTCGTTGCTTCTGTGTCCTGAAGGGAGTGGGAGAACTTGTAAGTGCTTCAGCATGTTTCCTGTTTCCTCCCGCCGCCAGGTCTCCCCTCTCCTTGCTCTCTCATGACCCCCAGGGGTGCCCCTGGCCTCCGGAGTCTCTCATTGCTCAGTTGGAGAGGCCTGGGGTGGGTGTCACGGGCTTGCGAGGGCCAGCCCCAGCAGCGCGGTCTGCCGGGAGGGCCACCGAGTCCTCCCCAGCCCGCGCTCTGCTCCCCTGGCTCCGCAGGAACCAGTCCAACGTGCGGCGCATGCACACGGCCGTGCGGCTGAACGAGGTCATCGTCAAGAAATCCCGGGACGCCAAGCTCGTTTTGCTCAACATGCCCGGGCCCCCCCGCAACCGCAACGGTGACGAAAACTGTATCCTGGACTGAAGATGCGGGGGTGGGCGGGAGGTGACCTCCGGGAACCTGGTCCTAGTCCCGGGATGGAAGGTCCGAGCCGGTCCTGCTTCAGGATCAGCACCTCGGACAGGGACGCAGGAGCGCGAGGTCCCTGGAGACCCCTGCTCTGCCGGGAGGGGAGGGGCGAGTCTTTCTCCTTGACCGGCTCTCAGACATGGAGTTCCTCGAGGTCCTCACAGAACACCTGGATCGGGTGATGCTGGTCCGCGGCGGCGGCCGCGAGGTCATCACCATCTACTCCTGAGGGCCAGGACCTGCCACCCGGGCCCCAGCGCGCCCGGCCGCGGCCCCGGAGCCCTCGCCGCGCCCCCCGCCGCTGTCACCGTTTACACACAGACCCTGTGCCCGTGCCCTGCCCCCTTTCCCCGCTGCCTGAAGCCTGGAGGCCACGCCCGTCGGGGCTGACTCGGAGAGGGCGCCCGAGCGCCTGTCGTCCCGGCTGCGCTGCCCTTTTCTAAGCGCGGCCTCAACCGGCCGGAGAGACGCTGCAATAAGGGTCGGGAGCAGGTGCGGAAAGCAGAGGACCTGGGGCCCGGAGGACCCCCGGCATCCACGCGGCCCCTTCCCCTTCCCACGCCGCCGCGGTCCTGGCGCTGCGCTCCTCGGCGCTGCGGCTCGCTCCCAGCGGCCCCGAGGCGCGGCTGGGCAGGCGGCGCCCCAAGTCCCCCCCGCCCTCCCCGCCCAGCCGGCCCCGGGCGCGGGTGCGGGCGCGGGGCGCGGGCGGCCGAGCCTATACATAGTGTACAGGAGACATCGCGTGTATTTTTAAAGTCCCCATATTTATGTAACTAGAAGCGCAACGGACTCCTCGCCACGGTCCAGCCCTCCCGCTGGGGCGCCGGGGAGGCGGGGGCCTGGGAAGCCGAGTTTTCCTTGACGTTCGAGAGTTTGAGAGCGGAAGTGCTTTAGGCCCAGGCGGGGGTCGTGGTCCTGGTCCTGGTCCCTCGACACCCTCGCTCCGTCCGCTCTCGCCTCCTCGTCCTTTGCGCGCGCCCTTGGCTCCCTTCCCTTCCCTCCAGTTCTTCTCAGAGACGAAGTGAGACGCGGCCAGCTTCCCGTGGACTCGCCTCCCAGCGGATGGGAGCCTCCACTGTGGCTGCAGAGGCGCGTGCGCAGCCTCTCTCTTCGGCTCTTATGCAAGTTGGGGCCAGGATAGGGGAGGGGCGCTCTTCGGAGGGAGAAACCCAGAGAGGCCCGCGCCCCACCGAGGAAGCCCCGCCCCGGTGCCTTCGCTGGGGAGCAGGCGTCTCTCCTCAGTTGGCTTGTCGCCTGCTCCCCCATCCCATGGCTCCTCGCCAAAGACTGAAATCGTGGAGCTGGAGGGCGCACCCCCAGAGTTTCCTCCTTGGGTCAGTTGAGGGAGGAGGGGGCAATTCTGGTTTAGGGGTCAGACCCACTGGGAGGCCCCAGCACCGCCCCTGATGTTCCCTCCCCTGTCCCGATCCGCAGCTCCAGTCTTGGGTTTCCCCTGCCTACTCCGTGTTCTGAGGCCAGGCCTCCCTGCCTAGCAGCGGCCTCTAGCTACATCCCCCAGGCATCTGGAGTCACATGAGCTTAGAGGTTAGCACCTCCCTATCCTCTAACTAGGACCCAAGGCCTTTGGCTTCTTCCGACTCAATCCAGTCCTTGGCGCTTCTCCCCATTAGCGGTCGGAGGCGCACTCTGCCCACAGAGAAAGCGTTTGGGCTGTTTCCTTCCCCCCCAGGGCACTAAGGGGGACAGGCACTGCATGCTCGTTCCAGCGCCCTCTGGGACTGGGTACAGCATCTCCAGCCCCAGGGCCCTGAACTGCGCACCTAGTTAGACATCCTGCCCATCTCCCAGAGCTGGGGCCACTGGGTACTCCTGACCTCATCACCTCCTTTCCTTTGAGCCCAAGGCAGAGAGCTGCAGCCGGTGCCATCTAGACAGGGTCAGGTGTGGTTGGGGATAGGTCTGGAGGTCTGCCGGTTAAATTTAATCGGGGACTAGATAGATTCTTCCAAAAACTAGTCAGAAAGTTGGAATTATTTAGACACCAGCCCCCTGCATCTTCCAAAAGCCCTCCGAGAACCATGGGTTCTCCTTTCTGGGGGCCTGAGCATTTTGGTTTAAAGTGGTGGGGCTGGGCGGTGGTGGTGGTCAACACCAATTAGGGAACCAAAGTTGCACTATCTGGGCCCAGACCCTCTGGTTGGCAAGAGCAAAGTTTCCGTTGATGAAACAAACATCCCACAACAAAAACCCAAGTTTTCTGTGCTACATGTGCAATATTTGTTATGAATGTTATCACGTCATTCATCAAATTATCTTTATAATCACTGTAGCTAGATGTTTCATGTCCATTCAAGTGACTTTTATTCTGAGTGCAATATTTCAATAGCCTTGTAGTGATTAACTAGTGTTGCTTTTGTTTTAGAAGATCTATGTGCAGGGCAATGCAATGAAGTTGAGAACCTTGTAAATAGGAGAGGTTGCAAACCAAATCCAGAGTATTTATTACTATTATTATTAGGCCTGCCTTTAATTTTCAGTGTTTCAGTATTCCGCATCCTGCCTCAGTATTGACCTTGTGTTCTTCGTGCCAATACGAAAAGGAGAGGCTTCGTTCTTTCCTTTATTGTTGAATGCTCCCATTTAATGCTTTAAGGCTTTTACTGTATTAATTTTTTAGACTCTCGTCTGCACAAAATGCAATAAAAATAATTTTATGATACCCTTCATGGCCTGAGGTGTGCTATTTGGAACTCCAGGGGGCCCTCAAGGAGGAACTGGACTCTGTCAGAAACACTGAACTCTGCTGACAGAAGAGGCAAGCGAATGCACCAGGTCTGGCTGTCCGATTTGTGTGTGGGCAGCACTGGGGCCCTGTCCCAGCAAGCACTGCCCAAGGATCACTCCTGTGCCTGGAGGCACCTGCACTTCCTAGGTGTCTAGGGGGCTCTCTAAAGCGCTCAGGTTCTGACTGGAGAGTACACCAGCTACCTGCACAAGAGTGAGCACAGAGCACCAGCTGAGATGAGATCGAAACAGAAGTGTTCCCCTCCCCATCAGCCAGAGAAGATGCCCTCACAACCTTCTTTTCCTAGAACAAGGGGACCGCCTGTTGACACTGCATGTCTGCCAGAAGCAGGATGCTGAACGGCATAACTAGCCAGTGGGCTTCTGCCCTGAACTATCGGGACAGCTTCTCACTAGGGGAGCTGCACAGAGAGGCCGTGGGACTTGGCAGGAGAGAGAGCAGGTGTAGAAACTCAGGCTCCGGCAGGGTGAAGAGGTTTTGAGGCCTGACCCTAAGTGGAGGACAAGCAGTGGCAGACCAGAGTCCTCAAGGAAGGGGCTCCTCACCTTCTAACCCCGGAAAAAGTGCCCTGCAAAGAGGTGCTGCAGATACCATCGACACCCAAGAAAGACGAACACAGTGTTGACTTTTTCATTTTAATTAAAAAGTAATCATTCATTTTATTAACAACACAAGAGTTCCAAAAAGGAAAAAAAAAAAAAAACACTATATAACACAAACGGGTCAGAACATAAAATGCTGTCATTTGGGGACCTTGAGTTTTGAAACCACTGTTTGCTCAGCCACTGGCAGGGACTCAGCTGAAGTCTCTGCCCTCAGCCCTGCCAGAGGCCCCTGGAGACGATCCACGGGGCTCGGGTGGGCACAGCCCCAGGGAGAGGGTGGTTTCTTTCGGCTCCATTCAGAGCAGCAGCCAGAGGCCCTCCAACATCTCACTCTGGCTCAAAGGTTACGAACACCGTCTGCATCGAGAACATGTCCAGCTACCAACAGTATGACATCGAAATGGTCCCTGCTTCCTGCTGCTCAGGAAACAGAACAAGAGGCAGATGAAAACAACAGCCTGGGTTTTTGAGCTAAACTCTCAAAACAAATCACTGAAACGATGGGATCCACTGCCAGAGTCCAAGCTGCCTTCTCAGATCCACTCCCTGGAGTGCCACTGGAGAGGGAGGTGCTGACAGAGATGTTTTGGGGGAAGAGTTAATGCCAAACTGCTGGTGACTGGAGCTGTTCAGTCCTCCCCTAGGGATCCTCCAAAATGAAAACAAAACAAGAAACAAGTATCGCCCCCAAAACTTCCAATTGGTCATCCCCCTGCTGCAGGCAGGAGACCTTCCTTCTGTGGCTCCTCCTCACGGCCGGGTGCTGATCTGAGCCTCGAGCAGGATCCCATTCACATGGGATGGCGCATGGTGACGACACTGTGCCTGCCAAGTCCAGGCGGCTTCTCTGTGAACTCTGGCAGGAGCTCCAGCTCTGGTCAACACGTACAAGGAGGACATGACTAGGCAGGATCAAAATAAGCAAAGGTGGTGGCTACTGTCATGACAAATGCCAGCTCTGATGTGGCTTCTTCCTTTCATCCACAAATCCGACAGACAGAGGAACCAGGGAAGCCCCATCAATATAAATAGCCCAGACGCCTGGACTACTTGGTGACCCCAGAGATATTTTCTACCAGAAAACAAAAAAAGATACACCCCCAAATGCAGTATAAGCTCTGACTCTGTGAGGAGTAAGCCACAGCCTTGGGCAGAAGAGAGCGCAGGTGTAGGAACTCATGACACTCGGTGCAGACCTGGAGCCGCAGACAACATCCTCCAAACAACTCTATTTAGAATGAAGTGGAAGGAGGCCAGGGGAGGAGGGGACTAGGGATGGTTGAACAATTTAGCCTCAGTAATGCCTCTGGTAAGATCCCATGGGGCCCTGGGGCCGCCCCACCTGTGCTGTGGTTTGGCTAACCAGGTGAGAGAGAGCAGGGCCACTCTGGATCAGAGTGTCCAGAGCCTTCTGTACACTTGGATTGTCAAAGTTGATGCCTGTGGATGACATGGGCCTCTGGCTAGCCATGTTGCTAGCAGGTGCCAGGCGACTGGAGGGCTGGCCAAACAGCCCTTGGGAAGGAGCCCCAGGCCTGGGGCCCATGTTCCGAGCAGATCCTGCCTGTCCCAAAATGTTTGGAGGCTGATTGCCAGAGGCCTGTGATCTTTGCTGAGGCTGGTTGTTCACTGCTGTGGAAAAATTCTGGTTCTGGGTGCTTCCGGCAGCAACTGAGGGGGATGCGGAGCTGCTATTGGCCGCAACCGTGCCACTATTGAAGAGGCTGAGGATTTTGGCCTGAAGCTCTTGCTGGGAGGTGGGGGGTGCAGCTGGAGTGGGTGTAGCAGAGGGGAGCACTTGGCCGCTCTGGAGCGGTTGGGAGCTTGGCTGTGTCTTCAGCGAGGCACCCGAGGTCGGCCCGAGTGGTTGGCGGGAAATCGGGCCTGGAAGACAAAAAGAGGGAAGCATCTGGTTGAAAGTACCCCCCAAGGGCAGGAGGCCGAGCAGCCCAGGGAAGAAAAACAATCACTGAATCACATCATCACATGATACATAGACAATGACATCAATTTCCCAAAGGGGCCACTTCATGGTACACATGTGCTATTTACAGACAATAGCCCCATTTCCAAAGAAAACTGGAAAAAAGCAAAGGTCAGAGTGGCATCCACCTTGACTACCAGGGAGCCGGCAATACTAGCCCACCTCAGTGCATCACAGGGGTCAGAATTCAGTACTTGAATCTTAAAGTTTTTATCGTTAATCAAATTAGCATGGATGGCCCGTGAGAGAACCCAAGGGATGGGTTCGTCTCCCTCACCCACCCAGGGAGCCCTGGGCTGACACCCTCCCAACAGAGCCTGGGGATTAGAGAAATGCAGAGTCAGAACTTCACCTCGGCCCTGCCACGTAGCTCACCAGGCAGAGAGTCGGTGCTGCTCCTCATAAGCCGCTCCTTCCGCTCTCGCAGGTAGTTGATGATCTTGTCTGTTTCTTCGGCAGTGAGGTACCTATTGTCTGCCAGCAGGTTGATGAGGCTCTGGATGGCGGGAGGGTGCCCCCCGCGCACTCCCTCCTCTGGGCCTCCTCGCTCTCTTTCCTGGAGGATGGCTTCATCAGCCATCTTGGCTGCCTGTCTGGCAATCTCTTCACGTTCCTTCTCGCGGCACTCATTTTTGTAGCGCTCATAATTTCTGGCCACCAGTACCATGGCATCTGCCTGGGGCATGTTGCGATGCTCTGTAGGAGGGAACGACATGAGTTATTTTCTCCTATGACAGATCTGAGTGCCCACCTGCTGTACTCTACCAAGCCTTTCCTAGCCTCAAACTAGCAAGAAAACCATTTTGATGACAAAAAGCCTTGAGACTGGGATGAGGTGGGATGGGGGGGGAGGGGAGGGGAGGAGAGGAGAGGGGAATGGCTATCTTTGGTGGGGAATGCCCACCTTTGTATAGAGCTCTTTCTTTGGGGAAATTCCTAGATCACAGACTGGTAGTAAAACCCAAAGAAACATGACAGCCTCCCACAGATTCAAACAGACCATGTGGTGAGTAACCATGGGAGGCAGGCCGGCAGCCTCGAGACCAGCAGCAGGAGGCCAAAAAGCCCTCTGTAAAGCCTGGCTTTCCACTGTGCACCTCAGGACAGAGCTGGCCTACTGTTTCTTAATTCATCAGTTCAAAAGTCATGGATTAAGATCAAATTGTGACCTCAAATAACCTCGCACTCTACCAGTGGGCAACGACTTTGCAGGATGGAGAGAAGATGTCTCAGAACTTTCTTAACTGTCCTCACACATCTTGAGGACTGTTCTGTGGAGACAACTGACTCACCAGAGATCCCAACATATTCTGAGGCTATGAGCACAGCTAGTCTGGCCAAGAGAGATCCTGGGTGTGGGGGGAAAGGGAAAGTCCAGGTTGTAAGAGCCCTGAGTAGGGCACAGCTAGCTAAGTCTCCACACTTGGGTATCAAAGCATTAAAAGCTACTTTGGAGAAGGAATTGAAGGGCATCTAGGGGTCAGAACCTCTTCCCTGTCCTCGCAGCCCACCTACTCACTTCTCCAGCACAGTACCAGGATCCTGTCTGTGATAGTCTCTGTTCCCATTAGAGCGCTGGGTGAAAGCAAGGATTCTATTGCATTTCAGCACAGTGTGCACCAGAGATCTGCGGGAGCCAGATCTCACGGGCCAGAGCTCAATGGGTGCATTTCTTTCCAACTCTCCTTTCAGTGCTTCACCTTCATGACTTGAAATGGGACATACCAGGGGTATTTACACCATAGAAATCAACAAATGCTACAGACTATCCCCTCTTACCTCAGAGCTGATTAAATATTTGCCAGCATACTTACTACATACACCTAATGGCTAAGCAGAAAGAAGACTCAGAACTGTATCGCTGAGAAAATAAGACTAATAAATGATATGCAAGTCTCCTCTAAGGCATTAAACTTAGGAAGGGGGCCTACTGTGTTTGAGCTGATACGTGAGTCATTTGCCCAAAATCTATTTCTTAGGCATAGAAAAATTAAAGTGCTAACAAGTGCCCTCTGAGATTCTGGCCTATTTGGGTCTCCATACCTTGTGGGGTTCCAAACATGATGTTGACTGTACAGGAACGATGAATCTGGTGTTGCTGAGTGATGACAATAGCAAAAGGAGACCCTCCCCTGCTAACATCCTCCAAGGCTTGAGAAAGGGACACCTCTGTGTTGAGGAAGATCAAGTCCACCACCATGCCTAGGTCTCTCACCTTCCGCCCCACAGACTCAGCGTAATCTCTGCAAGAGTAAACCAGATCCAGGTGAGTGCTTCTTGACCAACTCTCAGTCTGCACACTGTTGCACTTTAGCTGCACATGTGCCTGCAGAGAATTCAAATTCTACCCGCAATTCCCCACTGAGGTTCCAAGGATCTAGACCACCCTCCTTCCACTGGCTTTTCCAGAATGACTGTGACCTACTTGAGGTCACAGAGGAATCTGACAGTAGTCCAGTATTTGATACACTTCTGTTGATTCTCTAGTCCAGTGGTCTTTCCTTAGCTCATCCTGCTGCCTAAGACCTGCAGCACTTATCTGCCTTTGGGCAGTCTGCATAACAGTGGGGAAAACACAGGCGTTCATGCTAAAAAGTTGAATCCCAGCCCCAACATTTGTTTGCACAATTGTGAATGTTTAAGTAAATCCAATGAAAAAAACTCTTAACCAATTTCAGATTTTTTTTTTTAACCAATGAAACAGTAATAATATGGCCCAGCTCCTACGTTCCTTTACTTTCCTTCCAATTTAATTAGATCTCTGATAGTCTCTTCTTTTCTCATCACCCACATATTTTTTTCTTCATTTTCCAAACAGGTTGTGAGATCCACAAGAGGAAAGGGCTGTGTGTTTGCTTATTGTTGCTATTACAGACCTTGAACCTAGTATCTACACTTGCTGAAGGAATACACATATAACATGATTACTGTGAAGATTAAAAATAATTTACGAAAAGCACCTAGCATGGGGTAGTACAAAGTAGGTGCTCAGAAAAGGACAGCTATTATTATCATGTATTATCCAGAAAAAGCTACAGTAAAAGCAGCATTTATCTCTGAACAAAGTTGCCCAGAGCCTGTGAACTCTGCCTGCTGCTTGGTGTCTCAACACCTATTTCCCTAGTCACTGACTTGAAATTAGCTCTTTAACCCCAAACTACTAGAAAATACATGATGTTATTTACTAACCAACTGGGGAAAGGGAACACAGCTACTGTCGGAGACTGCAAGCTGCCATCTCTCTTTCTGTTTCTCGGCTCTGCCTCTTCCCAGGTGAGAATGTAGAGGTGAAACAGAGCTGTGCTATCAATTCTGGGTTGGCTAACATGGTCATCTAACAGTTCTGCAAGGCCAGGGCCCTTCACAAAGCAGGCACAGTTTTGGTTGGAAAACCCAGACATGTGCTTCCCAAAGTATTAGGGATTTGGGACTGTCCCACAGAAGGGGAACTATTGCTTTGCTTGATTAATACCTACTCCCTCTCCCACTCTCAGTTCACATGGCTCTAACCCCACCTCCAGCTTTAGGGTGGGTACAGACATGGCATTCTAATACCCCTGGCCAAAGTGACAAGATCAGCGATGGGGAAAGTGAGCCAGGCCAATCTAATGAGAATAATCCAGGACTTTAGGTAGTAGCACAGGAAAATGAAGCTCTCTTTCAAAGGGCTTGTTAAGCTCAGAAAACACTTATCTAGCTAGTCTGCCTTTTCTAGTAGAAAACCTGCATGAGAATAATGGAAACACTGAGGAAGCTGTGCCAAGATGCCAACCAGAGACCAGTCCTGATGACACAGTATGACCATGGATGAGGCCATGTCTGAACTTCCCAGCTGAGCAATCCAAAAATTTCCCTTTTGGATTTAAGGCAGATTGAATTGAGTTTTCTGTCACCTACAACTCAAAGAACTCTGGCTAATGCTCATAACAATACCAGAATTCAGTGGGCAAGCCCAAGTTCAGTGGGTAAGCAGCTAAGCAGGAGCCTGAACTTTTCTTCTGACCCATCTCCTCATTAGGGAGAGGTATCCAAGGGGTCTTACTTAGTCTGCTTGTTGACCACAATCACAGAACAATCCACAGGTCTCTCGGCATCAAAGCGTCTCTGGATTTCCTCAAAATATTGACGGTAAAGCTCTTCTCTACGCCGTTCCTCACGTTTCAAACGCTCTGCAAGATACCACCAGGGAAATCTAAAATAAGGACTATCCTTCTACAAAAATAAGCCAGAGGACTCTCTAAATTAATTCTTACATCTACCTCCTAAAAATAATAATATATATTTTTTTACTATTAAGTTCTTAAAAATGAAATAGATTAAAAGGCACAGACTTTTTTTTTGGTAGTGGTGATTAAACACAGGTGCACTTTACCACTGAGCTACAACCCCAGCCCTAAATTTGTAGTATTTATTTTGAGATAGGGTCTTGTTGTTAAGGGTCTCTCTAAACTGCTGAGGCTGGCCTCCAACTTTTGATCCTCCTGCCTCAGTCTCCTGAATCTCTGGGATTACAAGCATGCGCTGCCACTACACCCAGCTCACTGAAAAAAAAGGTGTATTGAGAAAAATACACTTCCTGTCTTGAGACAGCTTACTCCACATTCCCCTGGGACATATTTCCTTTCACTAAATAAACCCTTTATGCTTTTTCTAAAATTAAATAAATAAATAAATAAACAAACAAACAAACAGACCCAAGGTTGTCTTTACCTAAAAAAGAGAGATGTGATCAGGTAAAAATGATAAAGAAACAAACAAAAACCCATTTTGTATAAATATTCCAGACAGTCATAGCTAGTCAATGAACACAAAAGCAAGCATTTAATGTTTTCTGCTCCAATCTTACGTTCATTTCTCGTTTCTGGAATTTTGTATTTCTTGATGTATGACCCAGATGATGGTGTTAATTTGAACTTAAAAATTATTTTCAAACTGAATGTTCTCTAAACATTAACAAGCTATTTTTATTTCTTTTAATGACCTGCCTGCCCAACTATGTATTAGCCCCCTTTCAACTGGGGTATTGGTTATTAGTGTCTTTTTAGTGTTTTACCATAGTACTAGGAATAGACTGTTTCTGCTACTTTACCTTTTGCACGAGACTGACTTTCTGGGCCAGGAGGGCCTCGTCCATCAAAGCTGTCTCTGTAACGGTCAAAGTAAGAGTCATCCTTTCTCCTGCAATAGTCATCCATCCGCAGGTATCGATCATAAGAGCCTTCTCTCCTGAAAAGTTAGGGAAGTTTTCACCAAGTTAAAATTCTGTCCTATATGCAAAAATCAGATTTAGAAAAATTTTTAAGACCTAGAAGTTGTAGTAAATATATAATAATAATTTGCCATTTTAACCATTTCTGAGTGTAGAATCCAGTGGAATTACAATGTTGTACAAATGTTACCATTATCTATTTCCAAAACTTCCATCACCTCAAACAGAAATTCTGCTCATGAAGCAGTAACTCTCTATTCCTCCCTCTCTCTAGCCCCTGGTAATATCTATTTTCAGTCTTTATGAATTTGCCTATTCCAGATATTTCATATAGGTAGAAGCATACAATAACTGGGAATTTTTTTTTTTTTTTTTTTTTTTTTTGTGTGTGTGTGTGTGTATGTTTGACTTGTTTCATTTAGCATGTTTTCAAGGGCCATCCATGTTTTAACATATATCAGAACTCCATGAGTTTTTATAGCCACATAATATTCCACTGTATGTATCTATAACATTTTAAAAATCCATTCATCTCTTGATAGTCATTTAGATTGATTCTAGTTTTTGTCTTGTATGAATAGTGCTGCTATGCACATTCATGTATAATTGAGGCTCTCTTTTCAATTCCTTTGGGTATATACTCAGGAATAGAACTAATGAATCATGATAATTTTATACTTAACTTTTTGAGGAACTACCAAATTTTTCCCCACAGGGGCTATATACCATTTTACACATCTACCAGCAATGTAAGAGGGTTCCAATTTCTCCATACCTTGAAGATACTAGTAATTTTCTGTATAAAAAAATTATTATGTGGGGCTGGGGATAGAGTGCTTGGTTGGTAGAGTGCTTGGTTGGTAGAGTGCTTGCCTCGCATGCAGGAGGCCCTGGGTTCAATCCCCAGTACCACACACACATAAAAAAAATTATTATAACCATCCTAGTAAATATGAAGTGGTATCTCACTGTGGCTTTCATTTTCATTCCCCTGATGACTAATGATATGGAACATCTTTTCATATATTTATTGGCTATTTGTGTATCTCCTCCCTGGGTTTTTGCCTTGCCAACAACTTTATACTTTTTTCTGTTTTCAGGACCTAGAAAAATCCAGATTCAGTCACTAAGCATAACTAATCATTCATTCACACATTTCAGCAAAATTTATTGAGCACCAGCACCATGTCTATACTTGATATATTCAGAAAATGCAAGGCTGATAAAGTCATTGCCTTTATAGAGCTGTCACTTAATTCAGCAAAACACACAAAGGCTGTTAACAAAAAGGAAGCATGGTAGCCATGTAAGTACCTGTACATAGGCTCTCGGGAGTCTCTCATGTCTCTGTATCTGTCATACATGGGGTCCCGGTGATCTCGAAAATCCCTAGAGTCTCTTAGGTCACGAAAGTCTCTAAGATCCCTCATGTCCCGAGCATCTCGCATACTTCTGCTGTCTCTGTGATCCCGAATGTCTCTGCTGTCTCTGTGGTCCCGCAAGTCTCGGGGGTCTCGAATGTCTCTGCTATCACGGGCATCCCGGCCATTTCTGCCATCCCTGGGTTCTCTCCTTGGACTTCCTCGGATTGGAGATCGATCACGCCTTGTATCTCGACTATCTCCAAAGCCATAGGGATCCCTGTGGGAGGTAGTAAGAAGATGCTAAGACAAAGAGACTGCAGAGAGCCAACCCTTCAGCTCTTTACAGAAGGAAGCCCCCACCCTCTAGTGCCTTTCCCTAAAACACGGATGATAAACAGAATATGACTAAATTTTAAGGATATTGACCCTTCTGGTCAGCAACTAGTTTAGAAGGTTCGAGAATCTCAAAAGATTTTATGACATCAAAGGAAGAATGAATAATCAAAAGCCAAAACTTTTGACTGAGGTATTAGTATTCACCAGGCTTTAGGGAGTAATTTGATATTCCTTGCATATGCCAATTGTTATTTCAATCTCAATTTCAATGGGTTTTCAAAGTGAAAGTGCTTTTCCTCCAAATCTATTTTCTCCCATTGGATTTGTTCAAAAGAGACTTTACAGGGGGAAAAAAGTAGAAGGGATAGAGTAAGGGCCAACACTTACTGTACTGTATAACAAACAGCAAAATCTCATACAAAGTGAAAAAAGAAGTTGTTGTTAAAGTACAGAAAACCTCACTTAAAATATATAGCAAGACAATCAAACTGAGGGGAAAAAAAGCAAGCATAATACTATACACAAAGAATCAAGAACAATCAGTTTCTCTTCTTTGCAGAACTACATAATAGCGGTCTTTCTTAATCTAAGTGTTTATATAGAATCTGATTTCTTTTTGCCTAAGGTTTTGCTTTTAAACAGTGTTTGAAATCACAAATACACTTGACCTGCTCTGACTCTGTTTCTTCAGGAGACATTTTACTCCACTGTAAACCCATCCCTAACATAATTCAAACCAAAAGTTTTCTACTTCAATTAAGTCTCATTCCCAACTTTATTCACTTTGGCCAAAAAGCAACTACCCAGTTACTAAGGCTTAAGTTCTTGAAAGTTAACTTTGTTTCTCCCCGCCCCTATTCCCATCAAGTCACCTGAGTCCTATTCACTCTTTCTCTCTCTTTTTTTTAGTTGTAGATGAACAAACACCTTTATTTTTATGTGGTGTTGAGGATCGAACCCAGGGTCCTGCACATGTTAGGCAAGTGCTCTACCACTGAGCCACAACCCCAGCCCCTCACTTTTTCTTTTCATTCCCTCTAGATTTGTAAATCCAACTGAAGCCCTTACTTCTATGCTGGCTCTAATAAAAATTTCCAAAAAACAAAACCCAATTTTATTTTAATTCATTTGACATATAAACATCATACTAACCATCCTATAATGCCAATATTCACCTTTTACAATCTCAGCTTAAATTCTAAGCCCTTGGACACCCCTATTGAAAAAAAAAATAAACTGTGTTCCTTTCTATTACCTCTTTTTTCTCTCCTGGCTCAATCTTCCTGTTCTACTTAAATTGTTCTCATGACTTCATTCATATAACGTATCTTACTTTTTGTTCATATGGTTTCCCTACTTGCAGTTTTTTTTCCTAGACCAGTCCAGGTGCCATCCAATCCCCACAGGTAAATTCATGTTCTGGGTCTCTCAAGAAAGAAACCTCCCTAATAACTGCTGAGGTCTCTTCCTGCTTAACTCTCGGAGCACTTTTTATCTATTTTGAACTTTTTTTCCCCACTTAACAACTCTAGTGTTTGACCCACTTTAAAGATTACCTCCTCCATAAAACCTGCCCTGAATTCTGATCCCTCCTCACCCCCTCCCCCGAAAAAAACTTAGGTTATTCCTCCAGGGAATGCCCACTTCAGTAAATGGCACATCTTAACTACTTTATTGCTCAAGCCAAGAAAATAGATGCTATTCTTTGCCTAAAACTGTGTGCACTCTTTATCCACATTTCCAAATTCTGTTCATTTGTTCTCTGCGGTTGGCATCAGTTCTGCCCACTTTTAACTCACTGGTTCTACTGAAAGCCAACTCATAATCATCTCATTCCCCAAACCACAGGAAGAACATTTGAAAGGACCCTTCCCATTCCTGCTCTTTCCTTTCTTCTTTGTTCTGTTTTTGATTCTGGGGATTGAATTCAGGTGCAGTACCACTGAACTACAACCCGACATGTTTTGGAAAGTGTCTTTTAGGGTCTTGCTAAGTCTGCCTTTTTTCTGATTTTCCTTCAGAAAGATCACTCTATTTGATCATTCAAATAGGCAAAAGCCCTTCACTGATTTCTCACAGTATTTAGAATGCAACCTCAAATCTCTACCAAGGCTAGAAAGGTCCTGCTCAGTCTTGGTTCCGATCTGTTCCAACCCTGTCACACCCTCTCTCTAGTTCACCACTTTTGGGCGATACTAAATTTCCATCTACAACTAGCCCAGATCTTTCCTGATTCTATTACTTGAACAACAGGAATGAACCCAGGTTTACTTTCCAGGTCTTGGCATGGAAATATCCCTTCTTCCTGTGCCCTGAAAATTTTCAAGCACTTGGTGTTTATTTCTGTGGTGCTAGGATTGAACCTAGTGCCTCCTGCATGCTAAGCAGGCATCCTACCAGTGAGCTACATCTGCAACCCCCCAAGCACATTTTTATTCATTTACCACAAATTGACGTTATCTATTATTTGCTTAATGTCTCTCTGCCCTACTAAATCGCAAGCTCCACAAGGACAAGGACTATGTTTGATTCTTCTTTATGTATAACAATGTCTGGCCACAGCAGATACTCTATAAATATGTTGCATCTTGCTCCAGTACCTACTTCAATCTGTTCTTATTTAGTCATGCACCACATGGGTTTCAGTCAGCGACGGGCTGTGCATGTAATGGTGGTCCCATTGATGGCCTAGTGACACTGTAGCCATTTTAGTTTGTGTGAGTCTACTACAATATTAACAAAGCATCAAAATCACCTAATACCACATTGCTTGTCCACATAGCATCCCTCCCAAACAGGGAAGGCTTTGTATCCCTAGGACACAGCATGGAGCTCAGTAAATGTTTAATGTTTTGAATTATTCTACTAAACTAAAGCCTCTCAAAAGCAGGCACTGTATTTTGTTTAACTTCAATTATTTACCATGATCACACAAGGCATTAATCACAGTGCCATTAGCTTCACAGAAAATCTCAACTTCACTTCATCCTCCTGGACATAGCACACACAATTAAATATCTATTCTGCTTCCATGAGAAGTTCTTATCTCAAAAATAAAAAAAGAAATATATGTATGTATGTTTTTCCTTTCTTGAGATGAAAGTTTCATTATGCTGCTCAGGTTTGTCTTGAACTCCTGGACTCAAGTGACCTTCCTGCCTCAGCCCCAAGTAGCTGGGACTACAGGCAAGTAGTCTTGTCATGTGTCTTTAGGTTCACTGCTATGCTTGATTTGTGGGAGCAACCATATGGTAGATTAGAGGATTTAAATGAGGAGAGCTAAACAGTTTTTATCAGAATGAAGTACAGACTAACCACAGTTTTCAATTTCCCCTATTATGTCACATAATCCTCCTAACATGTATAACACAATGTGGGCCAACACTGTAGATCCAATAGAAAGTGACAACTGTGGAGTATTTTTGTACTATTAATGATCAGTGGATAAACCTGCCTTAGGGAGCAGTTAGAAGTAGTCATTAGAGGTGGAATCAGATTTCAAGTATTCTTGGCAATCAGGACTGAACTACCATGAACCTGACAGACCACAGACCAGCACACACAAAGCCTGAAGCTGGTGGAAATGGTGGTGGGGAGGCAGATAAGAACACCATGTCACAGCATGTTATTCACAGATTTAGGACAGTAAATGCTATTATTTGGTTTCCTTTTTTCTTTTTCTTTAAGGTGCTGGGTTGGAACCTAGGGTCTCACATAAGCTAGGTAAGCACTCTACCACTGAGCTACATCTCCAATACCATGGTTCTTATTCTTTTGAATCAATTAAAAACCTTTACTTACCTGCCAGAACCCGCCCCTGCAGTTTGACTACAACCCTGTTTTTGCAAAATCGGGGTCCATGCTTCCAGTTTTGAGACAGCAAGTCTCTCTCCTTCCCTCAAAGAATCTACAGTTCTTCCACAACACAACCACTAATTCCCTCTCAACTGCCTGTTGTCAGAAAATGTAGGAGAGGTGATATTCACATGGGGGAAAAGAACCAAGGGTAAGGTAGTAGAGGAAGTAGGAACAGAGAAGATAATAATTCTCTGAAATGAAAAGGGGGAGCTTCTCCCCTGTATCCAAAAGATGAACACCACAGCAGACTGCTGTTCTTCTGGAAACAAAAACAAACAAAAACCCTTTAGGATCACTTTAGGATCCAAACAAAGAACTCCTTAGAACAAAAGAGCTCCTGTTGCTGGCCCCACCATCTTTCTCAAAACAAGAACAAGGCTCACAAAAGTAGGATTCAGAGTGCAGAGGAGACAAAGCCTTCTGCATGAGAAGCTTGACCTCTGATGATAAGTTACAAAGAGGTTTCTGAGCAAAATAAGGTTCACAATATCGTTGCATGGTACCAGAGGTATTTTACTAAGGGAAACCAATGCAGCATACCCTCAGGTCCCATGTTGCTAGTGGCTAAAAAGAAACTGAACAGTGGTTAAATAAATTTCAGCAACAGAGTCCACAAACTGAAGGTGACCAACAACTAAAATCCTGCTGTTTTATCTAAATGTGGGTGGGGAGGATGCTCTTTGCCTTGAGAGAAATAGTCATATTACTGGGAAACATTGTAGAGGAAAGGGAGGGATGGGTGAAGGGAAAGACCAAGGTTCAGATGACTAGCACTGTGCTTCTGGCAGGAGTGCTTCTTTTGCTGGGGACCAAAGGAGCTTGCAGAGCATTGGGCATCCAAGAGCCTACATAGCATGAACTGAAAGACGATAATCATCTTAGAAGACTGTGATGAACCTTAAGCTGCTCTTCAGCAAGAGACTGAACGCAGGCCCAGCACGGCGCTCTCAGCCTTGCTGTACATGCCGGGGAGGAAGGCCGGTCTTTCACTTCCTTTTTTTGGCAGAGGGTGTCATCTCCTTTCTTCCTTTCTGTTCTCTGGAATATTTTCTTCAGAAGGGCCAGCCTTTTGACCCTGACAAAAATCCTTCATCAGCTCTTCAAACTCTGATATAGATACTGTCCACAAATATTTTTAAGTGACTTGTTGCTACGTAATGCTGTTCCCTCACCACGATGGCTCCATGCTGTTAGAAAAGACTTGTGCAGAATTTTGCCATTAGATGCAGGTAGGATGTGGAGTGCAATGAGATTCACACCTCGCAGATCCAAATGTTTAAGTGTCCATGCTTCTCCCTAGGAAACAGACTGAAGATTTTCTTGAGCACAGGTGTGACTTTTCTACTAGTGGAGGCGGTACTTGCTGAGAACCGATGACTCTTCTTCTTCAAGTGTTAGCACGGAAGTAATCACAGCCTGGAATCTTTGTGAGGCATCTAGAGCTACAGCTGTCTCACCCAAGGAGCGAGCACTTATCAAAGGGATTAAGGCCCCATGGACAAGTAGAGAGCACCTCAGGTTATACAGGAAACCTACCCATAGCCAAGTTATTTCTGATGAGCCAATCCCCAATCTCTTCACCAAAGAGGTACCAGGCTCAACGTAACTCACAAATATATGGGGGAAATCCTCTGCAGAGCATTTGGTGTAGACCAAGTTAATCCGAGATATTCCAATGCCTTGTTTGACAAGTGTTATACTGAAAATGATTCTGAAAACAACTAAAACACAACCAAAATCACAATGCAGTTTTTGAAGAAGGACTAATGCCCAATATCAATGCTAGACAACTTGTATGGTAACTCTGCAATGTACTCCAAGGAGTCCAGTGAAGTGGCCCAGGGATTAAATGATAAGAATTCAGGCTGAAATGTGATCTGAAGTAGGGATCCTTCATGCAGAATTCTGTGCCTGGCTGGGTCAATACTGTCAGAATTATACATTGAAAGCTGGAGTCATTAGGGAGGTATGATACTGAAACACAAAGCAAAGCCAACAGTACATTTTACAGAGACAACTGAAGAGGTGATAATCCTGTGAAAATTCCCAAAGACACCTTGCTGTTTTGACATTCAAGATTAAAGTCCAGCAAAACAAGGTATTATAAAGGTCGTGCCAGCATGCTTAAAAACAATTTTCTTATTAAAAGTAGACAGCACTGAAGATGTTAAAGGCAGCTGTCCCCCCCCCTTTCCTGGGAACATGTGTTCACTATGACTGGGTGCACAAAGGGCTATTAAGTGAAGTTTGGTGTTGTCAACATACTGGGACATTTAGGACTACCTCAAGGATTTGACTGGAAGCATGTACCCAAAGAGAGAGATACGCAGTATTCACTCTCAGAGAAACCATCAGCCCCTACCAGGTTGATCACTTATCCATCTAGCCTATTTTTCACATTTTACTTCTGGTCTACTGGTTAAGAGAGAAAGCATGATCAGGGCAATGGTCAAAATGTTGATGCTTTTTTTTGAATATGATGTTCAACTTGTTTGGCTTATTTAATAAAAAATCTAGGACACTTTGCTCAGGATTTAAATGGGGCTCAAAACAAATTTTATGGAAGGTGGTCATTCTTATTCTCTGAAGCAAATAGGCATGACTGTATGGAATTTCATCATGTTAAATGATATGCTGAGGAATCCAGTTAGGAACATATCACCAAGGGGAAAACTGACTGTTAATCGAATCTGAATTAGCCTAGCTGTCAGTCCTATTGAGTTTAAGTCAAGCAGGAAGCCATTACCCCACCCATACTCAAAGAACTTCATTTTAGAATTAGTTCTGAGGAATAATATTTTTATTTTTGGGGGTGTACCAGGGATTGAACTCAGGGGAACTCAAGCACTGAGCCACAACCCAGCCCTATTTTGTATTTTATTTAGAGACAGGGTCTCACTAAGTTGTTTAGTGCCTTGCTTCTGCTGAGGCTGGCTTTGAACCCACAGTCCTCCTCTCAGCCTCCTGAGCTGCTCGGATTAAAGGTATGCACCACCACACCGAGTGGAATGTGATGTTTGTAAGAGGTATATAAAGATGAGTTTTGTATTTATATTGTTGGTAAGGGACTCATTTTATTTATTTTTAAATTTTTGGTACAAGGGTTTGAATCCAGAGATGCTTAACCACTGAGTCACATTCCCAGCCCTTTCTATTTTTTTTATTTCGAGACAGGGCCTTGCTAAGTTGCTGAGACTGGCTCTGACCTTGAGATCCTCCTGCCCAAGCCTAAATCACTGGAATTGCAAGTGTGTGACACTGTACCTGGCTAGGAGCTCACTTTAAAAGGCCCTCTCCAATGCTGTTTATGTTTGTGGGAGGACTATTACTAAAAAAGAAAAGGAGCATAAAACTATTTCCTCCCTTAAATTATGGAGTTGCATTTTAGGCTGGGATGAAATTAATTCAGCAATAGCTATGATGGATTCCAACCAGGGGAGTTGGTGATTTCCCCAACACTGTAAATGTGTGATTATCTTATCTACATTTAATTTGAAATGTTAAAAGCATTTGGCTAAGTATTATAAGGATGATATAAAATACCCTTTCAATCCATAAAAGAGCCGGGCGTGGTGGTGCACACCTGTAATTCCAGCGGCTTAGGAAGCTGAGGTAGGATGATCGTAAGTTCAAAGTCAGCCTCAGCAAAAGGTGAGATGCCAATAAGCAATTCAGTGAGACCCTGTCTCTAAATAAAATACAACATAGGGCTGGGGATGTGGCTCAGTGGTCAAATGTCCCTGAGTTCAATCCAAGTGCCCTAAATAAATAAATATTTCTATGCATAAAAGAAACAAGAACTAGTCTCTACTCTGCAATGTATATGTGTATATGCTTTCTTTTAATCTTTAAAAACACAGATACCACTACCCAGAGATCACAAGCATCATGAGGAAAGAGGGAGGAAGGATGATTTTACTTTTTAGTTACAAATTCCTACTTCTCCTGATAAGCCACTTAGCTGAGAAACACACATCAGAGCTCTTTTGAAAATTAAACACATACACCATGTTTCTTTTCAAGCCACCTGGCAACTACAGTTTCTAATGGGAGCCCCATGTTTCTGATCATTAGAGGCAACCACTTAGCCACCCCTATTCCATAATTACTGGGACAATGTGGAAAATGCTACAGATGGGACTGCCCAATATCTGCAGCATAGTTGGATACATCCTAATGGAAGCAGTTATCATATGGAACTGCTGAAGCTCTAAGGATTTATTTATGTTCTTCAGGCTACTCACATACTCACAAAGCAACCAAGACAGCATCTACCTGCAAGCTGAAGGCATTCTTTATAGTGTTGAGAGGACAGACAGAATGCTAATGTATATGCCCACTTCTGCAGTGAAACCAATGGATGGCCAGGGCATTTGCATGACAGTTGTGGTATGACTGTTGTGTTGGATTCAACTCCTCTGCCTGGGTAGAATGGACAAAAAAAAAAAAAACAACAAAAAACCACAACCCACCAAACAGCAGCTCCACCTTGCCCTGAGGGTCTGCTTGAACTCTGCAGAGTAGAAGAGTAGATACAGATACTTTATTCCCGGTAGCTAGAAAATACTCTCCCTTCACATTCAAGTAGGAGTATGTACATGAAACATACAGCAACCATTTTTTCTTATAATAAAATATGTGTTTTTGCCCCAAGCAGGGTAGCTATGTTTGAGAACTCAATTAGTTGGATATATTCCTGGGTCCTTGGAATTATGAGTATAGACTACAACTCACTGTATTCAGCAGTGTTCAGTTCACTGTAGGAAATGTAGTTTACTGTGGGATGTAGTTTAGTTATGTACTTTCTGTGGAAAATTGGCATTACCTAGGGGCAAAGGCAAAATCCATTTTGAGTATCCAGTTGAGCCTTGAAGAGACACGAGATATGAAATATATCATATCTATCTGCATTCCACACAAAACTGCACACACTGCATCCACTTGTGTGTTGTTATGGAACCAGAAAGCTTGAATGTAATATGCACATCTTTGGTGCAAATGGTAACATTTTAAAACTCTTCACTGAGAAGGGACCGATTTAATTCATATCTTGAGGGAATACATCAGGACTATCTCTTTTGTATATACTGGAAAGAATACAGTGGGAAAATGTCTTCTATTTCCAGGAAAGCTAAGAAAAAGGGAGACTTTTGAGAGGTGAAGTGTTTTGCCCTTTTTATTTCCCCTCAAACAGGTAACCCAAGCATGCGAGCAAACAGGGGATCTGCAGCACAGGCATAGCAGCAATCTCTCAAGCAGCTCTTCCCGTAAACCTGGGTTAACATCTGGACCGGCAGCCATTTGGAATGAAGAGTCGAATCTCTGCTGCCTGCTGCAATGCAGCATGGCACACACCACCGACCCTGGGGCACTCCTTCTGCTCTGGAGGCTCCCATTGACACGTGTGCTGGGGAAAGACAGAGGTTTATCCTCTTCCAATGGCCTGCAACTCATGTTGCAAGCTGAACTTGCTGGGTTTGCCACCGAAAACACAAAGCTTCCTCTGCATCTCCTGATGTATTGTTTAAAAAAAGCAGCAAGGCCCTTCACACAAGGTTCATATTCTTATTGTTTGCTTGAGCGTTTCTGATTTGCTGGGGGGGAAGAAAAGACCCTTGATGTATGCAGTTGGGCTTAACTCCCCAGAGCCCAACTCTCCCAAGGTAACTCACTGCTTCAGGGTACTTTACCTTCGTGTGGGGCTGGGTCTTGATGGAGCCGTATTCATATTTCTTCTTTCCGCTGCCTTATTAATATCTGAAAAGAATAATCAACCCATCTGTTCAATGCTACGGAATAAAAACAAGATCATCAGCACATTTTAAATGAAAGCAACAACAAAAAACTACAATGACAACCAGATGGTATGAGAAAATCCATTCAGCAGAGAGACACTGTCACTTGGGCAATTTTTATTATTAAGTTAAGGAGTACATTGTCACAGCTTGATAAAGAATGTCCCTTTTAATAATTTGTATAAAACTGATTATATCATTGCTTTAACACCCTGAGAAGCCCAAAATGTATCGTTCCCCCCTCCAAAGGAAGGAAAAGGTTGTTTTCTTAATTACTGGAGAATCAGTTGTAAGATTTCTTTGTAGGGAAGAAAGTGGAGAAAAGGAGTTTGGTAAAAACAAAAACAAAAAAGAGTAAAGGCAAATAATTCTATTTTATGTTACAAAGGAGTAATAGGAGGAAACTGAGGTCTCAAGACTTTCAATATTTCATGAAGCAGGGCCTCCTTTTAGTGTGCCTTGTATTGCACTCCCATCAAACAAAATCTTCCAGAATGACATGTAGGACAGAAATTTTTTGGGGGTAATCAGAGAATATTACCTGTTAATATATATAAATTTCACAGATAAGTACTTTAAGAATAAGAATTGGCATTTGGTACAGTGAAGTTAGGCAATAAAAGACTCCTCATAGGAAGTTTTAATTAAGAGAAGACCAGCATATACAACTAGATAAGGGAATCTTATAGGAAATCTTATAACCCATTTATGCAGTAAAAGCCTGATTTACCAAAAATAAAGCATATGCTTTATAAAAACCTTTATAAAAACATCATGCAGTAAGAACTGATGAGATCTTCTAAAGAAACATACCAATCTATACCCACAAATAATACCTCACAATTTTTATATGACTTATACATTTTAATTAAAAATTTTGTACTTCAGATGAACGGAGAAATAAACTGCTTCTTGCTGCAGTGTAGTTTTGTTCCTCTTGTTCCACATTAAGAAATTAATAGCATATCTAATGACTCAAATGGTATTAAGCACTCACATAATTAGAGTGCTTTAAAATAGTAATTATGTATTTTAAAAATCTTGGAGCAGTTTCCTATCATGTGAGACCTACAGCAAAAACAAGAAACTTAGGGATATGTTATAATAGACTTTATCCTGCTATACTGCCAGATTTTGAATTCCTGTTTAAGTAAGAATGATCCTCAATTCCATTTTAAATTACAAGTCTCCATGATACCTAGGAGAGGGATAGCTTTGACAAAACTGAAGAAAACTTGTCTAAATAGAGAAGCGGAGTTCGCCTAAAATACTTCTATCTTTTCAACTGATCAAAGGATATATTTCTCTTAAAAAAAAATCCCTATATAAAACTTAGCTAATAATTTCTGACCATAGCTTTGGTATGTACAATTTACAACCTTTTTTGGGGGGCAGGGGGGACAGACAGTACTGGGGATTAAACACAGGGCCTTCCACATACTAAGTAAGTGCTCTATCATTGAGCTACATCCCCATCCCTTTTTATTTCATTTTGAGACAAGGTCTCACTAACTTGCCCAAGGATATCATGCTTGGGATCCTCCTGGCTCAGCTTCCCAAGTAGGTGGGATTATACATGTGCACCACCACTATGGCTAATAATTTCAAACCCTTAAAGTTCACCAACTTCTGAATTATATATTATATAATGACAGGCCTTATAGGGAATATCTAATTCTTTATTATGTAACTGTGAAGAACAGCAGTTCAGGTTTGGAAGGGCTTACTGACCTAGGCTGCTCATTTACTTTATATCACTTTCTAATATAGGCCAGCTATGATTCAGACAGAAATGTAAAGTCTCTTATTATTTAAGTAGTTTTCAAAGTATCACTGGAATACAGTATGTGTATAAAGATTTCTTTTAAGTAAGTCACATCTTCAGCATATATTTTTAAATGGTCTTATGAACAAAACAAGTTCAACTAAACATTGACTAGAGCTGATAAGCATTTAGGTAAGAGTACAGACTATATGGTACTCCTTTAATTGGTAAATTTATATTCATGCTATAATTTCTTCTCCACATATGAAAAGGCTAGTATTATACTGTATCCAGTTCTGCGAGGGCCTATATACAGAACCAGAAGACAAAAGTAATCATGTTATTTGAGGCAAACTGGTTCCAGATAGAAGGAAAGAAGTAAACATTTTACTTTTATGTCAACATCCTCCATATATATATATAAAAATATATGGTTTTTTTTTTTTTCAGTGATAGGGATTGAACTCAGGGCTACTCTATTACTGAGCTACATCCCAGGCTTCTTTATTTTTAAGATAGGGTCTCTCTAAGATGCCCAAGTTGGCCTCAAACTTGTAATTCTTCTGCTTCAGCCTTTCAAGTTGCTGGGATTACAGGTGTACACCACTGTGCCCAGCAATAATTTTTTGCTTTTTGCAGTTACTTGAAAGATTATTGAAAGAATATTCAAGATTAAACTTTTTTTATAGAGATTTTTTTTAGTTGTAGTTGGATACAATACCTTTATTTTATTTATCCATTTTGTGGTGCTGAGGATTAAACCCAGCACCTCGCATGCACTAGGTGAGTGCTCTACCGCTAAGCCACAACTGCAGCTCCTCAAGATTATATCTTTAAACCATTTTTGAATTGTAATTTGTCTCCTAATATCCACTTTCTTTGAGTAGTCCAAAGCAAGTATGTTTGGATGGTGTGGTTTATGTTTCATCTACAAAAAAAAAAAAAAACTTTTAGAACATTTTTAGAGGCTAGCACACTTTTAGTGTAGTATGTCAAGTGTTTGTCTATTCACCTTAAAAACTCCTTAAACTCCCATTTTAGCTGAAATATGGAGAAAATGAGAAGTGGAATTTATTATTTTGTGAAAACAGGGACTGAACCCAGGGTACTGTGCATGTTAGGTAGTGCTCTACCACTGAGATGCATCCCTAGCCCAAGATCTGGAAATTTTTTGTTAAGTCTCCTCTCTATTCAAGAGGATTGCCCAGATTAGAGTAGGGCTGGGAGGTTTCAGTGAGTTATGAAAACACAACTAACCCTCATATACAAAAAAATCCTAATAGATGTGCACATACAACTTTTGGAAAACCTCTGGGCTTCTGTACATTAGAGGTGGGACATTCACTTAAAATTTTCTTTGCAACTACTATGACTGGTGAAGGGACCTTTGTATCCACTAATCAGATTATTAAATTCTTAGAGCACTATATAATTGAAAGCAAGGAAATAGAAGTGAAGTTAATGTAAAGAAGGGGAAAAGGGTAGCCAGTTTGGAGATCTTTCTGGATATTAGATGGGGAACTATGATTGGGAAGAAATTAATCAACAAGAAGTAACAAGTAGTAACTTAGTCTTTCTAACAAGAGGTGGAATGCCTCCTTTTTATAGAAAAGGGGAGAAGGTGCTTCTCATCCTTTCTGCTATACTTTATCCTGGCCAATTGCCTCTAGGACACAGTCTATCTCTTGTATATTCTCCACTGTAGCTTGAGAGGTACTTTTACAACTTTAAAAATTATATTAGTAATATGAATGATATTCAAAATCATTATAATCACTGAGATGCTTAACCTTGGCCTGAATAGCTCTAATTTCCAAGTAAGTAGTCTTTTGAAAATTTTTCAAGTTTAAAGCACTTTTCAGTTAAAGATTTTTTAGTCAAGAAAAATAGCACCAGCTCAAGGGATTTACATGAGAGAAAAAAAAAAAACTGGGAAAATAATCTAGAAAACATGGTGTTATAAG
Organism: Ictidomys tridecemlineatus; assembly: GCF_052094955.1. Lineage (NCBI taxonomy): Eukaryota > Metazoa > Chordata > Mammalia > Rodentia > Sciuridae > Ictidomys > Ictidomys tridecemlineatus. Next base: position 196,083,045 of record NC_135481.1, on the reverse strand, counting down.
GAAAAATCAAAGGAATGGGGTAAAGTGCTCCTAAAGAAAGACATAATATCTAATGTATAATTTTATTTCAGTATGCCAGAGAGGGTTCACAAAAAATAATCCTTGAATAATGTTATAAATAAAAAGAAATGCAAGTGTCATTCACAGTACCAAGAACTGCTTTGCTCTATTTTTTTTTAACGGTACCATCATAAAACAACTCTTTTAATCTTTTTTTTTTTTTAAAGAGAGAGTGAGAGAGGAGAGAGAGAGATAGAGAGAGAATTTTTTAATATTTATTTTTTAGTTCTCGGCGGACACAACATCTTTGTTGGTATGTGGTGCTGAGGATCGAACCCGGGGCCGCACGCATGCTAAGCGAGCGCGCTACCGCTTGAGCCACATCCCCAGCCCCAACTCTTTTAATCTTAAAACCAAAATTTATACTTCACTGGCTTTAATAATAGAAAACAAGGACAAGAAATAAGAGTAGCATGAACTACGATGCTTAGTGACAGCACCACTATGGGCCACTGAAAGAACCCAGAAGCCTACACAATTTCAATAACTACCTACAAATGAAACAAAACTTCCCAGAAGGCTGAGCTGAAAACCAACGAACAGCTAGGAATGACTAAATTGGAATTATATGAAGATAAAGATAATGCCACTTGGAAAACCATACTGACAATGACAGCAAATATCACTTATTAAATTCCCTAAATTAGGAGGAGAAATGAGAGTACTTTTCAATTCATGAAGATTACTTTGATGATATATTGTGACATCAGGGATATTGTAATGAGTTACATGTAACAAGTTAGGGATAAGAAAATGCTTGCTTTGTTCTACATCAACCCTTTAAACTAGCTCAACTCATATCTGACTTTCTCTTTCATTCTCAGTTAATTCTTATACCTTTAACTGTATTTGCATAATATTCCCGAGAATACGAATGAAGGAAATAAAAATGTATATTTACAAAATGTTTGCTCTGTTCCTGGGCCTGTACTAAGAACATGATGTACATTTATTTCATTTAAACCTTTTCTAACTCTAGGAGTTTAGTACAACATGATTTCTTTTCAGCAAATGAGGAAATTTGAGGGTTAGGTAATTTAGATGACTTATCCGAGGCCACACTACTATCAGAAGGCAAAGATGGGGTGCATACCCAGGTCCTTCTGGCACAAAGTGCTTAAACATTATGCTACACTGCATCCAACAGGGAGTGGAAAGATGTGGTTCCCATTTACACTGGTCTTGCTAGGACTCCTGGATCAAATGCTGGTGGAAGCCGGAAAAGGCCCAATCTACACTTGCCAATGTTTAAATGCCTCATAGACACTCAACAGGGTAGGGCCTACTTATTCAATTACCACTCCAATTTCTGTCACCTCAAACTACAATGTTTTTGGTTTCTTTGCACTTCAACTCTTCAGACAAAAATTCTTTATCAACATTAATTTACTCCCCCTTTTACTATTACGTGTGTGTGTGTGTGTGTGTGTGTGTGTGTGTTGCTAGGGATTGAACCCAGGGCCTCCTACTGGCTCCATACTGCTTTAGTACTAGAAAACAAGGACAAGAAATAAGAGTAGCATTAACTACCATGCTTAGTGACAGCACCACTAGGGGCCACTGAAAGAACCCAGAAGCCTACACAATTTCAGGAACTACCTACAAATGAAACAAAACAAGAGGTAACAAGTAACAACTTAGGAGTCTTTCTAACAAGAGGTGGAATGCCTCCTTTGTATAGAAAAGGGGTGATGCTGGGCAAGCACTCTACCATTGAGACACACCCCCAGCCCTTCTCTTTTGAGTTGAATTATTTATTTCATTTTTTTATATATTATCATCATATATAATTATGGGGTACATGTGATACTATACATTTGTATACACGTTATATTGTGTATATACACAGTGTGGAATAACTAAATCAGATTATCATCCATCATTATAAATTTTTATCATTTATTCTTCCTAATTGCAACTTTCTACCCATTGATCATTATCTCCCCAATCCCAGCCTGTTCTATTCTCTGAGTTTGTTTTAGATTCCATATATAAGTGAGGAAATGCAGTTTTTGTCTTTCTGTGTCTGGTTCCCAACACCCCCAAACTGGAGAGAGAACCCAGGGGTCCTCTACCACTGAATTACATACATCCCTAGCATTTCTGTGTGTCCCCCCACCATATTGGAGATTTAACTCCAGGGTCTTAGGGGAACACCCTATTACTGAGCTACATTCTCACTCCTTCCCAGACCTTATTTATTTTTGGTATTGGCAATTGGGCCCCATTCCCAGCCTTTATAAAATTTTTTATTTTGAGACAGGGTCTCACTAAATTGCTGAGGCTGGTGCCATCACACCTAGTTTTTTTAAAAATGTATCTTTTTAGGTTAGACTTTTATTTTATTTATTTATATGTGGTGCTGAGAATCGAACCTAGTGCCTCACACATGCCAGGCAAGTATGCTACTGCTGAGCCCCAGCCCCTATTATGTTGTATTTTATTTACAGATAGGGTCTCACTGAGTTGCTTAGTACTTTGCAGATGCTGAGCTTGGCTTTGAACTCACAATCCTCCTGACTCAGATTCTCGAGCCGCTGGGATTACAGGTGTGCACCATCGTGCCCAGCATGCCCAGCTCTTTTTATTACTTTTATGTTTTTTGAGACAGGGTCTTGCCAAATTGCCTGAGCTGGCCTTGAACTTTTGATCCTCTTGCCTTAGTGTCCTGAGTAGTTGGGATTATAGGTGTACACTACCATGTCCAGTGTGTCTGGCATATTTCACTGAACATAATGTCCTTCCTTCTAAGAAAAGAGCATTTTGCTAGGGATCAGCAAATCTGAGCTACAGCCCTACTCTGGAGAATTTTTTTTTAATATTTATTTTTTAGTTGTAGTTGGACACGATACCTTTATTTATTTTTAAGTGGTGCTGAGAATCGAACCCAGGTGCTCGCACATGTTAGGTGAGCGCTGTACCACTGAGCCACAACCCCAGCCCTACTCTGGAGAATTTAATCAAGATGCTTATTTTCTCTGAATCTACATGTCCTTCTTGATAAACAGATATTCTGCTTGTGTTGACTATACTGATTCAAGGAGAAAATCAACCACAAGAAAAACTTACTAGTTTGGATTCATAGAGGTTAAGCTAACATATACCAGTAAAAAATTCTGAATTACAAAAATTATAAAGTGTGGGTTTAATTAAAACAGGCAAAATTTAAACTGAACTGTACAAGTAGAGAACTTAGTATTCCTAATAAATTAAGCTGTTGAAAAGGTCAGCTTATATTTAGAACACTAAATGCTTCATTGGCTCACCCATTGCCAAATGCCTACTATGTGTTACACCTGTACTAGGCCTTAGATATGTGGAAATGATGAGGCTCGAGATCCTAATTAAAAGAGCTCACTTTAATAAAGGGGAGAGGCACACACACACACACATATATATATATATTTACAATATAAAGTATGATTATTGTAGAGATTAGAAGAACTAGGTGCAGGACAAAAATTAGACTGAGAAGTATGTGTATGTGTGTGTGTACGCGCGCGCAGGGGGGTGATGGAGAAGGTGAAGACCTAAAAGAAACATTTAAATTGGGACATGAGTAGTTTACCAGAAAGAAGAAATTTGTTTCAGAACATGCAAAGGTAAGAGAAACATAGTAGGTTTAAAACTACAGGAAATTCAGTTTGGGGAATATGGGGATAGGAGGAAGAAAAAGATGAATGACAAAGGAAGCTACAGTTAGACTAGTCTAGACTGTAAAGCACTTTGCTATGGAAAAGGAAGAAATTGGTGGTGAGAGGACCTGTTAGGAAGCCATGAATAAATTAGAGTCTCAGTGAAGCCAAATTAATGAAGCTTTATTATATGCATATCATCCTAAAAAGGAGGAGGGGGGGGTTGAACCTAAGATATTCAACGTATTCCCCATTATAGTAATGTTCTTTTTTTTTATTAAATAGTTTTCATTGTAGATGGATACATAAACATATATATATATGGTTGATGGACTTTTGTTTTATTTATTTATTTATATGTGGTGCTGAGAATAGAACCCAGTGCTTCACACATCCCAGGCAAGCGCTCTACCACTGCGCCACAATCCCAGCCCCACTTATTTATTTTTATGTGGTACTGAGGATTGAACCCAGTGCCTCACACATACTAGGCAAATGAACTACACCACTGAGTCACAACCTCAGCCCTATAGTAATGTTCTTAAAAGAACACTGATGTCAACACTGAAAGAAACAGGTGGGAGAAAAATTTAAAAGATCATGATTCCCTTTAATAAAGGGGTGTAAAATGGATTGATGGACAGGAGTCAGTAATTAATATTCACCAATCTACTAATTCAATTCATTGCTCAGGAACAGACAATAAATCATTATTCTTCGTTTTCTTAACATCTTTTTCTTCAAAAAAAAAAAAAGGTTGTAGTAAGAAACACAAAAAATTTTATGTTTTTTCCTTTTTGGTGTAGTGCTCAGGACTACATGCTAGGCAAGCTCTTTACCACAGAGCTATAGCACCAGCTTAACTGTTTTTTGTTGTTGCTGCTTTTTGTTTTTAATATTTTTAGTTGTAGATGGACACAATATTTTTATTTATTTATTTTTATGTGGTGTTGAGAATTGAACCCAGGGCCTCATTCTACCACTGAGCCACAACCCCAGCCCTCCAGCTTAACTGTTTTTAAGTGTACTGTTTAATATTTATGTGTTTACATTACTGTGCCAGAAGAGTGTCACGTTTTTTTATCATGTAAAACTGAAACTCTATATATTAAACTTTCCATTTCTCTCTTTATATAGAATTATTTTTTTCCATACATCACTTTCTTTAATGAAGATATGTCAGCACCATCTGAAAAGAGAAGTAAAAATTAGGCCCTGTCTCAAACTTATAGAATCTGAGTACCGAGCCCAGAAATCTGTATTTTAACATATTTCTCAGGTGACGCTTGGCAGGTATTTGGGGACTACTACTCTAATTTATTTATTTCTTTAGCTTTCACAACATAACATACTTAGGCTCTCCATTTAGAAATATCCTTAAGCCTGTATTCAAGGGGAAATAACCCATAAATGTAACCTATTTACAAAGAAAATGTCATGACAATGGCTAAAATCTATAAAAATATAATCACTGAAAACAGTATAAAAAGCACAATCACAATGCTACCTCCAAAGGAAACTGAATCATCACCAAGTTTCCAAAGTGCTGAAGTTACTATGATGCAATTATATGGCTACTGGCCCCTTCCACAGGAGGAGTGTGCAAGTGTGCAATCCACCACTTTTAATTCTGTCTAAAAAAAGTATCCCAAACAGTTAAGCTTTTCTTCTTCCAATTACCTAGTTTAAAAAGGCAGGAAATATACTTGCTACTGACATTGTCACTTTTCAATAGCATGTTATTTACTTCTTTGGCTAATGAAGGGCAAACTGCCAACTAAAGTTCTCGAAATTCTGCAAACCAGAGTTGTCAATATGGTTTTCCTCCTGGGGGCCAGAAGCTTTGATTCTTCTTTGAGGCATTTTGTTTTCATACCTAAATGTAACTCTTGGCAAAAAGGGAAAAAAAGGCCATACGTATAATTTCACATCTGCACCATTAAACATAAAGTGTTTGAAAAAAATTTAAAGTTGATAAGCATACCACAGGGTTTTGGTAGATACACTTTCTTTGTTCTGAAAAAGGTGAAACCACTCTAATACTATGAAGGGAAGGAATTAAAACATTTAAAGCTTCACAGATATTCTAAATATTCTATTATCTGTAGTTTAAACTACACACTTGATCTTATCCAAAAGGCCAAGAAGTCATCTAGTTCAAACTATGAAGCCAAAAACATTTTATGGTCAAGCTCTTAAAGCAAACCTAACCATAAACCACAGTTGTCAATGCCAATTAGTAATCTGGGATATTATCAGATTAGTCCTAGAATCTGTTTTAACCTCCTTTTTCCAGTGAAAACTTGGTTTTTTAAAAAAGTACTATATTGGGGATTCTCCAACTGCAAGATACATAAATCTTCTTCCAGGGTGGGTTTTGAAAGATGGATTCCTGGGGCCCTACCTCCAGTCAGTTAGGAGTTGGGGAGAAGGAACTACATCCAAGAATCTGTCTCCAACATGTTGTTCTGGTGACTCTGAGGCAGTTTTCTGGAATCAGATTTTTTTCCTTGGGGTTGGGGGTGAGGGTGCTGGGGATTGAACCCAGGCCCTCATGCATGCTAAGCAAGAGCTCTATCAAAGTATGTCCTCAGCCCAGGGATCAGATTTTGATGTTGTCTTTTAATTTTTTTATTTAGTCATTGATAAACCTTTGTTTACTTATTTTTATGTGGTGCTGAGAACTGAACCCAGTGCCTTATACATGCTAGTTAAGCGCTCTACCACTGAGTCACAACCCCAGTCCAATAAATCTTATAAAGTTTCCCAAAGCTTGCATTTATAGTTCCAATAGTTTTAAAATTTTATTAAAATACTGTTTTCCTAATTTTTTCTTTGGATACCAAAATTAATTTTAGAAGAAAGATTAAAAATAAACATATCATCTGAAATACATGTTATTACTTTCTTATCCAATTATATAATGAAGTATACTCAAAGTCAAAATACTTATAGTTCAAAGTTCTCAATATTTTGTCCACTAACTGCAGGATCAGCCTAATCTTTAGTATTTTAATCACCATAGAGCCAAACCAGGCTCTAAAGCTAAAGATTGTAAAATCCACTAAAGCTAAAGATGTAATACCTTGCAACATAAGCTGAGCTGATTCTTGTTTGCAGTTTCCTAGTCCTTTTATATAAGTCAACAGTGTTCTTAACATGAAATAAGGGGAAATGAGTTCAGTCCTATGGGTCTGGAGAAGTTCTGATTCTTACAAGGGAAATTATTTCAACATTAAAGTAACTGGTTCAGATGACCTATATTAGTGCTTAAATTTTAGTGATAGAATGAAGAATGAAAATGACCATCTGATCCCTATAAATATTCAGATCTGGTGGTAATAAAACTACCATTTAAAAAGCAGCAGGCATGCTGTATTATATATTAAGTTGTCAGTATACTCCATATTTCCTTAATGTGTTCTGCTTCAGACAGAAGCCTTATCCTGATCCATTCATTAATAAACATAAGTTAAAAGGGTATTGCCCTTTTAACCCCTTGACCGGTTAACTCTGCTTAAGCAGAATAGTCTAAAAAATGTGCATGGTGTTCACTAGACTAATCATTTGGCATAAAAAATTTGACACTGAACTTTATAAGTATTTATCTTGAAGACTCACGGCAATCATTAGTAAACTTCAAGCTACAAAGAGGCAACAAGCACAATATAAAGTAGTCAGTTGTGGGGAACACTATGACCTCAAGATGTTTGTGGGAGGATTGTGAGAAAGGCATGATGAAACCATCCCCTCTTGGACATCTACATGGCACATGCTTAGCACACAACAGCCTCTGACAAGTTCTGGAATACCTTAACATTTCCCAAATTGCTTGACTAGGAAATCTTTTATCTTCAACAACAGTGTTTTCAGTTTTTTTTTTTTTTTTGGTGGGGGGGATTGCACCCAGGGGGCTTTATCACTGAGTTATACCCCAGTCCCTTTTATTTTTTAAGACAGGGTCTTGCTGAGTTATCAGGCTGGCCACGAACTTTTGATCCTCCTGCATTAGCCTCCCAAGTATTTAGGATTACAGGAATGAGCTAGCTCCACCATTCTGCTAAATATGTGATCTTGGGTAAAATAATATGTTTGAGCTATTCTTTCCTTACATGCAAAATAAATAAATAAATAAATAAATAATAACACCAGTCTGTCTATCTCACAAAATGATTGGCAGGGGCAAATGAACTGATACTTGCCATATGCACTGCTAGATATATGTTACCATTACTACTAAGAGTAGCAGTGAGTTTAGAAAAAGAGGTTATATGCTTCAGATGGGGAGTAAAGAAACAAAAGAACAGCATAAACTGAGGGGAATAAAAAGTTAAATATATTTCCTCCAAAGGTTTTCCTTTTTTTTTTCTTTTATAAGGTTTTCCATTCTTAAAAGCACAACTAAATTCCAATAATCCTCATAGTAGTAACAAGGTTACAAAGGCACTGCCATCTGCAGGCCACACACATGGAATGCTTGCAATGGTTATTTAAAATGAAGTTTCAAACCATCAAACCTTTTCTCATGAGACTTCAAAACCTTTCCAAAAGATGTGTATTTTTAGCTTGAGTACATAGTTGAAGTTACATGTGCTGAAGTTCTGAAACTGACTCCCTGGCAATATTAAATTCTCCTTTCTTTTCTACACAGAACTGATGCCTAGAAATTTGAACATGATCAGCCCTTATGTTGAACTCTACATTGTGATCATACCAAGGAAACTCCTAAAGAATATGGATTTTTTTTTTAAACAGAACTCGAGTGGGTGGGGGGACTTGAATGGCCCAAGCTGACTTTTCTTTTCCTTTGAATTAATTAAGTAGATGTGCCCTCACTTAAAAATACAGAGCTTAGGAACAGACTATTAACTTATAATATCTGTCAATGCCTCTTTTACATACGTGTTGATCACAGGCATGCAACACTGAGCAGTCTGCAACCAGAAAAACTCCTTCCACTGTGCCTTGGCAATATGGTTCCTCTAGCACGTTTTACAAGGAAAAAAACAGTGTTTGTTTTAGATTAAGAGAATACGCCAGAAATATTTTAAGAAATATCTGGAGGGTGACAGATGAACAAAAAGAAAGGCAAACAAACAAAAACCTGAATGAAGGAAGAAACTGAGATTAACAAATAAGAGCCAACTGATCTCCAATCTCCACAGTGCAAAGCTTGCATTTTACTGATTCCAAAAAGTTGACATAAAGTTAGTTTTCACACTCTGACTCATACAGAAAACATTAAATCCAGAGTTGTCAAAACCCAAGAAAGCTCCATCAGCGTTTGCAGAAACATCTTTTTATGAATTGTCAGGTGACTACCACATCACAATGCTGTAAGAAAACGGAGGAGGCACATCGAATGCATTCGAGCAGACAGTTCTTGCAGTTCCTTGTAAGAACAGAGAACAGTTGACACCGAGAGGTCCCAGGGATTTCATGGGACCTGTCATGTGCACAGAATGAAAGCCCGAAGGACGACAATGAACCCCGTGCTCCTAGGGCAGCGTTTCCCAAAGCGTGGAACGCAGAATAACTTCGGAGGAACAAGGACGCACTCTTTATTTTAATAGACAGGTATTTATTTTTTTATGAGCATTAGGAAAATAACTGGCTGTCCATTATACGGTTTGGGATTGAAATTTCCGCCTTAAACAAAATATACTCAAGGTTGGGGGGGGTCAGTTTAAAGGAAAAAAATTAACATTCGGTACACGGTACGGATGGCACACGCGGACATAAAGGCGCAGGGCGGACTCCAGCTGGGGGCTCCGCGCCACGAGGGGCCCCTGCCGCCCTGGGGAGCGGGAGGAGCCCGCGTCAGGACCCTGGAAAGCCAGCAGCCGCGGTCGCTCTTCTCCGGGACTCTGGGCCCAGGGTCCAGGGCTACCAAAGGGGCAGATTGTCATACGACAGGGAGACGCCTGGAGGATGCAGCCAGGGGCCGCCCGGCAGCGGCGACGCGGGACAGCGCTCCGAACGCCGTGAGCGCCGCACGCCCGGGAGAACGCCCGCCGGGCCGCGCCGCCTCGGCCCGGGTTCGAAGCCCGGCTGCGCCGCCGACCGCGGAGAGCCCGCAGGCGAGCGCGCGCCTTCGCCGATTCGACAAGGGGGCGCGGGGCATGCGGCCCCATCCCGAGAGAAGCTGGGGCGCTAAGCGACGGTTCGCGACACACAGGCGGCTGCGGCTCCTAGCCGCCGACCACAGCCCACCGCCGGCCAGCCCGCCCGGCCTGGGCCTGACGGGAGCCGGAGGCGGCCGCGCCCCACACCGGGCATGCGCAGCCCCGCGCGCTCCCGAAGAGGAGAGGCCGCGGCCGCGCGTCAAGCGGGCCCTCCCGCCGCAACCTCCCCTCAACCGCCTGCCCCTCAGCTCTAAGCCTAGGCGGATGGCTACCGCTTCCCGGCACTCACCGCTACCAGTGCGGTGGGCTCCCGGCCGTTCCTTCGCCTCAGGCCCGCCGCTGCCCCCTCCGCCTCAGCCCACCTGCCCGCCGTAGGACAAAGGCGCCACCAACCGACCGGCGCGGGCACGAGGCAATGGCGGCCGGGGCGGAGAGTGGAGATGGGGGCAGAGGGCGCGCACGCAGCGGCGGGTGCGGCGGTGTCGCAAGAGCGCGCGGGTTTACGGCAGGGCTGAGTTGGAGCGTCGATCTCCCTGGCAACGAAGGCGGGGAAGGGGCTCCGGGGCGGCAGTTGAGGACTGAGGGGTTGCCTAGCAACGGCGTCCCCGGTTGAGGATGGGCCCCAGGCCTGCTCATCCCTTCAAGGACTTGAGTCAAGCCTTTTTGTCTGTCTCCAGAGTGCTCACCTTCCTCCTTTACTGTAGAAATGGAACATTAGAATCCCCAAATACTTTGGTTTAGTTTTGCGTAAAGCTAAAATCAAAACCCAGCCCCCTCCCCCCAGTACCTATAGCTGGTGTTGGAGAAAGTACATTTAGTCCTGCACCCTCCCGAGGGCAAGGAACAAAGGAGCGGGGAGGCAGGGGAAATGTTTTATTTAAATTTACATTTACATAGGTTGTGTGCACTATTAGTTTCACTGACAGGAGGCAAAAGGCTTCCGGAGATATAGTCACAGGTTCTTCTTGAGTTATTTATTTCTTCCTGGAATATTCATTCAATGTCAAAAACAGTCGACCGTGAAGCAGGTAAAATGTTGCATTTTTTCATTTATTGTATGGAGTGTATTTGTCACAGGGAATGAAATTTGCTGACACAATTTTAAACGCACTCTATTAATCACAGCCATGTTACACGAATCAGAAAGACCCTATAGTGTCTAGTCTTCCTTGATCTTAGTAAAAATGGTGGGGTGGAATTTTAAACACTATGAGAAGCCGGTTTCTTTGACACCTGTTCCTACATTCACCCACTCTTGAATGTGTGTGCATATGTGGCCCTGAGACCTGTTGTATACCTACTTGCTAGGCTCTGTCCTAAGCAAATGCAGGCTCATTTCTGCCCTTTTAGAGAATACAGTCTAGTGGAAAGGTAGGATTTAGGGGGAAAAAAATCACGAGTGTGTAATAACAAACTGAGATATGTGCTATTGTTATGCTCGAATTTGGGACCCCCAAAGACCACCAGAGACCCAGGATTGATGTAAGTAGCAAAGAGGTGTTTATTGCGAGCTAGCTCGGTCCTCCTCGCACACACACAGCAACTGGTGACGCTGAGAGGCCCGAGCCCAGGGTTTGCAGCATTTTTATACATTTTTTGGAGAGGGCAGGGCTTCACATACATCATAGCCTCTTTTAGCAAATCATCACACACCGAGGGAAAATCATAAAACAACTCTAAAACATGATTAGCACATTCACTGGCAGAACAAGTTGGGTAGGGGTGATTGGTCAGTACAAAAGGGGTATTCATTTGAACTGATTGGTTTAAGCCAAGAGGGGTGTACATGCTGAATGGGTTTCCCAACTTGTTATCAACCACCATAAACTACTGCGAGGATCATCTGGAATCCCAGGTATTTTCCTGACTCATGCTAATTGGTGGCTACTAGGGGGCTGCTATGGATCCCCACCTAGCCTGACTGAGTCTGATCTCTCCTGTTATTTGTAGATAAACAACTTAGCAGGGTGGGAATGTGCCTAGGAGTGCTCTGTAGGTTTTTCCAAGGACAAAGGCCATGTCCCTTCCTTGGACAGGCTTTGCTCTGAGGTAGAGGCTGATTTTTCACTATGGTGGAGAGAAATGGGGCTTCTCAGAGGGTATAACTGGAACCACAGTGAACTCCTGATTTATAAGATAAATATCCAATAGTGGGATTGCTGAATCATGTGGCATTTCTATTAGCTTCTTTAGGAATATCTACACTGTTTCCCATAATAGTTGTGCTAAGTTGTATTCCCACCAACGGTGTATGAGGGTTCCCCCTTTTCTGTGATTTTAGGGATAAAGACACAAAGTATGACAACTAATAGATACCCTCCAAATGTTCATACTTAATTCTATATAATGTAGGTCTTAAAATATGAAGAATTTAAAAAGGATAATGCTAATTAGATTATTAAGTTAAGGGAGCATGTTGTGGGTTTGGGGGGTTATATGGCATTTTTTAAATCTTGCACTTGAGTGTGGACTTAGCCAAAGTACATACTCACTGATAATTTAGCAAGCACTGAAGGAGTGCTTACAAGGTGCTTGGTTTTTTGGAGAATGGAGAATAAGATGGATGATGTTCTTGTCCTTCGGGAGCTCACAACCCTTTAGGGAATACAAGTGATAAACAAACCATAACAACCTAACGTATGATGAGTTTTTTGTGATAGAGGATCGATCAGTCATCTAAGGTGAAATGATATCTTGTTGTGGTTGATTTTTGGCCAGTATTTTTTCTAAAAACTTTTTTGACTGGGACCCTCTACAACATTATGTGTATAAATACATTTTGGGGTGGAAGGGAAAAGGAGGGGGCAGGGGATTAGCAAGGACGGTAGAATGTGATGGACAACATTATCCAAAATACATGTATGAAGACAGGAATTGGGTGTCAACATATTATATATACAGAGATATGAAAAATTGTGATATATATGTGTAATAAGAATTGTAATGCATTCCGCTGTTGTGTATTTAAAAAAATAAAATCAATTAAAAAATTTCTAGGTAAAGGGATTTATATCTCTTATATGCTATTCTCAAAGGGCTCACATGACATTCCATTCCTTCTTGCTGTCTGAGAGGTGGGGAGAGGCATGGAGAGCTGAGGAAGGGCTGCACAGTCCCCCAGCACTTGCCTGGGCTTCCTGGGGGCCTTCCCTAGCAAGTCGTGCAAACACATCTCCATTGCTCCAAATTTCCTGGATCAAGTCTCTTAGGAGAACTTACTGTTTCTGAAATCTCAGTGGAGCAGAATATAGGCTGGAAATCAGGGTCATCTGGGTTTGTTCCTCTGTCCACCACTTCCTGCTGGGCAAACTTGGGGTTGTTAACCCCTGGCACCTCACTTTCTTCCCAGGTAAAGTGGAGGCTAAAAATAAGAGATACCTCATTAGGTCAGCACGAAGTAGCATTTTTCATCCGGGGAATAGCTTAGAATCATGCCTGGTTTGTGATGTGGACGCCTCAGCTCACAGTTTTCATCCTCTCTGGGTTAATTTTATGAGATCATAGTTTGTGACTTTCTGTAGATTTGCTTGGACTGTTCTTATAGACGATTCCCAGAAAGCAAAGGCCCTTAGTTTTCATAGTCTGCACTGTCATAGATGGAATAAGTGCCGCTGGAAGCTGATCATTTGGTCCTGGTCCCCTGGCATACTGGCATAAAGGTAGAGGGGACTCTGTGATGGTGAGCCCCAACACAGCTCATGGCTCTGTGAAGCAAGATTCTATAAATAAAGTGGATCCAAATGGGATTCTTCCCACTTGGCAGGCTCTGCTGCACATTGTAAAGGGTGGCTCAAGGAACAGGAGAATGGCTACCGTTAGATAGCCCCCTTGGGCAGGGTCACCTGGTTAGGAGCAATGCTTTTGGTCACGACCACCCATGTCAGGATAGCTCTGTACAACTATGGTACAGAGTATGGTAGAATGATGGTCTCCCCAAAATGTCTATGTCCTAACCTTTGATACTTGTAAATATGTCACCTTGAGTGATAGCAAGAACTTTGCATATGATCCTTGATCTTGTCAAGGGGAGATGTCCCTACATTTTCCAGGTGGACCCAATGTGTTGCGAGGGAGGTGGGGGCTCAGAGACAGGGCATGAGGTGATACAGAAGCAGAGCAGGGAAGGAAGGAAGAGAGGGAGGAGAGCGAGAAAGGAGTGGGGAGGGAGGTGCAGAAAGGAGGAGCGGGAGGCTGCACAGTGCTGCGTAGCTTTCAACATGGAGATGGGCCACGAGCCAAGGAATTCTCTAGAAGCTGGGAAAAGCAAAAAACAGATTCTCCCTAACTCCCCCACCCCCAGAAGACCCAATTTTGACTTTTAACTTTCTTCTCTGCAGAAAACTTGATATATTTTTCCCTTTTCTAGTTTTAACATGGATGGCTTTCCCCCTTTTAATAAATATTTAAATTTATTTTAATATATAACGTCACAAGTAGGTGTAATTAGATTCCTTTTCTCCCCACGTGATCTCAGCTCTAAATAACACTCCCGAGTCATTTTTACATCTCTTCTTTGTCATATAACATTATTTTCTATAGGAGGATCAAATTCAGGGCGACCCACTGTTGCCATAACTTATCTGTCTCTTTTGAGGCAATAAACACTTTTTCACTTATTGTTACAGATTCAGTCATTCTGTTTCCAGAGCCATGTGGAATATACTTGTGAGGACATCTCAAGTGTGTTATCCTTAATAAGCACTCACTACTCAAAGGAACCGGTCCATCTGCCTAGTGCTCACCTGCATTGGAAATTCTCCAAAGACCCGTCTCCTAAGTTGTCTCTATGTCATGGGTTCATAAAGAGAATATAAGTATAATAATCATACAGAAAGTAAAACAGGTTAGCTGGCCACTGGCTCACCATTTCCAGGAGACTCTGATTTGGTGAGTCCAGAGTAGAACTTGAGAATCTATATTTTTAAAAAAAAAAAGTCTCCCAGGTTTGCAAACCACTGGGCTGAGTAATTAAATTTGCAGAGATAACGGTAAGCCATTTGTCATGAGTCACCAACTTTCAGGGTTCCTTATAAATAAGGCAAACGAAGAATGTGAAATCTCCCCTGTGAAGGTTACAGCGGAGGCTGGATCCCAAGGCTGGGTGTTCCCTATTAAAAACCCAACGGTGGAAAGCAGCCATCTGGGGGAACAGTATCTGGGAATCGGCAGTATTTTGGGAAGGGCTTGTCTGGGCAGTTGTCACTCAGAGTCAGACTGGCTTAAGGGACAGCAAGGGGCTGGAGCCACGGGAGGCTGGCTGGACGCCTCTTCCCGTGTCTCCACGTGGTCTTTCTGCAAAGGCCATGGGGCTTCCCAGCGGCCTCAGTGCGGTCGGCCACGCTGCCTACGTGGAACTCAGGGTTCTGAGAGTGGCTGCAAGAACCAGGCAGGAGCTGCAGTGCCTGGTGACGGAGCCTCGGGGTCACACAAGCCCGGCCAGATTCAAGGGCAAAGGACGGGGACCCTCTGTCTGTGAGGTCCTCTCTAAGGGCACCTGGGTCGGTATAGAGTTGTGGCTGTCTTGAGACACTTCTCCACAGGAGGTCACCCCTCACCCCCACCTTCAGTGCCCCAGATCCCTCCTCCCAGGCGACCGCCTGAGCCACTGTCACCTCCAGCTCAGAGGAGCACCTGGACTGCCTCCCAGCTGGGCTCCCTCTTCCTACTTTTCCTTTCCTCCTTCTACCTCTCTCCTAGGCTCCGAGATGTCTGACATCCCTCCCACTGTCCCCTGTTTGCCTTCCAGCTTACAGTAGCTACTGCCTCTTCCTCTTGTTTGTTTTGCTGGGGGCAGGGGTGCTGGGGGCTGAGCCCAGGAACACCCTACCACTGGGCCCCATCCTCAGCCACCCCCGCCCCCACTTTTTGTTTTTTTTAAATTTTGACTCAGGGTCTCCCTAAGTTGCGCAGGCTGGCCTGGAACTTGCAATCCTCCTGCCTCCGCTCTGAATTGTGGGATCACAGGTGATGCCCTGCACCCCGGGAGTCCACTGTTCCCCTCATTTCCAGGCTGGAGCCCCTCGGTTCTCTCAGGCTCCACGCTCAGCTCACCTGGTTTTCCTACCACAAGGCCTTCGTACCCTCATTCCCTCTGCTGAAAATATCTTCCAGCTTCTTTCCCCCCTTCCTCTATCCTCCCTTTTCTTTCAACTCTTTTAAGTTCTGTTCATCCTGAAAACTAGTTCAGATCTCACTTCCTGAAATGAGTCAGGAGGCATGGCAGCTAGGAGACCAGCTGTGGATCCAGGTTATCCCGCTCCATTTACTAACTGTGTGACCTTGGGCATTTGCCTAACCTCTCTGTGTCTCAGTTTCCTCCTTTGTAAAACAGGGATGGCAGTAGTGCCCACCTCAAAGGATTGTGCTGAATGTCGATGAATTAAGGTAGTAGACAGTAGAACCCTGTCTGCCACAGAGTGCTTAAGAAGGCTAGCAGCAGTATTTTGTCAACCTCTTGTACCCTTTAATTGGACTCTCGTCCAACCAGAGGCCATGTAATGGTACACGAGGTATTTTTCCGCGCGTTACCTCCTAATCTGCGACTTTGGACACCACTGAGGATAGAGGGGTGCTAAAATAAAGCAGAAGCCTGTAACCTGGGGCTCATGAACTTGGATGGAAAACCTGTGTCTTAATTGAGGTTAAGCATTTCTATTATAAATGTAGGTAACAAACTACAGCAAGATTAGCAGGGCCTGCTGCCTTGCCCCCCAAAGAAACCACAGATCTTTCTGTTTCATATCACATTACAGTCGCTGCAGGTATCTCAAATTTCCATTTGTATCCGTCATTACTTTGACAACAGGGGAACTTTAGACTTACCACTAGATTCTATTATTTAGTTCATTAATAAAGAAGCACATACAGTGCTACATTACATATTTTCTTAATTGTTTGATGAATGCATTTCAATATAGTTGGTTTTCTTTGTAATATTTTATGATATGACAAATATTTTTCTGATAAGTGTCCACAGAAACCTCTAGACAGGCCAAATGTAGTGTTGCACACCTGTGATTCCAGCTACTTGGGAGGCTGAGGCAGGAGGATCACAAGTTAGAGACCAGAATGAGCAACTTAGGGAGACCTTGTCTCAAAATAAAAAGGAGTGGGGACATAACTAGGTGGTAGAGTGCCCTGGGAGTCAAAGGAAAAAAAATATTCTCTAGATGGTCACAGGAGTCCACAACACACCAAACACTTAAGAATTCTGATCTAAAGAAAGTAGCCGATGGCTGGAGTGAGAAGCTCTCCTCAGAGGGTATGAAACAGTGAGTACTTCCTCTGAGTCCGACACTGTGCTGAGGATGTACCTATATCTAACACTACGTATCTGTATAGTCCTTTATTCGATTCTCCCAATGACCTAAGAAGTAGGTATTACCCCATTTTACAGATGATAAAACTGAAGTTCAGAGGAGTAGGTAAAATTACCTGAGGTCACAAAGCGGATTACTAATGGCGAAGTACTTGGTTTTTGTTTTGTTTTGTTTTTGGAACTGAGAGTTGAACCCAGTACTTTACCACTGAGCTACATCCTTAGCCCCCCACCGCTTTTTTGAGCCAGGGTCTCACTAAGCTGCTTAGAGCCTTGCTAAGTTGCTGAGACTGGCCTTGAACTGCTATCCTCCTGCCTCAGTCTCCCAAGTCACTGGGACTACAGACGTGTGCCCCTGGGCCCCACTGAGTCCAACGTAATAAGGAAGCACATACAACACTCTATCACATGTTTAGCAAACACTTAGAACAGTGCCTGCCACATATAAATCCTCTGAGCCCTTGCTAGGACTCTGCAAGGCAAGTACCTCTTACTTCCATTTTACAGATGAGGAAACCAAGACTCAACTTTTTTTTTTTTTTTTTACCCATTTTAAAGTGACACAGTCAGGATTCAAACTCATGTCTAGGAGACTGCAAAGCCCACATGTTCTGTTAGGGGCAGAGTTAATTAAAAGTGCCTGGGGGAGCTGGAGGTTGATCCTATAGGTGACTCAGGCAAACCTGTCCAGCTGTCCATCAGGATTAGATGATTTGGAAAGAAATCACTACTTTTGGTGCTTTTTCCGTGGAGTTGCAGAGCTGTGTGGGGAGCATCCTCATATGAAGGTGAAATGCACACCCGCATTTGGGAAGCTCCATTAGCCCCCATGTCTAGACTAGAGCGTCAAAAGTAGGAAGCAGGAGATAAAAGAATTCACAAGTAGGAAGTTCTGCGCGGAAACAGAAAGAACCATTATTTTGAAACCATTCAGGATGAACTTGGTAAGGATCAAAGAAGTCTTGTGACCTGTAAATCTAAGGAAATGAAAACGAGGTAATGGTATGTTTTATAACTAAGGAAGCTCAGAGAAGCTGGGGATTATCTCCTCGTGAAAACTGAAAACCGCAAGAGGGAACAATGGAAGCCATCTGCAGAGAGCTCTATTCAGCTGTATTTATAGCAGGTATTAGGCTGTCTTTCAGCTCAGGAGCCACAGAGAGCTTGTTTCACCTTGCTGTGTGTGAAAACACCACGCTGTCACACTCCCGGCTCTTTCCTTCCATGGAACTCGGCACATACAAAGGAGGAAGAGGAGAGAGCTGTGACAGGGGACAAGAGAGAAGAAGGGAAAGGAGAGAACCGAGACTCTTTCCCCCACTGCCCACCAGCCTGTCCTTTGACCGGAGCTGTCTCATGTGGCAGTAACTAGCTATAGGTGCTATTTACATTTGTGTCCCCAACACCCCCCCCCCCGGGATTGAACTCAGGGGCACTGACCATTGAGCCATACCCCCAGCCCTATTTAGTATTTTACTTACTGACAGGGTCTCACTGAGCCATTTAGCACCTCGATTTTGCTGAGGCTGGCTTCGAACTCCCAATCCTCCTGTCTCAGCCTCCCAAGCCACTGGGATCACAGGCTGTGCCACCTGCCCCGCTATTTGCATTTGTTAAAAGTAAATGCGATAATGAATCTGCTTCCTGGTTGTACTGGCCACAGTCCAAGTGTTCACAAGGCCCATGTGGCCAGTGGCTCCCATGTTGGATGGAATGTTTCCATCATCACAGAAAGTTCTGCTGGACAGCACTGATGAGCACCCCAATCCACCAATCCACCACAAGTCTTCAAAGTCCAGGGCAAGGGGAACCCTATGACTGTGATAGCTCTGGCCACAGGGAGGCAGAGAAGTCGAGTTTTCTGAAATGGGACATAGGAGTCCCAGGTGTCCATGTGACCGAGGTGAGCTGCTTGTACTCTTTAGAACTCCGTTTTCTAATAACGATTGATTTCATCTTACTAGCTATTATGGTGAGAAAAGCACATAACTGTTCATTTAGTCTTTCTAATTACCTTATGTGAGCTCTTATGCCTATTTCACAGAGGAGAAGCTGTAACCAAAAGCTCATTTCTGTCCTCGATGCCGATCAATTCCAGTTTAATAATGAGGACACGGTTTTGAGAAAAGGAAAAAGAAGGTTTATTGCTTTGTTAGTGAAGGAGAGACACAGGAGACTCCTGTCCCAAAGGCGTGACTCTCTCTCTCCCGATCACGAGGGTCGGGGGGGGGGTTCTAGAGGAACTTCAAGGGTTACATTCCAGGGGTGCTCTGGAACGGGGGTCCTGGGGCGCCCTGATGGCTTGTTAGGATTCACTCGTTAATTTAGGAAATATTCTTTTCCTGATCATCAGCAGGCATCTCCTTCATGTAGTGGGTGTGTTTAAGAGCAATTAACTAGGGGAAGAAGAGGTAACACTGCTTCCTGAATCTTGTTAGGGAAGGGGAGAGGGGGGAAGAGAGAAAAAAAATTTAAAAAAGAACCTTAGAGGGGCTGGGTGCAACGCTGCACTCCTGTAACCCCAGCAGCTCGGGAGGCTGAGGCAGGAGGACTGCGAGTTCAAAGCCAGCCTCAGCAACAGCGAGGCGCTAAGCAACTCAGTGAGACCCTGTCTCTAAATAAAATGCAAAATGGGGCTGGGGGTGTGGCTCAGTGTCCAGCGCCCCTGAGTTCAATCCCTGGTACCAAAACAAACAAACAAACAAAAAACCTTAGAGCAATGAGGGCTCTATTGAGAAGGCGAAGGGGCCACTGTTACAAAGCAGAGGCTAAGGACATGCTCAAGGCCACAGTTAGTAGGGCAGCCAGGCTTTGGACCCAGATCTCTGACATCAGAGGTCACACTCTACCCACCAAACCATGCTGCCTTCTGCTGCCACTTCCTTATTCGCAAACCAAGCGTCTCAGTTAGATTCTCTCCGAAACAGAAACTGAGACAAGAATTTGAGTGCAAGTAATTTGGGGCGGTGACCCCCACAGGTGCTAAAGATAGCTCGAAGAAGTGAGAGAAAGAGGAAGAAAGTTCTCCCAAGGTGGGGGAGCGAGCCGGTTACACCCTGGGCAATCAGTGCAGAGCCCAGAATCCTAGCCACCCCACCCACCCCCTGGGCCTTTATCCACCGGCTCCTCCGCTGTTGTTGCTAGAAGCCTGCTCCCAGGGGCCTGAACGCAGGCCTCCATCAAAAGCTAAACCCAGTCTTGTAGCCATGAAAGGTCGCAGGGCAGGAGGTCACAAATGGTTCAAGTAGGGAATAAACAGCACATTCAGGACCTGGTTGGGGGGGGGGGGGACCAACAGGGACTGCACAGGGGAGTATACTGTGTGCTTAGTTTCTGCCTTAACGGCTAACGGTGCCTAGTACTCAGGATTTTCATATTGTAAAACCTGAAACCAAAGTGATTACAGTCTGCCAGAGTGTGTCTGTGGTACAGTTAAAAATCTGATTTTTCAACATGGATGACAGACAGAACAGTTCATATTATAGGAAGAGCTCTTCAGCCAGGCACGGTGGCACACATCTGTAGTCCCCGTGGCTGGGGAGGCTGAGACAGGAGGTTCTCGAGTTCAAAGCCAGCCTCAGCAACAGCAAAGGCTCTAAGCAGCTGTCCCTAAATAAAATACCAAAGAGCTAGGGATGTGGCCCAGTGGTTGAGTGCCCCTGAGTTCAATCCTCCCAGTACCAAAAAAAAAAAAAAAAAAAGCTCTTTAGGGTTGTGGCATTTTCTAGTTCAATGCTATCACCCTAACATGTGACACACAGTAAGTGCTCAGTGAAAATTAGCTGAAGGAATACACGACTGAATGAAGCTGATAATGAAAAAAAGGACAGTTTTATGGAAAATCGGGCTAGGGATGCATACGATTAGCTCACAGAACAGGAGGTCCAAATGGTTGATAAACACTTGATAAGATGCTCAACTTCCCTGGTAACTGGGAAAATGGAAATTAAAGCAGCAACAAAGTATCTTTCACCCAAAGATAATACCCAAAGTATCAAACATTAAAATGAATGATAGTATTTAGCAATGGATGCAAAGTAGAGGTCCCCTCAAATGTGAACTTCCCAAGGGAGCTGTTTTTTCTTTTTTAATTTGAAAGTATCCCTTAGCCTTCACACTCTACACAATCCACACATTTCTTCGAGAACTCCGTCCTGTGGACATGAAAGCACAAGTGCCCCCACACCTGTAGGGTGTATGTTGTTGTGACATGCCTTGCAGCTGTGAAATCCCAGATGTGACCTGAGTGAACAAAATAGGACAGTAGAATCCACTGTGACAAGACACGCCAGGGAATACCACACAGTTATTTAAAAAAGAACGTGTGAGATCTGTGTCTGCTGACTTGAAATTATGTCCACAATTTATTTTTAAATGAGAAAACTGGTTTCCTAAAAAATGATAAAAAAATTCCTTTTCTTATGAAATGAACCAATACTTCTTAAATATGTAGCCGGATAAGGGCATTAAGAAGAGTGGAGTGTAAAAATAGGTAAAGAAAAAAGAGCTGTTTACAAAAGCAGAAATAATACATGTAGCAGAATGTTACAGAAAAATATAAAACAGGAAATCTATCTATGATGGATTTTCTTTCCCCAGGAAAGAAAAATCTAAAGGTACAAATGGGTAAGGACTGAATGGTCCTTGTACAAATGAAAATATTGATTTCATTTCAAGACACAACTGTGGACTATCTTTTGGCTTGTAATGAAGTGTCTGTTTGATATCTATCTATTATCTATCTATCATCTATCTATCTATCTATCATCTATCTCCAGCGGGGAGGCCTTGATCATTCACTGGGCTATGACTATGTGAAAAGACGCAGAGTCATGTCATTTGATCCCAATTCCCCAACTTTTTCTGCCATTAATTCACTGAAAGAACTGCCTTCTCATGGGTCTTTCTATTTTTAAGGTAACCAGACTTTTGACCTGTGAGGATATTTTCCCTACATTATGGGGCCAAAGAGTAGCTTCCCCCTTTAGTTTTGGGGCCTGGTTCACCCAGACGTAAAGAAGGAAGGGGGAAAAGAATGTCAAACTGCAGAGAGAAGACAAGCAGTGGAGAGAGTCCTGAAGAAGTCTGCGGCCGAAGGGGCTCCGTGAGATGCTCAGCGTCTGTTTGTCCTTATTTGAGGGGAAAGGCCAGAGGACCCTCCAAGGAAGCCAGGAAGTCACGTACTGTTCTTCCCACCTTCTGACCACCAGAGGGTAGGATGCAAGCCAAGAGATGCACCCCAAGACTTTGAGGCTTGAAAGACTGATGTTCAAGTTCAAGATCAGTTGGAGATTTTATTAATTATCTATTACTGTATAAAAAATTAGCCCAAATTCCACGGCCTGAGAAAACAGACATCCATTAGCTCACAGTTTCGGGGGTCAGGAATTCCAGAAGCAGCTTAGTTGGTTGACTCTGGCCAGGGTCTCACACAGGCCAGAAGCCAGGCACCTGCTGGGGCTGAAGTCATCTGGGACGTGGCTGGGGCTGGAGGGTCCACTTCCAAGGTCTCCTCTGTGGCTGCTGGCCAGAAGCTTCAGTTCCTGTCACATAGGTTTCTGCGTAGGCTGCTTGAGGGACACGGCAGGCAATCGACTTCCCCAGAGGGCCTGATGAGGGAAAGAGTGTGTGTGCGCGCGCGTGTGCGCGAGTGTGTGTGAAGAAAGGATCATAAGATGGAAGTCTCAGGGTTTTTATAACCTGAATGCAGGACATGACCGACCATTACTCCTGCTGGTTTGTTGGGTGACACAGGCCAACCCTGACGTAAGGAGAGAGAGAGGACCAGGCAAAGGTGTGAATACCTGGAGTCAGGGGTCATTGGCGGCTATCTCAGGGGCTGGCCAGAACCGCGAGGGTTGTCAGAACGATTCCATGGCAGCAGAGTCTTCTCTGTGCCCTGCCTCCTGCTGTCCTGGCCTGAATCTGGCTCCCAGTCCTTCCGTCAACCCCATGATCTGCCCGACACCCTTCCGATATGTTCTCCTCTGTTGGGGTCACAGGCTCTGCCTTCGCCTGAGCGGGCAGCGGTGGGGACGGGGGCTGGAAGGGAGGGAACTCTCTTTAGATGAGTGGTCGGATGGGGCCTCCTTGAGGAGATGCCATGTGCCCAGACCCGAGTGAGGACGAAGGACCAGTAGACGAAGAGTGGGAGGATGAGCACAGAGCTCGGAGGTGGGAGCCCAGATGGCTGGGTGGTGGGAGATAGCAGCAAGTGGGCAGTGGACAGAGAGGTCAGCAGAAACTGGGTCACTCGGGATCTTGAGGCTGTGGTGAGGAGTTGAGCTCCGCCCCCCTTCAACCAGAGCCAGGCACCAGAACCTGAGAAGGCTGAGGACCAGAGCTTGTCTGGGAATCAGAATCAGCCCATCGGTAGGTAGCTTTAGCCAGACATGACAAAGGAAGGCCGTACTTTGTCCAACACACCCGTCTATTTGTAGGTGTTTGGGTTTTCCAAATTTTTGGTTGGGTTCTTTCCTATGTTTCTTAGTTCCTTTTGATAAATTCCAACTCAACTCTGCTGAGCTAAAGGGAAAGATTTTTGTCTACAGTTAGGCCTGGGAATCCCAGCTGGGGCATTTGGTCATCTGGTGGAGACAGACAGCTGCCCAGGACCGTGGTGGGCGGCTCAGGGGGGTCCTGATGGACCCATCGCTCCAGTCTTACTACTTTGCAGTCCTTTCTTAGCTTAGTAAGTACTTGACCAGGGGACTGGGCTAGGGCTCAGTGGTAGAGCACTCACCTAGCATGTGTGAGGCACTGGGTTCGATCCTCAGCACCACCTAAAGATAAATAAATAAAGGTATTGTGTCCATCTAAAAAAAGAAATCTAACTTAAAAAAAATACTTGACCAGCATCTGGCATGTGCCTAGATTCTGGGTGGGCATCAGATCAGGAGGATGACCGTGACACTCTTCCTCATCTCCAGGAATCAAGGGAGAGAGCTCCCTGTCATTTAGGAACTGGCAATAGGGTCCATGTTCAAAGCCAACAGTCCCCAGGTGCCCTGGATCCTAGATAGATACTTTCCCTCCAGCGTTTACTAAAAGAGACAGAACTGGCTCCAATCCACTAGTCAGAAACCCAATTTTCTCCTCCTTGCTCATAGAATAATCCTAGAGAGGATTTTATGGATTTAGTGAGGAGTACAGAATGAAAACTGGGGGGCAATTCCTTTCCCTCCCACTAAAGGGGTGTGTGTAAGGAGGCCGGCGGGAGTTCTCTCCTGGAGATTCAGAGTGACCGCCGAAGGCGATGGTGGGATGCTGCTCCCTGACGGGAGTCTACTTGGCAGCGGGCTGTGCCTACCTCAGCAGGGGGAAGAAAAGTAGAAAGAGGGGGCATTGCAAAGCAGCGGCCAGGACGCCTGTGTTCCTGTGGGTCAGGTGGACACTGTAGCGATGGGCCAGGCTGGAGCACCTTCTGTGGCTCACCCACACCAGCTGACTGCTGGGCGAGAGGGTCCCAGCAGTGGCAGGACTCAGGTGTTAGGGCGGCCAGAGAACTATGCAGTGGGGTAGCCCCCTGAGAAGCCATGCATGACTCTCGCCACTCGATGCAACGGAGAAGGTTCTTGCAGGGGCTGGACACGGGCCTAGGTGTTTCCCTTTCCTCCTGCCCTCCCCACTCAACCAGGGGAGGACGCTGGGGTGCATCTCCCAACAGGCCTCCTCCCTCCCCTGCTTTTTCTTCCAGAAGGTAGGGTCCTGGCTCAGGTCAATCCCTGGATGCCAGAAGAAGAGATAAAATGAGATTTAAATTGAGTTTGAGAATAAAGCTTCAAAGGATGGAGGTTTAACAACAGAAAGTGATCCAAAAGTAATGCAATCTGCCCAAAATGTCATTAAGGGATGGGAAAGGGAAATTCAATGCAGCATGGCTGAAGGCAGAGATTAGGGGGAAGGCTTCATTATTAGGCCCCACGGAGCTGAATCGGTTCAATACACTGGTTCCACAAATAAACAGAATAATTGAAGTACAGTGTGGCGGAGCAGCTGGCGGCTCACCCAGGTAAGCAGCCACAGGGTTCCCAGAGAGCCTGGGGAGCTGGGGTTCACATCCTGGGACTTCTGAAGGGGGGGGCACTGGAGCCCAGCTCTGGAAGGAGAGTGGAAGGACGTTCCAGGCAGGAATGACCCTGCAGTCCAGTTGGGGAGCAAGGCCGGAGCATTAGGTGAGAGGCTGGAAGGCTGGTGAGAGAGGCAGGGGGGAGGAAGTGGGAAGTTTCTTCAAACTCAGCAGGAACCATTGGATTTGCCTATTAGGTAAGACCTCCTGGCCTCCAGACTCTGGCAGCGTGAGGATGACCTCCAGGCCTGCCCCTCACTCATTCACCCTGGGCACCCTACAAAGGCCGTTTCCCCTGTGAGTCCAAAATCCTGGCTCTCTGCTCCTGAATGTCCTTCGCCCTACTGCTCTTGATGAATCCTTTACCGTTTCCCTCTTGGTCATCTGGTGGAGATGGGACACTGACTGTTGCCACCTTCCTTAAATCAGCTCCTTGCTGACTTCCAGTCCACCGGCTCAGCCCAGCAAGACTCCTCTGGGCCTCTCTGCCAGCAGTCTCCACGGGATGCGCATGTACCGAAATATCTTCCTTTATCTTGTCTGGCCTGCGCCCCATGGGGCAACCAGAAGGCTACTATTTATTCTTTCACACATTAATTTAAGCTGTTTTAATTGCTGCTATGATATGTTTTATATAATATAATTAACGTTTTAATTCTGTATACTTGCTTCCCCAGGCAGTTTCCTGAAGGGCCCAATTTCAGAATCAAGCAAATAAGGAATAAGTAATGGCTGAAGTTATTATAGTAAAGCTCCCCTCCCAAAGGAATTAAAACTGTGGGTTTTTTTTCCAAAGGGGGTCAAAAAGGAAATGATATTTTAATCTTCTGATTATCCTGGCATGTTTGGTGACTTTAAAGAAGACCCGAGGGTCCTGACTATGTTGCTGGCCTTTTCCTGTCTGGTTTTCATCCTTTCTATCCAGGGGCACTGAAGCTTGAGATCCGTGTTAGTAGCTTTGTGTCCCCCCCCCACACACACACCTTTTTTTGTGGAGGACCAGAAGTTCTGAACCTGCTCACTCATTTCTTTATTCATTGGACAAATTGGAGTCCTATTTGGTGCCCAGAACTGGGATAGATGTGGCCCCACCCTCCAAAGTTCACAACTAAGTGGGACCAGGCAGAGGGACCATGACTTGGTCCCCATAACTGCTGTGGGATGTGGGCAGGCAGGATGGGTGGAGTACCACCTCGGTTTCAGGAACTTGGGGAAGGCCTAAGAGGAGACCACATTAAATGGGTTTCACAAAGGGGAAGGGACAGAAGGAAGGCGCAAGGAAGGGTGAGAAACACGGTAAGGAAAAGCAATTGTGTATTTGGGAACTGGGGACAGGAGGAACATGGCTTGAAGCCAGTGTTCCGGGAAGGACAGAGCAGAAATTGATCATGGTTGGAGAGGTTGGGACTGAGCAGGGAAGGGTTTGATCCAACAGGCTAGGCAATTCGGATCACCCCGAAAGGAACAGGGGAAGCCAGAGAGGTACTTAAACAGGAAAGGGCCCCATCCGATTAGATGTGGAGTTTACCCAGGGATTTGCCACAGTGTGGGGGCGGGGTGGGGTGGGGAAGGGAAGGGGGAATTGTCTCCTGGGATGTCGTAGGTGCTCAACAAGTAGTCCCCAAATGAGTGAGATTGTTAGCACAGTCCAGATGAAAGGTGAGGAGCTTCTGAATTAGGACAGTGGCGGAGGTGATAGACAGAGGTTTCACAAGGCTGCCAAGGTGCTCTTCACGGCAAAAGCCAGGGGAGTGGAGACAGTGGCTCCCTCGCTCCCCGTCTCCCAATCTGTGCAGCCTGGCCCAGAACCTCAGAGCTTAGAGGGCGTCATTCCGGGTTCAAGCTACTCAGGGACGCTCCCTGGACCAGAACCCCGTGATCCTTGGTGACACTCCCTGGACCAGAACCCCATGATCCTTGGTGCCATAGGTACCAGAATGGCTTGGGGAAAGGGGACGGGGACTCGGGAAGTGAAGGCGCAGGGAGGCCTGGGGTCTTCTACCATTTTCAAGGCTGATCCACGTTTCACAAGTGCCTGTCTCCAGGAGCTGGAGGCAGGGCTGCATGGATGGGTGGATGCGGACGCTGGAGCCTGCGCCCACGCAAGGGGATTTCCTTTGAAAGTCAGAGAAACTGGATTGGGAAACCCGTTTCCCATCCTCCAGCTGTGGCCTTCCCGTTTTCTGGGGTGATGATGGTGGGGGAACTTCCGCAAGTCTCTCTATCCCTGGGGGGGAGGATGCTTTCGGTTCTGCCGGGATTCCCACAGGTAGCGCGGGGGAGAACGGGGAGGTCTTGGTGGTGACCCCAGCACCCACTGGGATCCCTCCTCTCCCTTCTTCCCTTGGACGCAGCTGGCTCCTAGCCCGCCTCTCCGTGGCTTTTGGGGTCCTGGGGACGAGAGGAAGGGCTCTCCTTGGGGACACCTCTACCGGGGGAGGAGCGCCCCTAAACTCCCGGAGGGAATTGGACTCCTGGGAATGTCCTGGGGGAAACCCTGAAGGGTATGTAGCCAGGGGCACCGTCCCCGGCTGGCCGCGATTGGTCCTCGAAGACTCCCGCCCCTTTCCTGGGCGGGGCCACAGGCTGGGCCGGGGAGTTACTGGACGCGGCGCACGAGGACCGGTGCCCGCGGTAGGCGTCTGGCCTCGCCATGGTCCGGCTGCCTCTGCAGTGCGTGCTCTGGGGCTGCCTCTGGACCTCCGTGAGTAGTCCGCGCCCCACCCGACGGGCTTCCGATTTTAGGGTGCGGAATGGGAGGGAAGGAGCAAGACCTCGGGGAAGAGGCCCCCCGAGCTGACCTAGGGGCGGGGAGTGCGGACCCGAGGGAGTTGGGGAGCAGGAGGGAGTGGGGGAGCGGGCCAGGTACCCCATCGGGGCTGAAGGTGAGGTGGGCAGCCCCTCGCCTAGCGGGGTGGGGCTCCGGGGTGGCCCGCCGACTGCGTGGAAGGGTTGGGGCGGGGGGAGCCCCGGCTTTCATCCGATCCAAGGGCTGGGTCCGGCTCGCCTCCGAGGCCGGCCACGGGAGCTGGAAGGGATCCCGAGGGCGGGAGAGGAGGCCGGCCAAGGGAAGGGGCGGGTTTCCTGTCCCTTCCCTGCCTTTTCCCACTGTGGACAGAGGCCAGCCCTAGTGGTTATCACTTCCTTGCCAGTTGGGGCTGCTTTCTTCCAGGGCATCTGGCGGAAACAAGGGTTGGTGCAGAGGACCAGGTACCTCTGGAGGAGGCAAGGCGTTTTTATGCGCCCCCTTATCCTGGAGAGACAACCCAGAAGGATCTATGTATGCCTCTACCTCTTGAATCTGAGATGACCTAGGGGACCCCTGGGACCCAAGAAAAGGTTAGAGGACCAGCAGGGGACTCTCCAGGCACCAGAAGGGCCAGACACAACCAAGCGTATCTCCGGGATTTTCAGAAGCTCACACTTGATTCACTTTTGGTTTAAAATGTACTTTTGTAGTTCCTCATTCTGGAGCCTGGGAATTCCCCGAGTACCTGACCCTCTCATCCCAGCCCCCCTGGCAGCCCCCTACTTTCAGGGACTCTTAGATTCTGCAGTGAGGTCTGGACAGGAATGACCCAGCAGCAGGGGAGGACGTTGTGAGGGGGAAGCCGCTTTGGTCCCAAGGTTTCATTTTCAATCTAAACAATGGCTCTTAGGGAAGCAGGGAGGTCAGGAGGGTGGAACTGGAGAGGGTGGACAGTGGGGAGGAAGCGCAGGGGTGGTCAAGGCTTCTCAAGAGCAGTGCGCTCCATGACCCTTCATTTGGCCTCCAGGTAGGGGCTGGACAATAGCAGGGGCTATTCATCAAGGTCTTCCTGTTTATGGAGCTCCGAGGAAGATGCTAAGTGTATTCTCCACCCGACTTTTCTCAACTCCCCATTATACAAATCGTGCAAACTGAAGTTCTGAAAGGGGAATTGTCTTGCCAAAAGTCTCATAGGTACATACCGGTAGAACCTGCATATGAATTTTTGTTTGAAGATGGCATCAAGGAATTTCATTGCTCAGGGAGCGTGGTAGGAAGGTCTGTGTTCACTGGTGGGGGCTTCTGCTTGGGAGTGGTAGCCTTTTCCATTTCCTTCCCAATTTTGGATAAGACACATATTTTTGTAAGTAGTTTTCTCAGCAACCCAGGTTGAGTGACAGCTGCTGATCAAATGGGTCCTGGACAGACAGTTAGCCAGGGTACTGGGCATCCAAGCAGATACTCATCTATATATGGTGAGTAAAACTGCCATTTAATGAGCACCTACTATGGGCTATGTACACGTGTTCTTTCTCATCTTCTCAGCCCAACCTGCACAGCAGGTGTCATTACTCCCATCTTGAAAGCCAGGAAAGGGAGGCTAAGAGAACTAAAATAACTAGTATGCATTATAAAATCCACAGCCTAAAGCTATCTGATTCTCAAACGTATCCTCTTTTCCCTGGCTGTTCCCAAAGTGTGGGATGGTTTTAGGGAGCACATGGATATGGAACTAAATATAGACTCTTTATAGTTCTTTTAAAAATCCTTCTTTTTTTTTTTCCCCCAAGGAAGAAGTCTCTGAAGCTAAAATATAGTAATGCCTCTCAGAGGCTTTACTAATCCTCCTTCTTAACTAAAACCACGAGGAATCCTAGGGAAGAGGGCCTTTAGCTAGTAAAGCAACCACCCGGGGTTTAATAGCATTGTTTTATTTCTGTCAAATTTATTTTTAGGGTTTCCTTTTATTTATGAGAAGTGATACTGGTTCTCTGACGGCAATGACATGAGGTTCGCATTCAAAAGAACTGTATTTAAATTAGTAAGAAGCCAGGAGTCTCATGGGTGGTGCATGGTAGAAACGGTGCAGGTAGAACACAGCCGGTGGAGAGAAGGTGTATTGCAACCTGTGGGTTCTGCCCCTGTGGGACCCTGGGCGCAAGTGACCCAGTCTCTCTGGTGATCTACTTCACCATCTGTAAAATGAAAGAATCAGATTCTGTCCTTCCAGCTTCACAATCCTCGCGTCTTGTGAGGGAGGAGTGAGGTGAGCAAAATGCAGAGTTCGGGGGAGAAACCCTGTGGGTCTTGGAGGTGGGAAGAATGCGAGGAGGCTCTGAAGCCCACCCAGGACTGGGGTCCTCTGAAGCCAGCCAACCTCAGGACTCCCGGGGAGGTCTGGGAGTCCTCCCACCTGTTGAGTCTGGGAGGAGGAAAGACTCGGGAGTCAAGCAGGTCTGTTCAGTTCAGAGAATACTGAGTTTCCAGAGCTGTTGCTTTGTAAAAGGCCAGAATGATTCTCTGGGTACTTTGAAACTCAGATCAGTTGGCCGTTCAGTTAAAGACAAACGCCCGGCTCTACGCAGGCTTCCTTTTCTGATTTGGATCTCCATATCAGGGTTAGCCTCTGTCTGGCTGATTTTCAACCCTCCTGCCAAGGAGGTGACGGCAGAAACTTGAAGATGATCTTGTTTTCAGGTGTACCCCGAGCCACCCACTGAATGCGGAGAAAACCAGTACCTCCTGAACAATCAGTGCTGCGATAAGTGCCGACCAGGTGAGACGCCACCCTCAGTCCCACTGTGGGATGCCTCTTGGTCTCGTGGCAGATGCAGAGCCCATGTTCTAACGCCAAACTGGCCTCTGAAGCCACCCTGGCCCTTCCCGGCCCTGCCGTGGGAACGTCCTGGTTGCCTCTCTGCCTGGTAAACCTCGGCCGACTCCAACCTGGGGGTCCTCTCTCCTCCATCTCTCCACCAGAAGGGTCACCTTTAAGCCCCCACCTGCAAGCCCGGCCCGATCCTGTGGAGATCAGGCCCCCGGGGCCGGCGCTGCCCCATTGCCCGCTGTCTTCCAGGAGAGAAGCTGGTGAACGACTGCACCCAGCTCACCGACACCCAGTGCCTGCCTTGCAGTAAGGGCGAGTTCTCCGACACCTGGAACAGAGACAGACGCTGTCACGAGCACAGATACTGCGACCCCAGTGCGTGGGCTTGGGGGAAGGGACACGTGGGGACCTGACGGGTGTTTGTGACCAGGCAGCCACTTTGGTTCTAGTAGCCAGGGCCTGTTCTGATTGGTTGGAGCCGGGGTGGTCCTGGGTGGTCATGGCAGGCTGCGCCGGGAAGAGGGTCTAAGGACACTGAGCCGGCAGCGTGGGGAGTGGGACTCCCACCTGGCGCGGCAGGTTCCCACCTCCCTGCCCACTGTGCTCAGATCTCGGGCTCCGGGTCAAGAGAGAGGGCAGCACAGAAGCAGACACCCTCTGCGCCTGCCAGGAGGGCCGGCACTGCGCCGGTGGCGCCTGCGAGAGCTGTGCCCTACACACCCCGTGTGGCCCTGGGCTTGGGGTCAAGCAGCTTGGTAAGTGGTCTGTGGGGGACGGCTCTGGAGGTAGGGGGAGGGCGGGGGGCCAGATCGCAGGAGGTGGGCAGCGCACCCAGCTCTCGAGGCGGAGGAAAGGGAGACTTCAACCAGGTGGGTTTCCGCTGGAGTGAGCAGGGCCCTCCGCCACCTGCCTCCTGCCCCTGCCTCCTGCCTGTGGGTAGGTGCCGGGGAGGCAGCAGGGCCTCCTGGGCTGCACTGTCGGGGGCAGCCCTCTGCTGGCTTCCCTGAGAGCCAGACAGGGAGCCCGCAGTGACCTTTCCTGTCCCCTCCCCACCCGCTCTCAGGTACAGGGACTTCTGACACCATCTGTGAACCCTGCCCCGTCGGCTTCTTCTCCAATGTGTCATCCGCTTTTGAAAAGTGTCACCCCTGGACCAGGTATCAAGGACTCTCACCCAGGGGAGCCCTGCTCCATCTCTCTCCCCACCTCTGCCCCGGCGCGCCCCCACGGCCAGCCCAGGGGCTTCCAGGGTTTTCTTGTCTGCTCTCTGAGTGACAGACACCCTTGGCCTCTTCATCTCCTTGAAGCGCCCTTCTGCCCCCTCCTTTTCCTGCTCCTTCCGTGCTCCCCCTGCCGTGTGCTGGGCTCTCTGACCACTCGGCCACCTTTCCTGGGCCACCTCTTGGGATCCTCAACTCCCATCTCCCTCGGAGGGTCGCCAAGCAGTGTCCCCTGTTTGGATCTATCCCCTGGGTCCCAGACTGTCTGCTGTTCGCTCCTCGGCAGTGACCCGCCGGCTTCTCCAACTCTGTCCAGATGGCCCCGCTGCCGGCTCCCCTTCCCCGAGGAAAGGGCCCGCTGCGACTCCCTCCTTACCTCCAGCTCCAAATTTGGCCCCCAGGTCCTGTCCCTCTGGCCCGGGTCTCCCTGCTCTGTCCTGAGCCATCACTTTAGTTTGGCCTCGTCGCTGTCATCTGCTGATACCTTCGCCTCCACCGGTCCCCGCTCATGTCTCCTCTTCCGCCGCTTCTCTCTCTCTTTTATTCATTTTTGATTTATTTACTTATTTTTCAGGGCTGGGGACTGAACTTGGCCCCACATGCTGGGCTGTGCTCCACCACTGAGCCCTGTCCCCCCTGGTTCCCCCACCTCTTGCTAAAGTGGGCTCCCAGTTCCCCTGGGTCATGCTGTCCCCCACTTCAGGGTTCTTGGTGGCTCTCCTGCCTCCGACAGGAAACGCAGACTCTTCAGCACCACATTTACGTGGCCTTTCCTGACCTCCTGTCCCCGCCAGGCTGCATCGTGCTGTCTGCAGTCCCCCGAGGACACGGTTTATTCTGTTGGCTTAGACTCTTCTGCCTGGAATACACTTAAACACACGCACCATTAATTTTTTACATCTAATTTTAAAGAACGGGTAACACAGGCTCCTGGGACGGACAGTACCAAGGGGCCCACGTGATGACCCTCCCCCCAGCCTCCCAGTTCTCCCTGGAGGCAGCCTCTGTTTCTTGAGGGTCCTTCCAGAGATCCTGTGCGTGAACAAATAAGTAAGCACACACACTCTCTCCTCTTCTTTATTTTTGTTTGTGGGGCTGGGGATGGAACCCAGGGCCTCGCACACGCTAGGCAGGTGCCCTACCGCTGAGCCACACCCCAGCCCCCCCTTTTATTTCTGTGGCCCACCACATACGCTCTGCTTCCTGCCTGCCGTCCCGGTGGATGCAACTCCTTAAATGTAGAGACGGGGCCTTTCCCAGGCCCAGCCCCCAACCCCTGGGCCTGGCCTGTGCTGCTGTGGGGCAGGCGCTCCTTGGTCTCTCCTGGTAAGTCCTGCTGCTGCCCTGGGCTCCTGCGCAGGTCCAGTCCACCTGCAGCTCACCTCTCCGAGCCTTGTCCTCCCCTGAGAAATGGAATGACCTTCCTCTGACAAAGCCTGAGAGGAAGACATTCAGGAGTGTGTGTAGACGCGGCAGCAGTCCTCCCGCACGACCAGAGGACGCGCTCTGTCCTGAGCTGCTCTCTCTCTCCTGCCTTCAGCGGGTTTTCCTTTGCAATGTCCTTTCCTGTCCACCCGTCCCCTCTCCTGCTGGGACTCCCTGGGACCAGGTCTCATCTCATATCCAGGCTCTCGCCATGCCTCCTGGCTGGCCACTCTTCTGCCGACCCCCCTCCGAGCCGCTGGTCAGCTGCTGCTAACTCAGTAGGTTATGTGGTTGGATGCTGGGGACTCTCCCAGCGGCATCCAGTCAGACCCTCACGCCTGGCCGTCAGCTCCGTCTTCCTGTGGCTCCCCAGCACCACCCCATGTGCCAGCTGCCTGGTCTCCCCCCTCGGCCCTGTCTGCTTGGCTGGAATGCACGGCGGCTCCAGACTTCCCACCCTCAGGCCCTCTCAGATCTCCTCCTACAGGGAAGCCCTTCTGCAAGCCTTTCTTAAACCACAGCGTCTCAGCCAGGCGCAGATTTGCTCCCTGTGGGACGTGGGCCGTGTCTGGACACCTTTCTGTCACCACTGGGGAGGGGAAGCTACTCGTACCCAGTGGGTAGAGCCCAAGGATGCTGCTGAACGTCTTACCTTGCTCAGGACCACCCCCCCCCCGACACGGGATTATCCAGCCAGGAGGTCACTGGTGCCAGGCTGAGAACCCTTCCTTAAACTCAGCTCAGCATCTCTCCCCTGCAGCCATTGTGGATGCCGCCTCTGGGTGCCCACTTATCAGTATTCCAGGGCTGGCGCTCACTATTGACCCCACTGTCCATCATCCTTCAAGACATGCGGGCGTCTTTCCTTTGCCCCTGTGAGGTGCAAAAGAACAGTCTGCGTCCTTCCCAGGATACGCTGCCGGATGGGCTGTTGTGGGGAGTGTGAGCTCTGTGAGCCTGCCCTTGACTGCCCTCCGCTGGGGTTGGATACTGATGGCTGGGAGACTTACCATTTCTCTCTCTCTCTCTCTCTCTCTCTCTCTCTCTCTCTCTCTCTCTGCGTCTGCGTGCCCATATGTGTGTGCACATGTGTCTGCACAGCTGTGAGACCAAAGACCTGGTGGAGCGCCAGCCAGGGACCAACGTGACTGATGCTATCTGTGGTGAGTCCTGGAGTGGGCCCTGGCAGCTGTGGGGACTGAAGGGGCAGCCGAGGCCTGAGACACCAGCGGGGAGGAAGTGGGGGACAAAGGGAGAGGAGGAGGCAGTTTGGGGGTGTGGTATCCCACCTCTGCCCTTTATTGTGGGAACCTGGGCAAGCTGCTTCCCCTCTCTGAGCCTCAGTTTCTTCATCTGTAAAATGGGAGAAGTGTGCCTCTCTCAGTAGGCCGGTGCAGGTGCCTGGCCTGGGTTCTTACACTCTGGAGATGCTCCATCATGCGATTCTGCCACCCCTTACTTCAGGTCCTAGCACACAGTGACATTGTCCCCTGTTGGCCTCAGTTTTGATTTTAGAATGAGAAGGTTGGCTTACAGCACAGATCACCAATTCAGATAACTACAGGGACTGGGCAGGTCAGGTTAGTGAGGGTCGGAGGTCAGGGGTGAGAAAAACACACCGTCTTTGCTTTTTCTCGAACTCGACTTCCTCTTGGCAGGGCTGGGAGTAGAATGAGGTGATGCGGCACTTGGCCTGGGCTAAGTGTTCAAGGGAGTGCCATCAATGTCGTAACCAAGATAAAGCGTTTTGATGCAATACTTTTTTTATTAGTGTTTTTTAGTTGTTGATGGACTTTATTTAATTTTTTCTATTTATATGTGGTGCTGAGAATCGAACCCAGGGCCTTATGTGTGAGGCAAGCGCTCTACTGCTGAGCTATAGCTCCAACCCCTTGACTCAATATCATAAAAATCAAAATGAATGCAAAAAATCTGTGATAAATAAAAGAGCAAAATTTTAAATAAAGGCAGGATCTGACCCGGCATTTGCAAGACCCCGCCTCCTCACATTACCCTACGCTGGGCCCTGGTTCCAATAAAGCTTTATTTAAAAAACAGGTGGCTGAACCGTGGGCCGTCGTTTGCTCTCTTGGTGTCCACCGCTGACTTGAAAATCGTGGCATCAGACCAGAACTTATCTTGGTCCCCGAGTCCGCCGGGGCACCTGTAAATTTTGTCTGAGGTGTCTGATTCCCTCTCTGTGTCAGAGCTCCTGCCTCTTGGTCTTTCATTTGCCGCTTAAAATAGAGGCTGAGGAACAAGAAACACTTGACTTCCCTCTTGCCTTTTCTATAAGAAGAACAACGGTCCAGACACGCATGACGCTGGGTCTCGGCGATGGGCAGCGGGTAGGGTGACAGGAAGCCGGAGAGCCCGCCGCTGCTCAGTTCCAGCTGATGCTGTCAGATGGGGACACTGGCTCACGGGGCTATGATCTCCCCATTTTGTAGGGGGCCAGGTATCCAGGCTTTTAACGTGTCCTCAGTAAAGAAAGTTGGCCAGTATCTCAAAGCGTTAAAACAGTGTGCTCCTCACCCTGAAGACACCTGCCAGCCGTTTCCTCAAGGGTCCCATGTTCCGGGCTCAGCCGGTGGAGGGTTTGGTGCAGCCTGGGCCTGGGGGCGGGGAGCTGGGCGGAGCCTGCTGAAGTCTGCTTGCTCTAGGTTTCCAGAGTCGGACGAGAGCCCTGGTGGTGATCCCCGTCGTCGGGGTCCTCCTGCTGGCCATCTTCCTGGTGTCGCTGTACATCCGTGAGTCCCCAGGTGGGTGGAGGGGCCGAGGGAGGAGGAGGTGTCGCGTCCCTGGTGGCTGGATCTGGCCTCCCGGCTCACACCCTTCTCTGTCCTCCAGGGAAAGTGCTCAAGAAGCCGAAGGACAAGGTAGGTCACCCCCCGGGACAGAGTTTTGGCAAGAAAGATTTTGTTGCCTGTGGGGCAGGAAAACCGACTCGGGGTCTGTCACTGCGGTCAGTGGGGGGCAGAAGAGGCTCCCCGACCCCCGCCACGTTCCAGCCTCGCTTCCTCTGTCCACTTACTCAGTCCCACTCTGCCACCTCCAGAGCCGACCTCCTCATGGAGCCTGGCACCACTGGCCAAGTCCTGCACCCCTGGCCGGGCGCTCACCCCAGGGGAACGTGCCTTGGGATCTTGGAGCTGGGCCCAGTGTGGTAGCTCCTGGAATGCACTGGCTCTTGCTCTGGAAGCTTCTTGGTACCCTCAGTGTGGCCACCAGGGGGCAGGAGACACCCAAGGAATCGGCCCTGACCCCTGGAAAGGGGAAGGGGCTTGGGGAGGGCCTCTGCTTCCTGGGGACAGGCTGTGGGGTGACCTCACACCTTCCTTCCCAGGCCGTCCATCTTCCTAAGGCTCAGGGGCAAGATCCTGTGGAGATTGTTTTTCTGGATGATGTTGCTCCATCTCCTGCGGCTCCAGTGCAGGAGACCTTACATGGCTGCCAGCCGGTCACCCAGGAGGACGGCAAGGAGAGCCGCGTGGCCGTGCAGGAGAGGCAGTGAGGCTGTGCCTGCTTGGGACGCGGCTGCACGGGTCCAGGACACCTGGCCGAGAACCGGGAGCTGCTGCAGTGGTGACAGCGTGGGGCCAAGGGGACGATGCCGACCAGGCACAGCCCCTTCGGCCTCCACCTCTGCACTCAGAGGAGCCCACGGCACCTTCAGGGACTCCTGCTGCACACCTGGGCTCCTCCAGTTGTTTTTGGAGATGGAGGGAGAACTCTGGGGGCCCAAGGGGAGATGGTGACACCCACCAAGCCTCCAGCCCAGCGGAGCAGCCTGGCACCCAGAGACGTGTCGTGTGGCTTCCACGCGCCCAGGAGGCTTATACACGTGTGTCCGTTGCCGCTTTTTTTTTGTATGTGGTTGTGAATGACTGGAGACCATTTCCCTGTCCATCAGCAGGGACTGGTAAATAAAATGGCACTGTATTTATACAACAGGGTCCCCAAAACACGGTCCGATGAAGAGACAAAAGAGGTTGTGGGAGGATAGACACAAAGAGCTTTTCAGTGGACACACCTGGAACAACAGGATACGCAACAGAGTGCAGTCATGCAGACACTGCACCTACTGTGTGTGCAACAGACAGCATCAAGATCCAGGAGGAGACTGGGAGTCATAGATACAGTATGCATCATATCTGTAGGTAGAACCAGGGTTCTGGAAGGACACCCAGAAACCCAAACTCACAGACCTGGTCATGTTTGCGCTGGGGAAGGTTTGGCTCTCCCCTGATGCTTCTTTTTTTTTTTCCAAAAGGAGAATGAGTTCACATAATGCTTATGTAATTAAAAAACCCATCAAACACGTAAAAAGAAAAACGGGGGTGGACATGCCGGGTGACAGGAGCTGTTTAATTTGCTGCCAGGCTCACAGAATGAGGGCATTTTCAGAGGATAAGTAAGAATGTCCCCAGGCTGCTGCCGCTCCAGGGTAGGTTCCAAGTGTGCTTGCGTTTGGCATCCAAGTTTGCAAGATGTTCTTCCCATTTGATTCATGGTCCCAAACAAAACAACAAAACAGAAGCCTTTGGAGGCCAGGAGGGTCTGCCTCCCTCCTCTTTCAGAGATGGAAACAGAGGCCCAGAGGTGCAGTCATTTGCCCCCCCCCTTGGTCCAGAGCTTCCCCCAGCTCTGCCTGCTCTCTGCAACTACCTCTGTAGCTCCTTCCAGGGAGGTCCTGGGTCTCCCGTCACAGGAGCTGCTGTCTCTAGGTCAGATGGTGCCCCTTCCTCCCCAGCAGTATCTCAGGATAAAAATAAACCTTCCTGTTCTCTTTTCCTGCTGTGCCAACTGAGGGGGAGCCTAGCCAGGAGGAGCAGCAGATGGAATGGGAGCAGAGGGGAGGGGGGACGGCTGGGGACAAGAAGAGCGGAGCATAGAGCACAGGGCTGGGCAGAGCCTGGCGGACTCCCAGTGGGGGTGAACCCAGGCCCCTCTTCCTTCCCCAGTGAGAAACGGCTTTGGATTGCTCTCATGTGTCCTGTTGGCTCACATGTTCTGATGAGGGTGGGGATGGAGAGGGCTTGTCCCCGTGGAGGCTCTGATGGCAGCTGGGAGCAGGAGAGGGGCACCTGACTTGGCAGTCTTCCTAGAAGAGCCTCAAGAGCCATTTGGAGGCACCGGGTGGAGGAGAGTCTTGGTTTGGGAAGCAGAGCTCAGTGGCAGAATGGGCGCAGGGGGCTTGATCCTCTCCCCCCGCCCAGGGCCCAGATGCTAGTGGTCTCACTTCTGCGTGGTGGTGTGGCCTCAGAAACAGACTCCTGCCTGCCCCCTATTTGCATGAGATCTTTCTGGGTTCTTTGGGAACTGGTGGTGACACTTGTAGCTGTTGGGGCCTGCTACGTCCTCTCCTAGGCCAGAGGCTCTCTACGGTACCAGAGGCACCTGGAAGGCTTGGGAAGCCAGGGATACCCGTGGCACCTCCAGTGCTTCTCAGGAGGGACCGAGAGGAGAATCCGCGTTTCTGACAATTTCCCAGGGGTTAGTGCTGCCGTGGGTCCAGGCTCACACTTTGAGAGCCACTGCCCTGGGCCTTCACCAGGCTGAATACCCAGCCGGGTTCCCATTGCCGCACCTGGGACCCCTGGTGTGACCTGGCCGGGCAGGCCAGTCGGGGTTCAGAGGGGACGGGTAAACACCCACACTCCTTCCCTCAGAAGGGACAAACCTGAGGTGTGTCCTGCACAGCTTCCGGGCTCTCTAGGGGGATGCGCTCTGCTGGTCCCTTCCTGGTGTCCCTTCCCCACTCCACCGCGGCTTCCCGGGTTCAGATTCCCAGCACACCGCCTGGGCCCGGGAGTGGGGGGGGGTGGGTGTGTCTCGGTGTCTCCACCAAGGGCAGAAGTTACTCTTGGCAGCTCTTGCAAATTCTGGTTCTAATTCTAATGGAACTTGGTCAGGAGTTTTCTGTGGAGCCTCTGGGAAATGACTCTCTGGCCTGGACATCCTCCCGACGTGTCATGAAGGGCTGCTTGGTTCCCTACGGCTCTGCCAGTTCTGCACTGTGGAGAGGGCCAACCCCCCAGGGAGCGGGGTCGGTCCTGGCCGCAGATGGCTGTGAGGCACGCATCCGCCGGCAGGTGGCGCCAAGGTAACGTCCGAAGGCCTGGCGTCGCTGGCGGCCGGAGCGCAGGGGGCTGCGCTGACGCAGGCCCCGCCCACGCCCCGTGCTGGGGCTGGGGTCCTGCCTCCGTGGGCGGAGCCGCTCCTCCGTCCATCCCCCAGGGCTCATCCCGTCTTTCACAGACATGGACGAGGTCCCTAGAGTGCTCCTCCTCCTAGGTCAGGACCCCCGCCCTGCGACAGGACTGCGCTCCTGCGGAGAGCCTGCAGCGTGAGCACCTCGGGCCCGCTCCCGAGTTGCCCTAGTGGACAGCGCGGCCCGCGGAGGCGTGGCCTCCTACCATACCCATTCTACAGATGAGCTCAGGCTGAGATTGGGACCTCACCGGGTGCACGTGAAAGCCCGCGATTTTTGCCTCTCTGTGAGTGAGGGAACAGGTGCCAACAGGTCATTCCGACGGTGTGACTGTCCCGGTCCATGGAGAAAGGCAGCAGAGCCAGAGGAGGGAGGCTGGCAGGGCCACGACTGGTGTGGCAGAGACTAGGGCCGTCCTTGGGGAAGCGTCTGTCCGCTCCTTCCAGTCGTTCCCCGAAGGATTGAGTCTGTACCTTGCTGCGAATCCGGATTTTTAGGTGAAATCTCCCAACAGTTAAATGTCACCAATTCCACAATTTACAGAAACAGGCTCAGTGAACACCCAGGAAACATGTGACAAAGGGTTGGTTAAAAGACTGGGAGTTCCACTGTCTCACTCTTCTGTTTTACATTTGGGGAACTGAGGCCCTAGAGGGTCCAGAGCCAGGCCAGGCAGGACGCCCCAGGCAGGCGGTTCCCTGCTGGAGACGGAGAGGCCCTGGGGGTTTAGGCTGCATCCTCTGCAGGGGGCAGGGTCTGGGGCATTGAAGCCAGGTGGAGGGACTTGCTTGAGAGGGCCCGCGGGTCCCCAAGGCGCTCTAATCCATGACCAGTCCCTGAAGCTCCAGTCCCATCTGGGAGCCTTCGGACCCTGCAGCCCATCCTTGGGTGGCAGAAGGTATTAGGACTCTGCCTGCTAGGATTTCTCTCCCCAGAGCCACTCTGGTGAGAAAATCACCAGCCCGCCTGTGGGGGTGGAGGGATGCAGTTTTAATTTGTACCAAAGCCAGAGAGAAAGCCTCCCATGCTGTGGTTCTGGATGACGGAAGAGCTGGTGACGGGGACTCCCCTGGCACAAGCCGCAGTGCTGTGGGGTGGGGTGCAGCAAGCTTTGGCCCAGGGGGCCAGTTACAGGGGACATCCCTGTTCTGTGCCTTCCTTCTCTGTCCCTGGGGCTCTCTGCCTCAGCTTGCTGGCTGGCAATCACGCCAGCCTTGGCCCCCAGCTAGTTCCTGTCTCCTGGGCCCCCAGGACTCCCTCTCTCCCAGGCAGCTT
This sequence comes from Ictidomys tridecemlineatus, assembly GCF_052094955.1. Taxonomy (NCBI): domain Eukaryota; kingdom Metazoa; phylum Chordata; class Mammalia; order Rodentia; family Sciuridae; genus Ictidomys; species Ictidomys tridecemlineatus. Next base: position 196,042,129 of record NC_135481.1, on the reverse strand, counting down.
CTGCCTGGCCCTGGGCTCCCCTCCCGGCCGCCTGCCTTCTCCTACCACCTCCTTTCCCATCCCCAGCTCTTCCACCTCATCCCTGCTCTCTTTCCAACAAGTGCTATTGTTATGGCTGATTATAAACGCCCGACACCCCGTCCATGCAACAGACAGGGACTCCAAATACCACCACCTGGAAGCCTCCCACCGCCCCTGCTGACCACAGGGCATGGTCCCTCCGGAGTTGCTTTCCATGCCAAAAATGTTTTTTAAACTTGGGATATTATCATATGCACTGTTTGGTAGGCAGCCTTCTTTGCTTAGCAGTGGAGCGGACATCTCTCTGTGCCCATAAATATAGATCGACAACATGGTTTTTAATCACTGCACAGATTCCATGGTGTCGCAGGAGTCCCTTGCTGCAGGACGTCCAGGAGGCCCCTCTCCTCCCTCCGGGGGGCCTTCTCCACTCTCTCTCCTTCTCTTTCGCCCTCCTGTCTCCTGCCTCCCTCCCCAGCATCCAGCATCTGCGTCTGTCCCCGATGAAGGACATCTCTGGCCCTCCCTGTTCCCTCCAAGCTCCCTGCACCCTGCGGAGGGGTGGGGGGTTGGTGGCGGCTCGCCCCCACCCCCCTCTGTGGGAAGTGTGCCGTCTCATTAGCCAGCCTGTCCCCCCAAGTGAGGCAGGCAGGAGCCACCGGAGCAGCGAGAGGCCTAATTGAATGTAACTAATTATTCACTCCCTTAAATGGGCCTGGGAGGGACAGAATTACTCACTCTGAACTGGGAGACAGGGAACTGGCCGCTGGCAAACCAATCCCGGGGCCTGCAGAGCCGGAATGCTGATTAGGGCAGGAGTGAGGAGACAGACCGACAGACCGGGCAGGGCCTCTCCTCCCTCCTCCCCCAGGAAGTCGGCTCTGGAGGGGAAGCGGACCCTCCTGGGAGTCTAACTGGAGGACCCCAGGGAAGGGTCCACCTGGGCGGGGGACGGAGGGAAATCACCAGGCAGAGGGCTGGGGTTTCATATGGACAGAGACGGGAGGGCCCAGTGGGTGGGAGGGAATGAGCCTGGCCTGAGGGTGGGTGGCAAGCCACCATGGTCCCACCTGAGCCAGGGCCCCAGCTGCTCCCAGGAGGAAACCCTCTAGCCCCAAGCCGTGCCTGGGCCAGGCCTGTGCTGAGGCTGAATGCCCAGCTCCTCTCCAGGCCTGTTACAGCAGGCAAGGGAAACAGGCGTGGGGGACGGCCTCAGTTTATTCAAGATCTGGCTGGAGGGAGGGGACAGGCTGGGCTCAGTTTGGTCCCCATGCAAGGCTCAGTGTTCCTGGCCTCCAGAGTTAGGCAGGCCTCCCTTTGGAGGATGAAATAAAT